>NW_020664404.1:10040320-10053117 GCF_002925995.2 Terrapene triunguis | reverse complement strand
TTATCTCTGAAGCAGACGACTTCTCAAAAATTGTAGACCAGTGTAATCAGAAGGCAGAGCACAACGGGTGTATATATGCAGTTACTTAGTTAATAGAAAATGTGCCAGTAGATGGCACTCAAGAACATGCAGCATTGTTCAGACTTCGGTTTGGCAGGACCAATAATGGTTGAGCACTTCACAAGGTTCCATATGTGCCATTGTCCATATGGCCAAATCTTTCTGCATCTTGCAGATGCTGACACAGGCTGAAAATCTGCCTACGAGTGAAGCACTTTGCAACCATTAACACCCTGCGAGGAAGGTGACAAGAACTATTCGCCTCCATGTTGCAGGTGGGGAAACTGAGGAAGGAAGTGAATTGTCCAAGGTCCTGGTCCCAGTCCCAGTGAGAGACCAAGTTGGAGACAGGACCACACAGTCCCAACTCCCAGCCATCAGCCTCTGTTACTCAGCACTTGGCAACAATCTGTCCAACACAAGCCAAAGCACACACGTCATGCATGCAGCCCATGCATGCAACAATTCAAGAAAAAATTATCACATGATGAAAGCTTCTTTCCTGCATTGAGAGGACCATAAAACACTTTTTAGTTGTCAGTATGATGACTTTGGCCATGTAAATTATTCAGAATTAATCCTGCCCCCTCCTAAATCTCCTGGTAACTTTTAGAAGTAACTAATACTCTTCTTAATCACATCTCATGCACAGAAACAACACTTTCAATTATGATTGATTGGAATTTAAGGTCTGATTTCTCTTAGAACATAATCAGGCCTGAATGGGAATTTTGTATAATGACAATTAAAATAATGAAATCGAACTTTAAATGACATTCAAATGCTGTTACCTGTTAGGAGCTCCAGAGTTCCATCTTCCCTCATTGCATTCTGGGTGTTGTGCATCGTTCATTATGGGGTGATTGCAGCTGAGTCTGTCCAGCATGGAGCTGGGACACGCTGTTAACCCCAGAGGCCAGAATTTTCCCAAGGGACCAGCACCCACAATGAGAGCCACATTTTCAGAAGAGCTCAGCACTTTGGGTGTATTCTGGGTGCCGAGCCCTTGAAAATGTGGCCTTTAGAATACCCCCCTCCCCTCATATTTCTGGGATATAATAAGAGGCTTTGTACCGAACAATTAATATTAATATTTATTATTATTTAATATGTATATTGCAATAGCGGATATCAGGTACTGTGCTAGGCGCTGTACAAAGACATAGGCAGGCCGGACGCAAGGCTTATTGCAGTCAGTGGGAATTTTTCCATTAACTTCAATGGGCTTTAGGTCAGGCCCAGGGGCTTGATGGTCCACGGCCCAGCTGTGAAGTGCCTCATGTACAAACATAAGATAACACGAAAGGAGCGGGAGTGGGGAATCCTGCAAGGTGCTGAGCACCCGCCACTCCCACAAAAGTGAGTAGAAGAGGATGGCACTCAGCACTTTCCATGCTCGAGCCCAGGGGCCGGTGTTAATGGAAGCGCTGCTGCAGACCTGCCAAGTTCCTGCAGCTAGAGGCAGGAGTGAGGCCCGGTCGGTGGATGGGAAGGGAAGAGCCTCACTCACATGCAGAGAATTGTGTTTAACCTCAAGCCTCCTGAGCCAACCCTGCCCCTGCTACGCCTGTGAATAAGAGAACACAGGAGGCCTGACACTTACTGCTGCTCAGTGCTGAGCTCAGCTTGTGCCTGTGCACTAGAGTGCAGCAACTTCCGTCGCACGGCCGTGCAGGGTGCTGGGACCGGGGGAAAATCCCATCCCAGGCTCCAAACCCTTCCCGGCAGCAGCCGAAGCACTGGGTTGGTGCCAGGGGATGCTCATTTGGTGACCAGCAGTCCCCCTGCCCATCTCCTCAGGTCACTCGGGAGGCCAGTCCTGTCCCACTGCGTGTTTGGCTGCCCCGCCTGGAGCCATCAGCAAATCTGATCTCTGTCGGAGGCATATGAAAGAAACACCGGACAAAGAAATGGTCTTGTTAACCCACCTCTGTGCCTGTCAGGCAGCCCAAACAGGCAGAGCAGGCAGCAGGAGGAGAGTTCTGACTGAAGCCTGAGGCGATCATAATTAACACCCACTAGGATGGCAGGATTACCGATGGAAGCCGCTCAGCAGAGCACCCAGAAAGTGCCAGGCAGAGCACCAGTGGCTGGTCTGGGCATCCAGCTAGAGAATCACTGGGCTAGTGGACTAACGCCCTCTTCAGAAAGGCAGCAGAGCCGTATGGGATTGTCGGAAGAGGGTGGTCCGGAGCTGGCAGGGTGAGAGGGTCTTGGACTGTTTCACAGTTGTCTGCACAAGCCTCAGGGTGAGGCACAAAAGGGAAGAAACATAATTGGCCTGGCTCAGTCTGGGCACCATGAGAGACAAAGAGCAATACTAAGGGCCAGATCCTCAGACCCACTTCCAGCACCAGTGGCATAGATGAGGCAACATGCAGCAGCCAGAAAGCTGCCTTAAAAGAGAAGCTTGGGAAATTCCTGAGTGAGCTACAGCCGATGTAACCTGCTCCTTCTCTTCTCTTGGCATATAGGGCAGGAAGGAGCATGATAGGGCAGGGCCAGAATACAGTGTGCTCCAGATTATCTTTGCGAGAGGGAGGCTTTTACAAGCAGATATAAATTAGAGCAGCCTTGTGACCGCTCTAACTTACATCACAGTCCAGTTCAAGCCCAATAAGATGACATAGAACCGCTTTTGCCTCCACCCCCTGCTGCTCACCTTTGCCATGTGTGAGGATTCAGCCCTACGTCAGGTTTGTCTGTCCCCTTCAGATGTCAGCCTGTAGGGGTTTTGGTCTGAGAACCCTGCAGCCAACTATGCCACAAACGCCACTCCCTTTAAATTCTCAGACTCGGTCCCCATCCATACTGGCCAGAGAAACTGTGCTTGGAAGCCTGCTAGCCACAGCTGCGTTTGATCCCAGTGTTTGCTGATAGGTGCAGGGCCTCCCTGTGGACAGGGCTTTTCTGGGGCGGCTGTAAAAGGAAACGGACTCAGGGTCAAATCCGGCTTGCCTGATTTACCTGTACATTCCCATTCACTTCAACCTGGCTATCCGTGTCACTAAGGGGAAGAGAATGCCTTCAGCAAAGACATGGCCACAGACTCCAAGGTCTGTGCTTCCTGGAGGTGCTAATTCTGAAAGTAACAGGAGGGGAGGGTTTAGAATACTTCCAGCCCAGGAACCAGTGATGAAGTTCCTTCCCCTCATTGTCTGCATGAATTTAAGCCCCACCCCCCATCCCCAACATCCCTTACACAGTCCAACGGAAGCAATCAAACAAGTAAAGTCTCTTTCCTACAGCTGGCAGCTACTCATGGATGAAAAGGGCACCAGGGAATAGGGAGAGCTGATTGTTTGTACTGCGGCACTCTGAAATCATTACATATTGAATCCTTGAGAAGGCGAGTGTTAAAATCCGATAGTACAGAATACAAACACACCCACACCCACAGCCCGACCCCCTCCCATGCAACATGCACCAGGAGTACATGGATAGACAGACACACACACCTCATACAGGTAACACTTGCCACAGCCACACTCACACCACCATCCTATACTTATGCATGCAAAACTCATGCCCATACCACACGCACATGCATGCGAGAATACACTCACACTTCACATGGTTATACACACACAACTCAGCCACAGACACACCACAAACACCTCTCTCTCTCTCTCTCTCTCTCTCTCTCACACACACACACACACACACACACACACACTTTTGCAGCCTTGTACCCTTACACCCTCCGCACACATGTCCCATGCTCAGGCTTAAGGGACTTGCATCTCATTCGCTCCATATACGCACCACTCGCAACACAACACTCCCACCCATCCACAGTCATTTTGTGCAGTGTTGCACAGGGCTTGTCTGAAGACATTATATGCTGTTGAAAATGCACCAGAAAAACGAGCGGAAGAAGCAAAGAACTGTGCTCGGGTTGGTGGAAACTGCACTTGGGACCAAGAATAACTCAATACTTCCGAGACATGCACCAGGCAGTGCCATGGCAGCAGTGTGTTATAAGTGACATTTACAAGCCATCCTTCTTTCCCCTGCTATTCATTGTAACCATATTAATCCTGAGCACGTTGTTAGCCCATCATGTAGCTGTGACAGGAGATGCTCTAGGAATTTACTTGTAATTTAATAGTTATTAATGTCTACTGATTGTTCCACTTTTGGGAATAAATTGCAATTCCCTTCAGTGTCAAGGAGTCACAGAGCTACAGAGCAAGCAGGAGTGTGGGCAGGTGAGGGCAGGATTCCAACACACAGAGCACTGTCTGTAGGAGCCCGGAGCTGGAGAGCAAAGGACTGAGTCCTGCCAATGCAGCTCAGGTAGAGATAAACCAAACAAGGTAAACATCTGTCAGAAAACAAAATTCAAAAAAATTCTAACTAATTTTTCTTCCAGCAAAACAAAATATATATCTTGGCTTCATGTTTTTTCATTTTGTTTTGGTGCGAAAAATCCCACTTTCTCTCGCTCTCTGTCTTTAAGTTTTCCCCTTTTAAAGAAGGGAAAAAATAACAGTGGGAGAAAGTAGATTCCCCGCCGCCCCAATTTTGAAATGAAACGTTTTTAAAAAATTGAAAATGTTTTGTGAAAAAGTTTTGTTTTGAAAATTTGTCCAAAAAATGAAACATTTAGATTAAAATGCCTTTTTTTTTTTTTGAAACATGGTATTGTTGAAATTTTGTATTTTGAGAGGGGGGGACGTTTTATTTTAAAAATTATGACCAGCTCTAATCTCAGTTCTTAATCCTGACTCTCAGTCTCATTGCTATTCCAGTCCTCTGCCGATGCACCACAATCCTGTCCTACACCTTCCCCGGATATTTCTGAGATGGGCAGTTCCACACGCAGTCCTGCTATTGCACATCAATCCTCACCCACAGCTCCCTCCCTACTGTTCCAGTCATGGGCTCCGCACACACCTTTGTCCATCCACCTCAGTCCTGATATATTTGAAATGACTCCTTCTGATGGGATGAATTGAACAAGGGAAAATAGAGACTTAGAAAGAGGGGAAAGCTTCCTAATGATGAGATCTATTACACTACAGAGTAGTTTCCTAAGGGAGTTATTGGAAGACCTATTGCCTGAAACCATACTGGCTTGAAGGAGGCCCTGAGGAATAAGATGTGGGGAATGAAGCCTGCTTTGATGGAGGAGGGCAATAGACTAAAAGTGATTTAATAGAGTTTTTCATTCTTCCTTCTAAGAGTCTCATCAGTCCTACTCTCTATGCCCTCCAGTCTGTGAGTGATAATGTTACGACCAGGGGAATCTTGGCACTATCTTTGACCAGAGACTCACTATATGCCAGGCAGGGCCGGTTTTAGTGAGTGCGGGGCCGATTTGTGGGGCTTGTACTCACCGGGCGGCGCTCCGAGTCTTCGGCAGCACTTTGGGTTGCTGCGCTCCGGCCGGGGGAGCGGGGCCGCGGGACTTGCCGCACTTCGGCCAGGGTTGCGGGGCCGCGGAGCTGCCGCGCTCTGACCGGGAGAGCGGGGCCCGATTCGGGGGAATCGGCCTAAAGCACTACATGTCAGACCTCAGGCCTGGCAGCTCAACAAGGAGGAGGCCAGGCTCTCTCATGAAGGGAAGTCAGACTCAGTGGACGGGACCTTTCTGTCTTTGGAAAGTAAGCACCAACCAACACTAATGCACAGTGGAAGAGCAGCAATACGCCTTACATCACTGATTGGCTCAAGTAATCTCATCTGTTTATTTCACACTGGTGAAAGCGCTAGCAGGACAGATATCCGAATTTGGTTCTGAGGTCTGTTTGGGGCACTGGCCTCACCTCAGCCCATAGAACTCAGAGCTTCTGGCATAGGTCTGTCCCAATCACTGGGCCAGGGAATTGCCATCTGCCCAAGATGGAGACCCTCTGCTCACCTCTTCTGCCTAGCCCCTCAACTCAGGGCCCAGCCTGGCTGGAAACTCAGACACCTGTCTCAGGTGATGCCCTACAAGGACACCGATTGGTTCTTGTCTCAGACCTTCCCCGAGGCTGTTAGGAATGGGTGACAAGCACCCAGCATGTAATTTGACCGCTCTGGAGACTGAAGTCCTGTGCTTATCCACTAAACCAAGCAGCAGTGAGAGATTGCCCCATATGGTGCTGCCAGTGGAACACAGCCAACCAGCCTCCAGAGTTCAATTAACATGGCCCGTTCAATACCATCACAAGTTACTGGGCTTGGTGAAGGAATACTGGATGGAATTTTACTATCTATGTTATGTAGAAGATGAGGCTAGATGGTCACAGTGGTCCTCTCTGACCTTAGACTCTATCAGTCTACTTCAGGGGTCGGCAACCTTTCAGAAGTGGTGTGCCGAATCTTCATTTATTCACACTAATTTAAGGTTTCATGTGCCAGTAATGCATTTTAACATTTTTAGAAGGTTTCTTTCTATAAGTCTATAATATATAACTAAACTATTGTTGTATGTAAAGTAAATAAGGTTTTTAAAATGTTTAAGAAGCTTCATTTAAAATTAAATTAAAATACAGAGCCCCCTGGACTGGTGGCCAGGACCCGGGCAGTGTGAGTGCCACTGAAAATCACCTTGCGTGCCACAGGTTGCCTACCCCTGGTCTACTTAGATTGGAAGACAGGGCAAAGACTGTCTTTTGTACTGTATTGGTACAGCACCTGACACAGTGAGGTCCTGGTCCATGATAGGGGCTCCTAGGTGCTCCAGCAATACCGATAATAATAAATAATAATATTAATTAATGAATCTGTAAATGCCAGATCCCAATCATGACACTGCCAAATGCGGGGGTTTATTGGTGGTGTTTTTGTGATTGATCAACCCCTGGGAACTGGACTGAGACCCGATAATTCATTTCACACATGGGGCACTGAACGGCTGTCTGATGGGGCCAGCTTTTGCTCATCAATGACCTGTAATGGATTTGTACTGCCAACTGCTCAGTGGGAAAAAATCTCTGGTCCACCTTCATTCCTGAAGCCATCTGGCACGGATTTGGCTCCATGCCCCAGCCAGCTTGGAACAGATACCTTTTCCAAAGTAACTTTAGCAATGCTGGGTATAGCTGGTCTCATAAGAGGTCTTATGTTGTCTGCCTTCTACCGTCAAGAAAAGAAAATAACTTTCTGCACAGGGAGCAGTGACAGTGATATTCTATTCTTTCCCTACTGAGTCTGTTAGTAGGAAAGGAACCTGGTACCTCAGCACCACGCCCTAGGGCAGGTTCCAAAGCTTCCAATGGCGGCAAGATCCAATGTTTGGTCCTTGTCTCCCAGGCCCAGCATCTCCCCACCCTTCACCCTGCCTTGCATATGCTAGCACATGCCCCGCATTGATAAATTAGTGTCGGAGCAGTGTCTGTTACCAAGCCTTGACAGTTCTCCAAAGCTAACTGGTGCTGGGTTTAGCCCCTGCTTTGCCACCAGGAGGAGCCTGGTATGAAAATAAAAGCACACCGAAACCTAGGGAGGGACTCTTCATGGCATCAAGTACTAGGGAGACTCCCCATCCTGCTCCCTTCTGTCATCAGGCCCTAATCCAGCACATTGCCTATAACAGAGTCAGTGATGGAGGCATCATAGGGCCACCTAAATCAGCCCTACACAGCCTTTGTGCTGGAGAGATTCTTCCCTAGCCATTTGAGGCTCCTTTGCCACCCCTGCATGCCATTGTGAGTGGAATACAGGGGCCAGACTAGGAGGCTCTTTCCCTTGCTGCTTAGGCATGAATCTGCACGCACGCGCGCGCACACACACACACACACACACACACACACACACACACACACGGCATTTCCAATCCCATTACTTCTCTGCAGCTGCCAGCATGACTCTCACACCCAGCGTGGAGCAGTGGAAGCATCTCCAGGTTGCTATACAGAACGGCCCCGTGGCCAGTCTAGGAGCAGCATTAACAGCCTCTGAAGAATGGGTCACCCAGTTCTCCTCACCCAATGAAGCCTCCATGGCATAAGTCTCTGCGGAGAAGAATGGCAGACAAAGGGCGCTGAAAAGGGGAATCCTTGGAACCTCAAGCAGTCCACAAGTCCCCACTGCCAAAAAGGAAAAAATCCGCCACTCTGTGTCTCTTGTAGCAGTGAAGGTCTGGAACCAGCCTCACCATGTTCATGAGGTTATTTGGTGGGTCTCAGCCTGGTTCCTAGTGATAAAAGCCACAAGCGTCATTGCCAGGAAGGCCAAGGCCAGGTGAGATGTAGGGATTGATGGCCCCTTTTTCACTCCTGGAGGAGGCCCCTCCACGCAACATTAAGAAGTGTGGGAGAGTGGGCAAGACCTGTCCTGCTGCTGCCTGCAGAGCTAACTAAGGGATCTTTGGTGCACCACCAAATGGGGCCCCTGTGACTCCATATCTCTCCCCCAGATCCAGAAGGTGTCTCCTCCCTCCTCCTAGAGAGTCAGGTATAGGGTCTCACTATTTACCCCAGCAGCTGGGGTGTATCTGATAAGGTGCGTGGAACAGGCCTCCTGCACTTTTCCCCTCCTGCCATCAACAGAATCCACTGCTGGGTTGCTGTTGGTGGGTCAATTCTGGTTTGTTTGTTTTTTTCATTTAATTTTGAATCTCACTTAGAGACATTTATCTAATCTATCTATCTATCTATCTATCTATCTATTCCCATACACCCCCTCTATCTATCTATCTATCTATCTATCTCTGTACGTTCCCATTTGTCTCGCTCTCTTTCTCTATCTATATTTTCTCTCTAGTGCTATCACCATAGTGCCTAATTTCTCAAATGGCTTCTGACACAATCCCTGCTGGGAGTCGTAAATAAAGGGCCTGGCAATTTGATCCCACTGTGATATGATGGATGGGTATGATCTAAGAGAAGTGAATGTCCCTTCTAAATCTCAGTCTGCGTGCAGAGCTTCAAATGGCCAGCTTCCTCGCGTGCCTACCCAGCGTCTCCCCACCTGACCCTGTGTCTGCTGTGGCTTGGCATATGGTCCTTTGGGGTGTAATGTATCTCCTAAAACACTGATAGCTAAATCAACATGACGTGCAGGGGTGCGGCTACTTCTAAATGACGCAAGATGACCTAACTTAGCTGAATTCAAAAGTTAGCACCAATGTGGCAAATCTTGCTTCTTTGAATGAGCTGCATTTTAAAGTAACTATAATGCCTCTCAGTGGGTAAAAAAGTGAGGCAGTTCAGCCATGAGTTATCCCCCAAAATATCTTTGTTCCAACTAAGGGGAAAAAAACAATTTTGGGGATGATGGTGCATTTTTAGTGCTGGTGAAAGTGACAGACTAATAGCGAAGGCAGGAGCTGTACATATTCCCCCAACAGTTCTGCAGCTACCCCTCACTCCTAACCTTCAAGTCTCTTGCTGTCACTGCCACTTGACTCCCTCCAGGTATTCCAGTGCTATCATCCATAGGCACCACAGTTCTGCCAGTGCACCTCAGTCCTGACCTGCAGCTCCTCCAGGCTATTCCAGTCCTGGGTTCCCTGAAGATCTTTGCCAGTGCACCTCAGTCCTATCCAGCGCCTCCTCAATGCTCTTTGTATTCCAGGCCTCTTCAGTTTGCTGAACTGTGTGATTGTGATGTGCAGAAAACTCTATTTAACCCAGGTTTCCAGGGAAAAATGCTTTTGCATTAACACAGTGGACAGCCCAACCCCAACTGATGAGGGTTGGGACCCAAGAAAGCCTCTGGTAACCCAGGAAAGCAGGTTTGGGAGAAAACAACCCAGTTGCAGCCATGCACAGCCCAGCTACCTACCCTCGTCCCTATCAACTTTAGCCCACATGGGCAGAATTGCAATCCCACACTGGTGAAAATCAGAGTAACTCAGCCTATAGCCAATAGTCTGGATTGATTCTGGTGTGAATGAGATCAAACCTGGCACTGGGCAAACAGCTATTAATAGTATTTGTATTCCAGTAGTGCCAAGAGGACCATACTGAGATCTGGGCCCCGTTGTGCTAGGTGCTGTGCATCCATAATTGGGAACCCATGATTACATATTTGTATTGGGGTAGCACCTAGAGACCCCATTGTGGTAGGCACTGTATTTACACATATAACACAAAAGGCAATCCCCATCTCAGAGCTCTGACACATGGCAACAAATGAATACAGCAAACAGATATGGGAAGCACAAAGTTACAGTGAGCTATTAAGATGTGTGGTCTCAGCATACCATGACAACCAACAAAGGAATTGCTGCTCTTCCCATTTTACAGATGGGAAACTGAGGCACAGAGCAATTAAAGTGACTTGCACAAGGCCCACACAGGAAGTCCATGACAAAGCCATTCATTGAAACAGCCGTGATTTAACCACAGGACCAACCTTCCCAGATACCTCTGCAATGGTTTTCTAAAGCTGGCTCGCCTTGATATCATCCTATGTTTCCATGGTTAAATTTCCTGTCCTCTTCCCCCAGCATGCCAAAGGAGCTGTCGTCAGATTTATCTTCTGCTCAACAGAAGGGGAGTTAGTTAGAGGAAGACTGCCTGCTGGAATGCAGGAGCCTGTCTCTAGGTCCTGGGAATCTGTCATCAATCTGCTGTCTGGAGGAGATAAAGGTTTGCTCGGGGATGTTTCTGTCGTGTTTGTTTCATGGTCCAGAAGTCGCAAGGATTTGAAAGTCATTGTGCTGCGAGGTGCAGTGATCTCTGCAACATTTCCCCACATGCACACTCCAGCCAAGTTCGCTTCTGTCTCCGGTTTTGAAAACCCTGAGACTGCACCTGGATTCCTAATGTTTTTGCTAACCTGGCATGATTCGCCCCACCAGTGGAGGAGACCTGAGCGAGGCAAAGGGCTTTGCAGAGTTCACAATAGCTGCAACACTTTGCTGTGGGGGTAGTTTTGTCCCTGCTAAGACTGTAGCTAAATGGAAGACACACTGCAGATTGCGCCTCACCTCCCTGTGGCATTAAAATTCATCGGCAACCCTCTGCTTACACTTTGGTGCATGTGCCTAGCTGAGGGACAACATGCTGTTCTGTTCATTTGTTTTCTAATAATCTCTGCTGGTCTCCAAGGTTCTCCTTCCCCCAACTACAACTGCTGCCTGCTTATTTCCATCCAGATCAAGAACAGCTCTTGGCTGCCAGCTGCTCGAGGATGGATTTAAGCAGTGAGCCCAGCCTTCCATCCACCTGATGGGTGTAGGTGTAGGGAGCCCCACTCTGCCCAGCCCAGTGCAGGGCACTATTTACAAACCGGCAGTTGCCAGATGCCCAGTGGCCTGCCTGGCCCTGTGCTGCCAGCATGCCCCTTCCCCTCGGGGGGCGGGCCCATGTTGCGCCACACAGCCCCCCCGCCCAACATCCCCCAACTCCCTATGGCCAGAGCTCTCCCCCCCGAATCCACTATGCCCATCACCCACCCTAGACCCCTCCACAAATGCACAGCGCCCTGCACAACACCACCCCTGCCCAGTGCCCCCCTGCCCACAGCCCCACAACTGCCACAGAACCCCCACTCCCTAGTGCCCCAACACACACATCTTCCCCGCCCCCTCACAGCCCAGCACCTGCCCAGACTCCTAAGAGACCCACTCCCCCATGCCCTGCCTCTCGGCCACACTCACCGGCCCTGCTAGGAGGTGACTGTCTGCCAGGCTGAGCCGGCAGCGCAGCCAGGGCTGGTCCTGGGGCGGGGAATCGCTCCCGCCCCTTGGGAGTGGCGCGATCAGCCAGGCCAGGGCCTGTCCCAGCTGGGTTCCCTGAGGACCAACTTGCCTGGAGAGGCCCAGCCAAGCCCCTCTCCCCCCCCCACTGTCCCCCCCCCCACCAGCTGAGACCTGACACTGGCCAGGCTTCTCCACCAGTCCCAGGCGGCTCAGCTCCAGGGAGACAGGTGGGGCCCCACAGGTGGTGGGAAGCAGAGACTGCCCGGAGCCGGAGGTGCACTGGGGTCCGGCCAGGGGGCACAGAGAAGCAGGGGGATGGGGACAGAGAGGAGCCCTCGGCCAGCCGACAAGCAGGCTGAGAGGAGCAAGTGGTGGGCGGGAGCCAGCGGGGTCTCGGGGCACAGTGCAAGCGGAGCAGGCCAGAGCCCCTTCTGAGCATGGGCCCGGCTCCATTGTAAACCCGGCACTGTAGGGAGCTTGAATGACAAACTTGACCCTGCTGGCTTGGTACACCTGATAGGCACCGTTATGGAGCTGTGTCCCAGCTGGGAGAAAAACTCCCTAACTATCTAGCAGGAAAGGGATCTTTATAATGATCCTATACATGGCTTGCTGCTGTGAATCCCATGCCCATCCAAGGAATTTACAGCTTTCATATGTACTTTAGTTTTAACATTAAAAAGATATCTATCTATCTATCTATCCCCATACACCCTCTCTCTCTCTCTCTCTCTCTCTCTAATTTTGATGAATCTATCACCAAAGCTTCTAGGGTCAGACTGTGCTGCACCTCCAGGAGTAGCAACACAGAAGGTGTGTAGCTCTGAAGGACTTTAAGGCACCATTGCACCTTCCTGTTTCTGGGTTGCTGTGGGAGCTGAAATCCCCTGCCCCCCTAATCTGGACAGCCTGCTCTGAGTTAGGGCAGCCTCTTCGGAGCTGCCCATGGCTTGCGGTGCAGTCCAGAATGGCAGTAGCTGTATGGGCTTCACTCTCAGCATGCCCCCTTGGGACGGGGCTTGTACCAGTGCTACATCATGGGGCCACCAAGCAGTGTACAGGGGACAATCCCATAGAATCCCACCACTGGTTTATATGAGAAAGGCGTGTGTGTGTGTGTGTGTGTGTGTGTGTGTGTGTGTGTGTGTGTGTG
>NW_020664404.1:10001457-10040310 GCF_002925995.2 Terrapene triunguis | reverse complement strand
GACAGAGAAAATTAGAGAGGAAGAGGGAGTGTAAGGGAGGGATGTGGTGTCTGAAGGGGGTCGGGGCGAGGAGGCTGCATACACAGTCAATTAGCATCAAATATGAAGGCGGCGCAAGTGTAATGGTCTCATATCTACAACCAAGGCCGCCTTCTAGCAGCTATTCACTTCTAATTACCCTCAGATAACGAGTGACTGCGATAGTGGACGATATTAGAATAATTTGCTGTTCATCAAGGAAAGAAAAAAGATTGGAATCATTCGCCTTTAGTATCTGTGTGTTTCTAACGAGGGGTCTGCCCTCAGGACCTTCCTATCTAGCCTCACCAAAATCTGCTATGGCTATTAGCAACAGAGTTGTTGGCTGTGTAATTAACTATGTAATTAACTCAAAGTGACTTTGGCAATAGGGGCACCTTTGAATAGAAACATAATTAAATTGCACATTTTAATTCTTGGGAACATGTCTCTAGTTGGGCTCTGAAGGCAACAGCATTGGGTCTCCAATTAAGTGGTATTCCAGCTACCTGTCTTGTATCAGATTTAATTGTATCGACAATGACGTAATGTGTTTATAGAGAGGCTGCTCTCTGCTCATTACTTAATAACTAGTAAATCCACGTGCCACTCCTCCATGTACCCAAGCGCCATGGACCACTCCACACCGAATAACCCCTTTTCATGAGTGACTGGCGGTTTGCCTTGTCTCAGCGATCTCTCTGTTCAAGCTGCATTGACTTCTGGGAAGCTCTGTATAACTGACTAATTATTTTTTTAACCCAACATCCATGGATAAGTGTTTATTTGAATGACCTAAAGGGTTGCTATTAAATTCCCCGATCCGCTTTTACATTGGCTTCATTTTTTCCTTCCCACTGATACTGTTGTTTTCTGACCTCTGGGCCTCTCCATTCTGTGTTTCAGTATATCCAGACACTCCATCTCAAGTGGGCTTTATTCCCTCACTCTTTCCCCTCCCCTTCCCACCTCCCTCTCCCTCTCTCTCTGCTGTGCTTAAAAAAAGGCACAATTGAGATGCACGAATATACTGCATGTGAGTCGTTCCAGCTCAGCCTGGATACAGAGGGAAAGGAAGCAGGTTTGGCATTTAATAGAGCTGTCCTCAAGGACACCAAGACACATATTCAGGAACAATCAGACGAAAGGTTTGAATATCAAACAGCAGCTGTGACAGTCATAAAATCAGAGATCTCTCCCCGTACACCTGATACCCTAATCGGAAATGAGAATCTCTTGGGAGGCATCTCCTTTTCAAAGGATGCTTTGAAAAAACTCTCCCCCCTTCCAAAAAACCCTCCAAACCACGTTTTCCTTCTGCCTCCACACATTTAACAAAAGTACATCCACTCAGCGAGATCATATCTCTCCAGGGGCAATCAGCTTAAATATGTGCCATTATCAAGCCCCTGTACATCAGCGGGTGCTGTTACAACATGGGGCTGAGTGTGGATAACACGCGAGTAATTACTTGTCTTTTGAAAGTAACCTCAGCTCAATAAGAGAGAGAGAGGAGAGTGAAAGCCAGCTGAAATCAGGTGACTGAGCGGAAGACAGAGAGAACATGCCTGTGGAGAGAAAGAGAAAAGCTGGGATGGATACAACACTCTGCTGCATTAACTTCACACTGGTGTAATTCCACTGTCTTCAATTGCCCAACATCTCCACTATGTCTAGAGTGGACTTGGTCCACTGTGCTAGAGATGGGGCATAATTCTTCATTGCAGCAAGCTCATGCTTGGGGTCAGGAGAGCTGGAGGAGAGGCAAAGCTGACACTTGGACACCTTTCCACTTCCCCCTAATCTGGAGCCAACCAACCACCAAATCTGCACATGGCATAAATTAGAGCAACCTCAGAGCTGCTTTAATGTACACTGGGTGGCAGGAACTATTCTATTAGCTCAGGATTGCTAGAACCCAGTGCTCTCCAATCCTGCCCCAGTCACACCCTGGCTTAAAGAAAATGTCCCCTACGTGGAAGTGCAGGGGAGGGACTGGTGTAAGGCTGGCTGCACTGGCTCCACAATAAGGATGTCCCTACATCCAGGGAATTTCCAGCTAGCTAGAGGAACATGGATGGTGTCATAGAGATTAAAGCCTGAAACCACATCGTCTAGTCTGACTTTCTGTATATCACAGGCTACCAACACCACCCAGCACCCACACACTAAACCTAGATAGATAGATAGATAGATAGATAGGCTTGAATGGTAATAGACAGACAGACTATCCTCAACTTCTCTCATTTCAAAAACACATTAGTGGGCTATATCTATACACCATATATGTATATTCCTTGATATATAACTTAATAAAAGTTTATGGACCTAGAATAAGGAATCCACACTGAACAGATGCACTAGGACTGAAATATGGTCCAATTAAGTCTGTTACAGGGCTAGCTTTACTTTGAACATCCTCCAAGTTGAAATGAAAGCTTCACCGAAGAGATAAATCACCTGGCATAAAATGCAATGCCACTCCAGCACGGCTCAAAAAACGAGTGGGGAAGGCTTAGCCCTACTGGTGCAGGAAGAAAAAAAAATCCCAATAAGAAATACAGCCACGGTCCATACTGCTCTCGTAAAGTGTTTACTTCCCCCCAAATCCCCATAAACAAACATTTATTATTTAGCTATTCTAATTAATACCATCTGCAATAACCATATATCAAGGAGGAGGGGGAAAACTCAGCAGCTCCATTAAGTGCTGGAGCAGCGGTGGAGGCTGATGTGTGGCTGGCACTCTTGGTGCTAACTAGCTTTCCCTTTGTGTCTTATTTACTTGTTTGGGTTGTTAAGGTGCCAATTTTCTGGAGCCAGGAGGGATCTGAAGAGGAGAGATTTCCTGCAATGGCAATTGGGTACCAGATTCAATATGCTATATTCTACTAGGCTCTCTAAGCCCACCAGCACATCCAAGATGGGGAACATCAGGCAAACGGGTGATGAACTAGCAGCTGTGCACCTATGCATGGGATGACACTGAGTGACAGGGGCCAAAGGAGAGGAGAAAGAGCAAGACACGGTGCTAGAGACTGATGCCTAGACAGACACAGAGATATGCCGTGTGGCTCCTGATGGAAATCTCAGATCTTTGAATATAAAGGGGGTTCTTTACTGAGGCTGCTGGACACAAACAGATCCTGTGGTTCTTTCTGGCTTTGCCTGGGACTCATATGTGTGGACAGTAGGCAGCACAGGCTGGGGAGTAAGAATAAGGGAAGGGGATGTTGGAGTAAGCGATGGGAAAGGGCTGGGGAGAAGGGAAGCCTCTGAGAAATGTAGCTACACAGAGGTAGATTGAGAAATGATGGCCAGACCCTCATCTGATGCAAATTGGAGTAGAGCCACTGATTTTCTTGTGGCAACATTGACTTTCAGCAGTTGAGAAGAGCAGATTAAGCAACAGCGTTCTATGGGAGTTGGCTCCATGCAGAGCCATGTGCTGATACAAACACTATTATGGGAGGTAGTGTGGCCCAATGAATAGACACAGACCTAGGACAGAGAAGATTTGGGTCCATTAACTAATAATAGCCAGCTCTTACATAGTGCTTTTCACCTGTACATCTCCAAACAGCTTAGAGTAAAGGTGAACACCTCGCTAGGCACTTATAGACTCATAGACTTTAAGGTCAAAAGGGACCATTATGATCATCTAGTCTGACCTCCTGCACGACACAGGCCACAGAATCTCACCCACCCACTCCTGTAACAAACCCCTAATCTATGTCTGAGTTATTGAAGTCCTCAAATCGTGGTTTATGACCCTCCTCTCCATTGCATCTGAGCCCTTCGCTGCCATTAGTGGATTTTATTCTCATACCATGCCTCTATTACCCCCATTTTATAGATAAGTAACTGAGGCACAGGGCAGATTAATTGATTTACCCAAAGTGACATGCAGAACCTATGGTTGAGCTGGGGACTGAACACAAGCATCCAGAGCTCCTAGTTCCCTAACTACTAAAACACTTTTTGGGTGCTGCCTATCACTGCCACCATTTTAGGGGCAGGGGAACTGAGAGGCAGGGCAGGGAAGTGTCACCGACTAACATAAGCTGACCCAGCAGGGGAATGGCAGAGCCAGGAAAATGACACAGATCTCTGTCCTAGGTCCACGCCTAGCCATTGGGCCATACTACCTCCCGTAACAGTGCCTGCATCAGCACATGGCTCTGCATGGAGCCAATTCCCTTGGCACGTTATTGGTTAATCTGCTCTCCTGCCTGTGCCAAAGCTCCTCTCACTCGTTACTATAGAAAGGAAACAAAACAGCAAATTGTTTTGCCATCATGTTCCCACAGCTGCAATCAGCACATTCATGCACTAGTTTTATTTCCTCTTATTCGTCTTCTTCTTTTTCTTCTTCTGCTGCTTCAAGAAAAGGAGATTATTTTTAATTACAGTTTTACACTCCATTAATGAATCTCAACAATGCGCTAATGAGCGGGACCGTGGCACATGGACACAACACATTCCCATAGCTTTCAGAGGGTTTCTATAGGCTTATTTATCCCCAGGCTGTCCCCGTGGAGACTTGCAGACAGGGAGGGAGGGAACCCAAACAGAAACATTGTATTATCCTGAATTAGTGCACATTAAAATTACCTAGGATGCTGCAGCCTGTAGAAACACTGCCGAAAGCATCCCGGTGACTGTAACATTACCACTGAGGGTTATTATTTCTATCAGAGCTCATGTCTACATTACAGCTGCTACCGTGGCACAACTACTGAAGGGGTTTCTCCATCAATGTAGTTAATCCGCCCCCTCCAAGAAGCGGTAGCTAGGTCGACGGAAGAATTCTTCTGGTGACCTAGCCCACAGCTATACTGGGGGTTAAGTCAACCTAACTATGGTGCTTTACACAGCCCTGAACAACATAGCTAAGTCGATCTAAATTTTAAGTGTAGACCGGTCCGGAAGAGTGCCTAGAGACCCCAACTCAGAGCTGAGTCCCATCATGCCAGGCACTGTACAAGCATGTGGAAAAAGACAGAAATCTCCCTCAACGAGCTTACAGTCTGAATTTAAGGTGAGGCACCAAAGGTGGATGAAATATAATGCCTGTGATGGGATATAAAGCAGTACAAAGTTATTCTTCATAACGCGCTAAAGGACTAAAGCCCGCTGAAGTCACAGGGAGTTTTTCTATTGACTTCATTAGCTTTGAATCAGACACGTAGTGTATAGTTTGAAGCTCTGGCAGGGGTTTGATCATTAGCAGGAGACAATAGTCTCAGCTTTTGAAGGTTAATCTTCCTATTGCATGGCAATGTGTCTGAGTAGGCAGGGCTGTGGTGTAGGACTCAGGAGCCTTGGTTCTATTCCTATCTTTGCCAGTGACCTTGAACGGATGATTATGCCTTTTTCCCCCTCCTATAGTTTATCCATCTTGAACATTTAGACTGTTAGCTCTTTGGGACAGGGACTGTTCTTATTGTGTGCATGTGCAGCACCACACACAATGAGGACTACTGTAATATAAATAATGACAGGATCAGAATCCACCAGCTCTGGGCTTCTTTCCTCTAGATAGAGCAAAGAACTGATGAGTTCCACACCTCAATCGTTAAAACGCTTCTTGCCGAAGAGCTCCACGTAGAGCTAAGAGCATGCAGCAGGATCAATCCCTCATCCCAAGATGAAAGATTGCATTGATCCCATTTTATCACCTTCATTGGATTCTTATGCATCCGTGAATTCTAGTAGAAATTGTCCTCTTGGCTTGCATAATTCTCCAGGAACATGTTTCCTTCCTCTCTGTCCCCGCCCCTCACAGCAGGAAGGTACAGCCTGCTCGGCCATTCACCCTGCCCCATGCATTTGAAATCTCTCTCCTTCCAGCCTCATTTGGAGATGCTGAGTCACTTCCATTCCTTAAATTCTCCCTCGAATCCTTCCTCTCCCCTTTAGCTTGCAGCACTCTTGCTCTTTGTGATGCCACGCGTGAAGGATGTTGTATAAATACAAATGGTCTCGCATTGCGGTTGCAGGGTATCTGTGAATTTAAACGAACCAGGGGCAGATTCCCCAGCTGGCGTAAATTGGTGTCGCTCCATTGAAGTCAACATAGCAATGCCAGCTTACATCGGTGAAGATCTGGCCCATACCCCTTTCTCTTGTGTGTGTCAAAACAGAACATTATGCAGCTCATTAAATCCGCTGTACTTTTCAAGTGCGCTCAGTGTAATACACTTTTCACTTTGTTGAGGAAAATCAGCTTTGTCCAAGAGCTGCGCTAGGCAGCAGAAAGCTCTCTCTCAATAAATAAGTAAATAAAAAACCCACCGGGGGGAAGATTAGGATGCACAAAAGTACAGTGAACTCTGTGGCAAATGGAATGAATGCTCATTATATGTCTCACAGAAGGCTCCTCTCCCTGCTCTTTCAGCTTCCAGTGTTTTGCCCAGCTGGCCTTGAGATCTAGGCTAGGCCTGTGACGTGTCATTCCATATTCTTTATGAAAATATGCTTATGATATGAATATATCATAACTGAGCCAGATGGCTCATGTGAGATATCATTGGAAAGGTTATGATTTACTGAATGCGATTATCCAATTTCTATGCCTGTATCATTTCTGTATCTGAAGTTAGGAATATTGACTCTGTATCTGTATTTCAACTATGCTACTTTGGGTGACGCCCACTGCTAACACGTCAGGTACAATAATGGAAAAACCAGACAGGGCTGATAGTCCATCAGCGAGGACAATGGACTGTGAAAAGCTTGGCCTTCCTGTGGACACGCCATACTGCCCCTGACTCATGGACGCTGTGATACTACAGAGTCAGGTGATCTTGTCACCTGATACTAAATATTACCTGGGACTTCTTGTAACTTTCCACTGGAAGGGAAGGGGGGTCAAGTTTGGGAAACAAAGGATTCCCGCTTTATGTAAATCCTATTTAAGTATGGAGGATGGCAAACGGGACCCCTCCTCTCCATGGCCTGTCTGCCCAAGAAGAAAAATTGCAAAAGCCACCTGAAGGGAAAGCAAAGGGGGAGTCCAGACTGAGACAGGGGTCCAGTCTGAAAAGGAATATCACTGGAACTCTGAACCACAGAAACTTTGCAACCTGCCTGCAGGTGAGAAATACTATTTGTAACCAATTTCTTTAGTGAAACTAGGTTAATTTGCGTGTTTGATTTCATTTGCTTAGTAATCTGCTTTGTTCTGTTTCTTACCCCTTTTATCACTTAAAATCTGCCTTTGATAGTTAATCAAATTTGTTTTGTTTATTATTAAACCCAGTTTCCATAATTTCTAACTGGGGGAGGGGGCAAGAAGTGTGCACATCTTTCTCCACATTGAGGGAGGGGGCAAATTTCATAAAACCTGTGGGTTTGTACCCCTTAAAAGGAGTGAGCACCAGAGTGTTGGAGCAAGTCCCTTAAACTGAGTCTTCCCAGAGCTGATCTGCAGCTGGGGGTGGCCCTGCCTGTGGGTCTTTAATAGCCTGGCCCAGCAAGACCAGTTAAACGGGGCCCATGCTGGCAGAACAGGTAGACTCAGTGATATCTTAGCACATCAAGTGGCATCCTAAGGGGTCCAACCCATCACAAGGCCTTTTTCAGTTCCTTTTATGCATCTTGGTATTATTACTATTTATTGTATTGCAGAAGTCTCAGCACTGTTGTGCTAGGCATTGGTCTAAGCTTTTGAAAATAAAAGAGTGGGAGGGAAAGAGTCCATACAGCGAAGGAGCCAACCAAAAGCTTTGGTAGCCACCATCACAGCTGGGTGGGGCCTAATGCGGAACGAGGATGGTCTAGTGTTTGGGGCATTAGACGTGGGAGACCTGCGTTCAATTCCCTGCCCTGCCACCACCGTCATGGGTGCCCTAGGGCAAGTCGCTTTGCCTCTCTGTGCTTCGGTTGCCCACGTGTAAAATGGGGATGACAGCAGTTCCCCATCTCACAGCGGAGCTGCGAGGATAAATAATGTGAGGTGCTCAGGTACTCTGGTCATGCAGGGCTGGGGCTGGCTCCAGATTTTCTGCTAGTCCATGACCCGTGTGCATTCAAGGAAGTTAGATGGGGATGTATCATAGACAGAGTTCCTTCTGGGGGCTCCTGGGCCATTCATACTGGCTTGCCCACTGTACTCCACCACTCACAAAGAGTGCACGACATTCCCCCCCCATTGTATCTGCAATGCCAAGCCATTGACCTGCCCTGCACCCTATTCGGGGGCACTGGCTGGGAGTAGGGACAGGGCTCTCTGTTGACACTCTGGATAGCCCTTGAGCAGAGTGACTAGGAAGGGGGTGTAGTAGGATGAGTGGAATTGGAGAAAGAGGGTCAGGTCCCAGTTTGGCATGGCACCAGGGAGTTCAGCAACGAAAACTGGGGCCACGTTGCTTGCACACAAACTCTAGACTAGAGCATTGGCATATACGCAGTAAAGACCTCATTCCTACAGCTCCACCTTCCTGTTGTGTCACTTATTACTTATGGGACAGGGAAAGTCATTATTGCGCCTTTCACCCACACACCCATGCAGGGGGTCGACAGAAACTGGCCTTTATGACTGTCCCCCCATTGTTTACAATGGCCCAAAGAAACACCCGAGGCCCAAACAGCTGGGGGAATTCAGCTCTGATGCAAACTTCAGAGCACCGTGCTGTCTCTCTTTGGAAAGAAAGAAAGAAAGAAAGAAAGAAAGAAAGAATTTTTCATCTATCTATCTATCCCCATACACCCCCTCTATCTATCTATCTATCTCCACCCCACCCTCTATCTATCTATCTATCTATCTCAGACACCTATTGTTGATTCTGTACATGAATGTTGCACAAACAGTGAGAAGTAAATTTGAGTATTAAAATTATTTCCATTTTAATAATCTACAATATTATTAGAAATGCCGGCGAGGATTTTTATTGTATTTTAAGAAACACACACTGTGTTTGCCTGATTTTTACACTGACGGTGTTCCTTTAAGGGAGATATTTATTTAGTTCTTGAAGGCACCAAGCCCATATGAGGAAATGCTGACAGGTTGGACAATCAAAAAGCAACCAAAAGGAAAAGCAGAAAGCAAATAAAAAAAACCTGTATATATATTTGTCTTCCTCCCCCAAAAAGGAACCTACATTCATCCTATCTACAAGGCTCAATGTGCATATGTCCCCAGCATGATAAGACTCCTTTGAAATCATTTTCAATCCCTCTACTTTACTGCCATTGGCTGGCTTGTTACTGGAAATTTACCGTGGGAAAAAAAAAAAAGGCCCTGGACTGAATCGCATCTGTTTATTCATAATTCATGGAGCATTTTTTCCCCTTCCCCTCGAGAGTGGCAGAAAATGCCCATAAGTGAAAAAATATAGCCCGGCAAATAAGCACACCCTTTCCCCCTTGAAAAGAGCCTCAAGGTGGTAGCTTTATCAAGGCTGTTGCAGGCTACAGGTGCCTGCTAGGTGACCTATTGTCTCAGTATTTCATTCAGATAAACATGGAAAAGCTTTGTAAATAAATTATGAGTCATGGATGGGGAGGCAAAGAGTGGGTGGGAAGCAAGTGAGATATTAATGTATAAATCTGAGATAGAGTTAACGCCGCAATTGTCAGTCACTTTATTATTCATGAGCCTGGAAACCTTTTATGATAGGAATGTAGTTTGATCCCCAAACTAGAAAGCGGAGAGCAGCCAGTGCTGTCTAACCCTTTTGCTTTTCATTTGAGAGCAGGCTGAGTTTGCCGACAGTCCCTGCTTTCATTTGCAATAATTGCTTAATGGGGGCGATTAAGCTTGGCAACGCTTTGCAAACTGTCACCGTTGGGTGGGGGGAGCTTGCATTTGTCCCCCCTGGTTCAGTTGTTTGCAAGATATATATACAAAAAGCAGGTCAAAGGTCAGAGAAATGACTCAGCTTTAATTTCAAGAGGCGAATAGGAGACAAAAGTCGCTGGCTACAGCTCATGTGACCTCCTGAGGAAGGATGCTTAAACGGCTGAACTGGAATTCTGGAGATCTAGGTTCAATTCTTAGCTTTACTACAAATCCCTGGGTGTTTAGGGGTAAGTTACCATGGGTATGTGTCCACACCGCACGTGGGAACGAGCCTCCGAGCCCAGGTAGAGAGATTTGTGTAGCCGTGTGGGAGCTAGAGTGCTAAAAATAGCGGTGTGACTGTTGCGACTCAGGCTAGCCACTTGTGCTCAAGCCACAATGTCTACACTGCTGTTTTTTGTGCGCTCGCTCATGCACCGCTTGCCTGAGTCTGTTGGAATCTATCTGCCTGGGCTGGAAGGCTCACGCCCAGCTGCAGTCTAGACATAAGCACAGGGGCTGAGTCTGGAAGGGTACTGACCACCTGCAGCTCCCAGGGACTTCAGACTCAATAGCTCCATCTCAGTTCCCCCGAGTATAACGATAATTCCTTTCTCCCACCCTTCACCTGTCTTGTCTATTTGGATTGTAAGCTTTTGGGGGCAGGGCCTGTTTTTTTGCTACATGTGCATACAATACCCAGGACAACAGAGCCCTCATTTTGGCTGGGGCTTCTACACCCTCCCGTAACCCAAATAATCAACCGGAGCTTAGTTGTGTGTTTCTAATGGGTCCCAAAACCAGCTGAACTTTCCTTGTGTAACTTTAGCGCCCTCGTGGCCAAGATGGAGTCTGCTCTGCAGGCAGCTCTGGCCAAGAGATGGCGCGCGCAGGAATGCAGCAAGAGAAATCCCTTCCACCCCAGGGGCACCTGTTCCAAACCCCCCAGAGTGAACACACCCACCCACAGGAAAAGTACAGTGGATATAACAAGGGAAATATTTATTTACAGAGGGATGAGAGGAGAAAAACAAGGGGAAATATAGGGGGAGCAGTAAAACAGGGCTGCATCCAAGCCAAGGCCCCACAGGCCCAGTGGTAGCACAGTCTGTGTGCAGACACATTGCTCGGTGTCTGCCCTTCCAGAGTTCAGGAGTCCTGAGCAAAGTTCCAGTCCAGTGGTGAGTCTTGGGTGCTCCTGGTCGTCTTCGGCGCCAGTGAACTTTCCCCCAACAACCCCCCCCCCGGTGCCCTCTTCTGCCGCTCTCTGCAAAGCCACACAGAGCGACCACCTCCCCACTTAACTATCTAGCAACCTCCCTCCTTGTTCCCAATGCAGAGTCGCAAGCCCCAGTACTCACAGCCCCATGCAGCTCTGGGCAGCCGTGATACTGGGTCCAGCTCCGGCCTGTCCTTCTCGGCAATTCCTCCCTGGCACAGTGCTCCTCCTGGCTCCTGTCCTGGGGTGTCCCCGATCGGCCCTGTCCGTCCCAGGCTTCAGGCAGGTTCTCTGCTGCTTCACTTTTCCAGGGCCTGCAGGCTGCCTCTCCCTCTCCCTGGAGCTCCAGCGCTGCCCCCTGGAGTTTCCCTCCTATTTTCTTACTCTCCCCCTCCCACTTAGGAAAAAGATTTAAAGGGCCATGCTCTCTAAACCCCAAAGGAGGTACACTTGGCTATGAGTTTCACGGTGGATATTTAATAACATCATTGACAGCTTGCAGCTGTTCAGCCAGAGGTTATATTCTTGTCAGAGCTCATAAGATAAGCAATAGCAGGCTTGGTCAGTATATGGATGGCCCTGTAGAGAGAGGAATGGGCAATTGGTCTAGCTCAGATGTAGTGCGCCAAAGCGATGCTGGTGGAGAAGCCCTATTTTAGATGAGCTTCTGAGCACACATGCTCACTCTGGGATAGTTTGCAAGAGCGTGGGGTATTATCCAAATGGCCTGTTACAACCCTAAATTTCCCCCGGAGGCTTCAGTCCGAGAAGGAATAATTCTTCAGTTCCCATTCTAAAGTGCTAGGTAATGATACTGCATTTGCAGCTGGTTAATAGCTGCCACATTCCACCCCGCTGGGATGATGTGAGAGTGGATCTATCTTTCTGTTTGTGAAAGTCATTGTCTAAACATAGGATAATTTATCATTCCTCCTTGTATATTTGAAGACTCCAGTACAGAGACCCACCAAAAATCATTTTCTCCCCCAATTCATGGCAAAGGCACAGCGATGCACAAGGCACCACACTCACTGATATATATTCTTGAGCAAATTGAAACAAGAGAAGGTAAAACAGGAGGAGCCTTACTCACGGTCAACTCCAAAGAGGAAAGAGGGCAAAGACACAGAGAAATCTGGCCAGGAAGTTTCCTTAAAAAAAAATCACACAGTGGGTGAAACAGCTATGGGCACAAACTGACAGGAAGGGAATGTCAGTTCCAGAAGCAAGACGAAACTGTAATTACATTCAGAGATCTCAACAGGGAAGAGGCAGGCTTGTGGTTTTTGCAAGTGACACATCAACTAGATAGAGCCAGGAATAAAAATTTTATTAAAGTTAATGTTTAGAATTAAATATACACAAGTTAAGAGGGAAGGTACTGTACATCTGGGGTCCGGCTTGAGTTATGAGGGATTACAGGTATCGGTTGCAAGGATGAAGAGATACATACGTATCACAAAACCAGCATAGACCCAGATTGGGGTGCAGGAGTTTTTAGAGCGTCAGTGGATAAGTGGGCTCGGGTACGCCACCCAGGGAATGTATTAAGAGTCCAAGTCAGTATCGGAGTAGCGAATAACTACATGGGTGGGGTGCGTCCCTTGGTTCATCAGGGAAGGAAGTGGGTTATTTCCCTGGTCGGCGATTACTCAATGTGGTATTGACGGTGTCCTGTGATGTGTTCCATATAAATGTCTCTGGACCACCTGATGGTGTCGGACACCATGAGCTGTCTCATGAGCCGGGCGTAGCGTCGACCGACTCCGCACGCTCTCAGTACCGGCTCGTTGTGGGGGTCCAGTCCACGCACAGCTCCACTAGGTCTCTTCACTCCCTGCCTTTGTCACTCCCTGCTATTCCAGTCCTGTGATCCCCATGCACAAGGTCTGCTGAGGGGCCTCAGTCCTGACCTGCAGCTCCCCCACCCTCCCAGTCCAGTCCTAAACACCTCAAACAACTTTGCTTGTGCACCTTAATCCTGACCTGCACCACCCTCTGCTATTCCAGCCCTGAATCTCTCCTGGGCGGAGATTGCTAATCATAAATGATTTGTGCAGTGGTTAGTTCTCCAGTGGTGAAAGGTTTAGGGCACTGCAGGTGAGCAAATCCTCAGCCTAGAATCATTGACTCCAATGGAGCTAAGCCTGATGATTTACATCAACTGAGGACCTGGCCCTTGGAGATTAAATATAGCTTCCTGTTTCAATCATCTCAGCAGCTCTGCTACATCCCAGACATATGATAGGTGGCAAATGCCTAGCAAGGCATTTTGCTTGTCTACGCCTTGCTTAAACAATTAGCTTGTGGTATTATTGAAGCGGGGCGGGGGTGCATGTTGTAAAGTATATTAATTATGAAAAGGCTTCACAATTGAGTTCACAGCTTTTAATGGGCTACTTCCCATCACTAGCAGATGGGCGCTGGCTCCATTTATGGCTGCGCTATTGCTGACAATGTTCCCTTTTTGCAAAAGGCGAAAATGGTCCACGTCACCCAGAAATGTCAGCAAAGTAATCAGGAAGCACGGTGAAATTAAGCACTAAAACATCCCATAAAGTGTAAGTGCTTCATCACCATAACTAATGAAAATATATGATTGCCTAATAAAAAGCCCCGTGAATGGGCCATGCATGAGGGCCCCGCTTTTGTTAACATTGCTGCACTATCTGGGAATGTCAGCCTGCCCACCACAGGGCTGCAAAGCCCGAATCGGTTCCATGCTGTTGGGCAGATGTTGGATAGGCAGGGGGCCCAGGCTATTTCTGCTGTGCCGACAACAGCTGTGGAGTGTTGCCACTTAATCTCCTCAGCCACGGAGTAATATTGGGCAATAACCACAGAGGGAGAGGAATAATATAATCCCATGCTACCCCCGCCCATACATTAAAAGACCATTAGGAGTGCATGGTTAAGCGCTGAATGACAAAGCTAAGGCTGCTTGTGCCGTTTTAACTCTGCTCCCTTGGGCATGTGCCTCACTACAGGACAGTCCCTAATAAATGATCATGCACTATTCCTTAAATAATACATAATAATATACTATTTTTTCTGCAACCATAGATACAAAGCATGTAGTCATATTCTAGTAGCTTACTCTATTATCAATGAGACAAGGGGAGTGAGATAATATTTTTTGGACCAACTTTTGTTTTCTATTTTTAGTGTTATAATGATCTGGTATAGCTTTGCTTCTTTCTTTCTTTCTTTCTTTCTTTCCTTATTTGTATCACAGCAGCACCTAGAAGTCCTAATCAAGGATGGAGAACCCATTGTGCTCATCATTTTACACATGCATAATGAAAATGCGGTCCCTGCCTGAAAAAGCCTACAATCTAAGAGCCTGATCCAAAGCCAATTGAAGTCAAAAGTAGTCTTTCCATTGATTTCAGTGGGCTTCAGAAGAGAACCCCTGTTCAGAAAGGGCTCTAAAGAAAGGGCTGATGTGCTTTCTTGAATTGGGGACGAGGTACAGTACTGACTTAGGACCAGACTGCGATCTTGCTGTACCTTAGTGCTCAGGATTCTTTGGGGGGTGGGCACAGGGCTGTTGGATCTCCCCAGTCATTTCTTTCGTTAGAGGGGAACAGCAGTCACACGAACTACTGGGGCAATAGTGGCTTTTCTGCATATCTGCTGACTTGAGGAGGGAGATTTCTTCCCCCAGCTCACCTGCATACAGCCTGGTTGCTCAGGCTGGGTGAAACCCACCCCTATAGGCAGGGTTACACAAATCCTACATGCTGGAACTGGTCAACATTTGAAATTCTTCTTCTTCTTCTTGCAGTGGCGCCCAGGAAACACCATCCTGGACCAGAGCCCCACGGTGCTAGGTGCTATACAGATACAGAACAAAAAGCCAGTCCCTGACTGAATTAACTTACAACCTAAGTGCTGTTTAAGACACTGGTTGAGTCCCACTCAGACCCTCGAAATGAGACTTGATTGGTACATAAACTCTGAATAAGGATGAATTTCACTGTTACATGCTAAGAAGCAGCCCAATGTCTAAGATTTTCTCCTTAGTTATTATTAGCTTGTTATAGCTGTGTTTAGAGGCCCCAGCTGAGATCAGGGGCCCGTTGTGTTGAGCGCTGTACAGACATGTAGTGAAAGACAGGCCCTGCTGCAAAGAACTTGCAGTGTAAATGGATAAGACAGACAAAGGGTGGGGGGAAAGGAAGTGTAATTATCTCCATTTTACAGATGGGGAACTGAGGCACAGAGCGATTACAACTACTAACAATTATGCAGGTGGCAAATTGTGATTCCTGCTCCCAACTGACCACACATGGTGCATACCCTATTATTTTTGTTATCCTGCCTCCATGCCCTCACCCCAACCTGCGTGCTTGTCTCATCCACTTGTAATGTCTTGTCATTTTAGACTATGAGCTCTTTAGCGAGGGACTATCATTTAGCATCGACTTGTACAGCTCCAAGCACAATGACCCCCTGACCTAGTTGAGGCCTGCAGGCACTACCATAGCATATAAATGTATAATAGTGTGATGGAGCTTAACCCCCATCACCTATTAGGCAAGGGAAAGAACCCCAATTAGTCATGCTCAGTAGCTGCGGGGTGATTTGCTAATTGCCTTCTGGCCACAAGGCAGAGCCTGGCCTTATAAGTAGGCTGTGGGAGCTCAGTTGTGGAGAAGAATGCTGAGGAATGGGTCTCTCTGGCAGAGAGAATACCTGGGAAAGTCAGAGGAAAAACACTAGTGGATCAGGTTTGGTTCCTGCTGAGGAAGCTCTGAGGTAAGGCAAACAGGAGCCTGAGAGGGACAGAAGAGCTATTTGTTTGAAGACTGGTTTGTTTGGACTTTTATTTGGGTTATTTGGTGCTACCTAGCAATGGGTTTAGACTTGTATGTGACTTGGCTGGATTTTGGTTGCACAAACTGAGGCACCATAAAAGGGCCTGGTTTTCAGAAGGGCCTAAGCACCTGCCCTCTGAACACAGGCTCCCTTTACGGTGTCTCAAGTTAGGCCAAGCTTTTCTAAAGAGACTAGTGATTTTAGGTTCCCAAGAGCCAGGTTTTTAGGTGCCTAGCTCCCACTGAAGTGCCGTGCCCAAGTTGACCCTGAGTCTGTGGTAGAACTGGGAACTAGACTCCCTGGCCCCCAGTGTCAATCCCCTGACCCCTAATCTAGTTCATTAACCACAAGACCATAGAGCTGGAAACAAACCCTGACCTATCTGAACAGCTCAACATATTTACACCTGAGTGGCTATAATTAATCAACAGAGTTTTAGAGAAAATAGGATTGTTTTACTTGGGGGGAAAAAGATTGAGAGTGAGAGAGAAATTCCTCATTTTATCCATAGAAGCTAATTCCATTAATTATGTTATGATGCAATTAAGCATTTCTTTCCTAGCTATTAAAGCCTAAATTATTTATTAATAATTATAGATCGTTACCTGATAATGCTCACTCTGCAGCACGGGAGTTGAATAATTCATCTACTTTGATGGCCTTTTTTTTCCCCCTTCCTTGCAAATTCTATCTAATCTCTCTCAACAAGTTTGAACATTTATTTTGAGGCTGGGAAAAGAAACACGGCCTTCAGTGGATTTCGGCTTTTGTGGTGCTTGGATGGGATACAACCAACCTTTTAGCCCACAACACCAGATGCAGAAATGCCCACATTGTATTATGCCATTCACCCACACTTTAGAGCTCCCTTGATGGAGGGGCTTTGTTCAAAGCATTTTTAAGCCAACAGCACAGCATAATGCAAGGTAGGGCAATGCAAAACCATACAATGGAACAGCATTTAGCTTTATATAGCCTCTTTCATACCCAAGGTGCTGTATTCCAAAGCACTTTACAAAGCAATGAGGGAGAAAGCTGCAATTCTGTTAAGGCCCATTCCAAAGACTCCCATTGACTTCAAAGAGCTTGAGATCAGGCGCTTACATTTCACACTTACATAGTAGCCACAGTGTTCTGTGATAGCAGCTCACACACAACTCTGGAGACCTGAAATGGCTCCACTGAGCCAGCCAGGACACTCAAGGTTATTCCCACTGGGCCAAGGGATTGTTAACTTCTCCCTGAGATGGGGACATTCTGCCAAAGTCCCATCTGAAGAACAGAACAGCAACTCTTCTCTGAAGTGTGGCATTACGGCAGATGTGCAAGTCCCCAGGTGGCGCTCCATCCCACAGTCTGTTGCCCTCTCCCAGAAGGTAGCATAAGAAAGGGCCCTTGTGTGGAGGGCAAGTGGTTCTCTCACAGGTGGAAGGGCAGTAGTGATACCTCTTGTTTTCCTCTCCAGACCAGAGGAAGAACTTTTTGCTGTAAAAATAAAATAAAAGCAATTCACAAGGACTAGTCAGAGCTAGTGTCTCTGAGATCATTGCTTAATTATCCAGTGCCATCTGCACTTTTTGAAAATTATGATACTATGGCCAATGCCCTGTGCCCTGCTTTGTTGGATAATGGCTGCTCATGTTAATGAGGCTTTTCCTCAGCAAGGCTGGAAATGGTGCTTTTCATTAGCTAACAACAGTGCAAACACTCCATTAGGCAGGATCTGTGCTGGGCAACAGACTTTTTGTGGAGTAACCAAACATTTCTCCTTCTTGGGGAGTCATGTTCTCCCAACCTCCAGAGAGGCAGGCAGCAGGAAGGACCTTAATACCTTGTTAAACTCCTCTCTTCCTATTCAGAGACCAACCCGCAAGACCTGGCTCTGCTGCTCGGCAAACAGGGCCCGAATGCTGTCAAATTTGCAAACTAATGATAAGAAATAATTGCTAAATAGCTCAATAACTGACAAGAAATGGCCCTCGGCTCACTGTAATGATGCAGCAAGGCTGTTCAATTAAGGCTTCTGTAGATGTTGTTTTTAAAAAAAATAATGAATGTTTGTTTACAAGGATCCATTCTAAGCAGAATGATAAGAGCCAGGAAGTGAAGGGGACTGCGTCGCATCCCTATACAGATCATAGTCTCAGACAGGTGATACTATCCATAAGAAGAATCATCCAGTGGAGAGATGCCGGGTTGAGACTTCGAAGGACTTGCCTTCTATGTCTGGTTCACCCACTGAAGTCCTTCCTGACCCTGGACAAATTGTTTAATCTAGCCTGCGCTTCATTTTCCCCATTGTTAAACTAGGGCTAATAGTTCCCTACCTCACTGGGGTGTTGTAAGGCTAGAATCCATTATCTATCCAAGGTACTTATATGGCATCACCACAGTGATGCACCTCACCCTCTTTAATGCATTTATCCTCACAGCCCCTTGTGAGGTGAGGAAATGCCATTATCCCAACTGTACAGATGGTGAATGGAGACACACAGAGGCCAAGTGACTTGCCCAAGGACACACAAGACGTCTATGGCAGAGCAGGGAACTAAACCTAGGTCTCTTAAGGTCTAGGCTAGTATCCTAACCTTCCTCACTAAATGAGTGGAAGATCATTAGGTAGGGATGGAGAGGATAAAGTTCTGTTCTATTCCATCTCCTCTGTCCTCCCTTGGCAAAAGTGTGCTAGCCCATACAAATCTGGTCTCTTCAGCTGCATTGGACAAAGCAAAAGAAAGCAAAGAGATGGGGATCCTATCCATTCCCTCAGGAGGCTGTTTCATAGCCTAATACTTCACCAGTAATCATGGTTTGATAGCTCCCGGATACCCAGCTGCGACTGGAATCGGATGCTATGCATATACATGAGACAGTCTCTGCCCCCCAAAAAGTTACATGCTAAACAGCTGGGACAGACAAAGGAAGTAATGCTAGCCCCATTGTACAGATGGAGGATTGTGGCGCAGAGAGATCTGTTACTTGTGCCAGGTCACAGGAATCGAATGCACATCTCCTATTCTCCACATCTACTTAGTCCTTCTGGTTTACCTCGGCTTTTCTAGCACATCTCATGATTGCAGTGTATAAAATACCTAGCCCACTGCTAGCACAACACTAGTAATAAATAATGGTAATAATAGCTGATGGGGTCTCTGAACAAATCCTAAAAGCTGCAGTGTTCTGGATAGTTACTGTAGAGTGCTTCACTATTATTTAGTACTGTTAAGTTGGCGGGATGGGTGAGCTTGTTTGTATGTTAGCTTCAGAAGTGTGGAATAATAAGGAACAAAAAGGGAGGAAATCAGGCAAATTCCCCCTTTCCTCCACACCTTTTTTTTTTTAAAAGCCACTTCAGTGTAACTCAATTAATAAGTTAATGTTTGTACAGCACTTTGAAGATGTAAAGTGCTAGATAAGTACTACATCTTATTATTATTAACTTAAATGATCGACTTACTGTGTAAGATGCACTCAGAGCCAAAAACATGCTCAGCCATGGAGGCAGATGAACTGGAGGGAAAAAAAGAGGAAGCAGCACTTTTCATTCTGCTCATAAATTTTTTTGGATTCACCCAGTGAGTCTGGAAGCACTTTAAAAAAAAAAAAAAAAAGGCTGAGCTTAGAAGAACTCCTTGTTACGTCTAGGAGCAAATGGGAAATGTAATTTTTTATTTCCTATTATGTGAGTTTTCAGAGCAGAAAGTTAAACTTTTCAGCCAAGCATTCACACCCCAGTGAGATTCAATCATCATCCAAACCCCTGGAGAAGCCAAATCTATGGGGAGAAGTGGGGGAAAGGGAGTTACCACGCTCCTTTCACTTTCCTTGGCACCCAATTACAGGCGGCTGTTGCGAAATTAACGCTCACAGCCATGAAATGATGCTATAGGCATTCTGTAGGAATCATTGAATCAAACAGAGTGAAATCTTTTTTATATGGTAATCATTTCCCACCATCAAATTTCATAGGAGAGAACAGTTTGATTGAGCCACCCTAGTTAAACTGTGTATGAAATTAGTCATTCTCACCATAAACACTGTTCTACAGCCTTTCCAGACAAAAGCTATCAGACGCAAGGTGGTAATTGACTAGGAAGTAACAGCCTAGATAGCAGTTACGGCATCTGGATTACATTCCTCTTCACTTCACTATTGAACTGGAAATGCTGGAGTCACTTGGTTTTTTGTTTTGTTTTGTTTTGTTTTTTTTGTTTTGTTTTTAAGAGGCTTGGCTCTGTTCAGATTGCTCCACTTACCCTCTCAGGTAAATCTATACTGCAGCTGGGATATGTCATTCCCAGCTCAGGTAGATGCACAAGCACAGATTTGATTGAGTTAGTAGCAGGCGGCGGCTCAGGCTAACTATCCAAGTGTGTCCCTAGGATCTTGGATGGGGTTGGACTCAAGCAGCTAGCCTGTGCTGCCATGGCCACACTGCTATTTTTAGTGCATTAACTCAATCAAAGCTAGCGCTTGTACGTCTACCTGAGTTTGGGATTGCACCTCCCAGATGCAGTGTAGACATACCCTCAGCTGGGGCTGGTCAGACACGATAGATCAAGTGTTCAAAGCCTTGCAACTGGGTCAGAGCTATCAAGATGTCCATTAGAATTTTACCTCCAATCCTCACCATTGGTTTCTCAGTCCTGGTCTACACTACAAACGTATGTCAGTATAACTACGTCACTCAGGGGGGTGGATTTTCCCTCGGGTAGACAGTGCTATGTCGACGGGCGGGCTTCTCCGATTGACACAAGATGCCACCTCTCGGGGAGGTGGAGTGCCTTTGCTGATGAGAGAAGCTCACCCATCGGTTTAGGTAGCGTCTTCACGAAGCACTACAGCTGTGCCACGGCAGCCCCCGAAGTGTAGACAAGCCATTAGTGCAGTTCTTCAGATGGCCACAGCTAGAGCTGGGCAAACAATTTGTATCTAATATATTTTGGGGCGGCCAGATTCTAATACCGTTAATCTCGGTGAGTTACATGAAGAGTTTCTCCACAAATAGCCCTTTTGAGTCACTCTTCACGATGAATAAGATCTGATCTACACAGTTTCCCTACCAGCATAACTATTTTGGTTTAGGGGTGTGATTCCCCTCCCTGCCCGACTTAGTTATACTTGTATGATCCCTAGTGTGGGCATGGTGATACTGGTATAAAAGGGCTCTATAGTGGTATATCTTATTACCCTTCCTGTAGGAAGCCATGATGCATATTGGACAGAGCACTGAACCGGGACCCAGAAGACTTGGATTCTATTCACAGCTCTGCCACTTGCCTGCTGGGTGATTTTGAGCAAATCTCCGGGCCTCAGTTTCCCCATCTATAAAATGGAGGTACTGATATTGACCTCATTTATAAAGCACTTGAGAGCTATTAATGACAGTCTGTACATAACAGTGAGGTATTATTATTATTATTATTAGACCCATATAACTGCATCCACACTATCTGGGTTGTACTGCTCTAACTATATGGGCATGGTGAAAGCAGTCCCGCAGTTCTCTGTGGGCAAAGCTTTTAAAATTTTTACTTAGTTTTAAAAAATAAAGTAAGTTCTATCAAGTGATCTTAACACAGCTGGAAAGCCCACTTACACTGGCACAGATATAGCCCAACACCTTTAAACATCAATTACGTTTAGCAGGTAATGCTGTAGCCTAGGTGGGAGGCATAGGCTGCAACATAACTAGCTAATGCGACTAAACAAGTGTGTTGAGAAGGATTTGAGGGGCTAAGGTTTCCTGTGAGCTCAGCTCACCCAATCTTAAAGACCACCTTTTCCTGCTATGTAGACAGACCCAAGGGAGTTACATATGGAGTAAGGTGCTGTTCTGTGTGAGGAACAGTATCGAAATCTGTCTCTTGAAAAATCCCCCTCCCGTTTTTTCTTTTCAAAAAGAGATTTGGCTTCTGTGGAGTTTTGCCAGTTCACCCCAGCTGAGGACCTGGCCCTGCATTCCTGCATTCTGAGCTCGTGCTGGATAAGCAGGGGGAGCAGCTCATTCAGCCAGAACTGTAGCTTCCTGATTTCCAGGACAACCAAGAGAATCCCCCTGCAGAATGAAACATCAGCCATGCCTGGCTGAATTTGATTGAATAGGGCTACACTTCTGTCTGAGCGTAGTGGGGAGGTTCAGGATGGAAAGGTCAGCTGGCGTGTGCATGCTTGGCTCTGGGCTTGCAAAGCATCACACGCTGCAACACTTTGCTGCTAGCTGCTGTGGGTGTCACTGTTGCTGTATGCTTTCCTCCCATTTGCAGCCTGAGTATCTGTTCCGGAGGTTTCTGTAGATTCACATTTTTCGGCCGTGCGGCACCAGGCTTTGGCAGAGCAACAGTAAGGAGAGAGAGTGGAGAAAGGGTCACACAGCAAAGATGAACCAAAAGCAGAACCGCTTAGCCAAACTGCTCAGCTAAAACAATGGTAACCCCCCCACACACACATACACACACACAAATTCTTTTTAATTTTTGCCCATTGGTTTTACCTGCACTACTCTGGATGTTGGGGTTACAATCCTCCTGAGCCCTCCTTGGATGGATCCCATAACACTGCCAAGGCCACATCCCTCCTCATCAGATCTTTCCCTGGCCCGTATCTGTTCCTAACGGGATTTCTCAAGTTCCCGCTGTTCTGGCATTCAATCCAGTGCCCCTGTGTTTGGGCAAGATGCACTAGTGAATACGAGCACTGATTTCCCTCACAACTGTTTCCACTGGCCGGGAAAAGACAGACTGAAGGCAGAGGACCAGGTGGCATATTCAAAAGGGGTGATTCACTGGGCCAATGAGCACCATTAGGAAGGAGGAATAGCTAAGAGAGAGGAAGGCTGCTCTTGGCGTTAAAGCACTAGAGTAGGACTTGGGAGATCTAGATTCAACTTTTGGCTCTTCTATAAATTCCTTGTGTGATGTGGGGCCAATTGCTGACCAGCTCTAGTGGTGAGGCCAAAGTCACTAATGTTTGTATGGCTCAGATACTGCAGTGAGGGACATGGAAATACCTAGAGAGATAGCTCTTGCTAGATGCATGTAAGAGCATCCAGATAAATAAAATGTGGGGTGCCTTAGAAGTGTCTAGAATAACAATTAAAAATGTGCACAGGAAAATACATAACGTATTAGAAGAAATCCATCCAAAATGAAAACCTCAGGGCTGAGTAGTTTCAGAAAGAGAGGAGGGGTGAGCTTGAGGTTCTGGCACTGGACAGGGACTCCGGAGATCTGAATTCAATGCCTGGCTCTGCCACAGACTCCCTGTGTGACCTTGCGCAAGTCACTTAGGCCTGGATCCTCAAAAGTATTTAAGCTCCTAACTCCCATTGATTGCAAACATCTTTGAGAATCTGGGCTTTAGTTTCTCATTTCCTCAGTTTGTCATCTGGAAAATGGGGATAATAATGCTTCCCTCCATGACATGGAGGTTATAGAAGTTAGTTAATTCATAGTATCAAGGGCCATGTAAGTCTATAGAAAGAATATGTCCCTTTCTGCAGTGCCCTGAACAATTATAGACACTGCTGATCAGAGAATGCTTTACTAAAATGATTTTTAAAATTCCAGCAACCCTTGATTCAATGAATTAATGGGGGAGGGGTGAAATTCCCATTAGCAATAAACAGAATTTGTTACATAAACCATGATTTGAAAAACAAGTACTGGAATAGAATTGAGACTGGCTTTTAAACTTAATTATGCACATGTTTCTCAGCCAGAGTTTATTGAATCATATGGTGTAAACCATAAACAAACACTAAAAACCTGGCTGTGTTGACTGCTACAAGCAACAAAATGATCTTTAAAGATCAAATATTTATTTCAAAATCCCAGGAGCCAACCTCTCTGCATAAAAGTCAAAAGCACGTTGATCCATTCCTTTTAGACATAGCTTATGAATCTTCCCCCTGATTGGAATGTGCATAAACAAATTATTGTGCCCCTTTGCGCAGCAAAGGAGGAGGCTGTTCTGATGACTCCACAAATGCATAATCTAAAGGATTAGTAGGATGCCTTGGCAGTGAATTATCTATGCACATCTTGACATAAATCAGCAAAGTGACATGCTGTTTGAAAACGGCAAGTGCCTCGCTTCCCTGATGGCTACTCAATTCCCTCTAGCGGGTCCTCATTAGACCTCATAAGTTTGAAATACTGTACAATGCAAGCTTTTGATATCCTGTAATGGGAAAAGGAACCTAGTCATTCCAGCCAGCACATAATATAAACAACCATATGATTAGCTACAGCGCTGAGTCCCCGTCAAATCTCGGTAGCATTGTCTCTTCTGCTGTTGTTCTTTTATAATTTTCATTCCGTTTGGGATGGGAAATGAAAGCCACAGTCGCCCAGAGCACACCTTGTGCGGCTGTGCTGATTAGCTGTGCTTCAGAGGGCAACTGCAACCGCCATTTCTGCACTTCAGAACTTTGGTCTCGCAGCTGGATTGACACGTTTGCCCAATGTCTGTGTCTCTTATTCCCAGAGATGCCGTGTGGAAGAATACCCCAAAATTCAGAGGGTTCAACAAAGTTTATAAGACCTGTGAAGAGCCCTTGAGTCTAATTGTTCTCTCATACTAGTGTGATATGGGTGCAATTCCATTGTCTTCAGTGGAGTTAACTCCTGACTACAGCTGAGCAAAAATGGTGTGTGAAAAAAATTAAAAGAAAAAACATATCTGTATTTTCTAGAAATTCTCACCCTCCACCCCTGCTTTGACTAGAAAGGGAGAGAAAGGTTGGGAGGGAATAAAAAAAACCCCAAAAAGTGTCAGCTATACATTTTAGATTTTTTTTCCCCATAAAATAAACAAACAAAACAGAAAACATCAAAAGAAACAAATTCTCCTGGAAATTTACAAATATTTATTTGAATGGACTTTTTTTCAAATGAAAAAGGTTTTTTGGGTCAAATTCTAGGTCTGGGCCAACTCTTCTGTTAAAACTTCCCCTCAGAGACTGTGGTATCCTACTACAGTACATAATACTTGACATTGCAGCTGATCTCCAAGTGCTTGCCTATTGAAAGTAATTCTCATTATCTGCATAGTATAGATGGGGGAAACGGAGGCATATAGAGGATAAATAAATTGCCCAATGTCATAAAACAAGTCAATGGCAGGAACTGGAAGAGATCCCAGCTCTTTTGACTCCCTGTCTAACACTCAATATTTAGCCAACATTAGCACAGTGTATGTCATGTCCTCCTGTAGTGGCTGGTCCTCATAAGAGGATAAAAGCCTACAACAGCTAGGAGCTAAGGGAGTTATTCCTCCCTTAGCTCAATTGGTTATTGGGCTGTGCTTTGGTCCGGAAGGAGCCATTATCCCTGTGGAGAGTCAGTACGTATGCAGTAGACAATGCTGCTTTCCAAAGAGGTGCGCTGGACTCTGCAGGACATTGTATTCCAGCAGCCAGCAAATCCTTCCTCTTCTTGGGCAGTGACTTTTCAAGAAGCAAAGCCCTGTGGCCAATCCATGTGGCAGATAAAATTCAACACTGATAAATGCAAAGTAATACACATTAGAAAAGGTATATATAATGATAGGTTTGAAATTAGCTGTTACCACTCAAGAAAGAGATCTTAGAGTCACCATGAACAGTTCTCTGAAAAATTCTGCTCATTGTGCAGCAGAGGTGAAAAAAGGCAGACAGAATGTTAGGAACTGTAAGGAAAGGGATAGACAATAAGACAAAATATCATAATGCCACTATATAAACCCAACGTGCACCCACAACTTGAATATTGTGTCCAGTTCTGGTCACCCATCTCAAAAAAGATATATTAGAATTGGACACGGTACAGAGAAGGGCAACAAAAATGATTAAGGGTATGAAATAGCTTCCATAGGAGGAGAAACTAAAAAGGTTAGGGCTGTTCACCTTAGAAAAGAGATAACTAAGGGGGGATATGCTAGAGGTCTATAAAATCAAGAATGTTGTGGAGAAAGTGAATAAAGTATTATTTACCCTTTCCCACAATACAAAAACCAGGAATCACACAATGAAATTAATAGTCGGAGGCTTAGTAGAAACAAGAGGAAGTACTTTTTCACACTATGCACAACTAACCTGTGGAACTCATTGCCATGGGATGTTGTGAAGGCCAAAAGCATAACTGGGTTCAACAAAGAACTAGATTAGCTCATGGAGGATAGGTCTACCAATGGTTATTAGCCAAGAGGTCAGGGATGCAACTGCATGCATGAGATAATCCTAAACCTCTGACTGCCAGAAGCCAAAGACAGGCATGGATCACTCCAACTGTCCTGTTCTGTACACATCCCAGAAGCTGTGGTTTTGGCCACGGTCAGAGACAGGATACTGAGCTAGACGGACCATTGTTCTGACACAGTATGGGCATTCTTATGTTCTTAACTTAGCCCTGGTCTACACTGGGGGGGGGGAGGAATCGATCTAAGTTATACAACTTCAGCTACATGAATAAGATAGCTGAAGTCAACGTACTTAGATCGACTTACCGTGGTGTCTTCACCGCAGTGAGTCGACTGCTGCCACTCCCCCGTCGACTCTGCTTGCGCCTCTCATGGTGCTGGAATACAGGAGTTGACGGGAGAGTGCTCGGGGGTCGATTTATCGTGACTAGACTAGACGCGATAAATCGATCCCCGCTGGATCGATCGCTGCCCGCCGATCCGGCAGGTAGTGAAGACATACCCTTAGAAACTTTAAAAACTTCATCTCTGCTTGACCAAGCATCTCAGAGAGATGACACTGTCTGTCACCTGGACTCAGATGGGTTTTCTCCAGGAAGAAAACAAAGCTTTTAATCCTTCAAAGCTGACTGCCGGGATTGCTCCATGGAGGAGTGAATTTAACATGGTGCCTTGGATGCAATGATTTGTCAAGCCTAACTTTAAATTATTCATGCCATGGGCCTTTCACTCCCTGAAATATCTCCCTGTCAGGAAATTTCCCTTGATATTCAGCCTATAATGGAAGCTCAATTACTCCATATAGTTCACTGAACCACCCAAAAAAGAAACCTTTCCCTTTTTGCTGTTTACAAGCCCTTCTAGATGAATGTCATGCCTCTCTTCATTTGCTTATTGTTGGGCCAAGCTATTTTGAGCTTCACTTTTTGGAAGGAGGGGATTATTATTATTACTGTGCAGTCCATAGCTCCTTAATCTCTGGGGCCAGGACACCTGCTAATGCAAGTTTCTATGTGTGGCATTGATAGAACACCTGACCACCCATCAATAAACTAATGAGACATCCAGATGTCTGTCTATTTAGGTTCTTCTACTATCTCCATCACAGTGGTATCAAAACACTGACATAGCAAAATGAAAACAAAATCCTTGCCAAGTAAGGATTTGATCCAACATCCACTGAACTCAGTGCGAGTTTTAATATTGATTTCCTGGGGCACTGGATCTGGCCCTAAGTTTGCACCAACAGCACCAAACATGAGTTCCACTCATTCAGTACCAAATTAGTGCCCCAGCCTGATGTTGTGGGGTGCTCTGCTCTCTTTCAGGTGGGATCAAAGGCCAGTTTAACATTAACCAGCTGGACTGACTTCTCTTCTGAAATATGCACTTCCAGAGGCATAACACCCCCTAGCCTCAGGCCAGGGCATTGGTTCAGTATTGAATCAGTGACACCCCTGTCTCCCCCCACCATGTCTTGCAGCACTCTGAAATCCTCCTCTCCAAATCTGGTCCAGACTCAGCCTGGCTTAGCGTTTGTCATCTAACAAGAGTGCCTATCAGCACGGTTTGATATGCAGCTTCCTAATTCCCCCTCGTCCAGACAGGGAAATCTTTATTTGCAGTGGAATATTTATTGAAGAAATAGGCGAGAGATGATTTGGGGGAAGGAAAAGGAACAAATAAAGCAGCCAGGCAACCTCCCCTGCATTATCAATGCACGAGTTCTCCATTGTATGCTTTGCAATCTCTGTGACTTACTCTTCCCTCCTTTGCAATATTTATGGCTTTCATGTCATTTGAAGGTTATTCATAACAATTATGTGAGAAAGAAAAAGTGCCATAAACTGAGGTAATTTACTGTAAAATATCTGAAATGCTAAAAAAAAAAAAATTCAAAGTGTGCATTACTGTAGCCCTGCAAGTGCTCCAGATTAACAAATACAAAACCCAAAATACACGTGTCTAAATATACCGTCCAGATACAACCAACCTGGTATATCCAACGCCGAGAGATTTATGAGCTCACTTTGGAGGCTGGCGAGCATACATTTTAATGATGTTTTGGTAGAATTTTGCTTTCTCTTTTGACTGCATCCGAGTAATTAGATGAATTATCGCCCGTAAAATAAAATAAAATAATGCGACAGATCACATGCAACAGCAGCCCCAGTACTTCTAGGTGGGAGCATGTGAGAAGGAAAGGAAAATGGGAGGTCCAGCACTGGGTTCTGGAGCAGTGCTATTATTACTGGTATTACATCAGTGCCTTGAAGAACCAAGATTGGCGTCTCATTACGCTAGGCACTGTACATACACATATTAAAGAGGCAGTCCCTGCTTTGAAGAGCTTTCAGATTGACTAGACAAGACAGAGAAAGGGTGGGGGAAAAGACACATTATCCCAGATGGGAATCTAAAATGGAGCTCTAAGACACCGCGAGATTAAGTGATCTGCACCCAGGGAGTCTATGGCAGAGCCAGAAATGGACCTTGGCTGCCCCCCTATCTAGACCCATTCCTGTGCCTTAGCCACAAGACCAACCTTCTTCTCAAATAGTAAACTGCTCACTCTCTAGTTTCTGTTCTCTGCTCAGAGCAACTCTGCAGATCTTGGCTGCATATTCTATAGCTGGGCTATGCATGGAATGCTCATTGATGCCCACAATAATACCCACATTCGTAGAACACATCACGCAAGGCGCTCAAAGCACTTGACATGTATTCCTGACTTCAGGGCTCAGTTGTTGCTCTCTGGCCCATGGGAGGAGTGTGGAGTTGCATAGTACCCCTGGGAGCTGGTGCACAACATGTCTAACCAGTGAGGCAGACCCAGTGCTACTGGGAGTGCACGGAAGAGGGTAACACCCATTGAAACAGTACAATGTCTGCACCTTCCAGGGCTGTCCCAATGCTCTGGCTGGCATATGGATTCCCCCGATTCCCCTGAATCGGGCCCCGCGCCCTAAAGAAGAGCACCTAACTTAGGCGCCTTTTAAATTTTTTTACTCACCCGGCGGTGGTCCGGGTCTTCGGCAGCATTTCAGCGGCGGGTCTTCAGTGCTGCGGAAGACTCGGAGCAAGTGAAGGACCCGCCACCGAAGTACTGCTGAAGACCCGGACCGCGGCCGGGTGTTCGAATCAGGCCCTGCACTTCCTAAAGCCGGCCCTGATGTCAAGGCCAACCCCCTCCCCCTCTCCATTGCTGATTTTGCATATCGCCATTCGCTATCTAAACCTTCCTCTTTTGGGGGAGCATAACACCATTGTCTTTGCTACCTTCAAGCAGCCTGAACACTTGGATATGTGTAAGGGCCGAGATAGTGAATAATCTCAGCGAAGGGGGAAGATTCCTGCACCTTTTTCCTCCTGTCTCTCTGCAAGGTGGGTCACCACCTACCCCTGAGCCTCACAACTCCATGCCATGAGGTGGATAGGCATCTTTACCTTCCGTTTACAGAAGAGCGGGCAGAGGTGAGATCCACCCCTTCCCAAAACCTTTGTGTGAATGTACTAGTAAAAAATGATCGCAAGTCCTAAGCCCTGGGCATTGGTTATCTGGTCACTGGTTGGGGCCTTTTTCTGTAAACCTTCATTCCATCTGTCCCTCCATCAACTCCTCCTAGCAAAGTCACTCCCTGGACACCCTTCTAGGGGCCTGAGGTTCTGCCAGGCAGGCTGCTTATACAGGCCTGCGTGTGCAGATTTGATTGTAACGGCTTATAGAGAATCACCCCTTGATAAAATAAAAAAAATAAAAAGCCGAACGGGAGTAAATGAATTCATCAAAATGAAAAACTATAACTCAGTTATTAGACTCATGCAGTGAAGTGAAGCCAGCAAGTGCTGACACAGCATTCACTCTCCTAATTCAATCTCTCCATCATCCCCCGCTTGCCCCACCCCCAGCCTCCCACACCCTCCAAACACTGTCAGAAAAAAAAATTAAAGAAAGAAATGTGCTTTGAATTCTGCAGTTATATCACATGTACCATCCATGCAGCAGCCTGGGAAGGGAGGAGCGAAATGCTGGGTTCTTTCTTTTTTCAGTCCATATTGATACTTTTTGAAGTTAAAAGCAACAGTGTAAAGTTTCCCGTGAGACTTATCAGAAATACCAGGGTGAGTGGTTCACTACGGAGAGAGAGCGAGAGAGACTTGAAGCCTCTAGTACACTTGGCCTCTCTTCCTGACAAGGTACCAAAAGGTCACACTCCACAGTTGCTTATGAGTACATCAAGTTCATCCCCAGGCAATCGCTAACATCTCAGTGGAGACAAGAGTTCCTAATTGGAAGGTGATGTGCATGAAAGTCTACTTTGTACAATGGCAAGGTCACAGGCCCCTGGACCTCTTCTGTTTAACCTTTGCATAACAGCCAAGACAGACAGGTCTCATCATCCTGATTGGAGAAAGTTAAACAATCTCAATTAAATTGATCATTACAACAAAACCAAGCGAGCAGTTGTTTCCTAACTTGGAAATCATAATCTGGAAAGACTAGGGTTAGCACTATAAAATGCTTCTGTTGTGTTGACGTGTGGTTATTAGACTGAGACCTGTAGTTGTCAGATGGTAATTAATTTCACTTACTACTAACTGGAGGTGGATTTAAGCGAGCGACCTAGAGGTGATCTGCTGCATAGCAACATGGGCCAACGCATATGACATTGGACTGGGAGCTTGGAAAGTAGGGCTCTGTCCTGATGCATATCCTAGTTCAGGCTGGATTTTCCAGGAGCCACCAACAAAGAAAGGTTTTTGGGGTAAATAGCCTGGGTTTAAACGGGCTTATGGCCTTCTTCCTGATCCAGCAAATGGACAGGATTGGAAGGACTGAGCCTGCCAGAAGCTATGTTACAATTGACGTTAATTCTGGTAATCTTTTTAGCATGCGTGTAGGTCCTTTTATTGTTCTTAATGTGTTTTCTACTGTATTGACCTGCTGCATGGCTCAATGCACGTAGAGGTGGATTTTACCCCTCTGCAGAGGGCCAGCACAGGGCCTTGGCACTATTTAAGTCCATGGTTGTACGGAGATTTAAGTAGTGCATATGCCTGGTGCCAGGCACCAGCGCAGGAAGCAGGTGGTTGGGGTGGCCAATGGAGAGGGGCAGCACGTCTGGGTCTTCGGTGGCAATTCGGCGGCGGGTCCCTCAGTCCCTCTCGGAGGGAAGGACCGGCCGCTGAATTGCCACTGAAGAATGAAGCGGCGCGGTGGGGCTGCCGCCGGGCGCGGCTTTATCTTTTTTTTTTTTCCCGCCGCTTGGGTGGCAAAAAAGCTAGAGCCGGCCCTGCCTGGTGCTATCTGAAGTGTGAGGACCTACACACAAAGAGCCCTGCTTTAAGCCACAACCAAAAAAACTCCAGAACCAGGAAGTTCCTATGCTGATTATGCTCCCCATGGTGCTGCAACATATCCTGGTCCTCTCTGGTAACTAGGGAGGATCAGGAACTCTATAACCACTCCACCTTCAAATTCTGCACAGGGGTGAACTTCACCCTTAGTGAGAGCAACACATTTGAAAGGACAGCAGGAAGACCGAAGTTGGAAATTACCACTTTGACTGATTTCTTCCCTATCGAACCCAGAATCTGCAGCTTCCACATTGTGCTCGGAGGGTACAGCGTAGAAATGAATAACTCAAACAGAAACCACAGCTTCCCTCTGAAGACTGGATAAACCCTCCAGGAAGAACAATCCCCTTCATATCTCTCCCTACAGAACCCAGACAGACAATGAGGCAGTTGCCAGAGGCTTGGCTTTGCCACTTGGAGAAACACGTCACATTGTTTAGTACTTCTGAGGCATTTTGATGTCATTGTTATTTTTAAACCCAAGGTTAGTGATAGGTTATGGAGTAGAATTGTCAAAGCAGGGCTGGATTAGAATTGGTAGTCAATGGTTTGGGAAGGGAGTAGGGTTGAGAATGCAAGTGAAAGGATAAGGTTAGTGGTAAGATCAGGGTAACAGTTAGAGTCATGAGTCCAGGGTACACTTACAATCAGAGGTGGGTTAGTTGTAATTTGGTCAGGTGTAGCTTTGGAGGTGGGCTCAAAGCTTTGTAGAAATAAGCAGGGCTTGTGGTTGAGGTACTGCCCTTCTCCTCAGGACATCTGGATTCAGCTCCTGCTTCTTCCTCAGTCTGATGTTGGACCTTGAGCAAGTTACTTCATGCTTCAGATCTGTAAAATGGGGATAATATTGCATCCTTTGTCTGACCTGTCTGTTTAGATTGTAAGTTCTTCAGGACAGGGACTGTGTATTACTGTGCATAGGTATAGCCCAGAGTACAACGGGGTCTGCTGCTTCTAGGCAAGTGTGTGGTATACATAGTAATAGCTGCCTACTGTAGCTAGCAGTAGATTTGGAGTCAAGATTAGTTTTAGGAGTAGGCTGGTAGTCCGCGACTGTAGCAGGTTGTGAGGTTAAGTCTCAAGAGTCACGGTACAGAGTCTACTATCTCCCTATTTGTTTCCCTTTAAAAGAAAGCTCAGGCTGACGCTTGATCCATGGCTCTGTTTCTTTTTTCGGCTGCTCCATTTGTGAAAGAGACAGAGCAATTCTCCCCGTCTGGGAAGAGCGTGCCCCTCCACACCACCAGCCAGACACAGAGATGGATGGGGTTTACCAGAGCACAGATTAGAAACAAAACCCATCCTTCTTTCTTAGAAATGATGCAAGGTGAGCGAGGGGAAGAATCTGTCCCATTGGCTCTGCCATCCCTCTGCTCCTCACTCCCTGAGGAACCAAGTGAAAGCAGGTCCTAGCCCATTCCCCCCCCCCCCGACCCTCTTGCCTGTCTTGTTAAGTCAAGATCCATCCTTGCCCCTGCCACTGAAATAAAGTGGCTCGACCTCTGGCACAAAGCTAATGCTTGTGATGGATGCACCTCGCGCTTCCTCATGAAAAGGGAACAAGCACCGGGAAAGGTCAATCCCTTATTGTTCATAAGAGAGACACCTGAGAAGAAAAGGGACCTGGGACTCATTCTTAGAAACCAATCAAGCCAGCAAGATGCCTTTATTGTCCCCCACACGTTCCAGGGTCCCTCTCCTTCATTGTCTGTGGTCTTAAATCATTTTCCTTTAAATATATGTGGAGAAAAAGCCATTGCTTTGAAGCCTGTTGGGGGGGGGGGAACAACAACAGATGCAAGGGGTAGTGGGTAGAAATTGGTGGCAGAGGTCGGGGAGGTAGACGGCTCTGTTAGAGGCTCTGATGCAGTCATTGGGGGTCTTCTGTTTCCAAGATGAAAAGATGTTTTACTGTTTGCTGTGGCATGAGAGCTAGAATTATCTGGATGGTGCCACAGCAGGGTATCGGCTTCTGTCTACTTTGCATGCTGTGAAATGTGAATTGATACAGGGCTGATAATTTGAAAGGGGGGCTGGGAGGGCGGGGGGATGGGGATACGTGTCAATGCATTGTGTGCAATGGTGATAAAACCACTTTGCTAAGAAAGGCTCTTTCTTCCCCCAGCACAGTGGGAAGAGCTACCTTCGAAGACCTTCGTGACAGCACCAAACAATGAGGTAATAATTCCAGGGTCTCCACTCAGGCCATTATTCATACAGCTCGAAGTGATTTTTTTTTTTTTGCTGCTGTTTTTCCTTTTAAAGCGTTGAGGTTTTTTGCAGCGGCACAATTACTTTTATGCGAAGCACTTAACTAACAAGATGGTACATAAATAGAATGTAAATATGGAACGACTGTAAATAAATAGGCAGGTAACAAGACTAGCAACAACAACAAAATTGTCCGATTGGACAGCATCCGTCTGTTAACTTCTGAGGCAATCTCTCCACGTGTCAGTCAGGGCTTTGAACTAAGCAGCAAAAGCCATCAGAAGCAGGGTTAGAAATAAATATACTAATCCATGACCATGTACAGCTATTGCAGGAACAAAGAGAGTGCCATACTGGAGCAGATCAATTCATACATTCATCAATTTTAAGGCCAGGGACCACGGTGATCATCCAGTCTGTCCTCTGGCATAACCAGGCTATAGATTTTAACCCAGTGGATGGAATTACTCTTCTTACTACCCAAGTGAATGTTAAAACCAAGATCAGATGTCTTTCTAAATGTTATGCTATAGTTCAACCACAAACTATTAGGCTCATTAAGATTACTGCATCTAGAACAGTAACCCCTTGTCTCTGACCAGATACTTCAGAGGAAAGACAAGGACAATTACAGACCAAACAGCACTTCTGGGAAATTCCTTCCTGTCCCCCATTAATTAGTGCTTGTCTTATGCCCTGAACCATGGAGGTTTATATGATCTCCTCCCTCACCCCCCACGTACATACACTTTAATTATCCTATTTAGTTTAATTGTGGATGTTCTCATTATCCAGATGCATGTCTATTCCTTTTCTGAATTCTGATAAACTGTTGGACTCAGGAATATCTTATAGGATCAGGCATAAACTAAAGATTGATTTTTGTCCAGAACATATAAGATTCAGGATGATTTAGAAACTGAACTCTGGTCTGGCTCTGCATTCTACAGGTGCCCCATAGCTTCTATAAGAGGCTGGCTCCCATACACCACAGTGATGGGCACAGCATAGGAACCTAAATAGAATCAAATCCTCAGATCTGGTTGTCATTGCATTTTGGGAGGCTTCAAATTCTAGATTTGTGTCTAGGGCTCATCTCCTGATTAACCTACATTTGGATGCACCACAGGGAGATCCAAACTTTGAAAAACTAGTGTGAGTTGGGCTAATCATGGACCTTTTGTCATCTAATAACACATTTTTATTTGTTTTTTCCCCCCAAAGTTAGCCCATTTAAATTTTATTAAGATGCTTTTGTAGCTGTGCTGTCTATAAAAGATCAAAGAACTCAGCTGAGATTTGCTTTCCGTTTCAGGTTTGAACAAGCTCTGACTCGATGTGAAATTCAGCCAAAATTGTTTGTCACCCAAAACAGTTCTGTAAATCAGCCCAGATTCACTGCATATTTTTCTCAGGTTTCCCCGCAAAGTTGGGCCCACATCTAGCTAAAGGTCTGTAGACATCAACAAACCACGACGGAGTTTCGAGCTCAGGATATAACTCAAAGCCAGAGGAGAATCAAGAACTAGGAAGGATTTGCGCCATTCTTGTGTCCACTAATGGCCTGAAGGGTTTACTTTCTGGCCACCAGGTCAACCCATTGGATTCAATAGGTTGACCTGGTGGCTGGTTTCTTTTCGGGCCCAGGTGTCACCTCACTCCAAGGGCAGCGCAGTAATGATCCTGAGGACCACAGAGGGGGCTTAATAGTCAACACAGAGCAGGTCCGCGGGAGGCTTAATAGTCATCCCCCGGGCGCTCCGGGGAAAGCAGTCTGCAGCTCCCATTGACATCAGTGGGGCCTGTGGGCATTCAGCACGTCTAAAAGATCAGGCTGTAAAGGTAAAATGTCCCCTTTGCAGAGAGACAGCCACAGGGCATATGTGCCGCACAAGTCCCACTAATGCCGAAGGGCAAGATTCAGCCCTGCATGAGTACAGGCATCAGCCCAGGAACAGGGCACAGGCTGATTGAATCTCCTCTATTCAGGAGTTGCTGGGAGTTTGTGTTGCTGCTTGAGGGCTTCCCAAGCCTGCACTGTTTAGGGGAGGAGTGGCAGGGGGGAAACACTAATTACGGCTGCCCTATCTGTGGCCCTTATAAACCTTCAGTGGCAGGCGCACAGAATTACCAGGATGCAGGGCTATCCCAGCCACAGCGCCTCCTACCCCGACACCTCCTCTCCCCCTCCTTTGCTCCACCCTCACTCTGCCCCATTGTACTCTCTGCCTGCGGCTCCTGTGGTGGAGACCTCTGGGGAAGTGATACAGAGCTGGGAGGAGGCTGGAATTCAGGACCCCGGGGCTGAGGCTATTCTCCAGGGGAGACTTGCCTGACCTAATTTGGACCAGCCTCCATGGCAAAAATTGGCTGCCAGGTAATGAAGAATCAGGCCCTAAGGGCATAAGTGGGACTTAGATGGTGCATACTGCTCATGCTGGCCTCTCTGCACAGGAGTGTCTTTCACCCTAAAGCCTTCATACTGAAGTCTGTACTCAAGCAATGACATCAAATAAGGGCTGAGCCAGGAGCTGAGGTTATGGATCTGAGAGTGTGATTTGTGTCTTATTGCTTGTTTCCCACCTATCTTTTATCCCTTGCGGGCCTTGATTATAGAGGATTTGATGTGTACACAATGGCTAAGTGGTGTGAATAAACTTCTCTTTTTTTCATTTAAACATGAAATTCAATACCTGGTGTTCAATTTCCTTCCCTCTCGACTTTTCCCAAACAACCAATTCATCAATGGCAGAGTGCAAGCGCCCTGGTGTGAGCTGAGGCTCTATACTTCTATTTCCACAAGGCGTGGCTTATTAACCTGTCCGCACAGTACTGCTGCGGCTGGCTGAGCAATCCCTTCCTGCTTTACAACGGGCTGTACCCTGGTGGGAATTTAAAGCTGCAGATCTCTCTTTTCACCTGAGAAAAGTGCTCGCCACCAAAAAAATTCCTGCAGAGCTTCCCCTGAGGTGCCAACAAGAAACAAGAGAGACATTTCACATGGCTGGCACCTGACATCTGTGCTGATTAAGAAAAGGAAAAGAAGATTGAAAGAAAGCTACTTCCCTGACAGATGAGCATGCTGCAGCTGCTGGGGAAACACTTTGGCTCACCACAGGCTTGCTTTTGCTAAACTTATGAAATGAGAAAGAAGATAGCCAATTATTTCATGGGGATTCTGCATCCTGCAGAATTATCAAGAAGAATATATTTATTTAAGAAAGAAAGAAAATTTAGAGGGCCCAGCTGAGACTGAGGATCATTGTTCCAGCTGCTGCACATACATAGCGTAAGAGTCAGTCTCTGCCTTGAACAGTTTACAGATAAACAGACAAAACAAACAAAGGTGGGAGAAATGAAACATAATTATCCCCATTTTATAGATGAGACACAGAGAGATTATGGATAAAATGTTCAAAAACATCTAAATGCCTTAGGAACCCAAGTCCTTTCAGAGGGTCTTAAGCTCCTAGGTCACTTGAAAATTTTATCCAATGTGACTTGACCGAGGTCCCACAGAGAGTCAGTGGCAGAGGCAGGAACTGAATACTGATTGCCTGAGTCCCAGCCTTAACCACAACATCATCCTTCTTTAATTAGCGCTGTCCTCATCTGTAATGGAGGTTAAGGTTCCAGGCCTGCCATGTTCATCACAGCCGCCAAACTGTGAGAGGCCACGGTGGCCAAGGTGGAACATTCTGTGCTGGAGCCTTGCTCTCTAGGAGAAATGGGAACTCAGTCATGGTCCACCCAGCAGAACACAGAGGGTCGGCTCGGGCCCACAACCCACACTTTGCCCACCATGGAAGAATTTCAGCAGAACCATTTCCAGTGAGGGCCTTTATATTAAAGTTTTCCATGAGGCATCAGCGGCATTTTTATGGCAATTTGGGGCCCAATGAATCTCTTCAGCAGCCGTTGGTAATTTTCTCATAAGAAGACAGAAGACATTTATTTTTTAATTTTAAATGATATTTGTTCTGTCGCTGCGGATTCTTATCAGCTCTTTCCATTTCCTGAGGAATTCCATTCTCTTTTCTGTCCTCTGTTAGCTGGAGACCTAGATCTGAAGAGCTGTTTATTATCTGCTTTGCTTTCTGATAAGCGCCTGTTTATAAATTCGCCTTTCCCAGTGTATATCTCCATTTGTTTTTTCCCTTTTTTTTTTCTAAACTGTAGATAAGACATTTTCTTCTTTCGTTGGCTGACTTCCAGCTGAATTAACCTCGGCTGCCTTTGCCGCTGATTCACTGCAGCCAAGACAATGGATCTGATTCTCCTCTTGCACCTCGGAGCCGTGTAACTCCACTGACTTCTGTGGGGTTATTCTTGCATTATCCCAATGTGAGAAGACAATTGGGTCCAGTGTGTTCCTATTAGAGTCAGAGGCAGATGGTTTAGAGGCAAAAGTAAGAACTGACCTGCTAAACCTTCTGCCCAAAATTCAATTGATCCCTAAAACAGTCATCAGGTTCTAAAAGTTTTAATTGTTTTGTATTATTATTTATATTACAATAGCATCTAGACACCCCGAACTGAACCCAGGGGCCCATGGTGCTAGGTACAGTATATATTCATAGGAACATGTCTGTTCCTGCTCTAAAGAGCTTGCATTCTGAATAGAGAAATGAAGAATAATTATTCCCCATTTTACAACAGGAAGACTCTTTTGCAGTGTTGTTGTAGCCATGTTGGTCCCAGGATATGTAAAAATGGGGATAATATTACTGGCATGCCTATACCTCTCAGTGGGGGTTGTGAGGATTAATAAGTAGAACTGATAAAATTTCTCCACCGAAAAATTACAATTTTCATGGACAACTCCCATAAAAAAAAATCGAGAAAAGTTTTTGTCAATTTGAGGGTTTCTTTTTGACTAACTGTTTAAATAAGTGAATGCTGGTGATATGCTTGGAATTTTTCAGGCACACATAAATCTGTTCATTACAATACTTAGTATTTTCTGTTTCCTTCTGGAAAAGGGAAGTATTTATGCTTACTTAGCTTTCCCAAGCACTTTGAGATCTATGGCTGAGAAGTGCAAAAAATATCATTAAAAATGGCTTGGTTTGGTTTAGATTCAGTTCCAGACAATGCATATTTTTAGGGATGAGAGTCTTAATTGTACTGAACAGGTTCACCAACCTTATGGAAATGCCATGAGAAAAGCCTTTCCCATCTTGAAAAACCAGCATGTAGAAATAAAGATCCTGTATACAAATGCGAGAAGTATGGGTAATAAGCAGGAAGAACTGGAAGT
>NW_020664404.1:9966572-10001057 GCF_002925995.2 Terrapene triunguis | reverse complement strand
TTGTGGAATCTCCATCTCTGGAGATATTTAAGAGTAGGTTAGATAAAAGTCTATCAGGGATGGTCTAGACAGTATTTGGTCCTGCCATGCAAGCAGGGGACTGGACTCGATGACCTCTCGAGGTCCCTTCCAGTCCTAGAATCTATGAATCTATGAATCCCTTAGTAGAAACTAGGAATCCATGGGGATGCCAAAGAAAATCAGAGAAGTGGATATGGATCAAACCAAAGCTGTAGAACTTTGGGGTCCATCCATCACCAGACATTAATGGGTGGAGACTCCAGAATTTTTGCTTCAGACATGCCAAGTCTCTAGGTTTCTATTATCTCACCTTGCCCAGCTGCTTATACCAGTCAGGAGGAGAGAGAAACCAAGGAAGCAGAATGGGTCTGCCTTGATTACAAGAGGAGAATAAGGATGAGCAGCTCAGAGTAAGAAAGCCTCTGTTTATTTCAGGACAGCATTTGTACCCAAGAAGATCAGGTCTCCATTCCGGGACTGACTGTTCTTGGCAAGCCAGCAAGTGGGATTGGAAGAACCCACTCTGGGACAGTTATAGGCTGTAGTGCACAATTCTATCCATGATAGCAGTCAGTGGAGTTGCTCTTAATTAAAAACCAGTTCATTAAAATGAATGCCTCTGTGCTTCTGCAGGGGGTGGTCTCCAGAGTAAATATTTACAGACCGCAAAGTTTTACAAGTAATCATTTGTGGGGTAAAAATATCATTCATCTACTTGATGTCAGATCAGGGCCTCCTCGTTCCTTCTGAAAGCCAGATCCATCATGTCTCTTCAGAACAAGGACACCCAGCAAGGTCTCTGTCAGCATTCCTGAAATATACAAGCACGGCAGAGGCCACCAAAGACCTGAGCAAACAGACATAGATTAAGAAAAGTTAAAACAAAACCAATGTCACTTTTTAATGACTTTGCTGCTTCCTGCCAACACCCATGTACAGAAACTTGTAAACCACCTAGAGACTGGGTAGCTCAGGGGACTGGGAATGGGAATACAGACTGGTCAAGAGTTTCAAAAGTGACTAGTGATTTTGGGGTGCCCAGCTTGAGACACTTGATTTTCAGGAAGTGCTCAGCATCCACCCCCTGAAAATCAGGCCCCATTAAGTTATTTAGAGTTAGGCCTCCAACACCCTTGTCGCTTTTGAAAATCTTGGGCAGACTTTCACCTGTAGGTTTGCTGGGCTTGAGTCCAAAATGTGGATCTGGTTTTCAATCTCTCCGTCACCACCAAATTTTGGGTAAGTGCAGATTTGTGGGCTTGCTTTGCCCTATTATAGAGATAAAACCAGACCTGACATTCCAACTGAGATTCAGGTTTGGATTCTAAACCCCTTCTAAAGTTTGAGGCTGTTTGGATCCTGTTCATCCACACCAGGTGGACAGTTACTGGAAGTTGTTATTATCAAAAAGAAAATTGTTTCCTGACCAGCTTGAGTTCAGAGCAGTGATATTACTGGAGGCATTTCCCCTCAGCAGCTGCATAACCAGTTTGTAAATGCAGGCTGATCTAGCAGGAGCAACAGTCACTGTTATAGTTAAGGCTACACAAGAGTTCCCATTCTAAACCCCTGTTTTCAGGCACATTATTCTGAGAACTTCACTTTCTGGAGCTGAACTTTTCCGGACTTCTTGATCTCTCTACAAAGGTCTGGGTTTTTTGTTTTGTTGTTTTTTTTTTTTTTACAAAGTTTGAGCAAAAAACAGTTCAAAATTCCTGAGAACCAGGAGAGTGAGGAGAGGTAGGGGGAATACATAGTATAAAAAGTAATCTGGGACACTGGAAAAAATATTCACTTTCTACCCCCAGTCATGTTGGCACTAAAGACAATAACAATTACCCTCCTGCCCTGTAGATCTTTCTCTGCCATCCCATTCATGCCTGATTTATGGGGAGGAGGAATGTGTGATACTATGTTAGCATCTGATCCGAAACAAACCAGGACTATGAGAAATTAAGACCTCTCTTGTTCTCTAACTAGGGAGGAATATACAGAAGCTACAGGACCAAAATGTGCAGCAATTTATCAGACCGTCTCTTCAACCTGGATTAAAAATTCATGGGCAGATAAGTATCGGTAATTGTGAGTCTGTCAGGCACTGGGAGGCTGAATGGGCTTAATCCTCTTCTATTTGCTTTCCATTTCCATCCCAGCAAGATTCCTGCTTAATCACTCTGGAGCACTCCTGACCACTCAAAGGTGGCATGCTCTTCAAGTACCAGACCATCTCAGGATCTGATTCCCCATTGTCCTGCACCTTGCGAAGTCATTCGCATCAGTGCAAAGGGAATACAGAACGCTGCCAGATCAGAAACATAGCATTTTACAGACATCTTGCACTTGCCTTGTGGTGGTATAAATGACAGTGCAACGTGCAGGGCAGGAGAAAAAACAGAACCACAGGCTGTGTCTACACAAAAATCAGAAGATGTGATCATTTAGGTATGTTTACATACTGCAATCTTAGATTTAGAAAGCTCACTACAAATAGCAATGAAGCTGCAACAGCACCGGCTAGTCACCCAAGTACAAATGGGACCCTGGGTGCATACGCCGGTGCCTAGCCTGTGCTGCTGCAGCTTCACTGCAAGCTAGCTCAAGCAAAGCCAGCTCGGGTATGTCTACACATGCTGAATAACACCTCCTGACTGCCATGTAGACATACCCCTGATGTCTCCATTAGAGCTGTATGGGATTCAATTGTCCCATCTCGTGAATATTTTAAAGAGTGTGAAATCTTTTGTTGTCCCAAATCTGGATGAAAAGTTGAAATCTCAACACATTTTATGACCCCAAAAGTTTTTCATCTCACTGTTGACTTTTCCCCCCAACTCAAATTTGCTTAAATTTTAAAATGAAAAGTCATTTTGAACCAGAAATTCAGAAGTTTTAGTTTCCAAAATGTCAAAACTAGACATTTTGATGATTTATAAACATTTTTTTCAAGTTGGGAGATTCATCAAAACCAACCCTCTTTTGTGAGCAGTTCTGTTTTTGACAAATTGGCATTTTTGACAAAAAAAAGAAGAGTTTTTTGTTGAAAAATTCCTAACTGACTCTAGTCTCCAACTCTCTCTAGCCCAAGGGTGGCCAACCTGAGCCTAGAAGGAGCCAGAATTTACTAATGTACATTGCCAAAGAGCCACAGTAATATGTCAGCAGCCCCCCATCAGCTCCCCCACCCCGCTTCCAGCGCCTGCCACCCACCGGCAGCCCCGCCGATCAGCGCCTCCCCCTCCCGCCCCACACCTCCCGATCAGCTGTTTTGTGGCGTGCAGGAGGCTCTGGGGAGGGAGGAGGAGGAGTGAGGACATGGCAGGCTCAGGGGAGGGGGCGGGGGAGCAAGGCCTGTGGCAGAGCCAGGGGTTGAGCAGTGAGCACCCCCCGGCACATTGGAAAGTTGGTGCCTGTAGCTCCAGCCCCGGAGTCGGTGCCTGTACAAGGAGCCGCATATTAACTTCTGAAGAGCCGCATGTGGCTCCGGAGCCACAGGTTGGCCACCCCTGCTCTAGCCTATTTCCTCCCACCTCTGCAGCTGAGATATATGCCGTGTCCACAAGAGGGGGCTCTGGCACAAGTGGGCTTTTTTGCAAGGCAAAGGTTGATGGCTTTCTCATTGAAGTTTCACTGAGCAGGGACTAGCTTAAGCTAAGTGAGTGGTGTTTGATGTGGGGAGGCATTAATAGAGCACAAATGGCATACATGAAAAATAGTGTAGGGCCTTGCAAGCTTCTTTGAAGAAAGCTTCATTGATCAAATGAACTAACTGTGCCGTGTACTGTATAAATTTGGGCTAAGGAAGGATCACGGGTGTGTGTGTGTCCTAATAAGGACTATTAATATTTATGTCTTACATTTGAATCTCTCCCTGTGACCATAATGAGTCCATCGTACATGCAGAGAGAGGTTTCAGTGCCAGTCATCTTCCAGGCTGAGATGAAATAATGCATGAGGACGTGGCTTCACTTTTATCACCTTCCGCTCTCGGTGTGGCTGCTGGAAGTGCCTGGAGGTGGGGGTTTGCATCTACAAAAGGACAGCCGTATAAAAAAATGGAAGCAAACGCAATCCACAGTGGATTTATACAGTGGGCATTAAAATCCCTTAGGCAGTTTAGAAGATCTCAACTGTAATTCCCCTGAATTCTGTTGTCAAAAAAGCTAGGGTGACCCTGTTGACTCCTTTCCATTCCCCTCTTGGTCTGAGCTCAAAGCCAGCTCCATCCTCCCTCTATCCCCCACCCCTTTGCATGCAAGAGGCAACTTGTCACTGCCAATCTCGCTATGGAGCAGATCAGGCTTCTGTTATATAGGGACAGGCAGCTACACGGGAGGAAGCTGAAGGTTAATTGTATTTGTTGGGTCTTGATCAAAGCTATTAAGAAAGCTGTTTAGTCTTGTGCTGGTTGAGTGCCAGATCTCCCTTTGTGTGCGTACATGTGCTCATTTCTCTCGCTGTCCTAGTGGCTGCTGCAGAGCCACCTGGGAAAGGCGAATGCTAATAGAGAGCAAACTTTTCTTTGCCGGAGACTTTGTTTGTTCACACACAAACACAAGACAAGCTGCCATCTGTGTTTATCCCTTTCTCTGGAGCATTTGTTTATTTCAATATTCTCTTAGCACTGATGAAAGGAGCTGGACTGACAGCCCTGATGAGTGAAATGCAGGTGCGGCATAAAGCAGCAAACCACTCTCTCGCAACCTCTTGCTGGTAGGCTTCACCACTAACTGGTGAGCACCTGTTTTTAGGAGTGACAGAGAAGTTAAGTCTCCACGTTCCATGCAGACCTTGACCTTTCTGCTCAGCCTGTCAACAACGATGCTGTTAACTCTGGATCAAATTCCTCCCTGTGCAGAGGGCCAGCACAAGGTCTACGTGCCATTTCATTGCCACTGAAACGGGGTTTTAGTAGGACTTAAGCAATGAATCGGCCTTGTTCTACGGGGTGAATTTCACTCTAAATATAGATAAGGAAATTGCTGGGGAAGAGTGTGGGCAAAAGCAATTTTCTCCCCCTTATTTAAAAAAAGTAAAATAACAGTATAGTTCACCAAATGGAGATCATTCTTAAATGATTTTTAATTATTATTTGTATCACCAATTGAGGCCCAGGCCCCATTGTGTTAGGTACTGTGCTCTCAGCCCTGAAGAGTTTACAATCTAAATAAGCAAGACAGATGAAGGAGGTGGTAATATCTCCAGATGGAGAAGTGAGGTACAGGAGGTGGATTTTTCTACTTACCTAAGGTCACATGGGGAGCCTGTGACAGATCAGGGAATTGAACACAAATCTCTTGTGTTGTCAGCCCGTACCTGAACCACACAACCACCCTTCCTCTCTCTACTTTAGGTGGAGGAAAGCAAAAGCTTTTCAGGGGCAGCTGTATCAGCAAAGAAGAAAATAAAACACACGACTTGGGGAAGCCTGAAGCAAAGTCACCAACTTGGATTCAGTTTTTACTACAGCCGGTGCTGGTGGCTCAATGATATTTTTACCGGCAGATATTTTTGGGGCAGTGGTACATGGCAAAGGATCCATGACATTGCAGTGGGTTCACTGTTGTATATCCTGTGGTACAAATCCAGCCACTTGTTCCAGTCCCATGCCACTCATCTCCACAATCCTTTGAACATATAGTGCTCACCTCCAGTGAAGGTGGGAGGTATCATAAATGAGAGAGTTAATGTGAAGTCTTCTCCTTCCATAGATCAGACTGCAAACTGTATTTTAGTTCAGGCAAAGCTGCTATCTTGGTCCCCAGTTTAGAAGATGTCTGGCTTAAGGAGGTTGGAAGTCTTTGAGTACTGATTGGCTAGAGTTCTCTCAGGAACCATCCTGGTTTCATGTGGCATGAGTTGGTATCTCAGCAATAGGGACCCATGTGGGCTTCTTGCTCATGGGCAGGCTGATGAAGCCACGCTGAAGGTTAACATGTGGTTATTGGGGTCTGCCTTCCATCTGGAATGTCCGTTAAGGACAGGGACATGAGACAGGATCTTTGCCATTCCAAACTGCAGCAAGCCACCCTGGGCACAGCTTGGTCCAAAGAGTATTTTATACTAAGAAAAAGGGCAAACTGGATATGAAATTAAATTTAATTTGAACTGCCAACTCTTGGCTGTTCAGGCAGTTCTGAGGATGCACCTCTACTCTGATCTTTGATGCTTTAATCCTTGGATCTCCATTGTACCTTAATTCTGACCTTCAGCACCCTGTGCCATTCCAGTCATTGGTCTCACTCCCAGACACTCCAGCCCTGACCTACAGCACGATGGGATATTCCAGCCTGTTCCTTACCGCAGCTTGGCTACAGCGCTTAAATCTTGAACTGTTACACACCCTGCTATTCCAGTGCTGAGTTCCAGAGAGCTCTGCCAATGCATCCCAGTCTTGATTTGCAACTTTATTAATTATTGTGGTCTAGGGTGACCAGATGTCCCGATTTTATAGAGACAGGCAGGCATAGAAGACAAAGCCTCAAATATCGGGACTATTACCTCCCACCCATGTCCCGATTTTTCACACTTGCTCTCTGGTCACCCTATTGTGGTCTTGGACCTCTGCTAAGCAAGCACGTTGACTAGTTGCGATGACTTTATACTGTGAGCCTATGTTCTCTGGGATCTAGAATGGAACTTGCAAACTCATTTCACTTGTGACCTAATCCAGTTTTGAACATCACACTCCACAAGTATCTAGGACACTTTCTAAGCTACCTCTTCAATGCATGCACCTACTGTGTGTGGGTGGAGCTTATTTCACTGGTCAGGGCAAAGATACTGGATTTATATTGCCAACTCTCTGAACAATTGTCCCTCTTCCACAGGATTTCAAAGGTCTGAAACAAAGTGCCCTTTCCTACAGCTCTGAAGTGTAAAATAAATTGAAATAAATAAATAAATACATAAATAAAGGGAAATAGGTAGGTAGTGAGGGAGTTGCAGCGCACCAGAGAGATTTTTCACGTTCCAGGTCTGTTCACAAATGTCAAGCTGTGTTACGCTGACTCCCTCTGAATGCTGACGCAGTGGATGGGCCTAAGGGTAAGCTGCACAATGCAAATGACAGGATGAAATTCAAATTGGCAATGGGCATTATCCAGGAAGCCATCATATAGCCAAACCCCCCAGGTTGAGCACTGCACCAAATTCTCAATTACAGTCACTGTGGCTTGGAATTACCTCTAGAGGGAGGAGACACCTAATGGGACTGTTTTGTTTTTATTGCAAATCTCTGCAGCCATCCATGGAGGTGAAGGAGAAGACTTGTCTTTGCCCAGTCCTGGACCAGGACCCCAGTGTGCTAGGCGCTGTACAGACACAGAACAAAAAGACAGAAAAGCTTACACTTTGAGTGTAACCTCTTTGGGGCAGGGACTGATTGCTAAAGTCAAGATATATCATGTCCACTGCTTTCCCCATATCCTCAGAGCCAGTTATGTCATCATAGAAGGCAAAGCTTTTGATATGGTCTCCCATAGTATTCCTGCCAGCAAGCTAAAAAAGTATGGATTGGATGAATGGACTATAAGGTGGATAGAAAGCTGGCTAGATTGTCTGGCTCAACGGGTAGTGATCAACGGCTCGATGTCTAGTTGGCAGCCGGTATCAAGTGGAGTGCCCCAGAGGTCGGTTCTGGGGCTGGTTTTGTTCAACATCTTTATTAATGATCTGGAGGATGGCGTGTATTGCACCCTCAGCAAGTTCACAGATGATACTAAGCTGGGGGGGAGAGGTAGATACGCTGGAGGGAGGAATAGGGTCCAGAGTGACCTAGACAAATTGGAGGATTGGGCCAAAAGAAATCTGATGAGATTCAAGAAGGACATTCGGCACGGCTGAGGCCACATCTGTAGTATTGCATCCAGTTTTGGGCCCCCCCACTACAGAAAGGATGTGGACAAATTGGAGAGAGTCCAGTGGAGGGCAACAAAAATGATCAGGGGGCTGGGGCACATGACTTATGAGGAGAGGCTGAGGGAACTGGGCTTATTTAGTCTGCAGAAGAGAAAGTGAAGGGGGATTTGACAGCAGTCTTCAACTACCTGAAGCGGGGTTCCAAAGAGGATGGAGCTCGGCTGTTCTCAGTGGTGGCAAATGACAGAACAAGGAGCAATGGTCTCAAGTTACAGTGAGGGAGGTCTAGGTTGGATATTAGGAAACAGTATTTCACTAGGAGGGTGGTGAAGCACTGGAATGGGTTCCCTAGGGAGGTGGTGGACTCTCCATCCTGAGAGATTTTTAAGGCCCTGCCTGACAAAGCCCTGGCTGGGATGATTTAGTTGGGGTTGATCCTGCTTTGAGCAGGGAGTTGGACTAGATGACCTCCTGAGGTCTCTTCCAACCCTAATCTTCTATGATTCTATAGTGGGTGTGGGAGACACAAGGTAACAATGAGCTGCTAGCGGTCAGCATGGTAAGCAATGGTTACTTCACCCCAGATTAAGTCACTGAACTATGGCTCATGAGTCCTGCATTCAATTCCAGGCTCTGCTACAGACTTCCTGGGTGACTTTAGTCAAGTCGCTTAATCTCTCTGTGCATCAGATCCCCCTGTTTGTAAAATGGGGGCCATAGTTCTGCCTTGTTTGAGATTGTATATGCTACATGTCAGATACTGTCTCTCATACAGCGTGTATGTACAGCACCTTGCACAAAAGAGCCTGTAGCGAGGCGGTGGGATACCCCACAGCCTCGCTGAGGGCCGAACCTCCCCTAACACCAACGTGGGTGGAGCCACTGGGTCCGGTGCCCGCCCCTCAGAAGTCACGGAGAACAAGCTGCCGGAGAGAGCAGACGTCTGTGGCCGAGCTCCCGCTTGGGAGACAGCAGCAGGCCACAACTGGCCTGAGGACTCACCAGGCCAGCCGAGCCTACCCCTCGCCCGTTACCCTGAGGAGGACTGGCCGAGCCTGCCCCTTTCCAGCTATCCCGAGGAGGGGCCGAGCCTGCCCCTTTTCTGCTATCCCGAGGAGGAGCCGAGCCTGCCCCTTTTCTGCTATCCCGAGGAGGAGCCGGGCCTGCCCCTTTCCAGCTACCCCGAGGAGGAGCCAAACCTACCCTTCGCTACCTACCCGGAGGAACCGATACTGGTGGAGACCACCGAGGACACTGGCGCGACCCAGGTACCCTACGAGGGGGAGTGTGGAAGTAGCCCGGGGGCAGCCGACCCCAGTCTGGCTGCAGCACTGCCAGAGCCTATGTCAGTGTGTTGTGGCCAGGATCCCCACTGACAGCAGCGAGTTTCCACCGCTGCTAGGGCCCGGGCTGGGACGCAGTGGAGTGGGAGGGCCTGCGTCCCCCCTGCCACCCACCCCTTGGATGGCAGACTCCCCTTTTCCCCCTTTTCCCTAGAGAGGCTGGGACCTCTCGCTCATTGACTCAGCCCCTGCTTAAGGGCCTGAGTTCCTGACTATTTGATTGCTGCCCCGCCCTGACCTAGGGCCTGGGCCGCTACAAACCCATTGACTCAGCCCCTGCTTAAGGGCCTGGATTCCTGAACTATTGGCTCAGCCCCTGCTTAAGGGCCTGAGTCCCTAACCGTGTGTTTGCTGTCCCACACTACCGCTGGACCAGGACTGACAGCGGACCAGACCGAGGCGGTGGGATACCCCACAGCCCCGCTGAGGGCCGAACCTCAGCCGAGACTTCTACACATGGTACCAGAAGTGGGGATTTTGCCCAGGATGTGGGCACGAGCCCTTGACCCCTGTGAGAAAGGGTCTGGGGGGGGGGAGCGGTCCCCCACAGGAGACATGGATTTGACCAACTCTTCACGCTCCTGACGGAGAGCCAGGAGCGACAGCAGGCGGCCCAGCTTCAGCAGCAGCAGCAGGCTGCCCAGCTCCAACAGTAACAGCAGCTCGTCCAGCAGCTGGGAGCCCAGCAGCAGCAGCTGATACAGGACCTGACTGTGCAAAACTGGGAGTTCCAGCAACAATGCTTACAGCAGCTGGCGACAGCCCTGCCCCGGCCCACGGGGCCCCAGCCGGGAGACCCGGATGGGGCTCCCCGACTCACCCCGCCTGTAAGACTGACCAAGATGGGCCCACAGGATGACCCCGAAGCCTTCCTGGTGACCTTCGAAAGAGTCGCACACGTTGCCAGGTGGGTGCCAGACCAGTGGGCCACCCTCCTGGCACCATACTTGACGGGGACGGCGCAAACGGTGTACCGGGGGCTATCCACGGAGGATGCAAGAGACTATACCTGGGTAAAGGCAGCGATTTTAGACGCCTTAGACATCAGCCCAGAAACCTTCCGGCAGTGGTTCCGGGGTCTGTCCTACACCCCGGGTGCCCAACCCCGGTTGGTGGCCCAGGAGCTGAGAGACCTGTGTCGGCGGTGGCTACACCCCGACAGGCGGAACCCCGAGGAGCTCACTGAGCAAATCCTATTGGAACAGTTCATCCACATCCTCCCGTCACGGGGGAGGGCTTGGGTCCTCCGCCACCGGCCTCCAACAGCGGAGGCTGCCGTCGCCCTCATGGAGGACTTCCTGGCAGCCGAAACCCTGGTCGGGCCGGGTATGCAGGGCCCCACCTCCAGGGCTCGATCGCCCCAACCCCGAGAGACGGGCGAGCACCCGAGTCGAACCACAGAATCCCCCGCGGAGTCAGGAGCCCCAGTATAGATGTCTCGAGGGTCCCCCTCGGCCCGCCCCCACGGGGCCCGAGACCGGGACTGGCCGCGGCCCACGGAGTCCCCCTAGGAGCCAGGGGGGAGGGTCAGCCCGACCCAGGCAACCTGAAATCGGGCCCTGTTTCTCCTGTGGGAAGCGTGGGCATCTCCAATGGACTGCACTGAGATGGACTGCAGCTTTGGGCACGTTTGCGCTGGAGAAAACCGTGCCCGACCGCCGCAGGCTGCCAAGGTCACCGTGCCTGTAGTTGTCAGAGACTGCCAGACGCGGGCCCTGGTTGACTCTGGCTGTGGACAGACCCTAGTCCGCCAAAGCCTGGGCTTCCTTGAAGACCCCCAGCTGGGAAACATTCTATTGCAGTGCATCCATGGTGACGTTCGACCTTACGCCAGTGCCCGAGTCCCACTGACCGTCAACGGAGTCACGCGGACCATGGTGGTTGGCCTGGCCCCGCGACTCACCTACCCCGTGATCTTGGGGCGGGACTGGCCAGAGTTCCCGTGCGTCCTGGGTTCCCATGCGCAGGAGAGCCCCGATATCACCCCAGCATTGGAGGGGGACTGCCGCGAGGACCCCGCAGAGGAGGCTGAAGAAGCGAGACATCGGAGCCAGGAAGGTGAGCCTAAAGACCCCCGACTAACGTCGGTGGATGACCCTAAGATCGGCACGGATTTCTGCCGAGACCAGAGGGAGGATCCCACCCTGAGTCGGGCGTATGAACAGCTGACGGCGGTAGACGACGCTCTGATTGATCCCGCCCGGGCCAACGTATGGCCCCATTTCGAGCTACGACGCGACCGCCTTTATCGGGTGGACCAAGATTCCCGCAACAGGGAGGTCCAGAGACAACTGATGGTGCCTCGGTGCCACCGACGAGTGGTGATGAAGCTCGCCCACGACGTCCCCGCAGCCGGGCACCTGGGTCAGGAAAAGACCCTCGCCTGGATTCTGTCCCGGTTTTTCTGGCCTGGGGTGCATCAGGAGGTGCAAAATTATTGTAGCTCCTGTCTGGAGTGCCAGCTAGCCGCTCCCTCACGGACGGCCCCGGCCCCACTAATCCCCATGCCCATTATGGAGACCCCATTCGAGCGGGTGGCCATGTATTTGGTGGGACCCCTCCCGAGGAGCCGGGCCGGGTTTCTATACATCCTGGTCATGGTGGACTACGCTACCCGCTTCCCCGAAGCCGTCCCGCTCCGGAGCATCACTGCCAGGACCATTGCTGACGAGCTCGTCAAGGTCTTTGCCCGCGTGGGCTTGCCCTGGGAGATCCTCATCGACCAGGGTACCAACTTTACCTCCCGGTTGTTGCGGCAGGTCTGCAGACTCCTTGGGATTGAGCAGCTACGCACCTCTGTGTACCACCCGCAAACCGACGGCCTGGTCGAGCGGTTCAACCGCACCCTGAAAGACATGCTGCACAAGTTCTCCCCCGAGGACCTGCGCCGATGGGACCAGTTGATACCACCGTTGCTCCTGGCTGTCTCAGAAGTACCCCAGGCCTCCACAAAATTCTCTCCCTTCAAGCTGTTGTATGGCCGTCGTCTGAGGGGACTGCTGGATCTCATGAGAGAGACCTGGGAGCAAGCCCTGTCACCCACTCAGGGCCTTCTCCAGTATGTCCTCCAGCTTCAGGTACGTCTAGCACAAGCCGGAACTCTAGCTCGAGAGAATTTGAAGGCCGCGCAGGAAGCTCAGGCCCAAACATATAACCAAGAGGCCCGAGTCCGCGAGTTCCAACCCGGCGACCAGGTTCTGCTTCTCTTACCCTCCAGTGAATCAAAACTACTGGTCCGGTGGCAGGGGCCATATGAGGTGATTCGGAAGATCGGGCCGGTCACCTATGAGATTAACCAGCCAGACCGCCGGAGAAAAGTCCAGTGGTACCACATCAACCTCCTGAAACCCTGGCGGGAACAGGAAGGCCTCTTAATTAATCCCTGTCCACCAGATCCCGAGTTAGGGCCCCGGATTACCCCGACTGAAGACGCCACAACACCTCAGCTCGGAGAGTCCTTAACTGTGGAACAACGAAAACAGACCGGGTGCCTCCTGCAGGCATTCCGTGGGACGTTCACTGCCCAGCCGGGCTACACGACCCTCATGTACCATACCATTCAGACGGAGCCGGGGGTGGTGATCGGAGAGTCAACTAGACCCCTACCCTATCGTATGCGGCAGGTCGTCGAGGAGGAAGTCAGAGCGATGCTAGAGCTGGGCGTCATTGAACCGTCACAAAGCGAGTGGGGCAGTCCAGTAATCCTGGTTCCCAAACCGGACGGCACACAGCACTTTTGCATCGATTTCCGCCGTGTCAATTCTATCTCGAAGTTCGACGCCTACCCGATGCCTCGGGTAGATGAGCTGCTGGACCATTTAGGCAAGGCCTGCTTCCTCACGACCCTCGACCTAAGCAAAGGGTACTGGCTGATTCCCCTCAACCCCACGTCACAGGAAAAGACTGCTTTTGCCACCGCCACGGGCCTCTACCAGTTCACCCGGATGCCCTTCGGTCTCCATGGTGCCCCTGCAATGTTCCAGCGGCTAATGGATCGCCTCCTTCTTCCTCATCGAGAGTACGCGGCCGCGTACCTGGAAGATGTCGTCATTTATAGCGACCGGTGGGAGAACCACCTGGAGCGGGTAGCGGCTGTCCTGAGGTCCCTACGAGCCGCAGGGTTAACCGCCAACCCAAAGAAATGCCGTATCGGGTGGCAGGAGACCACCTACCTGGGCTACACTATTGGAAGGGGACAAGTGAAACCGCTTGTGGGAAAGGTTCAAGCCCTAGTGGCATGCCCACCACCCACTACGAAGCGCCACGTACGCCAATTCCTCGGACTTGCGGGCTATTACCGGAGGTTCATCCCTGATTTCGCCTTCATTGCAGCCTCTTTAACAGAGCTTCTGACCAAAACCAGTCCCAGACGGGTGGAATGGACCCCGGAGTGTGACGGCGTCTTCCAGGCCCTCAAAGACTGTCTCTGCCGCGAACCTGTCCTGTACAGCCCCGACTTTACCCAAGGGTTCAACCTCCAGACTGACGCCTCAGAGGTAGGACTAGAGGCGGTCCTGTCTCAGGAGGTGGATGGGGAGGAACACCCAGTTATATATCTCAGCCGGAAATTATTTCCGCGAGAAAGGCACTATGCTGTAATAGAGAAGGAGGCCCTGGCAGTAAAATGGGCCTGTGACGCCTTGCATTATTACATCCTAGGGGCCCCCTTCATACTGGTCACCGACCACGCCGCGCTTTGGTGGTTGGCCCGAATGAAGAACAATAATATGAGGCTAACGCGGTGGTACCCGGCACTACAGCCCTATGCTTATACCATCCGCCATAGGGCCGGTAAGGACCACGCGAACGCGGACTTCTTGTTCCGCCTGGAAGAGTTGGACGGGTCTGGCCCCGATGGACGGGAGCCAGCCTTGGGGGGTGGGGTGTAGCGAGGCGGTGGGATACCCCACAGCCCCGCTGAGGGCCGAACCTCCCCTAACACCAACGTGGGCGGAGCCACTGGGTCCGGCGCCCAACCCGGAAGTATAAAAGCCCACCTGCAGAGCTCAGTGGAGAACAAGCCACCGGAGAGAGCAGACGTCTGTGGCCGAGCTCCCGCTTGGGAGACAGCAGCAGGCCATGACCGGCCTGAGGACTCACCAGGCCAGCCGAGCCTACCCCTCTCCAGCTACCCCGAGGAGGACTGGCCGAGCCTGCCCCTCTCCAGCTACCCCGAGGAGGACTGGCCGAGCCTGCCCCTCTCCAGCTACCCCGAGGAGGACTGGCCGAGCCTGCCCTTCGCTACCTACCCGGAGGAACCGATGCTGGTGGAGACCACTGAGGACACTAGTACGGCCCAGGTACCCTACGAGGGGGAGTGTGGAAGTAGCCCGGGGGCAGGCTCGGCCAGTCCTCCTCAGGGTAACGGGTGAGGGGTAGGCTCGGCTGGCCTGGTGAGTCCTCAGGCCGGTCGTGGCCTGCAGCTGTCTCTCAAGTGGGAGCCCGGCCACAGACGTCTGCTCTCTCTGGCGGCTTGTTCTCCACTGAGCGCTGCAGGCGGGCTTTTATACTTCCGGGTCGGCGCCGTGACCTCTGAGGGGCGGGCGCCGGACCCAGTGGCTCCGCCCACGTTGGTGTTAGGGGAGGTTCGGCCCTCAGCGGGGCTGTGGGGTATCCCACCGCCTCGCTACAGAGCCCTGATCTCAGTTGGTGTCCCTGTAATATAAATAAAGAAGATGATAAATGTCACCAGCTCATGGTGAATCAATTCCCCTGTTTGACCTAAGACTGAGCCAGGACGGAAGCACATTGGCAGGGCAGTGTGTGGAGGAAGCTTATCCTGTCTTTACTGTACCTGTTCTGTGGATAAACTCTGTCCCAGGGCTGCCAACCCTGCAAACATTTGCCAGCACAAATCACTTTAAAAGGCTGTGATATGGTGACTTTGCATTCTCTACTCTTCCTTTCCAGGACCAAGAAGCGCAGTGATGTGCAACTGGAAGAGCAGCCATCATATAATGTAAACATCAAGGCAATCATCTTTATATTCTTATCCTGATACCAAAATATTCCTGTAGCTGCCGCCAGGGCTGGGGGAGAGACCTGACAAGGAGTCCAAATGGTTTCATCAGCAAAGCCTGCCTAATGCAATAGGAAGGAAAAATAGCAACCGCAGCATGGCCCCTTATGGTGGTAGGTAAGATGAGGCAGGCTAGTCCAGTGGTTAGAGTGCCAGTCTGGGGTTTTGGAAAACTAGGCTCAATTCTTTGCTCTGCCACAAACTCCTTCTGTGTCTTTGGGCACTCAGTCTCTCTATGCCTCAGGTCCCAATCTGTAAAGTGGGGAGACTAGCACGTTCCTATGTGATAGTATGTCCACCCAACAGTCACCCTGAAGGGGTTAATAGAGGCCAGCTGGGCCAATTAACCTATTAGGCTGAAGGCTGAGAGGAAAGCTCTAATTAGGGGAAGCTCAGCTGTGTGGGAACAGGCAGGGCTTCTATAAAGCCAGGGATCTGAGAGCAGGTAAAGGGCTACAGGAAGGGGCTCTGCAGGTACTTCATGGGAGAAGGGAGGTGTGTTTGGGGGGCTATAGCAAGAAATGGCCCACACTTGCTCCCTGTGAGGAAGGAGTAGAGAGGCTGGCAAGCCCCAGAGAGGGGGGGGGGGGGGTAGGAAGCAGCCCAGGAAGTCAGCAGCAAGGTTGAGGAATGAGCAAACCTTGGCTGCCTGTTGTAGGGTCCTGGGGCTGGAATCTGGAGTACAAGATGGGCCTGCATTCTCCTACCCACACTGTGGAAGTGGCCCTGGTGGGGCAATGAATGGGAAGACTGCCTAAGTCACTATGGGAGTGACAGAGGATTTGAAGGACTGTACCCTGGAAGGGGAAAACATGGAGTGACCTGGCTGGAGGGTCCCAAAGAGGATACTGCAGTTCCTGGAGTGAGACAGGGGCTGCAGACCAGAGATGAAGTGACAAGGTACAACTGTGGGAAGAGACCTTGATCTTGCAGCGCTAATCTGCAGAGTGGCCATGAGGAGGTGCCATACTTGTGGTAAGTAGAGCACCCCATGACACCCTAGCTCACAGGGCTGTGGTAATGCAGACATATGAGAATACATGCACTGGCTTAATGAAATGGAGTTTAAAAATTAATTTGTTAAAATCACCACAACTTTTGTGCACAGACAAGGTGTGGTGGGATATACAAAACTCCTACGGAGCCCATAGAGGTTAAAGGCAATGTTAGCCCCACCTTTACAGGCCCACTGGGCATGCTGCAGCTGGAGGAGCAGGTTAAAAGGTGCTCAGAAGGCTAGGTAAGGGGTGGCAGGAGGGGAGAATCCTTCTCCCCAGAAGTTAGACAGAAGGCAGAGCCTGAGTAGGGGGACAATGTAGACGGTAAGGTCCCCAGTAGTGCCTTCCCCAGCCTCCCACCCCCCACTTCAAGAGGCAGCAGGGCCTGCATATTTGGGACTTTGTGATGTTCTTGCCTGTTTAGACTGTAAGAGCCATGCCCCAAACTGAAGGGGGCACATAGGTAGGAAGTAGCCCAGGGTGGCAGATTTAGGCTCTTTATGGGGAGGAACCTGCCTGTGTTACTTTCCATGGGGCCCTGGACTGGGACCAAGTGGAGAGGGAGGGCCTGGCTCTCCTCTTCTTCCCCTTCCCCCCCAAATGCCCCACTAAGGGCAAAGGCTCCAGATGTGTGTGTGGGGGAGGGGAAGATATGCTGCTGGCCTGGAGATAGGGACTAAGCACTGCTGTTGACCTCTGACACATGAGGTTGGAGATCAGGTGCACTAACAACTAGACCATCCACCCCTTGACCCCCCCCCCATCACTGCAGGCCTTTTGGCCTCCCTGGAGCAGGTGCATGGGAAGTAGGTGGATTAATGGGCAGAGCTGGCTGGCTGAATATGTACTGAGCTGTTAGTAGAGCTGGTAGAGACTGGAAGCAAATGACTACTTCTATGGAGGAAGTAAAGGAAAGGGTAAATTGTGATTCCCAGAGATGCTTCTCAGTCATAGAGGAGCAAGGGGTGAAACATAATTTACCTCTTTGTGATTATTGCCCTGATGTCTAGAGCTTACTCATGGCTCATCCATTAGCCAACACATTAGCTATAGAGCAGGCAGTGTAACCTAATGGGTAGGGAGCTGGACAGGAAGTCAGGTAATTCTGGGTTCTAGTCCCAGCTATACTGTTGACTTGCTATGTGACCTTCCCCTCCCTGTGACTCTGTTTCCCTTCCTGCTCATTACCTGCCTTGTCTACTTAGGAGTCTAAATCCCATTAGCTGTCTTATGCATATTGCAATAGTGTCTAGATGCTCAAGCTCAGGCTCCCATTTTGCTAGGCACCATACAAACACAATGAGGAACAGTCCCTCTGCCAAAGAGTTTACAAACTAAGTGCCTGAATCCCTTCTGAAAATGAGACTTAGGTGCTTAAATCTGGTTGTTGTGAGGCTGAGCTCAGTAACACTTAATACCTTTAAAAACCGGGGCTTCTGAAAGTATTACTGTTGACATTGAAATTAAATGGGATCTGTATTACTGTTGACATTGAAATTAAATGGGATCTGAGCACCTAAGTCACTTAGGCCCATATCCCTAAAGATATTTAGGTGACAATACAAGTTAAATGCCTAAATACTTTTGGGGATCTGGGCCTTAGCTCCTTTTGAAAATCCCACCCAATATCAATCCTGAAACCCAGGCTGCTAATACAGCATGGGCCCCAGTGCCTTGTGTATTGTCAATGACTTGAGCAAAGAGGAAAATCTGACTTTCAAAGTAAGTCACTGTCAGTCTCTGGCATGGTGTGTGCCAGGGATGCAAAGTGCTGTAAGATAACATAGATGACTTAGTTGGTCTGAAGATAATGCTTTGAGCAGGAACATCCTTCACCTCAACAGTTTCCAGACTCCCATAGTGTCATTAGCCAGCGCTTGTAGCTGTCAGTCACGGATGCTGCTAAGGATGTGCTGTTGCTTCAGTGTGTCACATAGATCTCTCCCTGGATAGCTGACATTTGAATGCAGGATCTGACATAATCACACACTCAAATGCTTTGCTATAAACATGTTTTCCCTTTTAGCAGAGGGCCTGTCTCTTCCGACAGCTGAGACGAATGGGGGCCCAGGCATCCGGCAATGATGTTTGGACGCCACCTTGGTAGGACGCTTTCCTTCCTGCCTTCATGATATGATAGGATGTGAGGATGGCAGGGCCTGTTTATGAGCCTTAAAAATGGATGCTTGATTGTACTGCTAAAAAATCAAAATGCTGTTGCAACAATGCCCCCATTCATGGTCCGAGTGGGAGTGCCTGAGCACGTCAATGAGACTAGAAGAGGCAAATATAGCTTAATGGTGTTACTCAGCTACTCTGCATAGTTGACTAAGGATTGGGCTGTGGGTTGCATTTGCTGACTTGCTATGTGACCTTAGGGAAGTTGCTGCTTCTCTGCTTCCCTCCTACTCTTGGTCTGTTGTCTGTGTGTACTGTGAGCTCTTTCTTGCCAGGTGTTTGTACAGCACCTTGCACAACAGGGCTCTGGTCTTGGTTAAGTGTTACTGTAAAACCCATTAATAACCATTCAACTCTCCCTTGACTCTCTTATGCTCACCCCCAATACCCCAAGGGTATGGTGGGGCTCGCTATTAATACTTGGCATGTCTTGCCCATCTACCAAAATGCAAAATGATTTACAATTCCCATTAATTTTCACAATGACCCTTCAGTTGTGATGGTTTTACCAATCTGTAAAACAGATATGGCAAGATAGAGATGTAAGCTTGTTGCACAAGCTTACATCTCTAACACCTTCATAAAGTCCTGGCCCTTTAAAAATTCTCAGATCCTGCAACTTGAATGATGTTGAACAATTGAGTTTCTGCCAAAAATAAGACACTCCTTTGTCAAGGGAAAGGAAACTCTCTTTAAAGGGCTGGGTCTGTATTCAGCTGGGCAGAACTGGAGGCTGCACAGATATGGTGGAACAAGGAATTGGAACTGAATTCTGTCCAATCACTAACCATGTTTCTGCTCCCTCTGATTGTTTGCAATTGACCTGGCTTATCTGATGGGATGGGTTGTCCCCATGTCCACAACTTCATATCAGCAAAAGGGTATCTGCAGAATTCCATGCATGCAATTGATGCGTGAAAGGCATTTGGGTCATTAGGGGTGTCGCCTTCCAGAAAGAGCGGTGGTGGAATTGGGTACAAAGTCTTTGCAGCTGAGATATTTGGACACAAGGACTATAAAAACTGGTATTTCCAGGCCCTACTCAGTTGTTAGTTGCAAAAAAAGGACAGAATAAATAACCCCCTTGCTGCAGATGTGTGCAAACTGTGCACAGCACTAAAAGGGATTGGAGTCAAATGTGTCAGCAGCATGTCGCATCGCCTCTTAGCTGGGGACCTTTGTTACCCCTGCTTGGCTGATAGTTATGTTGCCATGTCAATAAGAGAAGAGGCTATTGTTTTCCACAGAATTTGTCTTGGGAGATACTGCAAGCAGGGCGAGAACAGTTGACTGTAACCCCACCTGGGAAGGAATATTGCCATGGAAACCAGACCATTATTTTTGGTCACTGGAGAATGCTTGTTACATGCAGACAGCTGGAGTTTCTTAAAGTTTTACAGAGGGATATTTGCTACAATGAACAGCCCAGAAAGGAGAAAGGGATGCACAAGGATGGACAACAGGACCATAGAGCAATCCCACCCTGTCTGCTGGCTGACCTGATTTTAGCCTGCCAGCTGCACGGTGTTCAGCACTGCAAAGCAGCAAGGTAGGGTTTGCTTCACTGAGATACCACCACATTCCTAGTCCCCCTGGGCAGCCAGCAACAAAATGGTCATGCCCCGATGTCCCCAAATTAGGTCACTCTGACCTAGATCAAGCAGGGGGAGGGATAGCTCAGTGGTTTAAGCATTGGCCTGCTAAACCCAGCGTCGAGTTCAGTCCTTGAGGGGGTCACTTAGGGATCTGGGGCAAAATCAGTACTTGGTCCTGCTAGTGAAGGCAGGGGGCTGGACTCCATGACCTTTCAGGGTCCCTTCCAGCTCTGAGATGGGTATATCTCCATATATCTTTACTATCTATCTTAAGGCATTTTGGCATGTGCTTCACCTCTAGGGACCACCCAGATGCTTAAGTACTTTGCAATGTACTCATCTCTGTATTGATGAACATGAATTTTTTTTTCCTCTGACTGGAGAGGATGACAAAGGCCCCAATCCAGCAATCTTCTCTGTAACCGGGAGGTGCTATCAATGAGCCACAGTGCATTGTAAAGTCTTGGGACAAGGACCATCTGTGTGAGCTGTGATTGTACAGCATCTGGCCCAGGGCTGGGGCACCACAGTGCAAATAAGTGCAGGGACGGGTCTGTGCCCTGGATTCATACCACTTCCCTTTGCTTTTACTCCTCTGGACTACTTTATCTCCCCCAGGGAAACCCACTTTCTGTGTTTCCCATACACCATCCAATCAGCAGCATTAAATCCTGGTTCCTCCTACCTTCTTCCTCTCCATGGGAACATCAGGAATCAAGTCCAGCCTGGGCATAAGGGGGCACTGGAGTCAGAATTTGTATTAAATTTTACTCCAGGGCTGAAATTGGCCCTGGAATTCCTGATGTTGCAGTCAGGGCTCAAATCAGCGCAATGATTTCTGGAGATAAGCAAAACTCAGCTCTGTCTCTTGCCAGTGTCCTGATAACAATTTGCAGCAGAATATTCCATGCCATCCTCACCACCTTTGCCATGCTACCCTCTTTCCTTCTCAACTGTCCCTTATCCAATTATCTTAACCCATCTGCTCCCTTCATTCAGGCTTGCTTCATCTTTCTACTTCAGGACTTGTCTACACAGGAAATTTGCACTGGTTTAAACTTAAATCACTTTTTAAATTGATGTCGTTAAACTGGTCCAAACCCCTGTGTGGACACACTTCTTTCGGTTTAGCGTCAAGCTCTTTCTCAAGCCTTGTCTAAACACACAGCTGCACTGGTTTAACTTAAACCAGCGTAGATACTGTTCTTAGTTTTGGTCTGGTGCTATTAGCTTGTCCATCTAAATTTATAGACCCAATCTAACCTGATATAAGCCAGGATCAAACCATTTTGAGGGTTGACGCACCGAGCAGCACCCATTAACTAAGGCCATGTCTCTGCATTAGAGCAGGGGTCAGCAACCTTTCAGAAATGGTGTGCGGAGTCTTCATTTATTCACTCTAATTTAAGCTTTCGCATGCCAGTAATACATTTTAATGTTTTTAGAAGGTCTTTCTAGAAGTCTATAATAATAATAATAATAATAATTAATAATAATTAATATATGGAGATGTACCTATCTCCTAGAACTGGAAGGGACCTTGAAAGGTCATCGAGTCCAGCCCCCTGCCTTCACTAGCAGGACCAAGTACTGATTTTTGCCCCAGATCCCTAAGTGGCCCCCTCAAGGATTGAACTCCCAACCTTGGGTTTAGCAGGCCAATGCTCAAACCACTGAGCTATCCCTCCCCCTATATATATCTCCATTATTGTATGTAAAGCAAATAAGCTTTTTAAAATGTTTAAGAAGCTTCATATTAAATTAAAATGCAGAGCCTCCTGGACCAGTGGCCAGGACCCGAGCAGTAGGAGTACCACTGAAAATCAGCTTGCATGCTGTCTTCGCCATGCGTGCCATAGGTTGCCTACCCCTGCAATAGAGCCTACACTGGCCTAGCCTCCTAGTATAGACCTAATATATGCCAACAGAAGGCGTTCTGCTGCCAACAGAGTTGTTTACACTGAGGGTTTTGGCAGCATAGCTGTGTTGCCTAGGGAGTGATTTTATGCCCCCCAACACATGCACTTGTAGGTATGCCAGCATAATTTTGTACTGTAGACTAGGCCTAACTCAGTTTAAAATCAGTTAGACCCTACAGCCATGTGCGCAGATCAGGATCAATTTTAGCTAAACTACAGGAAGCTACTCTTAAGCTGAAATAAGAGCCCACAGGGTTTGCACAGGCTTAAATTCACACCTTAAACTAAACTGGTCAAACATGTAGACAATCACTGAGACTTAGCCGCTGTTCTTACTTTAGTCATTGTTGCCCCTAAGCTCGCTCACTCCCTCTCTGAGCATTCCACGCTCCCTCTTGGATGCTCGTCCTGCTTCCCAGACCCAACCCGGGGGGAGGTGTCGCTGTGCTTGGCTCACTAGCCCATCACGAACACAAGGCATGTTCAGCAGAGCCTTACCCATCAGGTGGTATGGACTGAGCTCCTTTCTGGAGGCGCCTGAACTTAAATTCCCACAGGGCCCCATGAAAGTGCCAATGTTTTCTTGGAGGAAAATGTTGTTACTGAGACTATTGACCTTGAGGGCAGAGTTAACGCAGGTTAGAATAGTAAAAAAAAAATTCCATTTTCCATCTAGACTACCAAGTGTTCTAGCAAAGTAAGGTTGGGTGTTTTTTTCTTTTTTCTATTACAGGCATTTTTGAAGGTCATGGTGTCTGGGTGCTGCGCATTATCAAGTAATTTGCACAATATATTTCTTCCCTCTGTGTATCTTCAACTGATAATGTATCAAATGCCAGACCATTAACGGGAGGCTTTTGCACTGCCTACCCGCTGCACACACAGCAGAACTCTTGCTTGAAAGAAGGGAAGTGGCAGCATTGTGAGACGGACTCAGAATGGAATGAAAGGCGAGAGGCATACAGAGGAAAAGGGGACTAGGAGCAAGGAGGGAAGATGCAATGGTGAAGGCATTTTTTTTTTTTTTTTTTTTTTGGTCAGGCATTGACTAGGGGTGTGCAGTGCTCTTTGACAAAGCCAGGTCTATCAAATCCCACTCGTGTCTTTATCTTACAATCCAGAGCAGGGGGCAGAGTTTGGGCAACACTAGGGTTACCATATTTTGAGTGTCCAAAAAGAGGACACTCCACAGGGCCCCGGCCCCGCCCATGCCCCTGCCCCAACTCCACCCCTTCCCCAAAGTCCCTGCCCCAACTCCGCCCCCTCCCCTGCTTCCCGCGAACATTTGATTCGCGGGAAGCCTGAAGCAGGAAGCAGGCAGCAGGTAAGCTGGGGGGGGTGGGGGGAGGAGGCGCGGCCCAGTCTGGTCCCCTCCGGCGGCCGGCCCCGGCCCCAGCGTCTCCAGCCTGGCTCGGCTCGGGCCCTGGGGTGCCGGCCCTGGCCCAGCACCGCCGGCCCCAGCCCGCGGCCCCGGCACCGCCGGCACGCCCGGCCCTGGCCCAGCGGTGCCGGATTTTCCTGGACATGTTCAGCTTTTTGGGATTTCCCCCCGGACGGGGATTTGAGTCCCAAAAAGCCGGACATGTCCGGGAAAATCCGGACGTATGGTAACCCTAGGCAACACATGTGGGGCTAGACTTGCAAGGGCTGAGCAATTGCGGCCAGATCTCCAAAGGATCACAGGCACCAGAATTAGAGGCCAGATTTTCAAGTGTTCAGGATCCAATATGCTGCACTCTTCTGACAACCAGGCCTCACATTGCTTTGTGCTTGTTTTCCCCACTGGCAAAACAGAGGTAAGAATGCTTTTCTTTTTTCAGTTTGGCATATGAGCAATTTGTTGCAATCTCTAACTTGTTTTATACAGCACCTCGATTAGCGCCTAGAGGCCAGCACGGTGCTAATACATTAGAGCAGGTCAAGAAATCCCAAAAAAGAAATCAGTGGAGTGATGCTAACTTGCACCTGCAGAGTAGCTGGCCCTGGATCTCGTTATGTTTATAATTTCTTGCCCAGGCTACAGGTATGTCATAAATCCAGGATTCTACCCTCCCTCCCCCAGCATCCTGGCAAAGCCTAAGGATTTGTTTCCCTGCAGCAATCCCAGTCTGTGACACCATGTGCATGGAATATGCACAAATCAAAACATTCAGAGTTTAGTCTGTACTTTGGTTTTTTTGCTCATTCACTCTCTAGGGACTGTAAATCTTGAGTTTTCTAACCTGCTGATCTGTTTTGCTCTATAGCAAGTTGCAGAAAGATACAAAGGCTGGCTGGTGAGATGTGCCTTCTCTGCCAAGTGCATTTGCACAGGTTTCATACAGTGCTCCAGGTAGAATGTTTAAAAACATGGCGCCAAGTTTACTCCGGAGGTCAATGGAATTACACCTGAGATGGAGGGATTTGCCCTATTATCCTCACCTGTGCTGGGTAGCCTCCTGTTCTGTTCCTCCCCTGTGAGGGTTCTAAAGATGTGGCCATGGGGTAGGTTAAGCAGGAATAAAGCATCTCCAGGGAGTGTCAGGCATGCTAAGGTGATATGCCCAGCATTATGGGTAACACCCCAGCATGGGGAAGGCACAGAACAGTGCTCTCTAATGGAATGATGAGCTTATTGGCTAGGAAGCCAAACCCCTGTGAGCAAAGATGACGCCATGAACATGGAGCCAAGGGTTGGCTCGAGCTAGTTGTGTCTGCAACCCCCATGGAGAAACTTAACACACTTGCTACTCTACATAGCACTGACTTGAACTATAACTGCCAAATTTGCAGAAAGGAAGAACAGTCTGGTGGTTAAGGCAGTAGACTAAAACTCAGCAAAGCTGGGTTCTGGTCTCTGCTCTGCCACAGACTCCTTGACAAAGGTCACACAAGTCACTTAATCTCTGCCTCAAGTCCCTATCTCTAAATAGAATAGCATTCCTGTTGGTGTGGTTTAGACACCATTCCTGTTCCAAAGAATTAACCATCTAATGTGCCTATGTACAGTGCCTAGCAGAGCCTGGCCTCTTGATGCAACTCTAAGGGGAAGATTAATCCTAGAGAAATGTTCCAGGGAGTCAGTGGTACGTGGTTTGCACAACGTCTAGCACAACACGGTCCTGGTCCATGACTGGGGCTCCTAGGTACTACATCAATGGCAGATAGGCAGCAGGTGAGCTCATACCAGGGACTGCGAAGCAAGTAAACAGGTCTTTACATCAAGAAGCAAAGGACTAAGTATCTGTCTGGTGAATGCAAAGGAGGAATTACTTGCCCCCCCGGTGAGAAGAAATAGAGCATTTACTGGAGGTCAGGAAGGGTACAGCTCTAATTGGCAGCTGGGAAGGGCTTGCGTGGATACAGTGCAGACCTGCTGTTTCGGAAGCGTCTCATTTTCTCACCCCAGCTCTGAGTTCAACAAGCTTTTTCCCTGGACTAAGTGGACCTTCAACTTCCCCTGATTATTAAAAGTACCTCAAGGGAACCAGAAGCCACCTCACCTGCCCTGAGCCCAAGCAGTAATACCATCTTTTACCTGCTCTCTTCTCTAAGAGAGAGCCCTTTTGCTGTGTGGAATATATTGCTTGCTTGACACACGGCAACTGCCAATAGATCTGCTTAGCAGGCCCGCTTCTTCTGCAGGCTGTTTCCTTTTGCATCATACTTTCTTGTGGGGTCATTAGAAATTTTAACAAGTTTGTTCCTTGATCACAGGCACAGCCAGGCTTTGCATTCCCAACATTTTTCAGTTTAGCCCACTGGAGCAGAATTCTGCCAACTGCACCATAAACTAGTTTCACTGGCAGAAACTGGCAAATTTAGCTGCAGAAATGATATATGAATACTTGTGAAAATACCCCTTTATTTCTTGTTTTGCTGCATTACTATCCCCATATAAGTGGCTCTTGCAGAATCTCTCAAAATCAGAGCTAGAGCCTGCAACCCTTACTGATGGTGGGACAGGTGCTCACAGGAATAGGTTTGTGGAAAATCTGTCTCTAAAACAGATGTCCTGGGCTAGGCTAAGCAAGAACAGTACAGTAATGCCTCACTTAACATTGTAGTTATGTTCCTGAAAAGTGCTACTTTAAGCAAAATGATGTTAAGCAAATCCAATATCCCCATAAGAATTGATGTAAATGGGGGAGGGGGAGGGGGTTAGGTTCCAGGGAAACTCTTTTCATGAGACAAGAGACATTATATACATATACAGTAAGTTTTAAACACAGTTTAATACTGTACACAGCAATGATGATTGTGAAGAATGGTTGAGGTGGTGAAGTAAGAGGGTGGAATATTTCCCAGGGAATGCCTTGCTGCTAAATGATGAACTAGCACTCGGCTGAGCCCTCAAGGGTTAACACATGGCTAATATAGCCTCACTCTACAAGGCAGCATGGATTGAGGCAGGAGGGAGGAAACACAATAGATGCAGGGCAGTGGTTGCAAACACTTCCCTGTGAAAACTGTGATGAACCCACTCTATCCTGCTGGAGCGCACCACTCCCTCCCATGAATGGTGCATACATGGCTGCTCAGGCGCCGACTTTCCTGTGTGTGTGTGTGTGTGTGTGTGACACTGCACGTTGCCCCTTTAAGTATGCTGCCCTTTTAAGTAGAGCGGCAAGTTACTTCTGACACAGCAGCAGCTTCCAGCAAGTTCCCTCTATTCTGAGCCCTGTTGTGTCTTCAACCTGCTCTGTGGAGATGGGGTGCAGGCTGGAGTGAAAGTAACTTAAAGGACTTACTGGTACGCTGGAGTCCTGAGTGGGGGTGTGGCCTCAACTGGAAGAGGCGGGGCCTTTCAAGATTTAAAGGCCCTGGGTCTCTGGCTGTGGCTGGGAGCCCCAGGGCCTTTAAATCACCCCAGAGCTACCAGCTGCAGAGGCGGCTGGGAGTCCCGGGGCGAATTAAAGGGCCCGGGGTGCCGGCCACCGTGGAGCTCTGGGCCCTTTAAATCACCATGGGAGCCTGGCTGCCAGAGCGCCGGTGGGGATTTAAAGGGCCTGGGGGCTCCCTGCAGCATCTGGAGCCCTGGGCCCTTTAAATCACCGCCGCAGAAGCCAGTCCAGTCTGGCACGGCGTACTGGCTCTTGCCGGTACACCGTACCGGCTTACTTTCACCTTTGGGTGCAGGGGGAGGGGGACCCCCTGACAGCACCCCTCTCCCCCCTCTGCACAGCAAGCAGGAAGGGCTCGGGAGCAGCTCAAAGGCAGGAGCAGCACGGCAGTGGAGGGAGGGACACCTGAACTGCCTGGCAATTGATAGCCTGCTGGGTGCCTGCCCAGCCGCATGCCTACTTACAGGGAACTTAGGGGGGCTGCCGGTCCGCCCTGGTTCCAAGCCTCCACGAGGATAGGCTGCTCTTCCAGAGAATCCTGCAAGCAGTGGACAAAGCAGGTCACCAAATGACATTGTAAGGGAGCATTGCGCAACTTTAAACGAGCATGTTATCTAATAGATCAGCAACGTAACATGAACTGGGATGACGTTAAGTGAGTTACTGTATGTTTCCAGAGTCAGGAATGTGAAGTAAAGGGAACTACATGAGTAAAGGTTACACAGTTGAGCCCTTAACCTTTAGCACCTTGAGCATCACCAGATGACACATAGCTGAGATCCAAAATGATCCCATGCCTTTTTCCCCCCTAGAGGAAAAATTCCTTGTGGTGAGTGGCCAGAACCCTTGACTCGGGGAGAAGGAGGAACCCCAAAGCCGACTTGCATTACAAACATCCTACCTGTATCAATATAAAGGCAAGAAGGAGAGGAAAACAGTGCTGAGCCTGAGTTTCAGAAATAAAACTCAAACAATTGCAGATCCTCCGGGAGCTCCCAAGGAATTAGATATATGGCTGAATGTGAATAACTAAGGATTCTGATGTGGGCAGGTAGATTAACGTCCCTCTGAAAGCTTCAGATCAATGTTGGAAGGGGGAAAAAATAGAAGACATGCATAATTTAAAAAAAACACATCAAACTTTGCTTGACATCATGACATTACAGATTTTTATGATCTTCTCAAATATACTCTATAACAGTTATTCATTTAGTATCGTTAATAGCTCATCCTTCAAATGTCAGGCAAAAACTGAGGCTGCAAAAGGGGATTTCTTAGCACTTGGAAAGAGCAATTACAGATCCTTCTAATTCTGCCTCACTTGACTATTGTTTTTCCTCTGCTCTAACTCCTATATGAGGGGGAGTCTCTTCTATAAGACTGTCCCTGGATGTCAATCCCTGTTTAAAAAGCCAATGGCTCCTCTCTCAAGGAACATAAGAACGGCCGTACTGGGTCAGACCAAAGGTCCATCCAGACCAGTATCCTGTCTGCCAACAGTGGCCAATGCCAGGTGCCCCCGAGGGAGTGAACCTAACAGGTAATGATCAAGTGATCTCTCTTCTGCCATCCATCTCCACCCTCTGACAAACAGAGGCTAGGGACACCATTCCTTACCCATCCTGGCTAATGGCCATTAATGGACTTAACCTCCATGAATTTATCTAGTTCTCTTTTAAACCCTGTTATAGTCCTAGCTTTCACAACCTCCTCAAGCAAGGAGTTCCACAGGTTGACTGTGCGCTGTGAAGAACTACTTCCTTTTATTTGTTTTAAACCTGCTGCCCATTAATTTATTTGGTGGCCCCTCGTTCTTATATTATGGGAACAAGTAAATAACTTTTCCTTATTCACTTTCTCCACACCACTCATGATTTTATATACACCTCTATCATATCCCCCCCTTAGTCTCCTCTTTTCCAAGCTGAAAAGTCCTAGCCTGTTTCACCTCTCCTGGTTTGGGACCCGTTCCAAACACCTAATCATTTTAGTTGCCCTTCTCTGAACCTTTTCTAGTGCCAGTATATCCTTTTTTTGAGATGAGGAGACCACATCTGTACACAGTATTCAAGATGTGGGCGTACCATGGATTTATATAAGGGCAATAAGATATTCTCCATCTTATTCTCTAACCCTTTTTTAATGATTCCTAACATCCTGTTTGCCTTTTTGACTGCTGCTGCACACTGCGTGGACGTCTTCAGAGAACTATCCACGATGACTCAAGATATTTTTCCTGATTAGTTGTAGCTAAATTAGCCGCCATCATATTGTATGCGTAGTTGAGGTTATTTTTTCCAGTGTGCATTACTTTACATTTATCCACATTAAATTTCATTTGCCATTTTGTTGCCCAATCACTTATAGTTTTGTGAGATCTTTTTGAAGTTCTTCAGTCTGCTTTGGTCTTAACTATCTTGAGCAGTTTAGTATCATCTGCAAACTTTGCCACCTCACTGTTTACTCCTTTCTCCAGATCACTTATGAATAAGTTGAATAGGATTGGTCCTAGGACTGATCCTTGTGGAACACCACTAGTTACCCCTCTCCATTCTGAAAATTTACCATTTATTCCTACCCTTAGCACGTCTGCCACAGTTATCTTAAAAAAAAAAAAAATGACTGTGGCAGACGTGCTATCTTTGTAGCAGTGGCCACTAGATCGCAGAACTCAGGAGAGGCAGAGTGGTCTAGCAGGTAGGACATTGGCTTCGGAGTTGGACAGCTTGAGTTCTAGACTCAGTTGTCACTGACCTACTGTATGTCACTTTCCCTCTCTGTCAGCTTAGATAAGCTCTTTAGGGCCGGGGCTCTCTTACCATGTCTGTAGAATGCCTAGCACAACTGAGCCTTTAGATACTATAATAACTAAAGTCCTACCTAAGTTCTAGCTTGGGTAACTAGTTACCAAAGAGGCCCTGATAATGCAAAGGCTAGTTAACAGGAGTACTTAGTTTGCAAAGTTAAGCATATGCTTAAGTCACTGCAGGATGAAGGCCTAACTATCTAAGATTCTCCTTGCGATTAGATGTGGGATTTTCTTTCATTCCTCTCCTGAGCTGACATACATGTGGTTGCTTAGCATCGCTGAACAGCAACTGCGCTCCACTCCAGAAATGGCTGCATTTCAGTTGTGGGTGAAGGGTTGCCCAGCAGTCTGAAGCCCTTTAATCAGAAAATATTCCACTTAAATATGAGATCAATAAGAATTCTTAGCCATTTCAGAAAGAGAAACATCTTTACTAATTCTGAGAGTAACCCCTTTTCGTATCATTTAATTTCAGCCCTTTGAGGCACCTTCCAGCTGGTCTTGAGTTCCATATGCTTCACCTGAGAACAGATAAATGGTGAAAAATATGATTGTACAAAGCTTAAAGTGCCGAGCTAGGGAGGAGTATTTTACATTGGCCAGAAACGCTATATTTTCCAGTATAATATTCCTACTATTACCCTTAGGAATCAATGCTCATGAGTTCATTAAGACCAAGCGGCTGTAATATTTGCTGGAATACAAAAACAATCTGCTCCTGTCCAGAACATAAATTACAATGTGGTGAAAACTTTTTTAGTGTGTAATTTAATTTTTCTGCTGAATAAAAAAGGATGTACGTGACTGCAGCCTCAGTACTTCAATAATATTATGCAAATAGCATGAACACATTAAAGCAATGTGTGTGTGCTCAGGTGTCTGTGCACACCCATTGCTGCTGTGTGGGGGGGTGGGGAGACATGTTCTTTGGTTTCCCTGTGATAGTGCCTACCCCACACAAGGCTTGGACAGTAAAATAGACCAATCAACCTTGCAGGCTGCACCTGCAGGAAAGTCGGAGATTGATGAGGCCTAATGGCTGATGAAGCCCAGCAGGGGAAGGAGGTGGGACAGCCTTATGAAGAGGAAAGCACAAGTAGGAAGGAGCTGCAGGGAGGAGCTCTGCAGTCCCTCCTTGGAGAGAAGAGGAGTTGTACCTAGCCAAGGAGAAGTGCTAGGGAGAGAGTAAGCTCTGGGATCTGCCTTGGGCTACAAACTGGCAAGAAGCTGGGAATGGAGGAAGCATGGGCTGTTAAACTCAGGGGGGAGGGCACCAGCAGATAGGAAAGAGTCCAGGGACACAAACAGGGTTGGATCTTGAGCAGACAGTGGTTTCTGGGCATAGGGTCTCTGGGCTGGAACCTACAGTAGGGGTAGAGCTGGGTTCCCTTGCTGACCACTGGGAAAGTGGCACAGACTTGGATGTGGTTTAGAAAGTTTGTCAAGTGGGGCTTTGAAATCCCCAGAAGGGGAGGACTATGACCTGGCTAGAGGGCTGAGTCATGAAGAGGGAGCATCCTGCGTCCAGAGACTATGGAGCAAGCAACCGAAGGAGGGGGTGCCAGACCAGGAGAGAGCTAATCCCCAGATGTAGCCACAGCAGTGAGTGTACCCAGTGACTGTTTCCCTAGGTGTTTAATAGCCAAAACTTTATTGGTTTCATTTGATTCCTTTTAATCACTGCTCTAATGCTGAGATTTCTCTCAGCACTATTGGCATGTTGCCTCCCAGTAGTTAAGAGGTGGGGATGTTGCTGTTAGAAGTCTGTAAGCCTTAAAGCTGGGGCCAGATCCTCAGCGCCTATACATTGGGGAAAGTACCATTTAAGATCTATGGAGCTGTGACTCTCACCAGTTGATAATCTGGCTCAGGAAATAGTTTAGCCATGGATCCTCTTTGACTTCCATGATCCTTTGAAGTGTACAAACTGAGCAGAGAGAAAAAGCTAATTAGGTCATCCAGTCCCTCCCTGATAAATAGCGTTTTCCCCCTACTGTGTGTTTTCCAACCAGCTTTAGTGTGTCTGCAGCTTGCTGGCAGACTTGTATCCTCTAGTGGCTGGTCCACCGGAGGACAAGACACTACTGCTATTGCCTATTAATGGCCTTGCTCCTTTAGCTCTCATACATTTTTCCAGTGTCTTCAACCAGATCTAATGGCTGGAAAAAAACCACTGGTAAAGTATGCCATGTCCCTGTCTAGTTGCTGGTCCCCTGCAAGATAACAGCTTGCTACTGTTGACGCTTAATGAGATTGCTATTTTAGTGCAGGTGGTAAATGTTTGAGGTGATGCTGAAGGTCGTAGGTTCAAAACCTGGTGGTGATTAGCGGTTGTTATATTTGCAGATTATAGCTGACTAACTGAAGTGGTAGACACCCTTCAGCCACGCTAGAGACATTGCTTTTAACCTTCTTTCTCGTGTCCTCCCTCAAACCTACCCAGCTTTTTCCAATCTGCCTCCAGTATGTAGCTTGGTGGAACTTGACCTTGATATTTTATAATTTTGACAGATCAGTGTTTGTTTCTTAAGCACTTTTACTTTATTCTTTAAACTTTTACTGTTGTGGGGAAATTATGCAGGTCAGACAATTACAATAGATATGGAGATTCAAAAAGTGAGCGCTTCATAGCTGTTAAAACACCAATTTTCAACATACACAAAAAAGTGCTGCTGGAGAACTTAGAGTTTGATGTAAAGCTATTTACTTTCTATCTATGGAAATATTTTGTGTGCGCACACAGTGGAATGTTTACCAGTAATCTAATCCTCCCAAGCCTGTTACTGTTTCAGGTTCCCAGACCTGAATGCAATAATACAGGTATGGTTGCACTGGTGCTGTGAAGACAGGATCTAGTGCATCCCAGGAACTGTGAAGGTGCTCTGTTAGTCCTAGGGAAAACTAGGGCAACCATGTATGCAGCACCACTACATGTGGTAAACAGTCTGAGGCAATGTCTACACTTCAAATGCTATACAGGAAGCTGCGCTGCTGTGATGCTTCTGTGTAGAAACTACCTATATAGACAGGAGGACTTCTCCCATCCACATGGCTAATTAACCTAGCTACTGCTTCTTGGAGAGGTGGACAGAATTTTATTGACCTAGTGCTGTTTGCACCAGGGGTTAGGTCAGCTTAGTTGTCATTCACGGACTTTTTCTCCCCCTGAGCAATGCAGCTAGGTCAACCTAACTTTAGTGTAGATCAGGCCTCCGCAATAGACAGTTGACTGGATTCCCACCCCAGGGTGCAGCCTGGGACAGCTGTGCCTCCTGAACTCTCTCCAGCCTGGGCTGTCTCTCTCAATGCCTTGCTAGTGACCAGCAGCAGAAAACTCCTCCAGGAGCTGTGATCACTCAGCACAACAGCCTGTGGAGCCCCACACCCAGCTAGATTGCACAAATGCTCCCAGAGCCACTCATCTTTCATACAGAGAGAGGCACCAGAGCCAAATCCTCCCAGCACTGCACCTCAGGAATATACCATCTTGCACTGCCCATCTCGAGCAGTGCATATTCATTAATTGGTTCACCGCTTCCACAATGGAAAGTGGATATACACCAGCCTTGCAAAACCTGAGCAGATTTGCCACATACTTCACACACTCTCACTGGTAAAGATGAAACCGTAAAAGAACTTAGATTTTAAGTGAGAGGCAAAGTCAGTTACCAAAAGAAATAAAATATAAACATGCAGTCTAAACTCTCAATCTTATTAGACTGGGCAGCAACTAATTAAGCTGTTTTTCTCACCCCACTGGATATTGCAGTCCTTAATGTACAGATTTTTCCTTTTAAATCTGGGCCAGTCTCCTCTGAAGTCCTTAGTGTCTTTGTTGCTTGCAGCATAGGTGGGGGCAGGAGAAAAAGGCCTAGAATATGGCCACTGTCTGTTTTATACCCTCAGTCCATGTGCTTGGGGAGCACAAGTCAGGCAGGTCTGGGTGGGCATTGCTGAATCTCCAGGCAAGGTTGAGCAATTCCCCTGGTGTCGCCTCATGCAGGTGAGTCATTGCATTGTAGCTCCCTTGCTGGACAATGGTGGCTGATGGGTTGATTGACATCCTGCCTGGGTGTTGGTTACTTTCCTTGCTGCTGCCTCTGGGGAGCTAATGTCTGGGCGATTCCCCAACTTATAGCACGTCTTAGTGGCAACCATACTACACAATTTTCATAACTTCATATGCATTAATGATCTACATATGGGGATAGAGAAATGACTTTCAGCAGATCGTAACCTTTAGCCCTGATGCATATAAAGCATGCCTTGTAAGGTAAGATCATGATTATATAAAATGAGGCATATGGGGGTTCCAGGACACTTCCCCAAGGTATAGTGTCACAACAGTGTTTCCAGTTTTTCTCCCCAAGCTCCTATAAGGGAATGCACTAAATCAGTGGTTCTCAAACAGGGATCTTCCAGGGGGTACATCAACTCATCTAGATTTTTTTTTTTGAGGGGGGGGAGGTTTTGCAACAAGCTACATAAAAAGCAGTAGCAAACTCAGTACAAACTACAGTTTTCATACAGACAACTTGTTTATACTGCTCTGTATACTAGACACTGAAATGTAAATACAATATTTATATTCCAATTGATTTATTTATAATATGGTAAAAATGAGACCATAAGCAATATTTCAGTAACAGTGAGCTATGACACTTTTGTGTTTGTCTGATTTTGTAAGCAGGTAGTTTTTAAGTGAGGTGAAACTTGGGAGTACACAAGACAAACTGTACTCCTGAAAGGGGTCCAGTAGTCTGGAAAGGTTGAGAGCACTGTGCTAAATCCTACTGTGCCATCATAAGAAACAAAGGAGGGTGGAGGTCCATTTTGCTGATTCATCAGATAAGAACTTGCCATTAAGTGATACAGGGATGGATGCTCCTTCACGCCTGCCATCCACACTCCTGGTCTGCTGCA
>NW_020664404.1:9959868-9961572 GCF_002925995.2 Terrapene triunguis | reverse complement strand
AACACTGGCTTGTAGCTAAACCAGTCCATGGGAGCAGAGAAGCATCCGCTCTGCTCTATTACCAGCCAGTGCGCTAACAATCCAATGGTGGCACTGGCTTAATTATAACTGCTGGCACAGAGGGCTGCCTCTCCGTCGCACACATGGATGGGGAAAACGATCTCTCCATCTCAGGCAGGCCTCCCTCAAATGAGCATTTCAGGCTTGTGCCTAGCAATTTTCCACTTGAAGCACAGTAGCCTAATTGCCTGCACTGTCTAATTGTTGAGTAATTGTGAGGATATGTCTCACTTGCTGGGAGCAGGTCTGTGGTGTTTTCCAAAAAAAAAAAAAAGTTCTTCCATTTCAGAGTGCCAAGACCCTACCGCATGCCCTCTGATGTGCCTTCTCAAAGAAGTCTTTTCAGTAATCAAAGTGCCTTAAATGGGAATGGAAGGGTGTGTGGAACAGATGGCAAACAGGGCAGGAGGATTCTGTACGTGCTGCCAGGGTGGCTTGGGGAATTTCTTCTCAAGCCTTTTCTCTTCATTACACATAAACCTGCACAGCCACCTTCTATGCTCTTGTCTCCGCCAGCTAGCGGCCATATGCTAGAGCTGTCATAGCCAACCAAGCGTGGTGTCTCATTCAGCAGCCAGATTTGCTCTGTGTTCCCCCAGCTGGGTCTAGAACCAGGTGCAACGAGCAGAGGAGGTAGGGGCCATGCTGAGCTGCTTGGAGCTCTGCAGAGCTGACCAGGAGATGATTTTTTTTTTTTTTTACAGCGTAACGTCACACAATACTCCATCAAAAGAATGTTAAGATTGCAAAGTCAAGCACTGAAAAGCCAGGGTATGCCAGGATTAAGATTGCATCTGCAACAGGTTTAAAAAAAAAAACACAACAAAACACCTCTACACATTGCCCCAGATCTACCACATTTTGTGTAGGTAGACAGCTCTTTTAAGCTGTCAACAATGCAAGGTCACGTCAAGGACAAATATCAGCAAGAGCCCAGTTTTAAAAATGTCCTATTAAAAATGTATGAAGAGAAACCAAGCAAAGTGCACAGAATTCAAAGGGCATTTAAAAACTAACCTTGTGTGAAATTTCATGCCCATACGCCACTTACATTTAGAGAAGGGCCAGAAATTCCTGGCTGTCTGGAGACCAATTTATAACTCAACCCTAACTGGTGTCACTATTAGGGATGGTTATAGTGCTGCCTGTTGCTCCCTTCTGCCTACAGAGCTCAAATGTGCCCCCAATTCAGCAACTGCACTTAAGCGTATGCTTAAAGCCTCACTGATGCCCATAAGGCTTATGCATGTTTAGCTGAATTAGGGTCTTTGTGAATTTATCCTCTCAGCAGCCTGGGAACTGGGAAATTATTATCCCTGTTACAAAAGTTAAGTGAGCAGGGCAAGATCATACAGCAAGCCTGTGGCAGGACTAGAACAGAATACAGATCTGCAGGGCCGGCTTTAGGCCGATTTCCCCCGAATCGGCCCTGCACCTAAGAGGTCCCTGCTCCCTCTTCTCCGCCCCCAGCGCGGCAAGCCCTGCGGCCCCGCTACCCCGGCCGGAGCCCGGGCAGACAGCTCTAAGCCCCAGTACTGGAGCACGCAGCAGGCTCCGTGGCCCCGGACGGAAAGCGGGCAGACAGCTCTAAGCACGCGGCCCCGCTCCCTGGACTGGAGCCCGGCAAGGCCGTGGCCCCGCTCC
>NW_020664404.1:9924912-9959858 GCF_002925995.2 Terrapene triunguis | reverse complement strand
CCCGCTCCCTGGACTGGAGCCCGGCAAGGCCGTGGCCCCGCTCCCCCCGCCGGAGCGCTGGCTGGAGTGCGGCAAGCCCTGCTCCCCTGGCCAGCGGAGTGCAGCAATCCGAAGTGCTGCTGAAGTCTCGGAGCGCCACCTGGTGAGTACAAGCCCCCCGAATCGGGCCCCACACTTGCTAAAGCCGGCCCTGCAGATCTGTTAGCCCATAAGAAATGCTGAACTGGATCAGGCCAGAATAGGGTTACCATATTTCCACAATCAAAAAAGAGGACACTGGGGGGGAGCCCTGTCCTGTCCTGACCCCATCTACTCCCTCCCACTTCCCACCCTCTGACTGCCCCCTCCTGGGACCCCTGGCACTAACTGCCCCCTAGGACCCCACCCCCATCTAAGCCTCGCCACTCCTTGTACCCTAATTGCCCCCTCCTGAGACCTCCCCACCCTAACTGCCCCCCAGGACCCTACCTGTACCCTGACTGCCCAAAACCTTATCCACACCCCCAGACAGACCCCCCCCCGAACTCCCAACTCATCCAACCCTGCTCCCTGTCTCTTGACTGCCCCCTCCAGAACCTTCCTGCCCCTCCTCTGACTCCCTGGCACCCTTACCGTGCCGCTCAGAACAGAGTGCTGCGGAGCGGTGCGCTGGGCAGCAGGGGAGGGGGAGCAGGAGCAGGGGGAGGAGCTCCAGACTGCCGGAGGCCTGATGCGAACGGCCGGCTGGTGATCTGCGAATGCAGGGAGGGGGAAGGAGGGAGAGAGAGGAGGGGAGTGATTTCAAGCTGCAGGGGAGAGGAGGGGGAAGCGGAGGAGGGGCACAGGCTGCCAGAGCCCCGTGTGAGTGGCAGGATCTGGCCGGCTGCCCTGTCAGCCGCACGTGCTCTGCATGGTGGGGGAAGTCCGGACATTTACAAATTCCTCCCGGACGCTATTTTTAACTCAAAAAAGCCAGACATGTCCGGGAGAATCCGGACAAATGGTAACCCTAGGCCAGAAGGGCATCGAATATATGGTCTCTAAAAAAGGCCAGTATCAGCTGCTTCAGAAGAAGGCACCAGATGCCTTGCAGCAGGCAGTTATGGAATAACTTGCCCACAAGGAAAACTTGTTCATGCCCAGCCTTGATAAGATCTTCCTTCCTCAATTTACCCTTTAGAATACCTAACATGGCCCCAAGATATCTGTATATGGGCACTTGAGAAGGGACCATGTCAATCAACCCCTATTGCTACTGCTTGACCTTCCCTTAGTGACTTGGGACCAGATCCTCGGCTGGTGGAACTGACATAACTTCATTGACGTCGGCATGGTGGGTGCTTTAATAATTTTTGAAAATCTGGACCCCAATTGTGGCTGAATACTTGAGTCCAGTATGTGATATCTTGCTGCCCAAAGGATCTGACTTAACAATACAAGGTGCTCTGGCCATTAGCCATGCGCCCAATGCACCCATTCTGTAAGATAGCCAGCATCTAGATACCATGACCATTGGTAAGTGATCAATCAATGGCATAGATGCATAAATAGATAAAAAATGCCATCCATAGCAAGGTAAATTGATGTGTCTGCGTATAGATAATACCCGGTTTATATAGCACTCTTGGCTTTTAGATCTCAAAGTGGCTTACATAAGAGTCTCCTCCTTGTCCCCGTGTTACACATGGAAAGCACTGCTGTCACCTTCCACAGGTTCCCATGAGACCAAGGGCAGAGTGGGGAATAGCACCCTGGCCTCCTGAGTCCCAGTCTAGCGTCCAACCCACGAGTAGATGATTTCTCCATAAGTCGGCTGGCTTCCTAAACTGCCCCTTCTGAGTGGGGCTGTGCTTAGTCACACCAGGGTTCCTAGAACTCCTGGAAGCGTAACCAACAGTAATTCCAAGCATTGCCTTAAATACTCTTCCATTTCTCCAGTCAGAGGACAGATGCAGATTTACTGAAGGGAAGGAGAAAAGCAAAAGAGAACCCTTAGAAATTCAGTTAAAGCTGCTGGCTCTTTTGAGCATTAGTTTGAATGGGTTTTGTTTCTTCTATAAAGCAATTTAGTTTATAAAATGCAAAAGAAAAAGGCACAGCTGGACCTATGTGCCCCTTACTTCAGCTTCTCTTTTGGCTTTATCTTGCCAGCATTATCTTTGTTTTCCCTTTATTTGTATGTCAAGCAGAATGGGCATACCACCACATGTCAGCCAGTCCTCTCATTCATGTTAACCGATTTCTGGCCATCAGTATTTCATTCTCTCAGATGCTAGTGGCTTTGCACCCATTTCTGGGACAGATTCCAAGGTCATCCTGCCTCCTTCTCATTCTTCGATTGTGTTCATTCGTATGAGAGGGACAGAGTAGCAGGGGGTGACACTTCCTAAGCCTACTATGTGCCTGCACATTCCATCGCAGCTAGACTTGGTGTCTACATTACAAGCACTGCAACTACATCACCGTAGTGGTGAAGAGTAGACACTTACTACAGCGACAGAAGGGTTCTCCTCCCCCCAGTCACTGTAGTAAATCAAGAGGAGGTAGCTAGGTTGACCAGAAATTTTTTTTTGCCTAGCTGTGTCGACAGTGGGAGTTTGTGTGATTGTAGTTAGGTCAAACTGACTTTTTTTTTTTTTTTTCTACAGCTCCAAGTGATGTAGCTAAGTTGACCTAAGTTTTAGGTGTAAATCAGGCCTAAGATTTCTTGGGAAGGATTTGCTTCCTAGAAGAAATAGCATGAGGCCCTGTGATGGGGAGCAATACTTAATACTAGAGGGTCAGATTCTCTGACCTGTTCCACTACCCTTGCACTGCTCAGGTGGCAGAATGGTTGCACCTGCTTATCTGGAGATTCCCTTAAAGGTATATGTTGGCTCCCTCCATGCCACCTTCCCTGCAGTCCCCTGTACTGGGATGAAGAGGTCCTGGTCTATAACACTGTAAGGTGCTAAGAGGTGTGGTTATAATCCCCTGGGGTTTTGCTGTCCTCCCAGGGGTCAGATGGCCCCTTGGGGATAGTTGCCTGCTAGTTCAGGTTGAAGCAGCACCCAGCCTGCTCTGACCTACCCAGGCAGAGAATCAGGGATTCCCTGTTTCCCCCCACTCACTCAGCTGCACCCAGAGGAAACTCTGTGCAGCCAAGAAACTGGCCCAGAGTCGGCAGAATTGTTCAAAGAGAATTTTGCCTTTTTCTGTCTGCAAATTGTCCAAGAACAGATGGCAGTTGCCTCAACGATGCTTGTCCCCCAAAATCATGCAAGAGAACCCCCCCCCGAATGCTTTCTTTTCTGCTGCTTGTTTGAAAGCACTTTGGTGTAAGTCTCCAATGAGCTGCTTCAGCTGGACACACAGGTCACATGGCATTATTTTCATTCCTTGATTGGCCGAGTGCAACTCTTAAAACCAGTTGAACTGGTACTTTGAGTACCAATTAAAGTCACTCTGTAAGTGGCTTAAACTGGCAAACATTCCTGCCTATAAACTTACTGGCCCAGATCCTCAGCTGGTGTAAGTCAGTGTAGCCCCACTGAGGCCCAAAGAGCCACCCAGACTTAGGCTAGGTCTACACTACCCGCCTGAATCGGCGGGTAGAAATCGACCTCTCGGATCGATTTATCGCGTCCCGTTGGGACGCGACAATCGATCCCCGAATCGACGCTCTTACTCCACCAGTGAAGGTGGGAGTAAGCGCCGTCGACGGGAAGTCGCAGAGGTCGATTTTGCCACCGTCCCTACAGCGGGGTAAGTCGGCTGCGATACGTCGAATTCAGCTACGCTATTCGCGTAGCTGAATTTGCGTATCTTAAATCCCCCCCCCCTTAGTGAAGACGTAGCCTTAATCTGGCCCATTCTCAAGAACACTCCCAGAAAATGGGGCCTGCCTATAACGACAGCAAATTAGGGGACAAAAATCGCACACTTGCTGCATTTTCCCAGTGAAGACTCCCCCCCTCCCCCCCCCCCCACTTCCCTGCAAATTAAAAGAAACCTGGCTGATGTCCCAGACCTCAGTCTTCTACAGTTTCATGCAACTAATGGTGCTTTAAAAGGGTAGTTTAGCCATGGTAATCTTGGCAGAGGGGATTAAATTCTTGATTGCATTGTACTGGCTTTTCTGCTGGTATGGCAGCAAGATAGAACAATTCAAATGGGCCTAGTGGTAAGGACTGGGGCATCATGCGCATTCATGATGGCTGATTTACAGGAGGCAGCAAGGTCTAGTGGATAGGAAAACTGGTTTCTAGTCCTGCCTCGGCCACTGATCTGTGTGACCAGAGGCAAGTCATTTATCTGCCTGTTTTCCCCACCCCCACACCCTTTTTTGCCATGTCTGGCTAGATTGTAAGCGCTTCAGTGCACAGACCATCGTTCGCTACGTGCATATACAGCACCTAACACAGTGGGGCACTCCTCTTGATTGAGGCATCTGTGCCACTCTAACGATACAGGTCTCTGTGGAAGATGTGATCGGTTTCCTAATAGTATAGCCATGGCATTATGGCATTAATGATCAGGGATGGGGATCTAGCACCATCTCCAGACTTCCTTGCTTTACCAGAGGATCTGGCCTTATTTGCAGAGTAGGTTTTAGGAAGGATTATGATGCAAGGGCTTGGAGGGATGGGAGGGGGAGGCAAGAATGCAGGAACTGCTGAAGCTTAACTGAGCTTCCATGCTGGAATTCTTACCCCAAATCTTCTAATTAATAGTCAGGATTAACAGCTGCTGAGGTTGGGTCTTAGCCATCTAATCACAGCAGCACAGACTCACTGTGCACAGCATCCTGAGAACTCGTCAGCCTTTCTAGGCCTCCAGATAAATGAGTTAGCAAATTAAACAACAACAAAATGCATTCCCATTTGGATGGGAACCATCCCTTCTGTTGTGTTCAGAGAGGGAGGATTTGTGGGTACAGAGTAGTTCCCACTAGTAAGCCCCTCACCCACACCTGGAGTCTAGGTCTGATTCCATCTGAACCCTCCCTCTTAAACACACACACACCTTGTCTACGCTACTGAGCGGTTTGCTATGTTCAATATCATTCATGCCCCCTCAGTCACTTCATCCCACCTTGCAGCCAGGCCAAGTGCTGGCTCATCAGGGATATATGGCCTTTGCAACTGAATCACTTTAATGCCTGTGTGGAAGCGAAATGGTGCACCTAGCCCCCTTCAGTGCTCTCCTGCGATGCACCAATGGCCTTGCAAACTCTCCCAGGACACACTGCTCCCAGGAGCTCAGCTAGGACTTGTCGGCTGGGTACCCAGAGGGCATTGCAGCTGAAATAGTTCCACACGTTAGTGTGGCTGCAGAGCAAAACCAGAGAATGTGGATATGCTGCATATGCTTAAACCAGATCAAAACAAATCCTTCTGTTTTCTTTATTAACATTACACAAGCAGGCTGCAGTTGGGATCAGGGCCCCATCAAGCTGAGTGCTGCACATGCATGTGGTAAGCTCCTGCACCAAATCGCTTACAGCTAAGACGACAAGACAGAGAAGATGCATCATCCCTGTTTTAAATACATGGAATTGACTTGCCCCAGGGCACGTAGGGCATCTGTCACAGGGGGGAGTTGAAGCTGCCTTTCCTGAGTCCCCATCCAGCACCTTCGCTACAAGAGCCTCCCACCCCATTCACTAATCTAAATGCTGTGGCCATCCTGTTTAAGTTACAATAGGGATTTATGGCTGCATTTCCACTGTTTGCAGCCAAATTCCTCCACCAAGGTGGTTTGTGCCAGCACTGAAGATTTCAGATGCTTGTGCACTGAACCAGAAAGCTGTAGTACCTGTCACCTGTTAATGCCATGGCAGTTTAAGCCCATGTGGGCCCCAAAGCTGTGCATGATGAGCAGCCCTTTATCCTCAGGGATGTATATGCTGTGGGCAGCAGGGTGGTGAGAGGAAGCATGCCTTTCCGATTGAATTGTAATGGCTTTTCTTGAGTTCTTTTAACAGTCCCATTGATTCTCTTCTTGAATGTGCAGTATGAACAAAGGGAGCTCAAACTGTTTTTTGTCTTTATTTCATTCAATATGATTGCCTTGTGAGTCAGGTTCTCGGTGGTCACTGGATTTGTGTGCGTACACATTATATATTGGATGGACCACCAGAGGAATCATAGGTGAACTCACTCCACTCCCATTCACACAGTCCCAGCTTTTCATGGATACTTTCAGAACTCACCTGTCTGTCACAGAAGTGATCTATAGATCTATCTATAGCTATTAGCCAGGATGGGTAAGGAATGGTGTCCCTAGACTCTGTTTGTCAGAGGGTGGAGGTGGATGGCAGGAGAGAGATCACTTGATCATTACCTGTTTGGCCAATGCCAGGTGCCCTAGAGGGAGTGAACCTCTGTCAGTAGACAGGATACTGGGCTAGATGGCCCTTTGCTCTGACCCAGTATGGCCGTTCTGTTATGTTCTTATGAGATGAGATGCCCATATATAGTAAATTACCGGATACAGTACTAGTAGATGGTATTCAAGAATATGTACCCTATTTGAGATTTGTAGGACCAACAAAAACTTGTGTTGTGTTTTTGTTTTTTTTTTTTTTTTTGCACTGCAGATGGCTTCCTCCAAGAGCTCTTTATAGTCGCTCTTAACAGAACCCACCAAATACCAGCTTGCATTGGGTATTTTGACCATACCAGCTATCCCAGGATACGCCAATCTCCAGCCATCTCAGAGAAAAACACAGCTGAAATGTTTCATTATTTCTATGCAAAACCATAATCAGCCAGAGGTTCAATCAAACGTGGCACCAGATTCGCTGAAGTGTTCAAGAACTCTCATCTGAGAGGAAAGATGTAGCGATGCCCAGCTAAGGCCCTAGATAGCACCTTAAGAGGACTGGAGTCCATTCCCAGCTCTGCTATGGACTCCGTGTCAACCTGGGCAAATCATGTAATTTCTTTGCGTCAGTTAGCTCTCTGCAGTAGGAATGATACTCCTTCCCCTCTCCCAGCATTTGTCTGCAGTCTTGTGTGTGTGATGTCTGCTATAGAGAGATTACACGGGAATTTTAGCTTTGTTTTTAAAAAGTGTTCTAGCCCTTGTTGTCAAAAGAGCTTGCATCCTAAAGGCTCAAAAACAAGAAAGCAAAGAATCCAAAATTCATTGTTTTTAGGCTAGTCTTTTGATTTCTTTCCTCCCTTCTCTTCTCCCCCCCTCCCCCCCCCGTTCACTCATGAATTTTGAACAATTGGGGTTGGCAATACTGTCCGTCTTGTCTATTCAGACTGTAAGCTCTTTGGGGCAGAGACTCTTAGTAGATAGTACACTGGAGCCTTGATCTTGGCTGGAGCTTCTTGGCGTTACTGTAATACTAGTTTCAATGAAAAGGTTTGACAACGTGGAGTTTCAAGTTGCTAATGAGACAAACCTACCCAAGATTCCTTAGACCCAGCGTGAAACCCACAGCTTTCGCACCATCACCTTGAAGCTGCCCATAAGGCACATTTTATTGTACCCAGTTTTCAACATCTCCTTGGTTTCTAACTAGAATGTCCCAAATGAAGATCCAAACGGTGTGGCTTCGGCCAGCGGCGTATTATCGCCTAGGCCGACAAATTTATAATAGCAGCATTTTTGTAATCACGGCATCAGTGACGCCACGTTTCTACCAATCCTAGAGCGTATTGAAACCAGCAATGACAGTGTGACGCCATTTAGTAAACATACTTGCGAGAATCCTAAACGTTGTTAATATGACCAGGAGGAAGAAATTAAGCAGTTCTCCATTTAAAAAATGGTACAAGAAAGACAGGGAAAATGATAGCAAAAATGCGCAAAATAGATTCCTTTGTTGTATCAGTTAGTGCAGACAGTGAGACAGAAAAAATAGTTGAAAGTAGTAGTAAAGTAAAAAGTGAAAATATTGGTGGTGGTGTGGAAAATATTAAGTTCATATGGGGCTGGGGGCAGCAATTATTTCAGGGCCTAGGGGTGGCAAAATCATTAATCTGCTACTGGCTTCAGCCCATTTCCTCTTCTAATCGCTCCTTCCCCTTGCTCTCATTGGCAGCCATTGCTGATATTTGGGGGCTTGATTGGGAAACAATTCCAGTGCCTAATTCAGGTTACCTAGAGACCTGGTAGATTCATTCTCTCTCTCACTTGTAGTCTTAAGGTGAAGACTTTCTCAGCGATATGCTATCACCCAAATAGGAGCTATGGGCTTGCTGCAGAAATTACTGGGTACGTTCTTTGGCCTGTACTGGGCAGGAGGTCAGACTTGACCATACTGGCTTTGACATCTATGAACGTAGTGATGTGCATGCAAACCAGGCACAATTACAGCTACAGATGCAATGCTGTTCACGGCACATGACCATTGCTAGCACCCTTGTGCACTATTATCCAGTTCACATTTGCACATTCAGTTGCAATAATGTCCACATGGTGCATTTACTCTTGGATGGAGCACACACTGGACTTCCCTGAAAATTGGGCCCATTGTCTGCAGCTCCAGTTCTTTTAGTAGTGACAAAGCTCTGCTCTACCATTCCTTCAGTGACGCTAATCTTCCGCTTTTGTCAGTGCAGCAAAGGGCTCATCCCACAGCACCTAATAAGCACCAAATCCCTGGTCAGAAGTTCTATCAGCAATGGCCATGTAGCTGTAAAGATCCTTTAGAAGATGTTTGACTTATTGACAACGTCCGCCTAGGTGCTGGATCGGTCACAAGCCAATGAACCAAGGAATTTCAAATACGGGGAAGCCTCGTTTTGCTACTTCCACCTCACCCACAGCCCCTTGTTTCTCTCTCCTATGAGGTGCTGCTTGCGTTCCCCTAATACTTCCCCCCAGCACTTGGGCACAGATGAGCCAAAGTCTCTTTATATCTTTCAATTCTCTTTTATGGCGCTCGGTACTTGTTGCCATCTGCTTCCAAATGTTCCGTGCAAATCAGAATGTGCTTTTATGGCTTTAATTAAGCTAATAATGAGCAGTGTTTGTGCGATGCTCGGAAGGGATGCTGGCACCTCACACACACCCCTTTCAGCAGAGGCCTTTGAAGGCAAGTCAGGTTATTCACCCCAAGCTCAAGACGAGCTGCTCCTAGAGGGACCGATCCTGTGAGGGACTGGGCCCTTTCACCTCCCTTTGGCTGGAGCTGAGGGCACTCTGCACCCTCTAATATTGGTCTCTTTTTGGATGCCTGCTGATGGGGAAGCAGATATGTAGGACCAGATTCCCAACAGGTGTAAAGTGCCATAGATCCATTGAATCCATGGCACTGCTACTATTTACACCAGCTATGGATCTGGCCCATATAGTAAACTTAACCAACCGGCTGATTTCTCCCCTTCCCATGAAGCAGCCAGACTTCCTGCACAGTCCCAGCTGAGATTTGGGATGGGAGCTGAAAGGAAACGCCATCCTCTGGGCTGAAAGGTTGGGGGATGGAGCTGAGCAGCTCTGAGCTAGACGCTGTTCAGTGCAGCTCTGAGACACTAGGAGGGGGGAATGCTGCTTGAGTGGGTAACCACAGGAGGGTTATTACTTTCCACTGTCTTAGGCACAGATTTGTTCGCAGTGCATCACCCAGGCAGCTGTCGCTCAGCGTGGGGCAGCAGGTGAACAAGCTGCGCCACCCAGGCATGTGGACTCCCTCATTAAAAGGAGGGAGAGGAATGGATGCCACTGAGGTTAATGGAATCAACCCTGAGCCTGCCCAAAAAGGGGGGGGGGGGGGGGGAGATATCCTCTTGATCTGGAAAAATGCATCAGGCCTAGCAATGCAGCATAGAAAAATGCACCCTGAGTGATGCATTAACAGCACACCCCTGTTATACATAGGAATGGGACATGCTGGTCCAGTGGATAATGCATTACACTGGGAATCAAGACACTTGATCTCCCTCCTCTCCTCCACCCCTGCTACTGAACTGCTGGGTGACCATGGGCAAGTCCCTTCAACTGTTGCTGTTTTTCTTTAAAGCCCCAGCTCCCAGAATCATGTGATTAGAGGAGGATATACGTATTCCTAACCTTCATGATTGTAGAGAGAAGCCTGAATCCTAAAGACTCAGACCAGAAGGGAAAAGAACTCAGTGAATTGTTTTAATCGACTCACCTTTTTATTTGTCTTGTAGCATCTGGGAGCCCTGGTCATGGCCCAGAACCCCACTGCACAAACACTTTTTTTTTTTTTTTTGGGGTGCCCGACTCATGACTGACTCGGACATTTGTGGCAGACAATGCTGCACTTCACCTCCGTTTCCCCTCTACTACTTTGTCAGACTTGTCTATTTCAGAGCTGGTACTATATCCTACTATGCCTGTACAGCACCTAACACGATGGGCTTCCAAACCTGGTGAGTGTCTCCAGATGCTTAAAACCACTAATCCTCACCCAGTAGCAAACGTGATAGAGCTAGGCAAAACTTTTCAGCCAAAACGCCTCTTCACTGAAAAATGCAGATTCGGGATCAACCAAATAATTTTGCAAACGTGTCCTGTTCACTGAATTGTTTGAGTCCAGAACAAATCAAAACATTTCAACACTTCTGATGGAATGTCTTTGATTTTTCTGGGTTTTATTCAAAATGACTTGCTTTGAGTTTATGAACTGGAAACATTTTGCTTGACTACAAAAATCATTGTTTTGATTTAAAAACTGATTTCCTCCCTCCCCCCCCCCCACTTTTCAGTTTATTGGAAAAACTTACAATAGGTCAGCCCTAAACAATAGCTTTTCCAGAACAGCCAGGACCTCAAAAATCAGTTGTTCACCCAGCGCGCCCTGTCACTTGTCCACATGCTACAGCTAAAGCGGTGGATAAAGGTCCTGCTGTTTCTGGCACCAAACAGCAGCATAGGCACTAGTCAGCTGGAAAGGAGGCAAGGCCAGGTTGTTGGATCGTAGTGCACCTACCAATTCCCCCAAAGGACACATGACTGAAAAGAGAAGCAGTGTGGTTTATCACACCCACTGTTGCAGCTTCTGTTGCACTGAGCTCTGCTTGATCGAGTCCAGCCCACCATCAAGATGAGATTTTATTTAAATGATAGCACTTTCCTTGTTTGTTTGTGCTGCACTTCTCAATGAACTAGTCACAGCAAATGCATGAGTCCGGCAAGTCTTGTCTTTTCCTCACCCCTGTCCTAGCCTTATTTTACAGCAGGAAAAACAGTCTGATGGGGGAAACCACCTGGCCAAGGTCACAGTGTGTCTGTCGCAGAAGCAGACTCCAGGAGGCCTGATGCCCAGTTCCACCCTTATTTCTAAACCCATCCTAGCTCTCACCCAAAAAGCCCTGTAGAGATTTATGAGAAGTCACCTCTGTCCTCAATCCCTCTCCTTAGTCCTAACACCAAGCGAAGGGAAGAGGAAGGTGGTGAGTTAAACAATCTTTAACCCTTAACAGTACAGGGCTACTTATTAAGGAATCAGGATGCCTCTCACCTGCTCCCTGACCTTGGGCAAGTAACTTTCCCCCCCCGTGCTTGTTTCCCTTTCTGTGAAATGGGGTGAATACCTACCTCAAGGAGAGAGGGGCAGGTTGGTTTGTGAGGCTTAATTAATATTTGTGCAGCACTTTAAATTCCTCAAGCAAAAAGGGAGCCATGCAACTATTTTATTGGATTTGCCACCATATTCCCCTCCACGCCCCCCCCTTTGCCTGAGGAACTCAAATGTCCTGTACAAATATTTATTAAACCTTTAAAGGCTGCTTAATAGGCTCTGGTGACCACCACTATTACCCTGTCTACTGCATCAGTTTAGCTAGAGACAAACCCTGTATCTGTCCCTTGAAGGTGTTCATGTGGGGGAGTTCCTCAGGCAACTTAAAACTCCCTTTCCAGTCCTAAATTAACCCTGTACACTCAGTTTGGTGACTGCTAGTCCCAGGCCAGCACACGGTAGGGAGTGTGTTCGAGGCTAAGGAGAGCTCCTTCTGAGAGGCAGGGGCTCTTGCCATTACAGTTGGAAGCATTAACAGAGGGACTCTATTCACCATGATGCTCGATCTTTTTCCGAGTCACTGCTTCCTAGGATAATCAGCTGAATGTGACCTTCCAATCTGACACTGTGGCCAAAAGAGCTAATGTGATCCTGAGATGTGTAAACAGGTGAATCTTGAGTAGGAGTAGGGAGGTTATTTTACTGGATGTGACTGGTGGTGGAATGCTGCGTCCAGTTTTGGTGCCCACAATTCAAGAAGGATGCTGATAAATTGGAGAGGGTTCAGACAGGAGCCTTGAGAATGATTAAAGGATTAGAAAACCTGCCTTATAGTAATAGACACAAAGAACTCAATCTATTTAGCTTAACAAAGAGAAGATTAAGGGATGACTTGATTAGTCTGTAAGTATCTACATGGGCAACAAATATTTAATAATGTGTTATTCAGTCTAGCAGAGAAAGGTATACTATGATCCAATGTGTGGAAATCGAAGCTAGACCTATTCAAGCTGGAAATAAGGTGTACATTTTTAATGTTGAGAGTACTTAACCATTGGAACAATTTACTGAGGGCAGGGCTGGCTCCAGCTTTTTTGCCATCCCAAGCGGTGAAGGGGGGGGGGGGGGGGGAGAAATAAAGCCGATCGGCAGCACTTCAGCGGTAGCTCAATCGCGCCGCTTCATGTTTCAGCGGCGGGTCCTTCGCCCCCTCTCTTCCTCTTCAGCGGCAACTCAAAGAGGAGGAGAGAGACTAAGGGACCCACCACCAAAGACCTGGACATGCTGCCCTTTTCCATTGGCCACCCCAAGCACCTGCTTCCTTCGCTGGTGCCTGGAGCCGGCCCTGACTGAGGGTCATGGTGGATTCTCCATCACTCTGAATTTTTAAATTCAGATGGGATATTTTTTTCTAGAAGAGCTGTTCTAGGAGTTACTGTGGGGACATTTGATGGCTTGTGTCATCCAGGAGGTCAGGCTATAGGTGATCACAGTGGTCTCTTCTGCTTGGCCTTAGAATCTATAAACCTTCCCCCCGCTCCCCCACCATTAACAGGTGAAGCTGAACACAATCAAGTGTGAAACCCTCTTCTGTGAGCTGGAGGCATTGTCAGATCAGATCCTCCTGGAGGCAAATGACAGAGGCATGGCAACCACTTACCTCTCCTACTCCCCACATAGACTCTGACACATGCCTTGCCTCACCCATATCCCCCTCAGACACACTCCCTTCCCTGGCAAGCACACCAACACAAATCCTTAGGAACTTACAAGCATACTTGTAAATCCCTGCACACATTCACTTTCTACAGGATGGACAGACTCGCACTTTCTCCTCCCTTTCCTCGATGTGTGCACATACATTTACTTTTACTTTGTCCCCCTCTGCCCCAGAGCCCAGCTGACCTTCAAACCCCCAGATCTCCTCTTCCACCGGTCAGTTACGTGCACACACCTTGATAAGGCCTCAGCGCAAAGCATTATGTAATGTTAAATGCCACATCCATTCTGGCATTCTTAATGCAGCAATGGTTAGACAAGGAGGCCTCAGCATGAGCGTAAAGGGAGAACATTCGCTCTGTTCTTTGGGAATGGGACAATGCTGAAAATGGAGTCAACGTGACCTAGTGAAAGGGCTGCTCTGTCCAGCCTAACTGGCACTTCTCTCCCCTCCTGGCCCCAGGGAATTTCTGTCTTGCATGTTATTTCTTTCCTGACTGAGCTGCCATGATGGCTCTCTGGTGGGCAGATCCCCTGCACTGAGGAGAAATGGAGACACGCCTAGATAGACCATTTTCTTTAATTGGCTCACTTAGATCAGTAGTTACCCTAAAGCTGAATAGCCCTCAATTTTAGGTATTGCACAACCTCCTCAGACTTGTATAACAGCTATTGGAGTGATCTGAGTATCTGGTTCGTTACTTTGCTGTTAATCACCCTAACCTATCCTTTGCTCACTCTCATCCCATCACTTCCAGGGTATTTATTCCCCCTTATACCTCACTAAATGATTCTTCTCCCTCCTTGGTGTTTGCAGCTTCCAGACCATTCTCATGTCTTCCCTCCTTTGTCACTTAGTCCTGATGGGACATTGTGGGTCTAGGGGTGCATGAAAGAGACACAAGTAGTTTTCCTTTTATCGTCTTTCTGTTCTGCAGTATGGTTCCCTCCACTGCCTCATGAAGTGTGACATAATTGCCTCGAACAGGCTGCCTGCCTGTCATATCTTATTGCTTGGGTAGGAGATCAACAAAATGCAAAAACGCCACAATTTAAAAGCATTCAATGTCTTTTATGTATTCTCCCTCCTGTTAGAAACATATTTAATAAAGTTTTGACGTGTAGAAGGAGCCTCAGTGAGTGATGATAAAATTCAGAACAGTAACAGCACACTGAAAGGGACACATTAAAGTTAATGAACAAATGGGCCGATTGCCACTAAACCAGCAATAGTAAATAAGCAGCATAAGAAATGGAAGGAAAGGCAGGAGCTGTATGTTCTCATTCCAGGGAGGAGCAGATATAAATTGGGCATAAATAGTTGCAATGGGGCCTGATGGATATGGATCAAGATTTATGGAAGTTACTTCATTTAAAAAAATCTGCATGTTGATACTGTCAAGGTCTGGAGAAAAGAACACAAGAGAAATTCCACCTTGGAGGAAAACACTGTCCCACAAAAGATACAGTAGAGGGAAGTTGCTGGATGACTGTCAGGACTATTAAATACAGTGCCTCTCACCCTCTAGATCACCAGTTCAAACATAGAAACCATAACCACTTATTATTCATATTGATTTGCGCTACTGCGGGGGCTTAACTGAGATCAGGCCTATTGTGCTAGGTGGTGTGAAGACCTACACCCAGAGGTGTGACTGCAGCATGTGTAGACATACCTGAGCTAACAGATCTAGCTAGCTTGAGTAACAATAGCAGTGAAACTACAGCAGCATAGGCTAATGGGCTGAGTATATACCCAGGCGCTCAGGTGGGCTTGTACAAGCTCCAGGTTTGTGATGGGTTGAATTAATCCAGCCCCGCATGGGATCAGACTCCTTCTAATGAAGTATCAAAGTCGCTATTCTCTCTCCCATGTTGGAAGTTTCAGTTAAGGGAATTGAATGGCCCATGGACACTGAACAATCCTAGGCCATGTCTTCAGTGGGCAAAGGCACCATGTTCGTTAAAATGTGTTTGCTAACTCTTTCTAACATAGTGCTAAACATGACAGGCCCTAGTGTAGAAAGGGACGTACTATGCTCAAAAGTGTTAGCTGGTCATGGTTAAGGGGAGGGTCCCCAGCTAACATCCTTTCTGAAACATGAGGGCATGACCCTGTTTCACATCATGTCCCTCCAGCTCGAAATCAGGTTGCTGTAAGCTGGTCATGAGGCACTTTAGTGATGGGCTGATTTAGGGAAAGTTTGCACTTTCTCTGCCTGTGCTGTGCCTAATCTGTGGATAAATAGAGGGTATCCATTTCTAGGGCACTTTTCATCAGCATTAATTTCACTTTCCCTAAATCACAAATGCCCTTTGTGCACCTCCCTTTCAGTTTTTCATGCTCTTCTTTCTCCCACCACAATATGCATATGTGTTTTGAAGCAAAGATGCTTTATCCTTAAAGTGTATTCCCTTCTCTTTGTGTGTGTGTTCACTGAAGACCCCACTGCATCTTTGTAATGGCAAAGATATTTAAAGATCACAATAGAGATGTTGATTCACTGAGTCTAATCCCCTGCAGGTTCAGGACGGACTCCTCAGCTAGGCAATGTACCTGATATTGAACTGATATGATATTTAATCTGACAAAACATCGGGATGCACCAGGACACACAAATCAGTGATTTCCATTTGCCTGGAGCACTGAGTGAAGTGGGTTTGGGGGGGACAACATTAAAGAAAAATAAATTGTTTCTAAATGTCCCTAAAAGCACTGGTTGGTGGCTAGTTATTTAAGGGATTCTGAGTGCTAGTGCACACGCTAATATTTTGTGGTTCTGTGTTCTTTACTTGCTGTAATTATATGCCTGGCCCTGAAATTCGAGGCCAGAGATGTTGTCTCAGTCAATTAGTCAGTGGCAATACAATGAAAATACCGCTACTTCTTTCTCTTTCCATGGGAGTTGGAAATGCCTTGAGAACAGTTTTTCTTGCAGTATTGTGGCACATCTTCCCTCTGGAAACCCAGAAGTGCAGAAGCAAGAAAATGAAAATACCAGTGTGATTGTCCCCTTTCTAGTGCCTGGACAGGGCATAGAGATTTGTTATGCGTCTGCCACTTACGGTGCACTAGGTGACTTGATCCTTCAACATGGATGCATGCTTTTAGATTCCAGGTTTAAATCCCCCAGATGACCCATTCACAGCTCTATTATTATACAAGCATTTTCAAACACACAGTTGGAAGGTTCAGCTTTATTCTTGTTTTAATTAACAGTAGCTAAACCAAGAACCATTTCCTCCTCCCCCCCCCCCCCCCCAAGAATCTCCACTTTCCATTATTTAGAGGCTCAGGATAACAGTCACCCAATCCGAGCCCACTTTGTTCTGCAAAAACCAAGATCAAGCCGATGGGCTTTTGAAAGCCCATCTCACCAACACAATCATAAATCAGGAATAACTCCATTGATGTCAGTTGGGTGGCACCAGTGTAAAACTGCTGTAAACAGAATCAGACCCTGTAACTTAAAAAATAAACAAATAAAGTCTGAGTTAAATTGCCCCGTCCTCAAAAAAACCATAAACAAAACCAAATGAGTGTCATTCGTCATTCCAAATGAGTGCAGAGATGCAGTGGGCCTGTTGTGCTTAATGCTACATGACATTTAATTAACTTTCCAACAACTGCATTGTACGATGTTCCGTGACGAGCTTGTGCAACAAAACTGGCATGGTCTTGGGCTCAATATTGTGCAGACCCAACAGTAATGTTAGAAGGACTCCCTGGTTGAAAGAAGTCAAACCAATGGCCTGAGTTGTTGTTGTTCTTCAGAGGAACTTTCACATGAGCCTGAAGTAGTGACTCCATCTCTTCCCCAGCTGCCAATACGGTGCTGCATCACTGAACTATATAATTGCATATTTGTTCCTGTTGGGTCTTGAAACATTAGGTCCTGGTGTATAATTCCATGGTGCCTGCGCTGCAGATACTGCTGTGTAACTACAGTATAAAAGTTTATTATGGGGCCAACTGCTACATAGCTGCTCTTGGTAATTAAAATAGTCTTATCTAGAGCAGAAAGGACTCATTTATGTTTTTCTCCTCTCTCTCTCGGGAAAGTCTTCGATACGTCTACACTGCAAAGAAAAACCTGTGGCGCCGAGTCTGGGTCAACTGAGCTCCGGCTTGCAGAGCTAAAAATAGCCATGTAGACATTCCTGCCCACGCTGCAAGTCTCTCTCTGGCTGGGTTTCAGAGCCCAGGCTCCAGCCCAAGTGGGAATGTATAAACTGCTATTTTTAGACCTGCAGCCCAAGTCTCATATGCTCTATTTTCCCCTCTATCCCCTTATTAGTGAGTCATGTGCATGGAAATTCAAGAGATGGTCTGAGTGTAGTGGTTGGGTTCCATAGCTAGATAGATTAGGTTTAGGGTAGGGGCAGGAATTTGGATTCAAAGCTGGAGCAGAGCTTTGATTAGAGTTGGGATTGAATGGAGATATCCTGGAAAGATTTCCACACCAAATAGTGTAAATTTCATGGAACTGAGTTTTTTTTTTTTTTCTCCTTCTTGTACTACATACAAGTCCAATGATGCAAAGAGGATCTTTCTGTTTTCAGGTTCCAATTTGGAGTCAAAATGTTAGTTGGATTTGGGATTCTGGCATTTGGACCCAAATTCTGGCAGATGTCCAGGTCCACCTCTGATCATTAGAAGATCTTCCCTGATGGATTTACAGGAACCAAACTTTGAACCAGACCCTGCGATGTGTCCTCCTTGACTAAGGCAACCCGTATTTTTAAATTTTAAAAACTGGGGTTCTTTTATGGCCATAATTTTAAGGGTTCTCAAAACATTCATAGAGAGGACAAAGAATTTCTACCAAGTCCTGTTTCCCTGAACAGTGATGGAATCAAACAGCAGGAGACAGTTCCTTTGCTTACAGTACCAAGTCCCTTTCTAGACAGCACTTAGCCCAAAAGCAAGCACACGCGCTCGCTTTCTCAGCTTTTTCTCAGGGCTATGCTACTAGTGCTTATGTGTCCGTATCTGGTACTTCCTTGCTGTCTTTTCTCTGGTCTTTCCAACTGTTTTTCATGGGCATACAAACATTCACAAAACAATACCCAGCGAAAACCCTCTACTAACATGTCCCTTCAATGTGCTTTTGTTTTGGGTGGAGGCTGCTATTGTTTCGGCTACCTATCTAGAAGGAGCTTAGCTGTTTCTTAGACTGATCTCAAATTTAGGGTAGCTGTTCCATCCACCAGTTTCAATGAGGTTTAACCCAACCCATGACCATACATTTTGCAGTTATAAAACAAACACCGAATATCTTGACTGATATGAAAAATGAGATGTTTCAGGAGTTATAGCCTTGGAAGGCACATATCTACTTAACTAAACCATTAGTTTAAGTGACTGCCCTTTTCTTTCTTTGCAGCAGTAAAGCACAGAGAAGAAGAATGCAGACAATATATGACATAGCAGAATTGTTTCTAACTAGAAGGTTTTTCAAAGTTGTCTAAGTGTCAGCAGCTCTTCTTATAGTCTGAATGTATTTGGCGTGGTGTCAGGTCTCTCTGTTAAAGGAGTCCTCTTATGAACCTTTCAGAGCTTAAGAACACCTGAGGGAAAGTGTATTACAATCCCTGCCTTAAATCTGACTGCCATTTCTACCTCACTAAGAAAAAGGAAGGAAAAACCCACAATGCACCACTTTCCCCCACAAGATTTTTATGCTGGAGAACAGGGTTACCGCGGTAGCCCCGTGACATTCTGCATAGAACAGGCATAGGTTCAGAACATGAATGTGGGATGGAAGGACCAGCCTCAAGAAGGTGCCCGGTGAGAGAGGCACTGTAATCTAGTGGATAGGCCTTTGTACTGAGACTCGGGGAACCCAGCATCTATTGACCCGATGTGTGATCTTGGCCAAGTCACTTAACTTATTGGGGCTCTTTCCTCGCCCACCCTTTCTCTGTTTTGTCTCCAATTGGTTTGTATGCTCTTTGGGGCAGACAGCCTGTTTCATCACCTGACAGAAGAGTGCCCTGATTTTGGTTGGGGGATTCCTAGCACTGCTGTTTTACGGTTAATAAGAGGAAGTATCTTAGGCTGTGTCTCCTATTTATTCTTTCCCCTCCCTGTGGAAACAGATGGAAGTTGGATCACTTAGTATGACAGCTTTTCTAAGGTGGATATTTGTCCCCCAGGAATAGGACTTACACATTTGTCTAAGCTTCAGAGACAAGCCAACGTCTGACTAATAGGGGTTAGGAGGAATTTTTCCCTGGGCACAGATTACCCCTAACTGCCTGCTGCATGGTTTCCTACACCTTCTTCCGAAGCCATTGACAGTGGTCACTGTCATAGGTAGCTACTGAATTTAATGGAACCCCAGTCTGATCCAGTATGGCAACTCCTATCTGGAGTCTTTGATTATGCCCATCCCCATAGTATCTGTTCATCTTGCACATCTTTTTGAAAGTGAGACCAAGGAGAATTCTTGACTACATGAAAGTGTTTTGCACTGGCCACCAAACAGCTGGGGGAAATGGCAAACCCTTCTAATCCGCAAGAATATCAAACTGAGGGGAAAGGCTCCATAGCCCATTAGCAATATCCTGGCCTGACTGTTTCCGTGACATGTTTGCATGTCCTACATTCTAAGGAAATTACAGGGCTTAGTGGAATGGGATTGTAAACACCAGACAATCATCCAGCTCACACCCTGAGGGACAAAGAGAAATGAAAAGCAAGCAAAGATCTCAAGTATTCTGCAGTTGAGTGGGGAAAGCCTCAAAAGGAAATGGTGGCAGTGCATAAATCTACTCCTCAAAGCTGAGAGAGTTCCACCTTTTCCTGCTTAATGTAACTGTAGATTTTCGTTCCCCTTCGGCTACTAAGTTACTTATTGATCATGTTCAAAGAAAAGTGGCGGTAAAAAAACCCCCCGCAAACAACCCACACTCACAGTGGGAAACCTCCCAGCACGGTATCTCGCCTTTTACCACCTAGGGCCATGTTGAATCTTTCCCTTTTTTGCCCTTGGCAGTGTTGTCAAGCTGAAAGACTACATCTTACAAGTTACTAAACAAAATCCAATTAAGCCGCTGGGTTAGAAATGCAATTGTTACAAAAGGTGGCATGTAAGATGGTGAGGAGTTATTAAAAAAGAAAACAGTCTGAGCTTTTTCTTCCCTATCATGTCATGAGCGCTTCAGATTGCAAGTGTACCATACAGATGTTCTTCCAGCATTCAGCCCATCTCTTATAAGGTTATTCCCTAGGAGGGAAGCAAGTCTCAGCAAAACATTTGTTGCAAGAAAGGAATGGATTTCAGTAGAGAGATTGTGAAATTAACAATGTTACTTACACGGGTATAGCTGAGACAAAGGGTGGGAGAAAGTGGGAATTATCCACATTTTACAGAAGAGGAAATAAAACTGTTGTAAATCGTTATAGTTCACTTCACCTTAACCACAAGACCACCCTTTCTGTATAGTTGTGTAGTATTTTTATTCTCTTATATGTACTTTCACGCTGTCCTTCACTAACACTGAGCCAGAACTGTGGCCTGGCCTCCATTTCCCAGGCTGTAAAATGGGGATCATATTATTGTCACTCCATTTTTGTCTCAGGGGAGTCATAGGCTTAACTCTCACTTGTTTGTAAAGTGTTTTGAGATCCTCCCTTGGAAAGTGCTATTGACCTGCTAATGTTACGGCTGGTATTTCTTTACTCAAAACAGCCTCTTTTTGACTAAGCATTAAGCCAACTATTTCTTGAGCAAACCCTTGAGGTCGTGTCCCTCACTGGCTTTTTTGGTATTACTGTATGAGCATAGCCATTCAGAGCTGCTTCTCGTTTCTCCTGTATTTTGTGTCAAGTAGGTCTATTAACAGAGCTAAGCATTATTCCAGCATATGAACGGATGAAATCCTATGGCCTGTGTTATGCACAAGGTTATACAAGATGATCACAATGGTCTTTTCTGGCCTTAAATGAGTCTGACTCTATAAATTAGTCTAAACACTAGAGGTGGACAAAGCTTTTTAGCTGGAAAATGAAACATTTCAGACACCGTGAATCTGCAAGAAATTTAGTGATGAATTTGCCAAATAATTTGTCAAAAAAACCCAACAAACTAAAATTCTGAAAAAATCTAAACATTTTGTTGACATTTTCTAATTTTTTTTCTATATTTTGATTTGGAATGACTTTATTTCAAAATTTACTTTGTTTATTTTTAAAACTTTTAAAAGTTCAAAAGCTAAAATATTTTGTTCTATGCAAAATGATGTTTTAAAAAACTTTTCAGTTCACCAAAACTTTTTTTTAAAAAAAAAAACACCTCCTTTCAGGCTGACCTGAATATATATATATATATATATAATATAATTTTTTTTGAATGGCCATTAACCAAAAAATCAGTTATTAACACAGCTCTACTAACCACCTCAACTAGTTTTCTATTCACAAATTCCATTTCACCACTTTATTCTCAGTCCATTGTGACCCTTTGTTAGGAGATGTAGAAAATGTTTTTGGTCCCTGATTTAGGTAACACTCAGGCATTTGCTTAGAGGGAATGCTCATGTGCTTATTTCTCTTGCAGCAATAGTTGAGTAACACTCATCAAGGAAGAAGATGCAGCTTACTCCTAATTTTTTTTATTTAGAGCTGAAATGATTTTGAATCACTTTCATCCGGCACTCAGTATAACTAAGCAACTGATGAATAGCTTGGATGATACCTTTTCCCCACCTGCCTAGCACAATACAAGGGACAAACAGGGGTAATAGCATGGAGATGATCAGTTAGCTAGAACCTCACACTGAACTAATGAAATTCTAATTGGACTTCAGCTTGTTGGGCCTTAATACAATTTTCAGATTGACCTTGGCTTGTCCCTATCAAGAATGGCTGTGTGGTCTGCCAATCACTGTGCTAAATATCCTGCACAGAACCTAATAAGCAGAAGGCATTGGGAATCGAACCCTGGATCTTCCCACTCCCCTTCAGTTGGCTTCAGAGAAAAAAGGCAGACTGTAATTTACACAGTGCTCATGATTTGCAGGTGAGGTGGTCGAGGACATCCCTTGCCTCTCCTTCACTTTGTTTCAGACCCAGTGGAAAAAATTATGCATTTATGAGATTTTGGGTCTCCAACTTTGCCAGTATCAACCACCCAATTAAGGAGTGTTTAAAAACATGTGGTCAGATCCAACAGCCTGGAAGCAGGTATATTAGGCCATATCCTAAGCTGGTGTAAATCCATTGACTTCAATGACCCCGCATCAAGTTACAGTAGCTAGGGATCTGGGCCCGTATATCCAAATCAATACTTGGGTGCAGAAATGCTCATTTTCCTTGCTTCAGTGCCTATCTGAGGATATTAATGCAAGACTGGTAAGTGTATGAGTTCAAATTACTCCCTCCAGTCTCCATTGTTTAGCATTTGTCAACATTGAATTTTATTTGCCATGATGCTGCCCATTCACCTAATTTGGTTAAATCCCTTTGAAGTTCCTCAGTCTCATCTTGATCTACCTAAATAATGTAGTGTCAGCTGCCCGTTTTCCCCCTTGAATGTTTGTCCCCTTTTCCAGATCACTGATTAATAGTTTAATCGCTGGCCGCCTTACCTTGGAATCTTGGGCCTTTCACCGTTAACCTTTGACCATGTTGAAAATTGACCGTTTAGCCCTTTTCTTTGCTTGCTGTCTCTTTCAAAATGAGGTAATAAATAACAGCAGAGAGAGACTGAGAAATTCAGAGGCAAGGAAGTTTGGAGCCAGAGCCCAACTTTCTCATAGTCCAGACGTGTTTGGATGTGGGGTTTCAGATTAGTGGTATCAGTCACCTATGAAGTTTTGGTTCAGAAATTAAGGATTTCACGCCCCCAGCTATGAAACTTTTGTGGTAGGGCAGAGAAGAGAGGCTTCTATACATAAGTCACATCAAATGTCTTCTTGACATGATTGTTAGCCAAATGGGCCTGGATTTTGTCTATCATCCAGCAGAAGATGCTTGTGGCCATGTTTTGTTCTGAATCCTCCACTGTCATTATTTCTTGTTTGACTGACACACACACAAGGTGAAGGTGGGGGTACAGTCATCCAGTAATTGAAAGGGCCAAGCGGCAAGAAGAACAGCCAAAGTGCCAGCTTCAGAACTCCAGTAGGACAGAGGGATGCCCTTTCATTCCTACTTGCTTTTAAAGCTGTGCCCTAGGGGGAGCCACTAAACTCTAATCATGCGGAAAGAAAGGGAGCTCTGTTGCACCACTGTTTTGCCAAGAGCCATGGAAAGCACTTGGCACTATGCTATTCATCTTCTGGACTAAACATGAAGCTGCTGGACCTGGAGCTGCCCCTGCCCCCTCACCTCTTTGTAAAAGTGTCAAACCTGGTTTCTTTTTAAGCTCTCCCATTGGCTTTGTTCCACAGCTGAGAGATTAGCTAGAGGGGGCTGTTCCATACAGTTTGGCAGCTGTACAGGAAAGACCAAGCCCCCAGATGTGGGTGGTGGTGGCTTTTTCTCTCACACACATGCACATTTACATACATACCTATGCATGCACTCTCACACACCTGTGCATGTGCACACACATGCCAACACACCCATATGCACTCACACATACACCCACCCCCACATGCTCTGTGTGCACTCGCGCACCCCCTCCCCCCCTTTTCATACATATGTGCTATGCCTGGATAGAGATGGCAAATAGAGGGCCCTAAGCCTCCCATTCACTTTGATGGCTTTGGACCTAGCCCCAAAAGAGGGCCTTTGTTATCAGGCATTGAAGTCATGAACATATAAACCCATCTCCAAAGCCAGGTGCCACCCACCCTACCAGGAAACCTGCCTTTAGAGGAAGGCACCTCTGAGAATGTCGTCTGCCACAGCAGGGAAGCAGCATTGGTATTCTGGTGCATGATGGAATTATGCAACCAGAAGACAGTGATGCATCGGCCACGCGGAGAACGTGGCAGATAACAATAATACAGCTATGAATATTATGTGTACCTCTGTTTATTTGACGGTGGTTATGCTGTTTGTTAGGGTTAATGTTTGTGGGAACTCACCTCACATACCTTCCCACACTACACAGGAAAGTACTAATTACTGCACTCTTTGATGGCCGCCTCCTACCACCCGATGTGTTAACCGGACAAGTTTGGCAAGGGGAGGAGGGCCCCAGCTTGTGGACACAGAGAACAAAGGGTCTTGGACTCCTGCCTGGTTTTAAAAAGACATACTTCCTGGAGCTGAGGGCAAATAGTGGGGCAGTGTCTAGTCAGAAGAAGATTATCTATTCAATTCCCTGATGGTGGGTTGGCTGGTATAAGCTAGGCCTACCTATGCTAGTACGCGTAGCCCTTTTCTCTCACTGCTATGCTCCTATGGATAAATAAATAAATATGTTTTGAGGAAGCTGTCCTGAGTCACTGTGATTTCTTACTGATCACAGCTCCTGAAGGGAAGTCCTTTGCAGGCTATAAAACCAGTTGGGCCTGCTAAGGATGCAGGATGCTGTTGCCTGGAGACCTAGCCTAAAGTGGGGCAAATCACAGGATTCCACCCTGAGAGAAGTGCAGATGTTGGGCCTGTCACTGGAAAGGGGTGCCCATGGAAAGAATGAGAGAGAGGTCCAGCTATCCTGGAACTGTGCCATGTAGATAGGAGAGAAATACCCACCTTTTGCAGGCAGGGTTATGAGCATGGCCATGTCAGCAGGTGAGGAGGGGAGGATGCTGGATTTTCAAAGGAGGATCCAGAACATTAATATCATATAATAATAAATATAGGAATGGCAATCAATACCTTCTACTTTACCACCCCCAAGACAAAGAACTCGGTCTTTAATGAATTAATTCTTACAATATCCCTGTGAAATGGTATCATTATGCCCATTTCAAAGATGAATCAACTGAGGGTATGTCTACACTACGGGATTAATCCGAATTTAGATAATTCGAATTTGGGAAACAGGTTGTATAAATTCGATTGTGCGCGGCCACACTAAGCACATTAATTCGGTTTTTAACCACATTAATTCGGTGGTGTGCGGCCACACTACCCCATTAATTTAACCACATTAATTCGGTGGTGTGCGGCCACACTAACCCTAATTCGAATTAACAAAATCGATTTTGGCGCTACTCCGCTCGTCGAGGTGGAGTACAGAAATCGATTTTAAGTGCCCTTTAATTCGAATTAACTGGCTCTGTAGTGTGGACGGGTGAAGGGTTAATTCGGATTAACGCAGCTAAATCCGAATTAAAGTCGTAGTGTAGACCAGGCCTGAGGCACAGAGAAGGGAAGTGACTTGCCTCAGATCACACAATATGTCAGTGACAAAGCCAGAAGTAGGACCCAGGATTCCTGATGCCCAATCACCATGCAGAATGCACAAGTTTGCTTTATAAGATGTCGTAGAGCAGGGATCGGCAACCTTTCAGAAGTGGTGGGCCGAGTCTTCATTTATTCACTCTAATTTAAGGTTTCGCGTGCCAGTAATACATTTTAACGTTTTTAGAAGGTCTCTTTCTATAAGTCTATAAAATATAACTAAACTATTGTTGTATGTAAAGTAAATAAGATTTTTTTAAATGTTTAAGAAGCTTCATTTAAAATTAAATTAAAATGCAGAGCCCCCCGGACTGGTGGCCAGGACCCGGGCAGTGTGGGTGCCACTGAAAATCAGCTTGTGTGCCGCCTTTGGCACGCGTGCCATAGGTTGCCTACCCCTGTCGTAGAGACTGCAGTCAAGAGCTTCTACCTACCTACCTCACTCATACTTTTCTCAGTCTCTCCCACTCTCTATCTATCTTATACCAATCACCATAATGTCTAGGCTTCTACTTCCTCCTCGACTCCCTCCATCCTCCCATTGTTGGACCCTGGGGACAGCTCAGGAGCCTCAGGTTGGTTTTTTTGCCTTCATTCCTAATCTAATTTATGCATAGCTTTCCTCATATTTGCAAAACATAAAAAAACCCTTTAAAACAAAGTAGCTGCTTTCCATTCCAGAGGTGGGTTATGTTCTCCACCATGCACACGCACGCATATTTTTGAACAAGTTTGATTCAATGTAGCTGACACAAAAACCACTTAGTTGTTTCCCCTACATCATCCTAAGTTAATACTCCTGACAGGCTGCAGGAGATTTTTCAGCAATTTTTCTATTTCAGCTTCTCCCACCCCCCTTTCTTTCTTTCTTTCTCTCTCTCCTCTACTGTAAAATTTCCTTTAGTCTAAAAAGCTGACCAAACCCTATGCTTTGTATCCACTGTATCTGAAACAAAATTTGAAAGGGCATCTATGGATATAGGATCTGACCGTTTGAATCACTCCGATGGATTTTATTTGTGTGTGTTTCAGTTTTCAGGGGATATATTTAACCGTTCATGAGCAGCAAGAGACCAGAGTCTTCAGGCTCTTTGTAGTCACAAGACAGGACTAGGTTTTGGCTTTGCCAGCATTTCTGAATGGCAGGGCTTCAGTGCTGTGAGCTACTCTGAACTCGGCTCCATTCCATTACTAGCTTCTTTTCTTTTTCTCTTTTCAGGTGGGCTTGCATTAGTGCTTCTGAAATTGAGAGGTCACTACTGACCTGCATAGCATGCTGTGTAGTCTGCACAATATTTCCAAAGCCTTCCTTTCTCAGCTCTGCTGATCTATCTGTCCTCTGCTCTGCCAGTCCTGGTTCCCTAATGCAACTTGGCTAAAGCTCCTTCATCCTGACCTGCAGCATCTTCTGCTATTGCAGTCTTGTGCTTCCCTTAGCAGCAGCAGTGCCATGCCCTTGACTGGCACCCCCCTGCTATTCCATCCCAGGACCCCTCCCCACCCAGTTCTACTGATGCACCTAAAGTCTGATCTGCAGCATCTTCCACTTTTCCAGTCTAGTACTTCCCGTTCCAACAGCAGTACTGCGCCTCTCAATCTTGACCTCTGGTACCGCCTGCTATTCCAGTCCTAGTCCCTACGCAGCTCTGCTGGGCACCGCAACCCTGACCTTTTCTCCATTTTATTCCCACTCTCTCTTCCCTGTCTCAGACATTCACTCTTGATTTTCTACCTGCAGTCATAGCTACATCTCCACGTTCACACTACCCACAGGGAGCAAGTGCTCTGTTCTAACCACAAATGGTAGGTGGTCGCATTTCCAATACAAACTTACCTCGCTCACCTTAACTAGCTTGTTAGAACGTCTGCTATGTATTCTATTGCTGTAGACAAGTGTAAGACAAACCAAGAGAAAAGAGCTGATCATGCTTATGAATTATTAAAGGAGAAGAGCACAATTAAGGCTACAAAATAGCTCTTTAGAAATTTCACTCCTCTAGCGATTTCTGCTGAGTTATTGGAATGCAAGTATGACCTGGGAGCAGTGTGCATCCAAAGGGCACTTGGCCCCGTGTTGTGCGTGCATTTGTGAATGGACATTCTGCACCTAAGATACTTGGGCAAGTGTTCTGTATGCATAGGTGAATGGATTTTCAATATCCAGGATCACCAGAGCCAGGACAGTGTATGTGCATGTTCTGAGGTTAATTCCATCGGTAGTCATGGATTGTTGCTACACTTCATGCCAACCAGTGATGCAGGCAGAGAATGCATTGTTTGGTTGGGATGTTCAAATGATAAAGCAAATCTGTGCCTGGAATTTACCTTGGGTGGAAATGGATTCCCCAGGCTTTTGGGTTCTAGTTAACTAGGTTATTTGTACTATTACTTATTATTTATATAATACAGTAGCACTTAACCTCCCAAACTGAGATCAGGGCCCCGTTGTGCTAGGAACTGTACAAAACATGCAATAAAAGAGAGCCTCCGCCCCACAGAGCTTGCAGGGTAAATAAACAAGACAGATAAGGCCTGGGAGAATAGAATTATCATAGGTTTCAGAGTGGTAGCCGTGCTAATCTGTTTCAGCAAAAACAACGAGGAGTCCGTGTGGCACCTTAGAGACTAACACATTTATTTGGGCATAATGCACCTGGGCATAATTATCATAATGCACTGGGCATTTGGGCATAATTATCATAATACACCTCGTTCCTGACCTGCAGCACTCCCTGCTATTCCAGTCCTAGTTCCGTCATTTTACAAATGACAAACTGCATCAGTGACTAGCCAAAGGTCACTCAGAGACTCTGTGGACTATCCTCAGTCTCTAAGCTCTTATACTGGTGTCCATCATGAAAGTAATTGCTGGATCTGAGGAGGAAAGATGCAGTTGTCCGAAGCCATGTCTTGATTCCGGTAAAGCTTGCAGGTCTAACTGACTACTTGCTCCTAAAGAATAAAACTTTGTAAGAATAGCTCAGAGCATAATAACCTTGCTAAGGAAATCAATATTCTTTTGTGAGTGATAAGGTAATTGTTTTACTTTTCTTGTAATTCAGTCATTGTTAAAATGTTTTCTCTTTGTTATGGTTTAGTAATTACTTTTGAAAGGCTGGCTCCTTATCTTTTCCCCTTTTGTTTTGTCTGTAAATATTTAGCCCACAGTTTTGCTAGGCTTGTAAATAAATCCATCTACCTTTGTTGTTCACGGTTGGTTTTTTTACCCTTAAGCTTCCAAGCAGTAACTGGGAAAGGGAGAGAATGCTAAGTTAGGACTGGTCTGGTTGAGAAATGAATGAAACGGTCATGAAAATGTTCGTAAGTATTTCATCCCAGTTTTTTTCAGTGGCATCTCAACAAAAGATTTAGTCAGTTTTAAAATTCCAAATTTTTCAACTGGCTTTAGGCTAAGGTATGTCTGCGCTGCAGCTGGGGCTGTGATTTACAACTCATGTAGCTTTAACCTAGCCAAGCCAGCTTGCTAAAAATAGCCCTGAGTACACAGGGGCACAGGCTTCAGTACAGGCTGCACAAGCAAGTACGTACCCACGGAGGGGAAGGCAGAACGGTGCAGCTCATGCTGAAGCCTGCACCAGATGTCCTTGCTGCATAAGTGTGTGCAAGATTAGGGTCCTCATTTGTATTAAACCCTCAAAGAGGGATCCAATTGATCCTCCGAGTTAATGGCATCACTGGATGCCATGACACATGTGAAGTGATCATTTGCATTGCAGTAGTCAGCTGCTGGAACATATGGAGATGGTTACAGAAGCCTTTATGCATTCAGATCTGGGTCAGGTGATTTTTAGTTCCTGAATTTGTATCTTTCTTTTGTGTGTGTGCTGGTGAAAAGGCCTGGATTGACAGGTCTGGTGACTAAAAGGCCCTCTTTCTACACATGAAAGGCACAGCATGAGCAATGGCAGTGGAAAACTCCGGGCCTGAATTTTGCAAATGGTCTCTCTTGTTATCATGGACCAAACCAAAAACCTAGAGCCAAAGGCATTCAGGTAGTGTGGTGATGACAGCCAAGAGTCTAGAGAGAGTGAGAATATATCTGGGGGGGAGAGAGAGAAAATCCTAGATCCAAATATCAGCCCATTTCTAATTGTTAGCATCTTTTTATTTTATTCCAGTTAATTTTTTCAGGCTGGTCATACGTATCCCTGCTGGCAGGGAAAGGACTCAGCTCCACGTGTCCATCAAGCCAGAGCAGCACAAAATGATTGCTTTATAATGAAGGTGTTTATAAAGGCAATTACGTTCCATTTATCGCAAATGAGTTATAAGTCCCACCATGCTGTCCCCGGCTCCTCTCACGTAATTAACACATTGTCTTCATCTGGCAATGTGGGGGCTGCAGTAGAAGACCCAATTAGTGATGCTAATAAAGTTTATGGCACGTTGCATCACTACAAAGGTGGCTTTAGCCACTGACAGATGAAAGGAAAGGAAGGTGTGTGGAATACCAGGAGCACCTCATTAAGTGCTGCAGCTCATGTTAGCAGCAGCCACATCAAAAAGCCCAGGGGAGATTCCAGGGACATCTTGCTGCCATGTGGGCTACTCCCCAAGTTCAGCAGCCTGCCCCTCCATCCAGGTGCAGCAGAGCCCCCTAGAGCAAGAGTTTCTCATTGTGTTCTCTGTGATTTCACTCTTACCAAGATTTGTAGCAGCAATTTACAGGCAACTGTGTTAAGGGGCAGTGCCCAGGTGGTGATGTAAATAGAGGAAGGCAAAGTGGGTGGCAGGAGAGAGACAAGAATAATAAGAGGGAGATAGGAAGGAGCTGCACAGGGGTTTTGCACATACTCTTTCCAGCTGCCGGTTACAATTTGGAATGCACACTTTATCCCTGGCGTGGTCTCTAGTGCACGCTTTATCCCTGGCACACTGGCATGGTCTCTAGTGCACTTGATCTTTATGAGGCCTAGTCCCTTGTGCTCACTTTATTTGAAGAGCGCCTAGCACAATCCTTTGTGCCCACTTCAGCTGCAGAGAGCGATGCATGCTCTTTGGGTGTCCTTTGCCTACAGTACTCCGGGCACTTCCCGCTCAGCACTCCTGGGCTCTAGCGTTCGAGTCATGGTTTCTGCTGCATGCTCTGTGCCGTGTTGCTTTGATTCACTTGCTGGTTTAATTCCCCGCATTTCTCATATTCCCGGCGCTCGTCTCATTTCAACAAGTTTCTCATTTCCCAGTGTGTGTTTAGTTTCAGCACTGGACCCTGTTCAATATTTACCATCTCGTCCCCACTATTTGCTCTTATTTCCATGTGTTTAACATAGATATTTGTTGCCATCTGTCTCATAAGCGCAGCTGCTCTCTTCGCCACTGCAGCCCTTCCTCACGAAGCTCACGGCGGCTTGACTCGAGGAAGAGTCAGATGTGCCAGATCACTGGTGAATCACTATCAGTGTGCAAGAGGTCACAGTGAATGTGTGACTATGGTACAGGGACAGGAGGCTTAAAGGGCAAGACTGGATGTTGATGAAATTCACTGTCAAGGAAACTATTAGCAATGGTAACAATATAGACTAATGTTACCCACTGTTTCAATGAGTGTGACATATTCCCTTCTAAGGGCTTGTCCACGTGAGAGGATAAGAGCCTACTACTTCCAGCAGACATTGGAACTATTCCTTCAGCTCAAGTGGTAGAGGCCTACTACCAAGTCCCCAGGTTCAGCTTCTGCTGTTGCTCCATGGTGGCGTTGTTCCAAAAGTTTCATTGCTGTGTTTGTTTTTCCCTGTGACTGAGGGAGGTAATTTATTAAAGGGGGTCAAGGGAACAGTAGTTTGCTGAATTCATTGATTTATAGATTCCAAGGTCAGAAGGGACCATTGTGGCCATCTAGACTGACCTGTGTAACACAGGCCACAGAACTTCCCCAAATAATTCTTAGAGCAGATCTTTTAGAAAAACATCCAATCTTGATTTTAAAATTGTCAGTGATGGAGAATCCACCAGGCCCTTGGGAAGTTGTTCCAATGGTTTAATTACTCTTTGTTAAAAATGTATGCTTTATTTCCCATCTGAATTTGTCTAGCCTCAGCTTCTAGGCCTTGGACCTTGTTAGACCTTTGTCTAGATTGAAGAGCCCATTATCAAATATTTGTTCCCCAAATAGGTACTTATAGACACTAATCACGTCACCCTTAATCTTCTCTTTGTTAAGCTAAATAGATTAATCTTCTTGAGTCTCGCTATAAGGCAGGTTTTCTTATCCTTTAATCATTCTTGTGGCTCTTCTCTGAACTCTCTCCAATTTATCAACATCCTTCTTTATCATCCATCCAACTTAGTCCTGCCACAAGTGCAGGGGACTGGACTAGATGACCTCTCAAGGTCCCTTCCAGTTCTATGATTCTTGAATTATGGACACCAGAACTGGACACATTATTCCAGCAGTGGTCACACCAGTGCCAAAACCAGAGGTGAAATAAGCTGTCTCCTCCCAATCGAGATTCTCTGTTTATCCATCCAACAATACCATTAGCTCTTTTGGCCACAGCATTGTGCTGGGAGCTCATGTTCAGCTGATTATCCACCCCCACCCCCAAATCTGTTTCATAGTCACTGATTCCCATGATAGAGCCCCCTATCCTGTAAGTATCATCTACATTCTTTGTTCCTAGATGTAAATGTTTCCATTTATCTGTATTAAAATGCATAGTGTTAGCTTGAGCCCAGTTTACCAAGCGATCCAGGTCACTCTGTATCAGTGACCCGTGCTTGTCATCATTTACCACTCCTCCAATGTGTTTTTTATCATTTTCAAACTTTATCAGTGACGATTTTATGTTTTGTTCCAGGTGATCAATAAAAATGTTCAATAGTGTAGGGCCAAGAACCGATCTCTCTGGATCCGAACAATGATAATATAACTTTTACTTCTCAAACATCTTTCATCCAGTCTTTACAAACTGATTTTCCCCACATTCCCTTGTGTGATGTGTATTATAATTCTCCCTATTTTAAAGATGGGAGAACCGAGGCAGACAGATTCTGTCATATCTACCTATCTGTCATACTCATCACTGTAGCATCTGAGCCCCTGAGCATGTCTTTCAACTAGTCAGTAGCAGAGCAAGTACCCGCAAGTGCCCCAACTACCCCATTCTTGCCATAACAATAGTAAAAATAGCAGCTGTTCAGACAGGTACAAGAACTTTATAGATAACTGCCATGAAGCACTGAAAATATATGTTTCTGAAGCATTGTACTAACCTTCAGTCTTCACATCCATTGTGTGAGGCAGGTAGTTATTACGGACCCCGTTGTATATGTTGGAAGCAAATTGGCAAAGGACCTTGCTCAAGGCCACACGAAGAAGTCAGAGTTAGAGCCAGGATAAGAACGTGAGGAATCCCTGTCTCTTGGCTGTACGCACTGTAGGAGGGTCACATGGAGAATAACTTCACTGTTTGTCTTCGGGTATATCCACGCTACAGCGGCACAGCTATGGTGCTGCCATAGTGTAGATCAGTGGTTCTCAACCTATTTACCATTGTGGGCTGCATATGCAGCTCTCTGGGTTATCTGGGCCGCATCGACACAATATATAGACTACCTGTATGGCCCTGAAGATGTCACATTGGCCGCAGTTGTGTGCTGATTGGGCTGCAGGTTGAGAACCACTGGTGTAGATGCTTCCTGCATTGATGGAAGCGGATTTTTCGTCGATGTAGTTAATCCATCTCTCTGAGAGGCAGAAGTTAGATCGACAGAAGAATCCTTCCAGTGACCTAGCCGCATCTAGTTTGGGAGTTAGGTCAATCTAACTATGGTGCTCGGGGCAAAAAAAAAAAAAATTCACAACCCTGAGTGACATCTAATTTTTAAGTATATACCAGGCCTTAGCTCTCTTTCCTTCCCATTATATGCTAAGATTTGGCTTGCATTGCTTGCCTGATTATGATCTCTGAGGTGGAGACTGATACATCCTTACATGATTTCTAATGTGTTGTGCGTGTGTGTGTGGGGGGGGGGTGCACTTGGAAAATGGAAATCAATATGAAAAGGGGAAAAAAATAAAGATACACTGAGTGAGACAGAAGCTGGAATTAGAATACAGCGGTTTAATGCTCCCAAAAAACAGCCTATTGTTTCTTATCAGATTTCCTCTTGAGCAAGCAATTGTGAAGCCAACCTGTCCGGAGAAATGAGCTGTCATTCCACACAATGAACAAACACCATTGATTTTAACATGTGGGGGGAGAACAAACAACACATAGTGCGGGTTGCTGGAACCTATCACTGGCAAGAGTCATTCAGCAGGAAATAAATGCTCCATTTTGTTAAGTCTTCAGGCGAAAACATTAGCAGGCAGTGGAAAGCCAGTGGGGGTGGGAGAAAGGGGGGCAGATGGCTGAGTCAAGGAGGGATATAGAGCTAGCTGAATTCTGTGTTAAACAGATAGGATCCCATTCAGCAGTCCTTACTCAAAATTGGCTGAAATTCACCCTGGGATTGAGGGGCCAGCCCGAAGCTAAAGTCTCTGAGGGTTTAAGTAGGACTTAACTGGTGCATTGGCCTCTTGCTGGCCTTCTGGATTCTGGTGAATTTCACCTTGGGAACTCCAGGGACTCGGCCCACTAAAGTCAGCGAGAGCAGAGATGGAAGCATCGTGTCTCTGCTATCCTGCGCCCTGGAAGGCCAGATGCTGTGGAGTTTAACCCCAGACAAACCTATAGCAATCTCTCCAATTAAGAGAGAGGTTATTTTTGCCATGAGTCCCTGGTGCTGAGCTGTTAGTTCTCCCATTGCTGGTCATCCCAGAGCTGCCATTCCATCATGCTCTGTTGAAATTGCTGGGGTGGAAAATGAATGAGTGGCATTTGGAATATTTGGCAGCATCCAAAGGCCAATACGCTTGGCCTGAATTTCTGAGCTAGAGTGCAGGAAGGAGTGACAGTGCATGTGCAAGGGGCCTATTATATACATAGCCGATCTGTCCCTTGATTCAAGATTGAGAGCAAGGCCCCTGGCCCTGCCCCTGGAATGGAATCCTGCTCTGGGCTGGATTCCTCTTCTGGTTACAAGGTTTGGATTTTTTTCCTTATGGGCACAGAGGGTCAATTTTTGGTCTTAGTGGCTGCGGTGAAGCATAGTTCAACAACTATTGAAATGAACCATCCACCCATGCTCTCTACTAATCAGCTCTCCAGGATTCATCCATCAGGGTGGTTAAGGGAAACGTTTTTTGAAGAATACATGAGTTGGGCTGGGGAGTTGCAGCATGTGAGCCTTTGATGGCTTGTATGGCAGGAATGTCCTGGGGACTCAAGGGCATTCATTCCTTTACCTTTCCAATGATCCTTCAGGAGAGTAATGCCAAAGCACTGACACTAGTGAAGACCACAGAAGGACCTTGTGGCAAACCACGGGAGATGTTAGATACTATGTTGATGGGTGAAACTTTATCAATCATAAAATATCAGGGTTGGAAGGGTCCTCAGGAGGTTTTTTCATAGATTCTAGGACTGGAAGGGACCTCGAGAGGTCATCGAG
>NW_020664404.1:9893601-9924512 GCF_002925995.2 Terrapene triunguis | reverse complement strand
GAGACTCTCAACACTTCCGTCTCCTATGTCCATCTCCACCTCAGTCCGAGTGTGTACATTTTTAATATATAAGGCAACGCCTCCTCCCTTTTTCCCCTGTCTATCCTTCCTGAGCAAGCTGTACCCATCCACACCAACATTTCAATCATGTGTATTATCCCACCAAGTTTCGGTGATGGTAACAATGTCATAATTGTATTTATTTATTAGCACTTCCAGTTCTTCCTGCTTATTACCCATGCTTCTAGCATTTATATATAGCAGGGGTTGGCAACGTTTGGCACGCGGCTCGCCAGGGTAAGCAGCCTGGCGGGCCGGGCCAGTTTATTTACCTCCTGACGCGGCAGGTTCGGCCGATCGCGGCCCCCACTGGCCGCGGTTCGCCGTCCCGGGCCAATGGGGGCAGTGGGAAGCCGTGGCCAGCACATCCCTCGCCCGCGCCTCTTCCCGCTGCCCCTACTGGCCCGGGACAGCGAACCGTGGCCAGTGGGGGCCGCGATCGGCTGAACCTGCCACGTCAGCAGGTAAATAAACTGGCCCGGCCCGCCACGGTGCTTACCCTGGCGAGCCGCGTGCCAAACGTTGCCAGCCCCTGGTATATAGGCATCTAAGATACTGGTTTGATCTTGCCTCCCAGTTTTGCCCTGACCCTCCTTTCTCTCTGCCATTATAGCCCATGCTCCCTCTTGTTTCCAACCCATCTCCCAGGTCTCCATGTTCCCCACTTACCTGTGGGCTTTGCTCACCTGTTCCCGTCGAACCTAGTTTAAAGCCCTCCTCACTAGGTTAGCCAGTCTGTGTCCAAATAGGGTCTTTCCCCTCCTCGAAAGGTGAACGCCATCTCTGCCTAGCAGTCCTTCCTCGAATAACATCCCGTGGTCGAGGAAGCCAAAGCACTCCTGGCGACACCATCTTCGCAGCCAGGCATTCACCTCCATGAGGTCATCTAGTCAAACCCCCTGCTCAAAGCAGGACCAATCCCCAACTAAATCATCCCAGCCAGGGATTTGTCAAGGCTGATCTTAAAAACCCCTAAGGAAGGAGATTCCACCACCTCCCTAGGTAACCCATTCCAGTGCTTCACCACCCTCCTAGTGAAAAAGTTTTTCCTAATATCCAACCTAAACCTCCCCCACTGCAACTTGAGACCATTACTACTTGTTCTGTCATCTGCTACTACTGAGAACAGTCTAGATCCATCCTCTTTGGAACCCCCTTTTAGGTAGTTGAAAGCAGCTATCAAATCCCCCCTCAGTCTTCTCTTCTGCAGACTAAACAATCCCAGTTCCCTCAGCCTCTCCTCATAAGTCATATGCTCCAGCCCCCTAATCATTTTTGTTGCCCTCCGCTGGACTCTTTCCAATTTTTTCACATCCTTCTTGTAGTGTGGGGCCCAAAACTGGACACAGTACTCCACATGAGGCCTCACCAATGTCGAATAGAGGGGAATGATCACGTCCGTTGATCTGCTGGCAATGCCCCTACTAATACAGCCCAAAATGCCATTAGCCTTCTTGGGAACAAGGGCATACTGTTGACTCATATCCAGCTTCTCGTCCGCTGTAACCCCTAGGTCCTTTTCTGCAGAACTGCTGCCTAGCCACTCGGTCCCTAGTCTGTAGTGGTGCATGGGATTCTTCCGTCCTAAGTGCAGGACTCTGGAGGATTGGGCCAAAAGAAATCTGATGAGGTTCAACAAGGACAAGTGCAATTTGTCTAGGTCCCTCTGTATCCTATCCCTACCCTCCAATGTATCTTCCACTCCTCCCAGTTTAATGTCATCTGCAAACTAGACCCTGCCTTTGCAGCTGTACCTCCCATCTCGCTCTGGGTGAATCCCTTGAGTGTCTTGCCTAGGGTGGGGATGGAGTCAAGACTCAGTCACACATACACACAGACTGCTGAGAGCTTGTCCCAGGATAACTGTGGGATGCAGCAGCCTAGGAATGAACAAGCATAGGAAAGAGCTGTCCTGGCTCTGTGGACAGATACAGTGGGTGCAGAAGGACAGAGCGAGAACTGTGCTGTGTTTGGAGGGGGGCAGAGAGAGGAGCCTTTTCTAAGTGATAATCAACAGCTTCCTCCAGCTTTCTCTCAGATTCTCACCCCCTTCCCCCCAGCAAAGGATTGGGGCCACATAGGTCATGTCTGAAGGGTGCAGTTGAGGAAATTGATCACTTTAAGTTGCAGCATTTGTCTTTCCTTCCGCCGCCAGGATCCCATTCTCCACCTTTGTAATTTCCATGGTCTCCTCTTAATGGCCGCGACACAGAGGAAACGCTTAAACCTTAATGGAAGCTATACATCTTCAGCCAGGGACAGCCCGGCCCTGGGCAGCACGCCCTTTACTACAGCTCGAGGTAGGCTCTTATGCATGTGGCGACACGAGCTCAGACGAGTCCTGAAAGGGTCGTGATGGAGTCCCAACAGCAAGGTTTAGTTTGTGACGATTGATAGCCTTGGGAAAGGTCTTTGGACCGCAGGCAGCAGAGCTGCTCCCAGCGCTGTGCTTCTAACATAACATAACTTCTCCATCTAGGTCCATTTGAGGCCTGATTTGTTTTGGGGGAGGGGTGGAGGGAAAAGGGGTCCGTCAGAGGATAATCCCTTACCCGTTAGAGCAGCTTAGTGCCAGGCAGTTCCCCGTCAAGGGAGCAGCAGACATAAGCCAAAGACAAACCTTTTACTATTCATCAGAGAGTCAAATCCGTGTTGATCAGAGAGAGGGGAGGTTGTCAAGTAGCAAGCAGTCTCCTGAGGCACAAAAACGTGTGCATGTCGTCGTCTGCTGCACTCCTCTTTGTTGCTGCTTGCTTCCCTCGCCACCTCACACTGTGTTAGCCTTCTGTGCGAACACAAGCCTAAACCAATTATTTAATCTGGCAGCTCAAAGTTTTGCAAAGATTCTCCTTCCCCCTCTCTGCCCTCTGCCGTGACCCTCTGCCTTTCTGTTTTCCACACCCTGGGCATCTGTCTTTCACCTGCGTTGCTATAGCAACAGTAAGCAGGGTGCTGATGGGGTAGGTCTGCAGAATAACCATGTCTACTCAGGGTTTTTTAGGACACGTTTTTAGCATTTTGCATCCAAAGTCGGTAGCGCTGTAAATTCAAGAAGCAGCCGTCGTACCTCTGGAACAGTATCACCACCCAGAGGGTTATTCAGCAAATAAAACACCCTGTAGCTACAGAGAACATGTTCCTGCAGATTGCTTGGCAATTACAAACACAATAGACTGGCACTTAGTAGACCCAAATGTATTGACCATAATAATCCTTCACGTTTATATACTGCCTTTCCTCCTGAAGGACCCCAAAGTCTTTTACTGGCTGTATATACAGGGATCACTTCACCCACCACTGAAATGCAGCCAGCTCCTGCTGGAATGGAACACAGCAGCTGTTTAATATGAGCTCCTGCCAACGCTACACTGCTGGTTAGGACAGGAAGTGAATCCTGTATCCAGATCCAAAGCCACAGGGGAAGTGGAGGAAGGGAGAAAATATTCCACATTAGAATTTGGAATATTCCACTCAGAAGATCTGGTTCAGTTCTTGGTTCTGCCCACAGACTTTCTGGGTGATCTTGGGAAAGTCCCTTGGGGAAAATCTGGCACTTAGTGTCTCTGTGTCAGTTCCCCATCTGGAAAGTGTGGATTATCGCATGTTCCTCCCTTCATCTGGTTAGACTGTGAACTCTTTGGGACAAAGATTGTGTCTTTAATCTCTCTAAGTACAACACACAGTTCAATAGGACCCTTATCTCGGGATCGCTAGGTGCTAGAGAAATACAAATGTGTTCCTATTATTACTCATAATCCTTGCCAACGTTGCTACAAGATCTTGAATGAGTACAATGCCATTTCCCAGTACTGAGTGGTGGCACCACCAGTTCAGAGCAAAAAGTGTCAGCTTCACCAGCACGATTTTCTGCAAAACCTGGGTTTTCATTGCAAGGTGTCCTTGGGTCTTCCAAGTATGAGCTAGGTGCATCCCTGAATGGCCCATGAGATCTGAAGAGATCACAACCCAAGATGGAGTGGCTTGAAGGCCACATTAATTAATGGACCCAGAAACAGCCAGGTGATTTGCTTTGTAACTAATAATACTCAGTGTACAGGTGATTTTAACTTACGTTGCTGGTATATGATAAATATCTTCTGTCTTTCATCGTCCTTGCCCCCTAAAAGTGCTTTGAGAAATAGTGCAGAAAGATACATTCTCCCCATCGAGCCATTTAATCTCTTCCATCCACAGCTGCTCATAATGAAGAGCTTAGGATATGCCATCACTTCCTTTGTGTGTTCATTGCTCATCCGTTAGCTATGTCCAAAAGGCAGTAGTGAACATTTAATATCACATTCTCATCCCCACCCATCCCACTCCACAACCTCCAGCTTATCCAAACATGTCTGCTAACATCTCGCTGGTGAGTGAAGGCCCTAGACTGTGTCATGTCTCTTGTCATCAAAGACTCGGTTCAAATCTCAGTAGGCCACTGGCAGCCCGGATTGATCAATGCTTAATATGATTAGTCAGGTTATACAATACCAAGCTGGCAGTATTACCATTAACACATTCACATCCCCAGTGAGTGCTGCAATTCAGCTAGACAGCTAATGAGCCTCAAGCTAGCATTCTCTGATTTAATTGTCTCAATATTAATTTGAATATCTATTAGCATTAATATTCTCATCCTCTACACGCTGTGGTCAAGACACTTTCCCTTGCCTTTTGTGTTCCCTGGTGTTGATTCTGAAGTACTCTGAGCCTTTAATAAGCTGTCCAGCACAAGCCATAGGGCAGTGTAATGGGTGTTTATCCCAGACCATCTCTGAAGGGGTTAAGGTGACTACAGTGGGCCAATTTAACCTTATAATATGCATATGGGGGAGGGAGGGGAGTCAGGCTTGATTGATCAGGTAAACTGATGATGAAGCCCAACTGGATGGGGCAGGCTGAGTTTGGATAAAACAAGGAAGTTGAGAGCAGAAAAGGGGTGGGCCAGGCTGCAGGCTGGCTGTGTAGGCTGGGAGAGGCTGAGAGCTGGCGCTTGGAACTCTGGGCTGGCAGCTGGCTGGCTGAAGAGAGCTGGAAGTAGAGGCTGAGAGGGAAAGGCTGGAAGTTGGAAAATGAGGATATGGGCAAGGACCAAGTGCTGGTTGTTAAGCAGCTAATTAGCAGGAGAAGGAGGGGAGAACACAAAGCAACCAGAGCTGTCCAAGTAACATTTAAATGTGCAATGCTACCTGATAGGGTTAATATAGGATATCAACTCTTCTGGGTTAAAACCTATATCCCGGCCCCTCGTAGATGTTAATGTCAGAGGTTTGGGCACGTGGCTGCTGTCTGCCGGGGGAAAACGAGGTTTGGTAAATGTGGAGGAGAACACTCGTCTGAGAACTGCATGGAAGGAACAGAACTGAGATGCAGCAATTGTGAGGAGAAGCACAGCGCAGCATACAAAGAGTGTGTGGCAGCGGAACACACTCGAGAGTTATAGAAAATTAAAACTATCCATAAAATATCCTATGCAGAAGCTCCCAAAAGATATTCACAGCAGAATGTGGAGGAGGAGGAAAAGAGCCGCTAGTACAACAACACACAGTTCAGAGCAGGAAAGATAATATAAGGGGACTAGATGAAGATACACTGCTAGTAGGCAAAGATAAATGTATATCATTTCTGATATAAGTGATTAATTGTACTTTACAGATAAGTCAGAAAACTGAAGGAACAAAAACTGTAACAAAAGTGGCAGAAAAGTATTTGCTTATAGGCAATCTTTTGACAGACCGCACTCATGTAATTTTAAATGAACGTAATAATGCAGTTTAATCAACATGGTTCTAATGGTTTTTTGCTGGCACGCACATAGTTGAATAACACATGGTCAGGAATTAAAGAGAACTGTTTTTGAAATAGAAAACAAACCTGATGTGATATGTGTACAAGAAACAGGGTTAGTGAGAAAACTTACGTTTAGACTTCCAGGATAAGATGTAGTCAGAAGTGACAGAGAAATAACAGGAGGAGGGGGAAGGGTCTGTATATTTATAAAAGAAGGTCTTCGTTATGTTGCCATATAGAACTTAAGTTCTGAGTACACTAGTGTTGCGATTCCTCTGCAGAGTAATAGTACCTTTATACAAATCTATAATGTTTACAACCTATGTAAAAAAAGAGATAATTTAGTTTTGGAAGAGTTAGTTAAGGGTGTCAAAGGCTCATATTATTTGTGGAGACTTTAATAGCCATAATGAATTATGGGGAAGCAGAAAAAATGGATTATAATGACAAATGCCTGGAACAGTTCATTGACATGCACAACTTGGTGTTGCTCAGTTATGGAGCACCTACTACGCTTAATTTGGCGGACGGAACCTTTTCATGTTTAGATCAGGGAATTGCAGCAAGTAAATGCAGCTGGGAAATCTATAAAGAAGATGGAATGGGAAGTGATCACTTCCCTATGCTAATTACATATCCAGGCCAAGGTAATGTTGAAAGTACTGAAGGAACTCCTACCTTGAGCCTTAGAAAAACAAACTGGGGACTCTTTAAGAGTAAGTGTGCTGTATAAGTACCAATTGTATAAGTGATAATCTAGAGGAATTTCATGATAATGTAGCAAAGGGATTTGTAGCAGCAGCGAACCTAGCTGTATGTGAGACACTGAATTTCCACAAACTCAGAAATCCAGTTCCCTGGTGGAATGAAGATTGTAAAGCAGCAATTAAAGAAAGAAATAAGGCATACAAACAAGCAAAAAGTACGAGTAGGACTTTGTGAGCTATAAAAGATGTAAAGCATTGCCACATAGAATTTTTAAAAAGACACAGAGTTGGAAAAAGTATTGTGGGAACAGGAACAAAGATTCCAAGGTTTCAGAGAGAGCGATAAACAAGTTAAAAGAATGAATGGGATATGGGGTAAAATCAAATTTATACCAGATCTTATAATAAGTTATAAAGTTGAAAGTTCTAACTGAGGAAAAATAGACATTTTAGCAAAAGAGTTCCACAAAGTTGGTAGTGATACAAATCAAAGTAGAGAGTTTTATGAACAAAAAGGAATGTTTGCTGAAGCTCTTCCATGGCCGGGTAGGACGTACCGTATAAAGAGGACGTACCGACTGAAAATTTCAGCATACAGAATCTCAAAAAAGCTATAGACAAAAGTAAAAATACAGCCCTAGGTAAAGATAGTGTATGTAATGCAATGTTTAAGCACCTACCAGAAAGGAGATTAAGAATTTTATTGGAATTGTATAATAATACATGGGGAGAAGGAATACTACCGCCAGTATGGAAGCAAGCCATAGTTGTACTGATAAGAAAACCTGGCAAATTACTCACAAGACCTGATGCATATAGACTCATTTTGCCCTCACATCATGTGTGGGCAAAATCATGGAAAGATTAATAAATGAGAGATTAGTAGCATATGTGGAAAAAATGAAATTATAAACTGTGCACAAAGTGATTTCAGGAAAGGAAGATGCACAGTTGATCATGCTGTAAGCTTAGAAACAGAAATAATAATAATAAAAACAAACCCATGAGGACCTAGGAGTTTTATGATCGCTGTCTTTTTGGACACTGAAAAAGCATCTGACATGCTGTGCAGGGAAGGCTTGCTGAATAAACTAGCCACAACTGGAATGAGAGAGAGAATGTTCTGGTGGATAAGAGACTTTTTAAGTGATAGAACTGTACAAGTCAGAGTTGTGGCAGCTTTCTCGAATATTTATAAACTTACTAATGGCATCCACCGGGGAGTGTTATCAGCCCAACCCTGTTTAACATTATGATTGATGATCTCGCTGCGAGTATACAGACAGAAATAGGTATTATTCTATTTGCGGACGACTATGTTATATGGGCCAAACATAGAAGATGTAAGATAACTGTGGAGGGAACCAATGAGGCGCTCAGGGGGATTTCAAAATAGGGAGATATTTGGGGATTTAAGTTCTTGCTTGCTAAAACAAAGGAAATGAGCTTCACCAAAAGGAAGATTGAAGAAGAATGGAACCTATATCTCTGTACAGAGAAAATACAAGTAGTTCAGTTTTTTACGTTCTTAGGAGTTACGTTCAATAACAAACTAATGTGGAAGGATCATATAGATAATATCAAGACTAAATGTAAAGAGAGTATGAATCTGCTTAAAAGTATTGCTGGGAACAGTTGTGGTGCAGATAAGAACACGTTGATGCTGTATAGGGCATTCAGAAGACCTGTTACAGATTATGGATGCCAGGCCTTTAATTCAGCTTCTAAATCAACACTAAAAAATTAGAGCTGTTCCAAGCCCAAACTCTGCGAATCACATGTGTGAGTATTTCAACTCTGGCGTGTGTGTGTGTGTGTGTGTGTGTGGCAGGAGAAAGGCCTATAAATTTAAGGATGAAATTGTTAGCTTTAACCTTTTGGGCTAAGGTTAATGGAAATAGTGAAGGTAAAAGAACTAAACAGTTACAGGAGGACTTCTGGGAATTAAGTAGACAAGAAGTAACTGGGCACCACAGACTCCCACATGCTAACAGGGTCAAAAGGTGGGTAAAAGATTTGGGTGAAAAGGAATGTCTGCAAGAAATTAAAATCTTTTATTCATGGGAAATCAAACTACAGCTGGATGGTTGTGTCTCCAGTTGTGGATTTGGAGTTCTATGATAAAACAAAGGGAAAAGCAGGACCATCAAATGTGATGACCAGGATTTCTGAGTTTATACATGGCAAAGGAGGTCAGCATTACCAAATCTATACTGGTACCTCTAGAGATGACAATGTGGGTAGAGTGGGAAAGGCCTTTTGTAGCCCTGAATTTGGAATTAAGATATTGATGAGACTATCTAATTTTGTGGCCATTGTAACAGCTGAATTGATAGATGTACTGTTGGCATTGATCTGGATAAGGGATGTACGCCCGACCTAGGAGTGCTATCCTATATATCTCTTTATCTGGTATAATAGCAATTAGAAAGGGAGCCTCAGAAAGCTGGAATGACTTAATCAATAAAATACTGTTCTTAACTATGGAGATAATAGAAATGGGTACACATATAGTAAAAATGTGGATTCCAGTGCATGTTGGCACACCAGGCAGTAAAATGCAAATAAATCAGCAAAAAATGCCTTAAAATGAGGAGGCTGATATAAAGACCCTCTGAATAAACAGGATTTCAAAAGTTTGGTTAAGAGAGAACATAAGAAGGAATAGCAAGAACTATGGACCAAAGAGGGAAAAAAAGGACAAAGATTCTAGAAATATATCCTAAACTTGAGGATAATGGTATACTTAATAGCTATGAGAGAAGAAGTGAAGGAACTATATTTAGAGTGCTAACAGGTCACTGTGATCTGCATGGTAATTTATATTTACTAGACAACCACAGAGACTGGTTGTGTGACACGTGCGAAGTCCTAGAAACAGCTGAGAATCTGCTGGGGCAATGCAGGGAGAATTATACGGAAAGAAAGATTCTTTATGAAGAACCGGTGAAAGAATATAGTCTGAAAGGATTGGTGAGAGTATTGGGAAAGTGGGGTAGCATTTAAAAAGCATGACATCATTTTCTTAAGGATCTAGGACTGGGTGAGAGGATATCGATTTTTGTGCTTATGCGAAAACTGCAGCATGTGGCAATCATAACCCCTCATGCTGAGGCTGCTGTGCCATAGAATGACAAGAAAAGAAATGGGCTGCAGGGAAAGAGTCCGCAGTCCCTTTCTGGACACAGAGAAGTAGGTAGGAGGAAAAACACAGGGGAGCAAAAGCCGTAGGATCCTGCACCTGATGGAAGGGGTTTACCCAGAGGAGTTCCAGGGAAGAGAGCCTGTGTGAGGCAGAGTTGGAAGAAGCCCAGAGGAATAGCAGCGAGGGGTGAGACTATGTAGATCTTGGCTGCTGATGATATGGTCCCTGGGCTGGAACCCAGAGTAGCAGGCAGGCAAGTGGCACAGACTGGGAATTGGCACGGAGGACTGCCTGGGATGGTGTATGGACAGTTGGCCGGGAGGGACTTTGATACCCTAGAAGGGGAAAACTACGTAGTGATGTGGCTGGAGGGCTGAGTCAAGAAGAGCGAGCACTGAGACTCCTAGAAAACAAGAGGGGCTGTGGGGCAAGTGACCAAAGGAAGCGGGCAACAAACTGGGCAGAGCTAATCTCCAGATGCTGCCACAAGGGGGCGCCGCAGCAGTGAGTAGTAAACCACATGAGGAGAAGCCACAGCAAAGGCAGCTGATGCCACAAAGTGGGAGCAGTGAGCTGTGGGACACCTTTGGGAGCAGTGTATTCAATATGTGGCTCCAGTGTATACAGGCTTGGGAGCAGTGCATACTTAACTGTACCTGATTGGGGGCAGTATATACTCGTAGAGAGATCCCTTTATCTTTCAGCCCCCCGGTGACTATGATGCTTTGCCTGATGGATCCTATGCCAAGGATTGTAGTATGGCGTCTGACTGTGACTGAGAGCAATGAACCCCGCAGCAAGTGGAGTTACTCCCCTCCCCGTATCAAGGACGTAGAGCGGCACCTGGGCTATATATTGCCTCTGTGGTTGACATGGAGAGATCATTTGATGTTTGGTTTTATTCTTAAAGATTTGGGGTGAATTTTAGTGAGCAAAACAAAAGGGAGGAGTGGAAGAAAGGCACAATTTGTAGCTGGTCTCGGGGAAGTAGTGTGAACCAGCAGATTGAGCGCTGCACTGCACTAAGAATCAGGAGACCTGGCTTCTATTCCTGCCCTGGCCCACTGAATGAAGTTGGGCAAGTCATTTCCCCTCTCTGTGCCTCAGTTTCCCCCTCTATAAAATAATGATACTGATCTCCTTTGTAAAGAGCTTTGAGATCTACTGATGTAAAGTGCTATAGGAGAGCTAGGGATTATCCTCAGTATGCAAGCTACAAAAGGAAGCAGATGTTTCTGTGGGTCTATTTCTTTTGAAGCAAAGTTACTCAGTGGAGGGGGGAGGGATAGCTCAGTGGTTTGAGCATTGGCCTGCTAAACCCAGGGTTGTGAGTTCAATCTTTGAGGGGGCCATTTAGGGATCCGAGGAGGAGGGGATATCTGTCAGGGACAGTACTTGGTCCTGCTAGTGAAGGCAGGGGACTGGACTCCATGACCTTTCAAGGTCCCTTCCAGTTCTATGAGATAGGAATATCGCCATCCTTTTGTTAAGTAAAAATTAGTGCTGTGGAAAAGTTTCTTCATGAATCTCGTGTCCTTTTCATCCAGAGATTTCAATGCGCTTTACAAAGGAGGAGAAGCATCATTTATCCTCATTTTACCGACAGGGAAACTAAAATGGGTTAAACTCTCCAGGTTGCAAGTACAGATCAGAGCAGAAACATGGTATAAGCTCAAGGAGTTTAAGATACTACCGTGTTGAGCACCATATAAGAACATATATAAATAGAAGGATGATGGGAATGCATGATTGATCGATCGATAGATAGGTATGTATGGCAATACACCGATGGATGGGTGATGCGTATGTATGGCTCCAGAAAGACAGTTTATGAATCTTTAATCCAACCTGGGCCAAATTTGGACCAAATCCCTTTTAATTTCTAGTTTCAATTGCGCAAAATTCAGTGGTTTCAACCTCTAATGCTAGTCAAAATGTGATGTTCTGGGCTGAGTTTTCTTTCTGGAGTTCAAGTCCAGTGGAGCGCAAAACTCAGAAGAACGAAAACAAAGGAAATATTCATATTAAACTTCTGCAAACCAAACTGCTGAGTTTTGTGCAGCTCTAATAAAAAAGTAAAGGAGCTCAGTTACCAGAGTGACGCCTGCAGTATGAAAACTAGAATAGAATACACTGTCTAATTCTTTACAATTTTCTTACTGAAGGCATTACCAGAAACTTTCAACCCATTCCCTGTTTGGGATTCTTTTGGGGCTAAGCAGAAGCTCAGCAGAGACCACTTCAAATATCTATCCTTCGTGTCTATCATCATGCACTGAAAGGGAGTAGCTGAGAAGTTGCAATCTGGCATTATTCTCCTATTATTGACTGTCACTAGCAAGATCATGAGCAAATGGCATGAACTGCCATCCATTAGCAATTTCAATAGTGCTGCAATTTATCCCTGTCATTTAGGGCTCGTGCTATTATTTAGCCTATCTCAAAAATCTTATTACATTTTTTATTCATAGGGAGGTTAAATTTATATATTGAAGATCAATAAAAACCTCCATCATGGCTACATTATTAATAAGGAATACATTATATGTAGACAGACAGCCCACTCTATTGGATTTACTTAGTGGATATGCTTTTTGGGGCAATTCTGAAAATTTACTCCCTATTCAGTCTTTCCTCCTTTCCCCGAGTCTCCACAGGCACCCGTCTGAAGCTCATTTTGCACAGCGATATTAATAACTTTATTTAGTATCCTAGCTGCGATCATCTGGGAGATATTTGTTAATAGTCCCTAAACTGGAACTCTATGGAACTAAAGGAAGGGCTCACCGGAAGCCAGCTGTGGAATTCCTTTCCCCTGTTGGTCTGACAGTACCTGAGTTTGCTGACCTTCTGAGCAAGACATAAAACTTGTCTTTTTCAGGCACACCGATATTACAGGCTCCTTCCTTTCTCCCTCACTTTGTCTGTCTTGTCTGTTTAGACTCTATGCTCTTTGGAGCAGGGACTGTCACGTATTGTGCGTGCGTACAGCACCTCGCACAATAGGGTCCCAATTGTAGTTGGGATGCCTAGGCATCAGAGTCTTATAAATATTAAGAAAGATATGGACTCTGAGTCCCAGAGCAGCCTAGGGCTGAGTGTCCAGAACACACTGTGTTCATAGTCCCCTCTGGGATACAGAAATTCACTCCAGCTGAGCGCTGCTGTCAGATTGCCTGCATGGATTGGAACTCTGCACCAAGCTGTGGTGCATGAGTGCTCAGGGAGAGAGCTGTGGTTCTTTTGCTGTGAAATCCAGTAAGCACTTTGCTGGCACTCCTGATCTTACATGGAAGGTGATCAGATATTACAATGAGGGGCAGCAGTCTTAAACATTAGAGAGGCAGATAGTCTGAATCTAGGTGGTTCATTGCTGTTACCTTTGTATGTGAAGCAGAGGTAAGTGCAGTTACTATAGCATAATCAATAAACTGGTTTAGGGTTGCCTATTCCAGCTTGGGTCTTAGGGTCACGCCAGCCAGCCTGGGGTAGGGTGACCAGATGTCCCAATTTTATAGAGACAGTCCCATTTTTTCGGTCTCTTTCTTATATGGGCTCCTATTGCCTCCCCCGCCCCCCATCCCAATTTTTCACACTTGCTGTCTGGTCACCCTAGCCTGGGGACTACAATAGCCAGAGAGACCACAGACTGTGTCTGGGTCCAGCAGCTGCCACAGAGAATCTTCTTTGCAGTCATCACAGCCAAGTCCTTTCTCTTCTCTGCCAGAAGGGACAATGCAATTGTGATGCAACTGCCGGGGATGAGCAAAAGGAAGCATTGGCTGGACTTTCTAGAGAAGCAGAAACCTTAATGAAAACACAAGCATCTTCCAAAGTAATAAAGAAAAATTCAAAGAGTTACCAGCAAGATTTTCCCCTTTGCAAACACATTGTCCCCCCTCCCACCCACTCCTCCCACCATCGTCAAGTTTGCTCCAGTATGAAAATCCCTCTTTAAGAGAAGCTGCATTGTACAGTTTTGGAGCAGGATTCTGAGTCCCATTCCACATGCTCCTGGATTCTGTCACTGCCTCTCCTTGCTCAGGTCATATATCATAGGAGTGCTCTGTGCATAGTTATATGTAACCAGTTAACAGAGAAGGTGCCAATAGATTGCATTAAAAATATGGAGCTTGGTTCATGGCTTTTATAGGATCAATAGAACATGTTGTGTGTGGCAAATGGTTTCTTGTGCATAGCTCTTTACATCACAAAACCTCTCTGTGCTTCAGTTCTCCCTCCTCTGTAAAATCGAGCTAAGAATAGCTGCTTTCTATAGATGTTGCAAATCTCCATCGATTATTCTTGAGATCCTTTTGGTGAAATGTGCTATGTAATATTTCTAAATATTTAGAAAGGAAATAATAATTATTGTAAGTGTAATAAATATTCTAAAAGGAAAGAAAAAGAATAAAATACTATATTAGCATATCATCATAGCATTCCGAAACCCCAGTCGAGGTTCACTGGGCTTGGCTTTGTAGAAAAGCCAGTCCGTGCAACCGTGCCCAAAAGAATATACAGTCTAAACCTAGGGTGAGAGAGAGCAGCTCAGATGAAGAAACGCACAAGGAGTGAACAAGGAAGCAGGGAAAGATCACGTGCTGTAACAGACCATTATTAGCAGCATTACCGTGGCTTTTACCCAGACGGCAAACTTTCTAAACATTCTGCGGCCCTACCAGTTGTTTCAGATGTGACGGCAATCAGAGTTGGGAGGGCTGCAAAATCAGCTGAGTGGTTCCTGGCACATGTGGGAGAACTGTCTGGTCACAGCACATTCCAGAGCTGCGGAGTATTTTTTACGTTTCTGGATGGAGGTGGAGGGGCTGAATCACTGAAACAGCTTCATCATTTTTAGGGAGCCAGGGGAAATAGATGAATGTATTGGTGGGATGAATATAGCAGTCTTCAGTAAGGCATGCAGTTCAAGATTCTCCCCTTTCATGCCACTGTCTCTTGACAACTATGACTCCTTTAATACCCCCAAAAGCAAATTCCTCTTGGTTTGCAGCCAGCAGTAGCAGCAGCGCATTGGCCAGATTGATGTCTAATTGCTGTCATACAGTGCGTTATGGCCACCTGTTGCAAGATCATGGCTGGAAAAGAATATTTTCCACCCTCCATAAGGGAAAAACACCTTGTGGCATCGCTCTGAGTCATTTGAAGCTTTCAAACTGGTTCCACATCTGGGGTCAGCTCTGTCCATTCTAGTTGTCTTAGCCTCGGAAAGAAAAAGTAACCCAACACATTCTCTCCCTGATCTTTCTCTTATGGTAAATTCATATTTATCTACATACAGAAAAAGAACCCCAAGTGCTCTGTAATAATCTGCAGCAGCTAATAGCCTTGCAAAGCTTTAAATCGTCTATCTCTTCTGCTTGAAATAAACTATGTCCCTGATCAGAATGTAATAAGGTATCTAGTGGTATTAAATACTTTTAACTCCACTATTTATTATGTTCTGGATTGGAGTTTACCAGGATTCCTGAGCCATTATATGATTTTGGAGGGTTTCCCCGCCGCCCCCTTGCCAGAGCTTGCAGTACTTAAAATTTGGTTGTAGGCTAGTTAGTATAATCATCTAAATTAAACGTGTCTCGGCCGTATGATGTTTTATGTTAATTCTATTGTGCGGTGGCACACGCGTAAGAAAGAAAGCTGCAGATTGGCCGTGTGGCTGAGAAAATTCACAGGGTTTGATTCTGCTCTCGCTTGTGCTGGTGTAACTCCAGTGACCGCACTGGGGCTAAGCTGGGGTTAACCCATTGTAAATGAAAAAAAGAATGGGGCCCATTGGCTTACTTTACTTCAGATGGATGCCGGTGAATTCTTAGCAGCGGTTGCTCTATAGGTGGCCGCTATTTAAATTTTTTGGGGGGGTGGAAAGGAACTGGCGTCTATATATATCTATATCTATATCTATATCTATATATATCAGCTCCACACCAGAATGGCTCAACGCCAAGCCCTGTACGTCTTCAAGTGAGTCTAGCCAGGCCTTCAAATTCTCCACTGCCTTCATTCCTTTATAAGACACCTTTCTCCTGGGTTGCCAGCTTGATAGCTTAAGTTCTGTACTTCAGCTACAAACCCAGAGAGGATGGGTTGATAGACTCTGTGTATTAAGGGGAGAGTTCCTCAGTGGTGTAAATTCGAGCAGCTCCAGTGAAGTCAATAGAACGATGCTGATTTATACCATCTGATGCAACACGTGTCAGTGTTCGTTCCATTAGTACCTGGTTCTCCCTTACCTTTGTGCATGGATAACGAACTGTGCTGATAGAGAGAGCAAAGGTTTTCAGGAGGTGGGTGTTGTGACGCAGTGCCCTGGGATTGCTTTGTGAATCAAAGCTCTATAAAACTAGCACCAACCTTCTCTCTGGCATCTGCACTGCTGGCATATTCACACTGCGCTGGTTACAATTCCAATGGCTTGCGCCAGCATGCACTGGGCTCGGTGGATTCTTTGAGGTTGGTCTCTGCTCGAGTGGTTCCCAAGCCCAATGCCCTATTCTGCTGCACTTTGTGCAATCATTTACACTAGGGCCAAGTGGGCCAAGCAGAATGCAGCCCTTTGGATTCGGTAGGACTTCACCCCCACTTTTGCACTGACAGAGCGGACAGGTTAACAACGGGTTGGAAAGAAATTGGTATGCGACATACAGCTGAGGCAGCCTTTATATCAGAGTTTCACAAAGGCAATTCTCTGCAGTTGATATAAAAAGGTGTCAGTTCTGGTTTAAGTACTGTATTACCAGCTAAGATTTATCAGCTTCAAAGGCAGCCTCACGCCACCAAGGGAATAAACAGCTCTTCTGCTTATCTATTTCACATAGTGCAATATTTTCTTGGTTGACTTTGGCTCAAAAAATACTTTTTCTTTTGCTCTGCCATTCACATATTCTAATTTAAAACAACCCCCAAAACCTCACCATGAAAATAATCAATGATTGGTGCCACTGAGACAGCCCCAAACAATAGCCCCAATCCAATCCCCTTGCCCCCAGAAAGCTGTGAACAATGTATTTGGAACATGGGGCTGTCTGGTATTTTAAGCACTTTGTCTCCTAACACTAGTTGGAGTGTCTAAGATTTTCAAAGAACTTAAGTGACTTAGGATCCTAAGGGCTAGCTTTTCAATGGGATTTAGGTGCCTAAAGATGCAGATAGCCCTTTCTGAAAATCCCACGAGGCAACCCAGGCATCTAACTCGCACCGAAATCCAGGGAATTGAGTTAGGCAAGGCATTCACTCACTCTCCACAGGAGTGCCGAGTGCCGTTCTGTCCCATCTATGCCAACAAAACATTGCTAGCACCAGTTGACGGCATCCACTGCCGACAATCTCGGTCAGCAATGGGTCATTTTTTTGCTACTGTAGTTCTGTAGGTGATCTCTACTTCTGGCACAGACGTGGCCCCCATTCCCGTAGTGTGTGAACACCTCACAACCTTTAATGCATTGAACCTCACAACTCCCCTGTGGAATAGGGTAGTACTTTTATCCCCATTTTACAGATGGAGAACTGAGACCCGGAGAGGCAAAGGCCCAGATTTTTAATGGTGTTAGGTGCTGCAGTGCTGAACACAGCAATGCCCAAAGTCTCATTTTCCCTTTTGAAAATGAGATTTGGGCTCCTAAATCAATTTGGTGCTGCACCTCTGAACACAGAAATGCCTAAATACCTTTAAAAATCTGAGCCTAAATGATTTCTCCAAGGGGACCCAGAAAGCCTTTGGCAAAGCAAGGAATACAACCCAACTATCCCAAAACCCCAGCAAGCACCCTGACAATTGGACCATCTGTCCTCTCCAGAGCTAGCTAGACACTTTTAGTAAGTAGGCAGTGTGGGGTGCTCCCTTTATGTATGTATATATTCAGGGCTTTGGAGCGGAGCGTGGAGCAGCTCCGGCGCAGTGGAGCTGCAGGTTTTTGCCTGGAGCTGGAGCGGAGCCAGAGCACAGCTCCGAAGCCCTGTATATATTGATTAAATTTTGATTATTAGTGGTTTGTTTTTAGTAGGTAACAATAAAATGAGACAAGTAGTCATTGCCTTTATTAATAAAGTTGCCTTTATTATTTAAGAATATGTATACAGTACTCAATCCTTGTAGCTGATGACAGTCTGATCCCATCCTGGCTGGTCCGACCAATAACTCAGCTTTGCAGTCGCTGGCAAGCCATACTTTCCTTTTTTACACACACGGCAGTTACGCATGGTCCATGCTGCCAATGTCCAAGCACATATTGCAATACCCAGAATGGCCGCACTAATGCAATTAGTACATTGTGCATATTATCCTAGACCTTAAGCAACTAAACTTTCCACTCTTACTAAACTAAATTTAGACGAGAGGTCATCTAGTCCAGTCCCCTGAACTCGTGGCAGGACTAAGTATTATAATATAGACCATCCCTGACTCCCACCCTTTACTCAACTTAATATTATTGACAATTATTCTTAAGCTTGCAAGGGGTTTGGTTCACTTAACAATAGGACTTTTGGCTTAATGGTTAACTGGGGGAAGTTAGTACTAATATTTATCCTGTCTGGCTTTCTGTCTCCAGGGCTCTCACCACCAACACTAAATTCACTCCAAAAAATAAACAACCCCCCCAAGCATGCAGTCTTTGGAGACTCCACTAGGTGATGAAGTAGCGGTTTAGCTGTTAAAGGTTGAGTAGCACTGTAGATGGATCAATAGACAAAACAGCTTTTACTGTCTCATTTGCCCAGCCGTCCATGTTGGTGCAGCGCCCTGAGTTTGCGGAAATGAATGAGCCCTGGCCTTCACGTTTTGCAGAGCATGCTGAGGGGGAATAGGAGGAGAACTAACATGGCTAGTGCTGCATGCAAAGTTGAAGGCTGGGCTGCCATGTTCAGGGTATGGATCATTGATTTCAGGGCAGAGAAAGAGACAAGGAAAATCCCACTGACCTGGAGGACTTGTAAAAGATCAACTGGTTTAAAAGTAAACACTTGCAACCTGATTGACAACTGGAGCTTACAGTAGCCCCAGCAACAGACCTAGAGAGAGATGCTTGCTTGTTCTTTGAGGATTAACCCCTTAAAGAGTCACTGACACTTTGTGGAAAACACATTTCATTTAGAGACAAGTCTTTACTTATAGCATATAATCTCTGGTCTACTGTGTTCTTTCTGCATAGGAGATGGGTTACTCATGTGGAGGTGGGGGTTGATTTTCAAAGACCCAAGGGATGCATTCCTGGTCCTCTATATGTTTATGTCCTCATAATACACAAGCGACAACTACGCAACCAATTCCTACTGAAAGTCAATGGGATTTAAGCACCTACCTCTTATCTGTGCTTTTGAAAATCTTTGCCTAGGGAGAGTATCAAGTTTGGAATATCTAAACTTCTTGGAAGCAAAGATTCAGATCCCAGCAAAGCAGCTCTTTGCAAGTGAATAATGATGGAACAATACTTGGTATTATGTAGCTTCTATTCTATTCCGGTGGTTCTACTACATCCATCACCATGCTGTCTGTGTACCTTCCAGAAGTGCTTTAAGGCACCTATGATCCAAAATATTTTATAAAAGTGGATAAATATATCCCATTCTACAGATGGCAAAACTGAGGCACAGAGAAGTAAAGGAGCATTTTTTTAAAAATAGGATCTAAATCACATGTGCAAAATATGCCTGTGTGGGTGCAAAGTAAGTAATGTCGTGTGCAAATGCCCATTTGTATGCGCAACCACACACTTTGAGCCTGCAGTTTACCTGTGCATAGCTAGTCAAGTGTGATGTGTTGGCTCAAGGTCTGGAAATTTTTACCCTAATTAACTTAACCAAGGCCGCTGTGCAAAATCACTGACAAAGTCATGAATAGGATCCAGGAGCCCCGACTCCCAATCCCTTGATCTAACTACTAGATAACATTCCCCAGGAGTTCTATGCCGTATACTCTGTGAAGGTCATTTGGACAAGATCATTAGACTCACGATGCTGTCTGCTGTGGGTGGAATCCGTGATCCCATGAGCCATTTAGTATGAGTGGGAATTTTCACCAATATCCTTCGCCAAAATGCTCCTGCCTCTCTGACTGTTGTACAAATTTGACTGACACCCATGCAGAAGTGACAGAATTTCAGTGCTAACTGCATGACCCTTGACCTTGTTTGAACATGTGGTTGTTGATAATACTAATCCTAGGAGACACATACAACCCTTTTCACCTAAAGATCTTAAAGTGCTCTAAAGAGGTGGGGGAGCCTCGTCATCCTTATTTCAAAGAATCGGAAGGATGTCAACCAACTTGCTTAAGTTCTCACAGTGGGTCTGTAGCCGAGTCAAGGACAGAGCTCACATGTCCTGTGTCCCAGCCCAGCATGGCACTGCAGGACCAAGCTTACGTATGAGGATAAGAATGGCCACAGTAGGTCAGACCAAAGGTCCATCTAGCCCAGTATCCTGTCTTCTGACAGTGGCCAGTGCCAGGTGCCCCAGAGAGAATGAACAGAACAGGGAATCATCAAGTGATCCATCCCCTGTCGCCCATTCCCAGCTTCCGGCAAACAGAGGCTAGGGACACCATCCCTGCCCATCCTGGCTAATAGCCATTGATGGACCTATCCTCCATGAACTTATCTAGCAAAAGGGGTTGCATAAATGCTAAGCAACATCGCTACAGCAATTTTGTGCCAAATACTGTCTTTTTGAAATGAGACCAACAGGTTGTTTCTAAAATTTTGCCTTTAAACATATTTATATGTGGCCACATATATTTTACGTGTCTGCACAATGCACTTTATGAAGCACATAAAAAAAAGGATAGAAATTATCTATTTCTCCTGTACAGCCTGTCTCTTTTTGGGGGAGAGATAACAAGGAGTTATTTCATTTTGCTGTGTGCTGCCGGATGCCATACTATCAATTGAGAAACAAAGCTCTTTTTGAAAAATGCTTTTCCCCCACCCCCCTTTTTTAATGCCATTGTAAACTGGGAAGACCCAGCAAACAGAAGACATCATTTGCAGGCTATCTGCCCAAAGTCCCTTCTGCTCCATTCTCTTGTTTGCTCAGAGTAATGAATGGGCTCTTTCAGCAGGAGGGATCATAACATTAATCGGAAGACTAAGCATTGCTTTGTTTGCAGAGAATCAGGAGCTTCCCCTCTGCAAACTTTGCGAAAGGGCTGCTCCGATATTCAGGAATGGTTAGATCAAATTGGTGTCAATGTGCACTTGTTATAAATGAGACTGGCCGATCAGCAGCTCTCCACATCATCAAATATGCAGCATGGATATTTCATTATCAGCCTAATTCATAGTCTGGGGCCACGGCTGGGTGATTTTAGAAATTAAACTGTACTTTCACCTCTAAAAAATGCAGTCCCGGCTAGTCAGTGAAGTGGAGAGATTGCTGTGCTGCTGGGTTATTGAGTGATTGGGAAGAGAGGAGGGGAGGGAGACATGAAGCGAACAGGTTTGTTACTGGCTTCACCTTTCATAAGCAAAAAATTAATCACATCCAAAGTGATCTAGTGAATGAGGCTGGCAAGCTGTGCAATTACGGGAATGTACAGGAGTTAATTAGTCAATTGCCTTTGCTGCACAGAGAACCTACAGAGCACCAGCTCAAGTCACTTGGAGTTAGAAGTCCAAAAGTCTTGCCGATAGTGGCACAAACTGCAACCGTCACTTTTTTCCACCCATCGGCAGGGTGGGTTAATGCACTGGGCTTCCAGCTCTGGAGACTGGGGCTGAAATAAACCAGGGGAGACCATTCTACCTTCAATTCTGCCAGGTGCTGGTTCAGTTCCTGGCACAGGTCTGAGCAGCCTATGGGACTGCCCTAACTTTTGCTCATGGTGATGGCTCCTATGGTCTGTTCTGGTAGGTGGGTCACAGGAAGACACCAGCCATAATCCTTCTCACCCTGCCATGCCTGTGGGCTCCTGGTGGGAGTGATGTTGAGTTGGCAACAGCTGTTCTGCATATGTCCAGGACTCACTACAAGAGGATTTATTCCCTGTAGGAGACTTCTGGCAGATTTGCAGCCAGTGGAGCTGGCATAGGGTGACTGCAGAGCAGAGATGAATTCCCTCTATGGAGCCTAGTTCCTCTCTCACTCGCATCAGTTTTGCAAAGACATAGGAGCTCCACCATGCAGCTGTTCCTGATGGACACCCATGGGAATGGCAGGAGGGCTGTGGGATTACACTGGATGGACCAGCTGAGTGCAGGCTGCTGCAACCTATTCTGGGCCCCGTCCACACTGAAAGGGTTTGAACTGAACTAACTTGGGCAGAACTGGTACGACTGCCCAGTCACATAGGACCCTTGTGGGATGTTAGCAGAGCTTTTCTGCACACATGCTAACCCCCTGTCTACACTTGGAAGTTTTACAAGCAAATTGCCCTGGGTGCCATCCAATGAAACGACGTTTTCACCAGTGGGAAGCCCTAGTGCAAAGAAGGGACAAGTGCCTGGACCCATTTTTACTACTATGTCTATTAAACCTGCTTGTCTGCACTACCCTGGGGCCAACATTGGGATCAGCTGATAGCACCACTGGGGATGTTTTTCACACAGCTGAAGTGTGTAAAGGCATTCCCAGCACCTGAAGCAGGACATGGAAATGTCAGGGTTCTCTGGTGTTCCTGGATGCAAAATGTGCAGCCGGTGCTCCAGAGAGAAGACACTAGACTGGACCAGCGGGACACAATAGTGGGTTAGGAATGTGGTGCATCAACAGACCAAACTGTGAGTGCAGCCCAGTGTTGGAATAGCAGAGTAAACCGGAGCTGGGATTGTGGTGCATCAGGAGAGCTGTGTGTGCAGCCCGGCACCGGAATGGTACAGCATGCAGCGGGTTGGGGCTGTGGCGCGCTGGCAGAGCAGAGGCGGTGGCAGTGAGATCTCCAAGCTGCACTAGCAGGAGTGTGCTGGGGTTTAGGAATGCTGTGCGTGGAAGGAGCTGTATGTGTGCCTCCCAGCACTGGAGCAGCAGGGGTTCCTGCCGGTCAGAGTCTGAGCAGGAAGGCTTGTACTGTGCTGGCTTGCAGTGTAACGGGCTCTCTTAAAAATACATATGGAGATGGAGGGCAGTCAAATTTATTAGAGAAATCAGCACTCCAATAAAGAGATATGCTATTGAGCATAGAGGTGAGCCAGTGGGGCTCCAGGACACAAGCTGCAGGGAAAGGGTTCACTCTGCCTTGGGTGGGTGGGGGATAGTACAGCCTGTATGTGCGTATATTGTAGTGCATGAGGCTGTGTTGCTGACAACACCCATACAGCTGCAGGGAGGACGGGGGTGCTGCATACAGAACATAGCCTTCTCCCCACTCGACAGTAAGAGTTACAAACACAAACATTCTCAGCACAGAAAATGTGTGTTTCACTGTTTTATGGCAGTTTCCTGTGACTTAACTCTCTGATCTCATAGAGTCTGTAAGGTTTCCAATATGTAAAGTAGGCTACAAGAAACCCACATTCCACTGGGCTGTCAACATTTTAACTTCACGGGTCTAGATCTTCAGCCAGGCCAGAGCTCTGCTCAATGAAGTTGAGGAGAGAGGAGTAAAAGTTGCTGTAAATTACACCTGGCTGCAGTGGTCCACAAAGGGCCAGTTCACAGCTGGAGACTGCCAGCATACAGCATGTGTTGGCCATGCACCCTCCTGTTCCTGACAGACCCCTTATGCAGGAAGCTAGCATAGAGTTGGGGATGCTCTGCTGCGGGAATCCCCAGCTATCCCAGGGCATCTTTAAGGATGCTTTTCACCAATGGAGCAATGGAAACCGCTTTGTTGGAGATCAGGATCTAGTCCACAGTCCTTAACTGGACAAGGAAGTGGAGGGTGTGGTGATGCTTATCATTGTCATGGAGATGGCCAAAAGCTGTGTCAAGAGGCCAGTATCCTTCCTCCTCCCCGCATCCCTGTGACAATGGTTTGATTTGGATCCAGGTCTCAAAATTCAGTGGTTACGTATTTTTAGTTTGTGGTATGTGCTTGGAGCTGCTCTGATAAATAATAGATATAGGATGAAGTCCTGGCTCATTGAAGGCAATGGGAGTTTTGCCATAGACTTCAAAGGGTCCAGGATTTTACTCCTGGTTCCTGCCTTCAGGACTTTATTACCTAAGGGATGATACTAAAAAAAACCTTGCTACCGTGCTTAGAAAAAAATGCTAGCCTGTGATGAAGGCACTTGACTGGAATTCAGGAAACCTAGGTTCAATCGCTGTTGCAAAATTCCTGTGTGGCCTTGTGCAAGTTGTTTAAGGCCTGATTCTTAACACACACACCCTCCAAGCTAGTCCTGTTCAAATCACTAGGACTACTCTTGGGAGTAAGTGGTAGTGAATGGGAGTAAAGGTAACATAACCAGTCTTGTCATCATCCTGTGTGTCAGTTCCCCATCTGTGATCTGAGTGCCCTACCATCCAAGTGTGTCATCCATTGTTTGTTAGATACCCAGATACCACGATGATGAGTATCACAGAAAGACCCATCGATAAATATTGTCAGTATTCCGATTGACTTCCATGGCACGGCTCATGGGAGGAAGCTCTGGGCTTGGTAGCTAGAACCAACAGGTAGTGCCAGAAGCAGGCTCAAAAATGCAGACCTTATGCAAGAGATATAGAAACTGAGAACTGGGAATAAGAGGGAGATAGCTAGAGCTAGGTATTATGATTCTGATCCAAAGGCAATGGAAAGACTCTTAAAGGGCAATGATTCAGGCCTTTTGTTACCACATAAATGCTATGTATTGGTTCTGGTTATGGCCCGTCTCTAAGAACTGCTGTGGTTTATGTGTATGGAGTGTGGGTTCATTTTGGTCACTGTGATTTGGCATTTTCTGTGCATCATTGCTGGGAAAACACCTTAGCACAGGTTGACTGGCACGTCTCCGGGCAATTATAAATGCAGATACTCAAGCCGCAGTGGACAATACAAGACATTGTGCCATACACCTGAATGAAAATGGGGTCTGGAATTGAAACCTAGTAGCCCAAGACCAAAAAGCACAGCAGGTTGACACCATCAGGTGCTACCTTCTCCACCAGAAAAGCATTATGCTAAGACAATGGCTGTCCAGGCAGCAGCAGGAGCACTGATGTCAGTACCCAATTCAGCAATTTTATGGTTCTAAAGAATAATAAATTGCCACAGCATTGTTCCAATGCTACCAACATGTTTGTGGCCAGGAACCCAGGTCTGCCTTTCTCCTCTTCGTTGGACTCTATTGGCCAGATAACTAGGACTGCTCCTACTTAGCTGTATGTGGGAGATGTGATCTCCTAAGAGATTGTATTAAAAAAAAAACAGTGCTTTTTACTAGTGGATGGCAATTTTTGTCTACTACATTGTCTTCTCTCTCAGTGATTAAAGATCATGGCAGGTGGAGGTTTTTCTAACCTGCCAAAGAATTTGGCCACTGGCTACCGGAGGCAGGAAAACTTTTGGATTTATTCATGGCCACCTATCATGCCCCCAGCTGAACGATAGTCTGAAGTTTGCTATTCCATAAATCAGTTCCTCTTGGACATCATAACTCTTCTTTATAGGTTCCTTCCCTCTCGTAAATAAACTTCATTCCATATGTATATACTGCAAGGGGAAGGTTGATTTGCAGCCCTGTTCAGGCTGAGGTGCCATTTCTTTGCCACTTGACAAAATGCCCAAGGATTCTTTCTAGCTGCTGGGTGTGCCAGGAAGAAAACTTGCCCCCGTGCTCCCCTGCCTCGTCCGTACCACATTGGGATGTGACCTACCAGACCTCACAAGTTTTGCAAGGGTGGGATGGGTCAGGGAGCTTCAAGGAAGACTTTGAGCAGGGATTGGTGGGGGAGTTTCAATGGGTATCACTCTTTCTTCTGATTCCGAATAGAATCATGTGGGGCTAGGATGCACTTGAGATGCTGTCATTTGGGATGAGAGTTAAAGCCAACGTCCTGGACATTTATGAATATTAAAAATCTCATGGCCAAATTATACACTCAGATAATTATGTCCTACCCTCCAGTTTCACTTGGATATGAGATTCTTCTTCATTTTCCCACCTAACTGGATATGTGTGTGTATGTTCTACCACTGAAAAGCATCCACCTCTGGGGTGAAATGTAGCAGCTGTTTAAGACGGTATAATGACAAGACATTTAGATAGCGTGCCTACTAGAGTGCTAGAAGCCAGCAATTCTTGATCTCTAATCCTGATTTGGACAATGAATTACAGCAAGCAGGGCACTTTGGGCAGGCCACTTCACTTCTCTGTGCATCAGATTCTGATCTCGCTCACACTGATGTGACTCGGAAGTAACTCCAGGGACTTCAATGGAGATGCCTTGGCACAAAATCATTGTAAGGAACAGCAGAATCGAAATATTGTCTAACTCAGTCCATATATGGCACCCATCATATTCTATCAGAGCACACTTCTCCTCACCTGAGAGAGAAAAATTATCTACATTTTACACATGAGGAGCCGAGGCCAAGAGAGATGAAATGACTTGCCCAAGGTGAATCCAGTGTTCTAACACAACACCATCCTTCCCCACTTGCAAATACCCAATGCATTTGCTGAAATCAGGATCAATTGAGAACAATTAATGAGCAGAACAAAAAAATCAACAATTCAGACCGCTCCGAAGCTTATTTTGCCCCTTCCCTTCTTCCCATCCCCTTGTATTGTATGTGTTTGCAGAGAGCGAGGATGCGGAACAACTTGGACACTTGTCCATTAATACCAAGGACCCTGCGAGGTGAAGGAGGAATTCCTTCTAAGCTTTACCTCAAAGTTCCTTTTGAAGGGACTAAGGAAGGATCAGAGGTCAGCTGCCAGAATTAGACAAAAACCTTGTTTCAGCTGAAACAGTGGAGCAATTTAGGGCCCTTGCTATCTGAATGAAGAATGGAGCCTCTATTTTTGCCCTTTGGCTGGTATTTTAATAGCAGATTAATAGGAAATGGGTTTGAAAGGTGCAGCCTGCTTTTTTTTTTTTTTTAATTTAAGAGGTTGTAAAACTGAAAGTTAGCAATGGCAGCAGCTGCACCCATGGGACTCTGTGCTGGTATAGAAATCAACCTCTACCACAAGCCCTGGACCCATGACCTCTGTCACTCGAGCTAAAAAGACTAACTCCATTGTCCGGTAGCTAGTTTTGAAAGGGTGTTGGAATATAGGGGAAGCTAGCACAAGCCCCTGTTAAGTATGTTCCACATGAGGACTAGTGCATTGGCCTGAGGGCTGCATCACTGACACACCCCTCGCTGCCCCCGGCACCGCCCCCACTCCACCCCTTCCATGAGGCCCCGCCCCTGCCCCGTCTCTTCTTCACCTCCTTCCCTGACCGCGCGGCTCCCTGCTCCTGCCTCCTCCCTCCTGGAAAGTGCTAAGCGTCACCAACAGTAATGCACCTCACTCAAAGGACAAAACATGCACATAGTTCGATTTACTTCTGTTAAAGCTCCCCCACTGCACTGGGTGCACCACCACTCCACCCCTGCTCTGCCTCTTCCAGGGGTGGCAGGTTTGTAGAAATTTTGTGGTGCCCAGAACCTGCCCCCCCCCCAAACTCCACCCCCACCTGCCTAAGGCTCTGGGAGGGAGTTTGAGTGGGGGAGGGGGTCTGGGGTGCAGGCTCTGGGATGGAGTTTGAGTGCTGGGTGCAGGCTCCGGGCTGGGGCAGGGGGTGGGGGGGTGCAGGCTCTGGGATGGAGTTTGGGGATAGGAGGGGGTGCAGGGATGAGGGCTATGGGGCTGGGGATGAGGGGTTTGGGGCATTGGAGAGGCTCAGGACTAGGGCAGGGGAAGGGCAGCCTGCCCTGGCCATAGTGGAGCGGGGCACTACGACCCTGCGGCAGCAGGTGATGCTGGAAGCCAGCAGAGCGGAGCGGAGTCAGCATGAGCTGCAGGCTCCGGGGCAGTGAAGGGGCAGCAAGTGAGCCCGGGGGACACTCGGGGGAGACGCGTGGGGGTGGCAGGCGGGGCCGGGGGAGAGACTCAGCCCCAAACATTGGGGAGCAGCAAGCAGGGAGCTTAGCTGCCCTATAAAATAACTCGGGGGGGGGGGGGCGGGGGAGCTTGGCGGGCCGCAGGGAAGAGCTACTCGGTCTGTGCTTGCAGATTTTAAGTGGGATGTTGTGTTAGACCCCTGAAGCCAAGTAACCCAATGAACAGGATCTTAGGGACTTCCCCCAACCAGCTTTATTCCTTCCTCTCCCTTAACACATTCAAAATTCTATTCGTTGTTATTTATTTGTATTGCAGTAGCACCAAGGAGCTCCAGTCCTGGAGCAGACCCCTATTGTGTTAGGTGCTGTACAAACATAGAGCAAAAAGACTCTGTGTCCCCAAAGAATTTACCATCTAAATATAAGACAAAAGGCAACAGGTAGAGACAGACTGACACCACAAGGACACAATGAGACAATATTCGGTAGTATGATAGGCAGAGGTCTCAGCACACCGACTGCCTAACTGGAGTCAAATTTTTTGTAGACATCCTGGCAAAAGCAAGTTTTTAGGAGGTACTTGAAGGAGGATGCTGGGGTGGCTTTGTGGAGGTTTTCAGGGAGCTCCTCCCATGCGTCAGGAGCAGCATGGGAGACTTCCTCAAGATGCTTGTTTTGAAAACACTCCCTGCAGATGGTCCCTCCCACAACAGGTAACAAGTCACCCCACGAGGGTCGTAGGGGACATTCATGGCCCACAGAGCCTCGCTCAGTGGAAAACCTCCCAGCAATGTCTTCACGTTGGGCAAGGGCTTGCCAAATACAAAGCACTCTCTAATATGCACTAATTAGCATTCGTGCACCCAAATCTGATCACATAATGGAAAAACCCTGTCTGCAAAGAACCCATTCACCAAATGCTGGGAAAGGACTGTCAAAAAACGGACTTGTGTACCTTGGTCTTCACCACCCTCGGCTGAGTACTACAGTAGCATCTACAGGCCCTGAGTAAGCTTAATGCTGTGCTAGGAAAAAAATAAACAAGGAGAAACAAAGTAGGGAAGTGACTTGTTTAAAGCCACTCAGCCTGGAAAAGAACAGGTTCCCCTGGTTTCTAGGCCACTAGGTCCATGTGGTTTCTCTTTGCTGCATGTTCTCCCCACTGGTGACAACCGTGCTGCACCATCTCTCTGGAAATCTTTGTCCTTTCTTTCCCCGGACACTGAGAACTGGATTGTATGTAGATGCAACTCGCTCTGAAGTCAATGCTTCCCATTCATCACTGTGTTACTCCCGCTTTCTGTCAGCATAGCGCCATTGATTTCACTGCTGTTACAACAGCTCGTGGCTGGAGCAAAGCCCTGGTGAACCAGGCCCAGGGTCTTTAAATCTTATCTCCAAATCAGCCCGTGCCTGGCAGCTTGAGGGTGGAGCCTTTGGGGAGGCTGTGGCCGACAGATGCCTCCGTAGAAATAAATTGTGTTGCATTGAGCACCTGTGAATGGGCATCTGCTTTGCAAAGCCGCTCGAGCCACACGGAGTGAATGATGCGCTCGCAGGGGCTGAATTACTGCTGCTGCCCAAATTATCATTTTGAATGGTTTAACTCGGCGACTTCCTCAGTGGAGAGCGAGGGGAGAAGATTAATCCAGAGCCAGGCACTTTAATAACTCCAACAAACTTCCCTGTGAGGCGTCTAGACCAGTGGTTCCTGCTGTGGGAAGCGGCACGGGCCGAGGGATGTGTTGGCTGCCCTTCCCGCAGCCCCCATTGTCCTGGAGTGGCGAACCACGGCCAGTGGGAGCCGCGATTGGCCGAACCTGCGGACACGGCAGGTAAACAAACCGGCCCGGACCGCCAGGGGCTTTCCCTGAACAAGCGGTGGACCGGCTTTGAGAACCACTGGTCTAGACCCTGGGGACAGAGGTCATCCCGCTACAGCTGTGACGTCCTCCCCAAAGTCAGACTGGTAGCTCCACGTGGGAGGGGTATGCCAAGCAGCATTGTCACAATCACAATATCACCCCACCCTTAAACCAAAAGTTATGCAACTGTGCTTCACCCCACAGTGAAGAACTGAGTGTGTGCCTGAGGTGGTAGGGCTCAGCCCACCTGCGTTCTATCCCTGGCTCTACCACTTACCTGCTCTGTGACCTTAGGCAAACCACTTCCTGTACCTTCTCCTGCTATAAATAAAGCACATCTCCACTTAGGGACTGGTTCTGTGAAAGGTCAAGGGTGGCTGAGTACCCTGCGGGACTGGGTTCTTAGTAGAAAACAATGTGGTTTCTCCATTGAATTGGAGAGGCTGGAAAAAAATAACCTTGGTGAGTGGTGAATCAATAGGAAAACAAATATTATAGTGAATTAATGTGCAACCTAAATGATGAGAAACTCAGAGATCCAGAAAACACATCTCAGAGCAAGCACATGCAGCTGGATGGGTAGATAAATGGTCAGACATCTGGCTGTCACACAATATTTTGGCCATGTAGACAAATGCTTGCTGTATACGAAAGTCAAATTAACCACCCACATGCACTGTACTTGCATCCTGCATAGGACATTAACCCAGCTGTGCAAAGGCTTGTACATCATCTCACAGCCTGTCTCATTACCAAGCAACCAAGGTAAAAAAAAAAAAAAAAAAAAAATCTGTAACCACAATGCTGAGTAGCGACCTGACACTTGTATTTATTTATGTATATTTCTAAGCTCAGACCTTGTTCAGCAATCTCTCCCATCTTTATTAGAAGTCAGTGTTAGAACAGATGTTGTTTCCCTGCATCCTTGACTTTATCTTGATAAATAATCCAACATATTTTGCAGGAATCATGGTGTCTTTGTTTAGAGATGTATTTAAACAGCATCAGGAGAGTTCATAACCCTAAAGGTTTTCAAGCAATATTGATATTACAGAGAGGCCAAAGTAATTAGTTACCTTCGGGTTTTTTTTTCTATTTAATGTATCTAATTGTGTCACTAATCACCATATCATTTGAATGGTGTTCAGGGTATTTTATTATTATTATTTATTATTCCTCGAGGTGCCAATCAAGGAACAGGGCCAAACTGTGCTAGGTGCTGCTCACACACATAACACAAAAACAGTCTCTGCCCTGAAGAGTTGACAATATAAGCATAAAACAGGAGACCTGTATGAAAATATGCTCTCGTGAGTCTAGTTCCTTGCCTAACTCTGAACGGAGACCTCAGTACAGACCAATTTTACACACACACACACACACACACACACACACACACACACACACACACA
>NW_020664404.1:9814245-9893591 GCF_002925995.2 Terrapene triunguis | reverse complement strand
ACACACACACACACACACACACACACACACACACACACACACACACAGAGGTTTGGTACCAGGACTGGAAACTGATGAGGTGTGAATAGTATCCTGATCATTTTCTGATGTGGTGCTCGCAGACAGCTCCAGTCTTTTGGCTGCCGTCCCTAGTTTAGCTAGTTCATAGCATTATTTGCCTCCTGACTTTTAACAAAGCTGTCGTCCTCAGCTGCCTTTGCTGCCAAGAATTACTTTGAAATCATAACAGAGCCAAATCAATACTGCTTTCACCTCCACAGCAAGCCGTTGGGGCGGGGAGACAGAGCACTGAACAACATGTACATTCAAAGCATCTTATTGGGCTCCCAAAACACGGCCAGCCATTATTCCCACTTCTCGGGGGTCAGCTGCAGATTCCAATTTTCGTTTCCCCGCCCCTCAACTCATTTGAGTCTCTTGAAAGTCCAGGGCAGACGTGCAATGAGATGAGCTTGGAACATCTCCATGTCCGTCATAGCATCTCATCAGGCAGGTGATTTGCTGACTGCAAGGCTATGGACCCAATCAGCAAAAGGATAGCTGGCACTGTCCAAAAGGCATGAATGAGCCTTTGATGGCCCACTGAAGCATTAAGACAGAGCTAGGGAATTCAAAGAGACTGTGCTTGAGGGATGAGTGAAATGAGTTGAATGAAATAAGACATTGGTTATGGTCAGTTGCTCACAAAGAAAAAAAATACATCTCCTGATTTGCACTAGTGAGCTTAGTTACACTGGTGTAATGCCATGGAAGTCAATAGTTATTCCTGATTTTGACTAGTGATCTGATTTACACCAGTGTCATGTCACTGAAGTCTGTGTCAATAGTGCTTTATACCAGTGTAGTAGAGAATGGTATCAGGCTCTTAGATTACCTTTAAGCTACCTTGATTTAAAAAGTGCCTTCTCCGGGCTAGCCTGTGCCCTTGTCTCTCTCAGAAAAACAGATACATAAAGCCCCCTCTAGCTTTATGCTCACCCTTCCTTGCCCTTAGAGCAGTGGTTCCCAAACTTTAACAACCTGTGAACCCCTTTCACCAAAATGTCAAGTCTCGCGAACTCCCTCCTAAAAAAGAATATTTCCAGGGATTTTCTCTTTTACCTGAGTATAAATTATAAAAGCAGTGATCTTGGAAATATAAAATTTGTTTTTATGACATGCTTATTACACACTATTTATTATTAATTATTATTTATCATTACAGTATTTTTATTACATTATGGCAACACTCTTCCAAGATCTCACTTTCGTAGCTTGTATCACTTTGAATAAACTTGTTATAAGACAAGGCTCCTATGTTTCATCAAGAAGTATCAGATGTGAAACAGCATGAAGATATCTAAGAAGCCAACTCAGAGTTCCTCTTATACAAGCATTCAGGTCTTGAGCAGTTCAAGCAAACAACACACATTACAACGAAGCTTAAACTTGTTCTTCATAATAATTTTAAAAACAATCCTAGCTGCCTATTTAATTTTAAAAACAGCAAAAAATATCCACCTCCCTTTCCATTTCTTATAAGGAGTCTTGAAGTTTAAATCTCCTCAGTGTGATAGATGTGCTTGCTTTGATCTGCTTAGCTCTTGGAAGTCCAGGGGCTCCGGGCTGCTGGTCCCGTGCTGCCTGGGGTCCCTAAGGACAGCTCTGTCCGCCATCAGGGAATTTTTCCCTGAGAACTTCCTGTAACATTTCACGAACCCCAGTCTGGGAACCACTGCCTTAGAGCCAAGTCTGGTGCTGAATGAAACCCCTGCGCTCTGGATATGCCACTGTGAGCACATGGCTGGTGCCTTTCCTCCATCTACTTCCACTCGATGCCCAGGTGAGCTATTGTTAAGAGCTTGTACAGAAGGGTGTTCTTGTGGTTAAGACACAGAACTGAGACTCAAGTGATCTGGGTTTAACTCTTGCCTTTGCTGTAGACACCCTCTGTACGCTTGGGCAAGTCGCTTAACTTCTTCAGTTTCCCACTTTTAATATGGGGATAATAATGTTTCAGTTTTCCTGCTGTTTGTCTATTTAGATTATAAACTCTTCAGGGCAGGGACTGTCTCTCACTTGCATAGTGCCTAGCATAACAGAAACCTGATCTTGCTTGAGGCCAATAGGTTCCACTGTAATACTAGTACTAATAATTACGCCCATTTCATAGATGGGGAAACTGAGGCCTGGTCTACACTACGACTTTAATTCGGATTTAGCTGCGTTAATCCGAATTAACCCTTCACCCGTCCACACTACAGAGCCAGTTAATTCGAATTAAAGGGCACTTAAAATCGATTTCTGTACTCCACCTCGACGAGCGGAGTAGCGCCAAAATCGATTTTGTTAATTCGAATTAGGGTTAGTGTGGCCGCACACCACCGAATTAATGTGGTTAAATTAATGGGGTAGTGTGGCCGCACACCACCGAATTAATGTGGTTAAAAACCGAATTAATGTGCTTAGTGTGGCCGCGCACAATCGAATTTATACAACCTGTTTCCCAAATTCGAATTATCTAAATTCGGATTAATCCCGTAGTGTAGACATACCCTGAGAGACAGAGTGGGGCAGTGACTTGCTCAAGGTCACATAGTGAGTCAGTGGCAGAGCCAGGAATAGAAGCCAAGAGATGTTGGAAGACAGCCAGTCTTGTTCAGGTCTCAGTGAAGCCAATGGAACAACACCTATGGGGAGATCAGTGGGTTTTGAATTGTCCTACGTGAACTTCTGGAAACCACAGTGGCTGCGGTTTGACCCAAGCCATTCCTGGTGGTGTTTGCTGTTCTATTGCAGCTGCCTGCATATGTAATTAAATAATTAATTATCAGTATGCTAATTGGTTTTATTGGTGCGTTTACTCCCCCTTTATTGGCAGTAGGGACGTACTTTGCTAGCATTGGTGCAGGTCTGGTGCAGATGGCGCATCAACCCCCCCTGCTTTTGTGTATGGGTGTGTGGGTATCTGCTTTCCTCATTTCACTTGTTTGCAATGAATTTACAAATCCCTTAAGTGTGGAAAACTGAACTGTCCCCTGGGAGAGACAGATGGAGGCAGAGGCATTATAAAGGCATTCAAAGCAGCTTTTTTGGTTAATATCTCTATATGTACGTCTACAGATGACTCATTAGTTTGACATTCCTGCCCTTCTCCTCTCTGTGCCTCTGCATACATAGTGTGCTTCAGAGCTCCACTCAGAGGAAGTGCTATCAAGGCAAAAGTGAGACCAACACGTGCAAACTTTTAACGCAGCCCCAAGGTGCAATCCCTGCCTTCAGTGGGATGTTTATTTCCTCTTCTCGTGGGGTTTCATTTTAACACTGGATCTGGGACTGGAGAATAAACTCATACAGGGCCCGATTGTGATCCCCTTGCTCACAATCAGGAATTTTTTGATGAAAAAATGCTGATTTGTTGAAAACCAAACTGTTCCCAAAACAGTATCAAGTTCAACATAACATCTGACTCAAAACAGTTTTGATCAGCGTTTCCAGATTTTTCCAAAAGTCTCATTTTGACATTGCTAGACCAGAAAGTTTGAATGTTTGAGTTGAAACAACTCTTCATTGGTAAATTTATACTAAAAAAGTATTTTTTTAAAAAAAGATTAAAATAAAAATGAAGCATTTTGATTGACCCAAACAAATGGGTTTTTTTTTTTTTTGGGGGGGGGGGGAACACGAGGTATTCGGTTCAGAAAAATTAAGATTTTTTTACTTTTTCATCTCAATTTGGTACAAGAAATTTTTCTAAAATATCAGATTCTCACGGGATGGGGGAAATGTTTCCCACTCAGCCCTACTGCTGGTGAACTATATCTTACACCATCAGTGGTCCCACTGATTCATCGGTTCCTAGATTATAAAGCCAGAAGGATAATGGTGATAATCTAGCCTGTGACCTCCTGTGAAAACAGACCATGGAACTTGCGTGAGTAATTCCTGATGAACTAGACCAGATCTTTTAGAAAAACAATCTGTATCCAAACAATTAAAGCCAGTGGCTGAGATTCTGGCGCAGCCTGGAGGATGGGCTTTAAGGCTGGGTCTACACTACAGCGGGGGTCCGACCTAAGATACGCAACTTCAGCTACGTGAATACCGTAGCTGAAGTTGCGTATTTTAGGTCGGCTTACCTGGCGGTGAGGACGCGGGAAAGTCGACCGCTGCCGCCGACTCCGCTGCCGCCTCTTGCCGAGGTGGATTTCCGGAGTTGACGGCAGAGCGATCAGGGATCGATTTTACCGCGTCTTCACTAGACGCGGTAAGTCGATCCCCGATAGACCGATTGCTACCCGCCGGATCGGCGGGTAGTGAAGACATGCCCTAAGGCACATATATGAGAAGTGTTGTCTCCCTTTAAATAGCCTGTGAACCCTCTAGTGGTGCTTATCATGTTCTGTGTTTTAGAAACCACCAGTAACCAACCGGAGCAGCAGTGTGCATGTGTAGTTGCACCTTACATGTTTGTGTTTATTTAGTAAGCGTGGTTATCGGAACCCAACTGTGCCCTGGGTGGTTTCTTCATATTATTATCATTGTGCAGAGAGCAAAAGACACAACACCGCCTTGGAGTCCTTCTAAATCTGGACTGATGTGGGGGCCCTAGTGTAATGCAGGGCATCACGGGGGGGAAAGGGGGCTGCACTAAGTTATGCCAGCCTCCCCAGGACTACCTATGGCCTACAGCACACCCCAGAATGTGTGTAGCCATGCCTCCTGTCCGGTTTGCAGGAGTGCCCTGTGCCCAATGAATTCTTCTCTAGTCCCTTGTGGGCTGTTTTGGGCTGGAGCAGGAAGCAGTTCCCAGTGGGATTACTCATGGAGTTATGTTCTGGTCAATAGGAGTGAAGGCATCAGAATCCAGCCCATAAAAAATAGCAACATGTGCCAAAAAAAGAAAAGAATAGTAGCACCACTTCTCTAATTCTCAGCATCATGAGTCACTCTGTCTCTTTTGCAAATAACGTACAAGCCAGGGGGCTCCGGGTCTGCGTGGGACAGGATCTGTATTGAAGGACAGCTTGCCTGCTGCTTAGCTATGTTACAGGAATAAATGTCTACTCTGCGTCAGCTGCTTGCAAAGTCCCGCTAAGTCCTTCCGGCCCCAGCTCCAAGGCTCACGTTCTGCCTCAAGTTTAATAAATACGTACACAGCCAGAAATTGATTTTTCTAAAAATGTAATATGCGCACAAAACCCAACATGTATAAAATATGCTGGCGTCCAGGGGAACAATTGAATTTCTTTCCTGCCCAAAAAATCAATTGTAAAAGTGTATGTAAAAATACAATGGCACTAAACTCCAAATAATTAGGTGATTGTGCTAAGCGAACATCTTATTTAAAAATGGCTCAGCAGTATGCGTCTGTAAGACACAATCTAATCAGAAAGAAACAGGAAATGTAGCAGTTTCCAGGTGAGCAAGCAGAAATGCAGAAGTCATTGTATGTAGGCAAAAAAAAAAAAAATATCAGGGGTGGAAATGACAAAGGGAGGAAAGGAAACAACAAAAAAAAAAAGAAAAAAAAAAAAAAAAAAAAAAAAAGATTCCACAAGAAAAAAAAAAAAAGCAGAAAACATAGTATATGGACAAAAAAAAAAAAAAAATATCAGGGTTGGAAATGACAAGGGGAGGAAAGGAATCAACTACACATACAGGAGTAATAACAACACATTGCCATCATTATTCCTCCGTGGAAAGCACAGCAAAAAGAATAAGGGGAAACATGAAATTAAATCAAATATGATTACCAAATAAATAGAAAAGGACTGGCTGTTTTCACAAAGCATGTTTTGGCACCAGGACTTGGCTCGAGGAGAGGCAGAGAAATAAGAAAGCCTGGAAGGAATTGGACAGGAGTTCGGTTCCTGCAAGCCAGCCTGGTAAATGGAGAATAGCATTTGCCACCCCCCAAGTGGAGGAAGAATAGTCCTGTGGTTCAGGCACTTGAGCGGGATTCAGGAGGTTTGAGTTCAATTTAAGACTCTGCCACAGATTGCCTGTGTGACCTCGGGTAAATCACGTAATCTTTCTATGCCTCGGTTTCCCATGTGTAGAATGGGGATAATAATCTGTCTTGTCTATTTATAGCCAGTTCTTTAGGATAGGGACTATGTCTATGTACAGTACCTAGCACAGGGGAGCCCTTATCTCAGAAGGGGCCTATAGGTGCTACGGCAGTAAAATTATAAAGAACAGGCCACTGGTCCATCTGATCCAATATACTATCTACTGCCCTAGAGGCACAGACCACATGTACCACATACCTAAGGACCTGGTGGCTCCTTCATCACCTGCATGCTTGAAGACAGGACTGGGTGTCTTTTTAAAAGATCTGCTCTAGCTCAACCAGCAGCTGGGGGTCTGATGCTGAAATTATTGGGGGGTGAGCTTCTCTGGTCTGTGCTAGACAGAGGGCTTAAATTCAGCCAGAACTGCCCAGAGCTCTGCTCAGGTAAATATTTTCAAACCCACAGAAGTCCCAGTGCCTCCCACGGGGCTGAAACCCTGAGCCTCGGCCTGACCTGTGAGGCAGAAGCCCTGAGCCCCAGGAAATACTCGGTGAGAATTTAAGCCCTGGTTACACAGGAGGTCAGGCTAGATCCGTGGTTCTGAGCCCACAGCCCACTTTCAGCCCAATCTGTACACAGCTGTGGCCCATGTGACATCCTTAGGGCCATACAGGAAGTATATATCTTGTGTGGATGTGGCCCACATAACACAGAGAGCTGCATATGCAGCCCACAGTGGTAAATAGGTTGAGAACCACTGGGCTAAATGATCATAGGGGTCCCTCCTGGCCTTAAATTTTGTGACTCTATCCCAGAAGGCCACCCACAGACACTGACCTACCCAAACCAATGGTCAAACATTTGCAGCCAGCTGAGGAGCCGTAGTTAATAGCCCCCCTGGTTTCCCTAGGAGAGGGCAAGAAGCAGAGCTTGTCCAGTAAAAGACCCTTGACTCAGGAGCTGACTCTTCTCTCTGGGTTTCTTGGCCTTCAGGACTCTCTGCAAGGTCTCTCTGTTTGCTTAGGTGTCCCCTGAGGAGGTGGGTAGGGAGGTGATGTGCATGGAAAGCCGCCTTGCGGGTGGGAATCCATCAGGATCTTTTGCGTGTGGATTTGTAAATAAACAACATGAATTATTAACAACAAAACAATAACGATAGTTCATCAATAATAAATATCCCAAGTGATCGGCATCCCGAGTTCCAGAAAGGTGCTTTTAATCAAATTAAAATAAGAAAATAAGTAAATCTCATCTAATATCTCATCTCCTGTCAAACCAGAGCAACCTAATGGTCTATGCTGGCATCCTGCCTCCCTGCCTACGCTGGCATCCTACCACTGTAGACAAATAGCCCATATAAACCAGTCACCCTCTGAAGGCATGTCTACTCTGCAAGCAGAGGTGAGCCTGCAGCATCTGGAGACCCAGCTGAGCTAGCTTTGATAGAGCTGGCAGTGAAACTGCGGCAGCAGCATGGGCTAGACGCTCGAGTGCTGTCCAGGGTCCCGGGTGGGGGTGTACAGACTTTGCTGCCGCGGCTTCATTGCTCTTGTTATTTGTGGGAGCAGGTGGGAATGTTTTATTTTTTTAATTAAAACAAATCCTATTTTCATACAAATGTCCTTAGCAATAAAGACTGAGGGAGTGAAATGCAGGTATCTTGGTATAATTGTATCTAAATAAGTTGCTTTTTTTAAAAAAAAAAAATCAAAATCAAAAATCCACACTGCACCAGCTGCTCTTTTAAACTTCTCCGGCTTCCAATCCCGAGCTGCTCCCATCACAAAGTTTAACAGCTCTCATAATCAATGAGCACAGGAGCCCTTGGTAGGTTAGAGTCATTCATCTTTCCCAATGGGTCATTTATCACATGTGGCGGGTGTGTTTGGGAAAGGAGGGGAAAAGTCATGATTGAGCCTTTTCTCCTTGTTAGGATGCAGCTTGGCTGTGAAATATCCAGCCACCCAGTCTTCTCCCTTAACTTCTGCTATGCATCTCCAGAGCAATGGGCCTGATCCGTAGTCCATTCTCAGTGCATTCCTGTAAGTAGCTGGGAGACTTTCCATTGACTCCAGCTGGCCTTGGATCAGGCCATAGGAATTGCTGTATGTCTACATTTGATACTGATTCCTCTGTCCCCTCCATAGCCCTCTTGTCACCAGTGTGCTGCTTTGCTGAAGGAGGACCTGATCCTGCTGTTCCTGAATTCAATGGCAAAATTCGCATGGGGAGGAATTTTGAAAAACAAACAAACAAAAACCACACCATTGAAATCAATGGCAAAACTCTCACCAAGTTCAATGGGGCCATTGATTTTGGTGGACACAGGTTCAGAGCCCAGTGCGCTGCGTGTCCTCAATCCTCATAGGTTTCTCTGGCCGTAAGGGTGCTGGGCCCCATGCCAGACTGGCCTCTGATTACCGTGTCGCTCTTTTCTCTTTGCTCAGTTATTGCTCTGTGTTGTCAGGGAGTGATTAAAGCACCAAACACAGTAATGTTCACGTTGCAGGGAGTGTGGTCTAGACAGTGCCAGGGACTGATGTTTGCAGAATAGATGTAGCCCAAAGAGCAGCAGCACCACGCTGCCACTGTGCTCTATGCCGTTGTGCCTTGATTTCTGAGCTGGAGGTACCATCTGTAAGACCTAGTGGGAGGATTCAGTCTCTGTTCCACCCTCGCCTTATCCACTGTGACTCAGGGTGCTGCTCCGGGCTCTAGAGCTTTGACCTTTTAGACCACGAGTGTGACTCTGGCCCAGGGTGTTGAGTGACTCTGGGATTGTCTACAGCTGTGCCACTGTATCATTTCAGTGTAGATGCCACCTACACTGGTGGGAAGGGTTCTCCCATCAGCATAGGTAATCCACCTCCGCGAGTGGCGGTAGCTAGGGCGATGGAAGATTTCTTCCGTTGACCTTGTGGTGTCTAAACTGGGGGGACGTCACTCATGGCTATGGACTTTTCCCACCCCTGCATGACAAAGTTGGGTCAACTTAACTTTTCAGTATCCCCTCAGCCAGTTTGTGAGGGAGTGTGAGTAGTCTTAGGCTGGCTCCTCACTCTGCACTTTGCAAGTACACCTCTACCCGGATATAACGCGGTAAAGCAGTGCTCCGGGGGGGCGGGGCTGCGCACTCCAGCGGATCAAAGCAAGTTTGATATAACGCGGTTTCACCTATAATGCGGTAAGATTCTTTGGCTCCCGAGGACAGCGTTATATCCGGGTAGAAGTGTATCCCTACATGGGCCAAACTGAGGCGATAATTGGTTAAGTACCAGGTGATTCTCTTTTAACTGTTCTCAGTGGGTGAGCTGACTCACCTTGTTAACTGATGTGACAGGAAGGAGGGCGGAGAGGGGAAGGCTAGAAAGAAGTGCCACAGAAGAGTAGACTGCAGGGAAATGTGACCTTCCCTAGGGAGAAGGTAAAAAGCCTTATGTTGTAGGGGAACAAGGGCTTTACAGCACACTGTAAATACAACACTTGGTGCTTAGCTTGCCACTGGTGTGCGTGAAGACTGTTTGCAGCCAGGAAGCCAGGGTGAGGGAACCCCATCCTGTGACATGGCTGTGTGGTAGAACGGGTTCTGGGGAGCCCCCAGGTATGTCTACACTGCAGTTAAACAACTGTGGCTGGCTCGTGTCAGCTGACTGGACTCATGGGGCTCGGGCGATGAGGCTGTTTAATTGCAGCGTAGATGTCCGGGGACCTATTCAAACCGCAATTAAACAGCACTGAGCCCGAGTCAGCGGATGCAGGCCAGCCGCAGATGTTTAGTTGCACTGTAGCGGGGTCTGTCCTCAAAAAACCACTGCTGCAAATGGTTCCAAGTGACCCCACGGCTGGCAGCTCCAGGAGCACAGGTGGATTAACTGCAGATTTCTACTGTCAGGGTGGAAGACTTGGGCCCTGCATTTTATTCCGTCTCCTGAACTTGCACTGTGTTTCCTGCTATAAACTGAAAATGAGAAAGGGCAGCTGAAGGTGGGGGAAGAGGGAGGGGAAAAAATCACCTGCAAACACAAGCAACACCCGCCGCTGGCTCTCTGGCACCTCATACCCGGCTTTCATTCCTCCCTGCCCAGGTGCTAAAATTCAGAGCCTGGTTCCATTTATTTCTGACTGTTGCTGGGAAAGTGAAAACACTCTGAAGCCAAACAACTTCCCCCCTAAACATCTCAGACCAGCCGTGTTCCCATCCCCTAGTGAAGAGAGTTAGAAATGCAGGGGGGAGAGGTGGAAGGGGGCATTTGGCCAGGAGTGTAATGTGAGCTGACAGGTTAGTTAAAAAAAATGAAATGCAATTCTTATTGGCTCAGAAAATGAGAAAAAAAATCGGTGGAGGTGGATGAACTGAGTGAGGTGGGTTGTTTTATCCCTCCCCTCCCCCCTGCATACCAAATAGGTCAGCGCTCAGTAGCACCCAGCCAGCAGTGGGGAAAGAAATAATAAATAGCAAAGGGCAAAGAAATAGAAAGGATCAGGCTATGCGATCCTTGTGTATTGCCACGAATCAAATACGTTCAGGACCGCTGGAAAAGTCACAAGTCGGTTTAGAGGTTGGCTTTTTATTTCCTTTTGCCTATTTTTACAATTTCAGTTGTTGGTGTTTTTTACAAAATCCCCTTCCCCTCTGCCCCTCTTTTGATCTTTTTTTGGTGCACTGCAGCTGTTAACAAAAAATACATCATGTTGGAGACAAAGTGAGCGTGTATGTGTGAGTGCATGATCCCTCTTCCAGAGAGGAATCTTTGAAGAGGAAAACGAGTGATCTGAATAAAGAGAGAGAGACAGGGAGGGAGGGAGAAAAAGCCATGAGGGAGAGCTTTGATCCCACTATCCATGACTCTGCCTTTCTGGGGGTTGGATTGTTCTAATACAAAGGGGTGTTGGGAGGAGATATTGTCTCCTGATTCGTCATATCCACTGACCTGGTGAGACGGAGCCTGATTTTCCTCTGGCTTACATACCAACTGTGCAGCGCCATTGTGTCATTATTTACAGCAGAGTGCAGAGTTGGGGAGTAAAATGCCACTGTTTTTCATTTGCTCAGTTCCCCCACTGCTGAGTCTGGGTTACACAACCTGTTCTGTGCCCAGTCCACAGAGGAGATGGGTCTCTCAAGCTGTATTGACTCTTGCTTTGCACTCTGGATCAGTCCCCAGCATTGGCTGAGAGGGCAGCTGCCACACAAGTAGGATTTGAACTGCTCAGAGCCCTGTCTGGGATGGCTACCATCTGAGCCAACACCAGGAATTAAACCTAGCAGCCTCTGGTGTTGGATGCATCTGAATCCTTACAGGTTGAGCTGAAGAGCTACGTTCTCAGCCTGATAGCTCTGATGGGCCCACAGGGTACGTCTGCATTTGAGCTGGCAGGTGTGATTCCCAACATGCTCGAGTTAGTGCCTAAAAATAGCAGTGCATCTGCGGCAGTATGGACGGGGGCTTGGGCTAGCTGCCCTGAGTACACTCCTGCCCAACCTCCTGGGTCAGAAGTGGCAGAAGGTCCCTAAATGTGGGGGGCCACTGGCACACAAACCGTGGCCGGGCCCCTGTGCCACCCCTTCCCCGAGGCCCTGCCCTCACATCACCCCTTCTCCCCAAGCCTCTGCCCCCCCATTCCTTTCACACACACACACACCCCAGTGCTTGCCCTAATGGATGGTAAAAGCGATGGGGCCATGGCCCCCTTCCTCGCCCCCCTACCCCCAGTTCCAGCACCCTTGCCCTGGGTACGTCCTTGACAGCCATGCCGCCATTTTTAGGTGCTAGCGAATATTTGGAGCTAGTCTGAATAGGCACCTCCCAACTCAAAAGTCGACATACCCGTATTCTCTGTGGATTAGGTGATGTGGAGGGCTCGGAACATATGCTGAGCAGTTGGTTACACTTATACAACACCTGGAGTTCGGAACTGATGGTGTATCCTAGATAAGAAGTCCCAATAGGCAGAACAAGTGGTCGGCCGTTATGGGAATTTATTATTTGTATTGTGCGACTGCCCAGGAGCCCCAGACGTGGGCCAAGACCCTGTTTTGCTAGGTGCTGTACAGACAGAACAGAAAGACAAACTCTGTGAGGCAGGGACTAAGCACCTGAATTGTTAGAATATCTTTGTAGTGCTGAAAATGCTGCTCTAGATCGCAGAGGGAAATTGGGAGACCCTAATTTACACACACACACACAAGGGGATCGAAGGGACACTAGGATCCTGGGCCCTAATTCAGGTGAAACAGCTGACTCCTTGTGGGAAGAGGCTTTGTTTCTTTGGCAGGGAGGTGAGCTCCCTGCCCTTGGCTCAGTTGGGCTGTCCAGTTACTTCACGAATCCACCTGAAACGCAGCAGTTTTTCAATTGCCCCATGCCTTGCAGAATGAGCCAGTGAAAGGGGGGTGCAAACCACCGCCATTCGGAGTCAGGAGTGACTTCACACCCGGTCCACAGGGCAATGGGGACCCTGGCCCCACATGTTCCGATGCTGGGTGTCTCTTTCCTGCCCCTGGAGCTAGACTGTGTAATTCAGCCAAAGTGATTTTGACAGGGTTTACAGCTCCACCCTCCCTGACACTGAAATTATGACTGATGGGAACTAACTACCCCTCTGTCAAGCTCAGCAGAGGCCAGCAACTGAATGGACCGTGGAAATGGAACCCCCGCTCAGCCAGAGGTGGTCCTGTGGGGTCAGGGATGGAGCAGTTCTGTTGGAGTCAACATATGAGGGAAGCTTGCCCTACCCTGCCTCTGTTGTGCCTGCTCCATAATAATCAGAGGCCTTCACGCTCTCAGGCTTCCCCCTTCCACCAGCACTGAATTCAAGAGGAAAAGATTGCCACAGCAGAAATTATATAGATAAAAACCCCCAGGGGTTTAGCTGTGACAGGATGGGGGTAGCTGAGATTAGCTTTATAATAACTGTCCCTGTTGCTGTGCTGCCTGCCTGTTCCTGGAAACAAACACTTGTGTTTCCCTCCCAGGGCTGATTATGTGAAGGTCAGTTTTGCCCCTTACTATCCAAAAACATGCTGAGTCTAGCAGGCTCTCCACCTGATTTTCTATGCATTGAACTTCAGAAACCTGGAAGACTCTCTGACAACAAGACATGAGGATTTGGCCATTATTTTTCTTTTTCTCTCTCTCTCTCTCCCTTCTCCCCCTCCCGCCTCTCCCTTTCCAAAAGAGGATTATGGGTTGCACCTATTAATTCTAGTCCTGAAGCACTGAATGGAACCTTTCCTGCTTGCAGAGTGTTTTATAACCTGCTTCCTCCCAAATCCCCTCTCTGTCTGGAAGTGTGCGTGTGTGTCCTTCCTTGGCTCAAGGAGAAACTGTTGGCAACAGAGTGAGGGTAGCAAGCAGCATGATTCAGGCTCTTCATGGCCGTGAAAACCCTCCCCCCCATTAAATAACACTTAGTTCCTATAGATCACCCAGGGATCTCAAAGCACTTTAAAAATGCAGGTATTTGTTTGACTTCTTCATGGCTCGGTCTGTCCATCTGTACCATCGATACAAGTACTTGCCTAAGGTCACGCAGATTAAGTCAGAGGCAAAGCGAAGACTCCCAGGCTCTTGTATCAGCTGCTAGACAATGCTCTTTCCTGGGTTCTGTGCTATTTTGAGAGAGACAGTGACTCTGCATTGCCATTACGTTAACGCAGAGACCAGCAATTTAAGAGGAAGGAGGCCCTGATGGCCGAGGCCCCGGGCTAGGCCTCAGAAAACTGGGATGCAATTCTTGGCTCAGTCATTGACTGCCAGCGTGACCTTGTGCAAATCACTTAATCTCTCCGTGCCTCAGTTCCCCATCTGTAGAATTGAGGTGATCATATTCCCTTTTCTGTTCTGTCAGCAGTGTCATAGGGACTGTTTTACAGTACAGTACCTTGCACATCTCACCTCTGATCTAGTCCTACCACAATATGAATAACTAACTCTGAATACAGCTTCTGAGAGAAGTATCTGTACTGGGCTCCTATGCCAACATTGAGCAAAGTCTATCTACGTCCCCACAAAGTTAATTTGGCAGCATCGGAGCTCACCTGGAGGGACGTGCATCCAATCCAGCAGCACATGAAAAACATAGGTCTGATTATGTGTGTGTGTACTGGTAAACAAAATGCCTCGAAGTTTCCATGTCCCAGGTTGCTCTGACCTCCCCTGTCACTTGTTCGCGGCGTTGGTTTGCTTCTTCCATGTAGTCTTCTGTCTCCAAGCTGCCTGCGGGCGATGCAAGCAGAGAGGCGCCCTGAGCTTTGTAAATGTCAGCAGCTTTATCTAGGCATGCCCATGTAAACTCTCCTGACCAAGGAGTTGACTGGATTCAGATGGGAAAGAGGTGAGAAGGAGATGCAGGTAATTAGCAATCCTATCACTCGACTGCTATGGTTTCCTTTTTATCTCTGGCTCCTTCAAGGGGCTTGTCAAACAAGGCTGTGAAATGCAATCCAGCTCCCATGGCTATTTCACTACTCCTGCCCCACCCCGGCAGATGGTTATTGTTCAGAGGTGTCTGTTATGGGGACCACGGCTCCCCCAGGGCAAAATGGAAGCCAGCAGAACCCTCTTTCTTCCCAAGCAGGTCCCTGCCAGGTCAACACCATGGACTTCCATGTGGCAACGTTAGGAAAAAAAAATAGGTTGGACTAATTAAGTGGAAAGTAATGACCTTTTTCGACTCTTTCCCCTGAGCAGAAATTGATACCTGGTCATTACACCATGACTGTTATTACTAATGAAGCTGAAACTGGGCAAAATATTTATACAGGATTAGGTGTTGTGAAAAGACTGGAGATAAAGGAAGCCCCTTCTATGCACTGGGGAATGAAGCGCTGTCCAGAGGTGCGTTTGATACCCCTGGAGATCAGAGTCTTCTATCTGCAGTGCTATAGAATGGCTACGGGCAAGGGCAGTGCCCCGGGGAGGGGGGGGGGGAGAGCATGTTCTGGGAGCCTGGACTCTATTCCTGGCTCTGTTAGTGTGGGATGGCTGCTATCTTCTCCGACATACTGGGGATTGAACCAGGGACTGCCAAAGCTGAAAGCATGACTTGCGATAACATGGGCTACAGTGCCAGGTCTCCTGAGAGCCTCTGTAGATTGGGCAGAAAGGGGGACCGGTAACATACATTGACTCCTGGGTTACATTAGCAACTGGCTATGTGACCATGGGCAAGTCACATGGGGCCGGACTTTCAGAAGAGTTCACCCAGCAGGCCCCTGGGTGACACTTAATGACAGATTTTCAAAAGATCTCAGTCCCCACAGTGCTGAGCTGTCTCGAAAATCTGGCCCTTAATCCTTATGTACCTCAGTGTCCCACTAGTAAAATGAGGACCATCACACACCCCTTCTTCCAAAGGGATGCTGTCCTGTTGAATTCATTCACGTCTGTAGAATGCTTTGAGCTTCATAGCTGGAAGGCCGTAGAGAAGTGCAAAGTGGAACTACACTGTATAAAGTGACTCTGACTGGAATGCCAGCTGAGGCGCAAACCCAGTTTCTAGAGTCATTGGGGTGGAGTCCAGTTTCCACAACCCCTTCACTCCTTAGCCTCTCAGCCGAGAAGAGGGACAGTTAGTACCAATTCTGATCCTGGTTTCTCTGATAGGGTCACTGGGACCATGACAGAGACTCTATCTCACAGGCCACTGAGTCAGGAGTGACTTTCAGTTGTATAGCTTCTTGCCCCCTCTCCGTATCTGTTTGTAATCTGTGTGTGTATAGTACACACACACACACGCTCACTCTCTCTCTCTCCTTCTTTGTTATTCCATCCATCTGCCTCTGTCAACCACTCTCTTCTGCTCCATCATTCCTGTGACATCTCTGCTCAATTTGGAGCTAGGCTTCTTGTCCTTTGCATTTTGTTGGCCCCTTGGCCCTGCCTCGTGCTGTTGCCTTCAGCCTTATCTAGTGTAATATTGATTTCTTTCTTTTTTAAACAGAGTGCACAGAGAAATCAATGATTGATGAGAGAGAGCGAAGCAGAGGCATCCGAAGGACTGGGTTTGGAAGCCAACTGAATCAACATCCTAGAGCAGAGCCGGTTGGGGAGCTGTGTAATACCCTGTGCAAAAATCTGCTGTTCCCGATATAGTGCATGGAAGGGAGAATCTGGTATGGACAGACCTAGATCAATTATTGTAGGGTCATGTGCAGAGTGGGAGAGGTAGGGATGAAGAGAGAGAGGGAGAAAATAAGTAATATAAGAAGACCTAGATTCATAGAGTTTAAGGCCAGAAGGCACCATTAGATCATCTAGTCTGACCCCTGTATTACATTTCACCCTGTTAGCCCTGTGTTTGACTAAAGCCTATCTTCCAGAAAGGCATCTGGTCTGAATCTGAAGATGTCACGAGATGGAGACTCCACCGTTCCATTGGCAGTTTGTTCCAAAAGGTAATCACCCTCTCTGTTAAAGCATCTCTCTCTTCTTTCCACTTGGAATGTGTCTGGCTTCAGCTTCCAGCCATTGGTTCTTATTATATCTTTCTCCACTAGATTAGAGAGCCCTTTAGTACCCGTCAAGGTACTGACGCACGTTAATCAAGTCACGGCTCCTTCTCCTTTTAGGATAAGCTAAACTGAGCGCTCTACATTTCCCACTTGTGTTACTATTTATTGTGGTAGCACAGAGAGGTTCTAATCAAGGACAAGGGCTCCATTGGGGTAGGTGCTATACCCACATACAGGGACAGACTTTAAAGGGCAGTTAGGACCTCAAATCCCAGTGAAAGTCAATGGCAGGTGGGCGCCCAACTCCCATTTGTACCTTTGAAAATCTTTTAATGAAAAGAGAGTCCCTGTGAGGCAAACCCACTGCTGGACCAGGGCTGCTCACTTGCTACAACCCTCAGCCCTCCAGCGGAGCCTGCAGCGACGCAGCTCTCGGGCAGCCTGCAGCAGCTGCCCTAACTCGTTGCTCAAGCAAAGGCTACAGTGTTCCACCTCTCGGGCGTGCTGCAGCAGCCTATCCATGGGCAGGGGCCGGGGCAGATGCCCATAGGCACAGGTATTTCATTCTCACCGCCAGAACCGCAAGTTAGTCTGTGCAGTGGCACTGCTCAGCCTCAGCTGGGAAACCTCCAGCTACCTCGTGGTGTTGCAGACTCCCTGTCCCTGTCCCTGCCTGAACCTTGTCCCGGACTGCTCTGACCCTGCTCCAGCCCTGCTCCCACCTCCTGATGCCCAGACCCTTAGAATGACTCCAGTCTGGCTTCAACCTTCGGCCTGTGTCCAGACTCTGACTATGATCCTGATTTGGCTTGTCTACAGACGCTGACCCAGGTTCCGACTCACGGCCTGTCCCTGGATCCTGGTTTCAGTGCTGCTCTCAGCCTGGTGCTGTCTCTGCGTTCGGCGTCAAACGGTGGTACCTGACGGCTGCTCCAACCACCAGCCCTGACTGCCTAGAACCCAGAGCCTGACAGGTCCTGCCCCAAAGAACTTACAGTCTAAGAGAGGAGCAGAACTTTGATCTCCTAAATGGTAAGCCAAGAGCCCACTCACTCCACTACGTGTTAGAGAGGAAGGATTTCCTTGGGATACCTGGGTTCAAGTCCCTGTTTTGATACAGACTTCCCCTGTGACCTTGAGCAAGTCACTTAGGCCCAGAGCCTGAAAGGTATTTAAGCTCCATTTACATCAATAGAAGATACCTTTAAGACCCTCAATATCTTTAAAACATAAGAACGGCCAGACTGGGTCAGACCAAAGATCCATCTAGCCCAGTATCCTGTCTTCTGACAGTGGCCAATGCCAGGTGCCCCAGAGAGAGTGAACAGAACAGGGAATCATCAAGTGATCCATCCCCTGTCGCCCATTCCCAGCTTCTGACAAACAGAGGCTAGGGCCACCATCCCTGTCCAGGTGACCAGATAGCAAGGGTGAAAAAGCGGGACACTTTTTTTTCCGGGGGGGGGGGGGGAAGCGGGGGGAATAGTTGCGTATATAAGACAAAGCCCCTAACATCAGGATGGTCCCAACAATATTGGGACATCTGGTCACCCTAAATACCTTTGAGGATCTATGCCTCCGTTTCCCCATCTATAAAATGCAGATAAGAGTACTGCCCTACCTCATCAGGGGTTCTCAGGATAAATATATTGTTGTGAGCCCGGGTGAAACCTTGTTACGGGTTGAATTCAAACCTCCTTCAAACTGATGTGTGGACAGGCCCATCACTTAAAATAGGTGTAAGAAACACATAAGGGCCCACTCCTTTAAAAAAAAAAAAAAAAGAAGAAAGAAAAAGCATCTAATAGAATCTGCCCAGACACTAGCACTACTTGGACAGTTGGTTTCACTGGCTTTTTATGATCCTGGGTGTGAGTGTGTGAGACAAAGAGCCAGAGGCCAAAAGCAAGAAGGAGCCTGTGAGCACAGTCTGAGTGACCCTGGGGAAAGCTAGAGGGAGTAAGCTCTTGCGTCTGGTGTTGACTGAAGAGGCTGGGGGGCTAAGAAACTGCTCCTTTTATTTTTGGCTCCTCCTGTGTTCGGAGGAGCAGGACTTTGTACATTCCCTGTAAATAAAAAAATGGATCAAAGAAAATACCAGACTACTCCAGACTGGAACATCCCTAAGGCCCTGAAATTTGACCAGCTGCTCAGGTCAAAAAGGGGCAACAATATTAAAGAGCGTCAGGTGCTCAGATACTTCCAGTGACCAGGGCCAAGTAAGTACCTTAAATGGATACAACAGGCAGATAGAGCCTGGAGCTGCACTGTCTGTGGTTTGGGTTAGTCTTTTCTATGTTTTGCAGGAGTTTTGATATGGTTCTGCACTGATTAAAATGTAGAGCGCTTGTTGGGCTTTCGCACACAGGGAGCGCTATAAATCCAATCACGATTGATTGATTGATTTTCATTCCCTAACTTTTACATCCCAAGTTCTGCAGCTTGACAATGGTGAACACGGGCCGTGCAGTGAAGGTTTTATAGAGCATTTTACTCCTTACACTGGAGCATAAAAGTGAGTGAAATAAGAGAGGAGCCGTGGGAGATAAAAAGCAGACCCTGCACAAGAGGCAGTGTGTGTGTGAGAGAGAGAAAGATTCAACAAGGATTTATTCACACTTGCAGGCAAGCTGTGGCGAGAGGAAACTGGCTGAGGACAATATTCAAATGACTGTGATTGCAGCTGACCCACACTCCATAAAAGATGAGCTTCTCGCTTTTCTGGAAAGTTTCTTGGGCTCTGGTCCTGATGCTGTGGGATTCAGGTGAGGTCAATCTGGGGTAACGTGGAGCCTGGAAGCTAGATCCCCTCCGTACCATCATAGCCCCCTTGGGAAAGTCTTGAGCCATCCTAATTTAAGATGCTCGAGTAGCAGAGGGTTGGGGATGGTGAGGTAACATAGCTCAGAATGGTAACAATAAGCTACAGAGCCTTTCGTTTCACCTCTAAGCCACCTGCGTGAAACCACCCAGCCAACTATCTAGCTGATTACCTATGGTGTTCAATAGCCACCATCCCCACAGTGTCTAAGTACACTTGTAAGCAATGACCAAATCTGCCCAGGGCCAGTTTGTAGCCAATGGAAAATAGAGTGGTAGCTGTAGTTAGCCCCCTGGAGGGAGGCCAGTTATGGGCTTATAGGAGATGACATACAACAGCAATTTTCATTAGGGAGCAGATTCTGGGAGCATGACTGCAGCATCTAGGAATGGGCCTGAGAAGCAAAACGGGGCATTAGAAAGGAAAAGAAGGGGGCGTAGGAACGAGATTCAGGGAACAAAGGAGCAGCAGTGGCCTGAGAGATATCAGTGTTTGTTTCCAGTCTGAGCACAAGCCCCAACATGCAGTTTATTAAAGATAAGTCCAGCTCAGTCGCCCACCTATTTATTTCTCCCAGCATCATCCTGCGACAGAGAGGGGACTTAAACAGGAATCTGCTACCTCTCTGGTCACCTGGGAGGTAGAACATCCTTATTCCAACTCCTTCTTAACAGGTTGAGGCAGGATTTGAACCAGGAACTCCAAGGATCTCCCAGCAAGCATCCAAACCGCTGGACTATAGAGTGATTATTAACTGGCGCAGCACATACCAATTAAAAAGTGTAACAGCTCCAACAGGAAAGACGGAGGACGCTTTAAGAACAGCCATACCGGGTCAGACCAAAGGTCCATCCAGTCCAGCATCCCATCTACCGACAGTGGCCAACGCCAGGTGCCCCAGAGGGAATGAACCTAACAGGCAACGATTGAGTGATCTCTCTCCCGCCATCCATCTCCACCCTCTGACAAACAGAGTCTGGGGACACCATTCCTTACCCATCCTGGCTAATAGCCATTAATGGACTTAACCTCCATGAATTTATCCAGTTCTCTTTTAAACGCCGTTATAGTCCTAGCCTTCACCACCTCCTCAGGCAAGGAGTTCCACAAGTTGATCGTACGCTGCGTGAAGAAGACCTTCCTTTTATTTGTTTTAAACCTGCTGCCCATTCATTTCATTTGGTGAGCCCTAGTTCTTGTATTATGGGAACAAGTAAATAACTTTTCCTTATCTACTTTCTCCATATCACTCATGATTTTGTAGACCTCTATCATATCCCCACTTAGTCTCCTCTTTTCCAAGCTGAAAAGTCCTAGCCTCTTTAATCTCTCCTCATAGGGGACCCGTTCCAAACCCCTAATCATTTTAGTTGCCCGTCTCTGAACTTTTTCTAACGCCAGTATATCTTTTTTGAGATGAGGAGACCACATCTGTATGCAGTATTCGAGGTGTGGGCGTACCATCGATTTATATAAGGGCAATAAGATATTCTCCGTCTTATCCTCTGTCCCCTTTTTAATGATTCCTAACATCCCGTTTGCTTTTTTGGCTGCCTCTGCACACCACTTGGACGTCTTCAGAGAACTATCCACGATGATTCCAAGATCTCTTTCCTGATTCGTTGTAGCTAAATTAGCCCCCATCGTATGGTATGTATAGTTGGGGTTATTTCGTCCAACGTGCATTACTTTACATTTATCCACATTAAATTTCATTTGCCATTTTGTCGCCCAATCACTTAGGTTTGTGAGATCTTTTTGAAGTTCTTCACAGTCTGCTTTGGTCTTAACTATCTTGAGCAGTTTAGTATCGTCTGCAAACTTCGCCACCTCATTGTTTGCCCCTTTCTCCAGATCATTTATGAATAAATTGAATAGGATTGGTCCTAGGACTGACCCTTGGGGAACACCACTAGTGACCCCTCTCCATTCTGAGAATTTACCATTTATTCCTACCCTTTTTTCCCTGTCTTTTAACCAGTTCTCAATCCAAGAAAGGACCTTCCCTTTTATCCCACGACAACTTAATTTATGGAAGAGCCTTTGCCGTGAGGGACCTCATCAAAGGCTTTCTGGAAATCTAAGTACACTATGTCCACCAGATCCCCCTTGTCCACATGTTTGTTGACTCCTTCAAAGAACTCTAATAGATTAGTAAGACACGATTTCCCTTTACAGAAACCATGTTGACTATTGCCCAACAATTTATGTTCTTCTAGGTGCCTGACACTTTTATTCTTTACTATCGTTTCAACTCATTTGCCCGGTACCGACGTTAGACTTACCGGTCTGTAATTGCTGGGATCACCTCTAGAGCCCTTTTTAAATGTCGGCGTTACATTAGCTATCTTCCAGTCATCGGGTACAGAAACTGATTTAAAGGACAGGTTACAAACCCTAGTTAATAGTTCCGCCACTTCACATTTGAGTTCTTTCAGAACTCTTGGGCGAATGCCATCTGGTCCCAGTGACTTGTTAATGTAAAGTTTATCAATTAATTCCAAAACCTCCTCTAGTGACACTTCAATCTGTGACAGTTCCTCAGATTTGTCACCGAAAAAAGCTGGCTCAGGTTTGGGAATCTCCCCAACGTCCTCAGCCGTGAAGACCGACGCAAAGAATTTGTTTAGTTTCTCCGCAATGACTTTATCGTCTTTAAGCGCTCCTTTTGTCTCTCGATCATCGAGGGGCCCCACCGGTTGTTTAGCAGGCTTCCTGCTTCTGATGTACTTAAAAAACATTTTGTTATTTCCTTTGGAGTTTTTGGCTAGCCGTTCTTCAAACTCGTCTTTGGCTTTTCTTCTTACATTTTTACACTTTATTTGACAGCGTTTATGCTCCTTTCTATTTGCCTCACTAGGATTTGACTTCCACTTTTTAAAGGAAGTCTTTTGATCTCTCACTGCTTCTTGTACACAGTTGTTAAGCCACGGTGGCTCTTTTTTAGTTCTTTTACTGTGTTTCTTAATGTGGGGTATACATTTAAGTCGGGCCTCTATGACGGCGTCTTTAAAAAGCACCCATGCAGCTTGCAGGGATTTCACTTTAGTCACTGTACCTTTTAATTTCTGTTTAACTAATCCCCTCACTTTAGCATAGTTCCCCCTTTTGAAATTAAATGCCACAGCGTCGGGCTGTTGAGATGTTCTTCCCACCACAGGGATGTTGAATGTTATTATACGACGGTCACTATTTCCAAGCGGTCCTGTTATAGTTACCTCTCGGACCGGCTCCCGCACTCCACTCAGGACTAAATTGAGAGCTGCCTCTCCCCTTGTGGGTTCCCGTACCAGCCTCTCCAAGAAGCGGTCATTTAAAGTATCGAGAAATTTTGTCTCTGCATTTCGTCCAGAAGTGACATGTTCCCAATCTATATGGGGATAATTTAAATCCCCCACTATTATCGAGTTCTTCATTTTGATAGCCTCTCTAATTTCCCTTAGCATTTCCTCGTCACTATCACCGTCCCGGTCAGGTGGTCGATAATAGAGCCCTAATGTTAAAATCTCTATGGATAGTAATTTCATGCTCTAATAAGAATATATGGAACATGTGGATTCACTTACTTAAGCTTTTTACTTCATTTGATTCTACATTTTCTTTCACATATAGTGCTACCCCCCGCCCCCCACCCCCGCATGACCCATTCTGTCCTTCCGATATATTTTGTACCCCGGAATGATTGCGTCCCATTGATTGCTCTCAGTCCACCAGGTTTCTGTGATGCCTTTGATATCATAGATTCATAGACTCTAGGACTGGAAGGGACCTTGAGAGGTCATCGAGTCCAGTCCCCTGCCCTCATGGCAGGACCAAATACTGTCTAGACCATCCCTGATAGACATTTATCTAACCTCCTCTTAAATATCTCCAGAGATGGAGATTCCACAACCTCCCTAGGCAGTTTATTCCAATGTTTAACCACCCTGACAGTTAGGAACTTTTTCCTAATGTCCAACCTAGACCTCCCTTGCTGCAGTTTAAGCCCATTGCTTCTTGTTCACCTTAGCCTCTAAGGATAGAACAAGTTTTCTCCCTCCTCCTTATGACACCCTTTTAGATACCTGAAAACTGCTATCATGTCCCCTCTGTCTTCTCTTTTCCAAACTAAACAAACCCAATTCTTTCAGCCTTCCTTCATAGGTCATGTTCTCTAGACCTTTAATCATTCTTGTTGCTCTTCTCTGGACCCTCTCCAATTTCTCCACATCTTTCTTGAAATGCGGTGCCCAGAACTGGACACAATACTCTAGCTGAGGCCTGACCAGCTCAGAGTAGAGCGGAAGAATGACTTCTTGTGTCTTGCTCACAACACACCTGTTAATACATCCCAGAATCACGTTTGCTTTTTTTGCAACAGCATCACACTGTTGACTCATATTTAGCTTGTGGTCCACTATAACCCCTACATCCCTTTCTGCCGTACTCCTTCCTAGACAGTCTCTTCCCATGCTGTATGTGTGAAACTGATTGTTCCTTCCTAAGTGGAGCACTTTGCATTTGTCTTTATTAAACTTCATCCTGTTTACCTCAGACCATTTCTCCAATTTATCCAGATCATTTTGAATTTTGACCCTATCCTCCCAAGCAGTTGCAATCCCTCCCAGTTTGGTATCATCTGCAAACTTAATAAGCATACTTTCTATGCCAATATCTAAGTCGTTGATGAAGATATTGAACAGAGCCGGTCCCAAAACAGACCCCTGCGGAACCCACTCGTTATACCTTTCCAGCAGGATTGAGAACCATTAATAACTACTCTCTGAGTACGGTTATCCAGCCAGTTATGCACCCACCTTATAGTAGCCCCATCTAAGTTGTATTTGCCTAGTTTATTGATAAGAATATCATGCGAGACCCTATCAAATGCCTTACTAAAGTCTAGGTATACCACATCCACCGCTTCTCCCTTATCCACAAGACTTGTTATCCTATCAAAGAAAGCTATCAGATTAGTTTGACATAATTTGTTCTTTACAAATCCATGCTAGCTATTCCCTATCACCTTACCACCTTCCAAGTGTTTGCAGATGATTTCTTTAATTACTTGCTCCATTATCTTCCCTGGCACGGAAGTTAAAACTAACTGGTCTGTAGTTTCCTGGGTTGTTTTTATTTCCCTTTTTGTAGATGGGCACTATGTTTGCCCTTTTCCAATCTCTCCTGTCTCCCATGATTTTCCAAAGATAATAGCTAGAGGCTCAGATACCTCCTCTGTTAGCTCCTTGAGTATTCTAGGATGCATTTCATCAGGCCCTGGTGACTTGCAGGCATCTAACTTTTCTAAGAGATTTTTAACTTGTTCTTTTTTTATTTTCTCTTCTAAACCTCCCCCTTTCCCATTAGCATTCACTGTGTTAGGCATTCCTTCAGACTTCTCAGTGAAGACCGAAACAAAGAAGTCATTAAGCATCTGCCATTTCCAAGTTTCCTGTTACTGTTTCTCCCTCCTCACTGAGCAGTGGGCCTATCCGGTCTTTGGTCTTCCTCTTGCTTCTAATGTATTGATAAAAAGTCTTCTTGTTTCGCTTTATTCCCGTAGCTAGTTTGAGCTCATTTTGTGCCTTTGCCTTTCTAATCTTGCCCCTGCATTCCTGTGCTGTTTGCCTATATTCATCCTTCGTAATTTGTCCTAGTTTCCATTTTTTATATGACTCCTTTTTATTTTTTAGATCATGCAAGATCTCGTGGTTAAGCCAAGGAGGTCTTTTGCCACATTTTCTATCTTTCCTACCCAGCGGAATAGCTTGCTTTTGGGCCCTTAATAGTGTCCCTTTGAAAAACTGCCAACTCTCCTCAGTCATTTTTCCCCTCAGTCTTGATTCCCATGGGACCTTGCCAAAATCCGCCTTCCTGAAATCCATTGTCTCTATTTTGCTGTACTCCCTTCTACCCTTCCTTAGAATTGTGAACTCTATGATTTCATGATCACTTTCACACAAGCTGCCTTCTACTTTCAAATTCTCAATGAGTTCCTCCCTATTTGTTAAAATCAAGTCTAGAACAGCTTCCCCCCTAGTAGCTTTTTCAACCTTCTGAAATAAAAAGTTGTCTGCATTGCAGTCCAAGAACTTATTGGATAGTCTGTGCTCCGCTGTGTTATTTTCCCAACATATATCTGGATAGTTGAAGTCCCCCATCACCACCAAATCTTGGGCTTTGGATGATTTTGTTAGTTGTTTAAAAAAAGCCTCATCCACCTCTTCCACCTGGTTAGGTGGCCTGTAATAGACCCCTAGCATGACATCACCCTTGCTTTTTAACTCTTTATCAGAAGGCACTCTAGTTCACACATCTTATTATTTAGACTTCTAGCCTTTGCGTACGAGCGCTTTAAAAACTTGTCACTGTTGATTTGTCTGCCCTTTTCTGATGCGTCAGATTCTTTTTTATGTGAATGTTTCTCATCCGATCTGGCCCTTACATGATCCTTTTCCATCCTCCGCTCCTGACTATAACCTAGAGAATCTCTATCGATAGACTCTCCTCTAAGAGAAGTCTCTGTCTGATCCACACGCTCCTCTGCAGCAGTCGGCTTTCCCCCATCTCCTAGTTTAAAACCTGCTCTGCAACCTTTTTAATGTTAAGTGCCAGCAGTCTGGTTCCACTTTGGTTTAGGTGGAGGCCATCCCTCCTGTATAGGCTCCCCTATCCCAACAGTTTCCCCCATTCCTAATGAATCTAAACCCATCTTCTCTACACCATTGTCTCATCCACACATCGAGACTCTGAAGCTCCGCCCGCCTACCTGGCCCCACACGTGGAACTGGGAGCATTTCCGAGAATGCCACCATAGAGGTCCTGGATGTCGGTCTCTTCCCTAGCAGCCTAAATTTGGCCTCCAGGACATCTCTCCTACCCTTCTCTATGTCATCGGTACCTATATGTACCACGACCACCGGCTCCTCCCCAGCACTACACATGAGTCTATCCAGATGCCTCGAGAGATCTGCAACCTTCGCATCAGGCAGGCAAGTTGCCATACGGTTCTCCCGGTCATCGCAAACCCAGCTATCTTTGTTTCTAATGATTGAATTGCCTATTACTAACACCTGCCTTTTCTTAGTGACTGGAGTTCCCTCCCCCGGAGAGGCAACCTCAGTGCGAGAGGATATCCTAACAACTTCTGGAAGGAGGGCCCCAGCAATGGAAAGGTTTCCCTGTGCTCCCGTTGACCGCTCTGCTTCCCTGGGCCTTTCATCCTCCTCAACGGGGAAAGGCTGTCTGACCGGAGGCGGGACACTTCTGCAGTGTCCTGGAAAGCCTCATCAACATACCTCTTGGCCTCTCTTAGCTCCCCCAGAGGTCTCAGAGGGCCAGGAGCTCTTTGCTCCTTGCCACAGGGCAGCCTCTGCTCTGAAGATGGGCCTCTGCCTGCATGGTCTCCTAGTTACTGAAAGGCTTTTGTTTAACTCACAACATTTTGCATGTAGGTAAGGTTGTAAATCAAGCCAGCATGGGGCCCTCGCCCCTCCGCCCTCCCCGCCAAACTCCCTTGCGAAACTCCCTGTTAGCAGCCCCTGTTTGGCAAGCTCCCTGGTCGCTTGCACGCTGCTGAATATAGCCCTGGCCTGCTTGACAGCCCCACCCAGTGACCTTGGCTCAGCCAATGAACAGAGGCTTCTAGCTTTCACACCTTCGTTTGAAGCTCCCCGCTTCCACCTGCCAGCCACAGCACATGGTCCTTCAACCAACTAACCAAGCAAACAGACAGTCAAACACAAGCTCAGCACACAACAAGTAACCCCCAAACACATACTACAGCCAGTCACGTACCCCAAGGGTGCTGTCTTTGCTCCTCCGTCACCTGGAGAACACCCTGTTAGCAGCCCCTGTACGCAAAGCTCCCCTTTACTGGCAGAGAGGGGAATGGAATCAAGTTCTCCAACACTCTAGGTGAGTACTGTAACCGCTGCCCTAGCGAGGGCTTGCCACCCTTGTCTTGTGCTTTGGCCCGATTAATAGTTAAAGTGGAACAGCTTCAAGAGGCAAGGCGGAGGGTGCTCCCTCTTCAAAGCCCTTTGCCTGTGCAAGTAGAGCGAGGCATTGAACCAAGGGTTTCATGTTCTCAACGGAGCACCCTCACCACAGTGCTATTCACCCAGTGAGCCCAAACCTGCACCCCAGATGCAATTCTGGGTCTTCGATCTGGCATACTGGTTCTGAAGCCAGTCTGGCTCTGCGTTTGCAGTTTAGAGCACTTTAAAAGTAAGCACTGGCCCTTTACCAGGCAGGCCCTTGACCCCAAATTTGCATGACAAATGGTAGCCCCAAGGCCTTCTTCTAGCACACACATTTCCAAGCCAGTCTGACTCTGTCTACGAACTTTAGAGCGCATTGAAGGTTTACCTCTAAACGCAAACGCTAGTGCAGCCTTTGTGTGTCTTTTGTACCTGTTGGCATCCTATGTCTTGCTCCAACAGCCCCACATTGTAGAAACAAAATGAAAGTTTATTCATGCTGGGACTATTGGGTTTTGGTGCAGTGTGTTAGGCAGCTCAGGGGGTGGCTAATGAGATACATTCTGAGTGAATATGTCAGCCCAAGAAAAAAGCATGACAGATCAGCTGTGGTATGTCAGTAACCTAATTGCCCTTAAAACTGCTCACAATGTAGGTAATTGGAGCAGGCTTATAAATGACAGCATGCAAAGAGCAGAAACACTCAGATGTGGTCACGCATCAAAGATGACGAGACAGTCTGGGAGGTAGCTACGTCTCTGCCTGTCGATGGCTTAATAACTTAGGACCGTTACTTTGAACTCATGGCGTGGACGGAGCTGATCTAACCAGAACATTAATGAAAAAGCAAGCGGTAGCTGAATGGAGTGGTCCTTGCTCAGTAGCACTAGCAACATTTGAAGGTAAGTCACTGCAGTCCAACCTGACAGCAGCTTTTTCAGAGTCAGTGGGCTGTAGCTCACTAGTATATTGTACAAGTGTTAAGAAGCAAACGCCTCTCGATAACAGGCACGACGAGCCGTTTGCTAAGAACAAAACGAGCAAGAAACTGCCACCGACAACGGCTTGCTTCGGGCGGTACCTGAAACGTGCAAACTGTCAGTCGTACATATGGAATCATGCGACAGTTTAGCATCTGTGAGTGTTCCCTTGTCACCAAAGGATAGGATATAGCACGGGACTTCTTGTTCCTAAAGTGATGGTGCAGCCAAGCTATAAGTGCGCCTGTTCGACAAGGAGATGCACAAACTGGAGAAATGGTCTGAATTTCAACCTATTTGCCCTTATTGAAGTAAAGTACTCTGCTTAGGAAGGAACAATCAGTGGCACACATACACAATGGGAAATGACTGCCGAGGAAGGAGTACTGTGGAAAGGGATCTGGGGGGTCACAGTGGATCCCAAGCTAAATATGAGTCAACAGCATAATGCTATTGCAAAAAGAGCAAACATCATTCTGGGATGTATTAGCAGGAGTGTTTGTTGTAAGCAAGATACAGGAAGTAATTCTTCCGCTCTACTCTGATTAGGCCTCAACTGGAGTATCGTGTCCAGTTCTGGGCACCGCATTTCAGGAAAGATGTGGACGAATTGGAGAAAGTCCAGAGAAGAGCAACAAAAATGATTAAAGGTCTAGAAAATATGACCTATGAGGGAAGAGTGAAAAAATTGGGTTTGTTTAGTCTGGAAAAGAGAAGACTGAGAGGGGACATAACAGTCTTCAAGTACATAAAAGGTTGTTACAAGGAGGAGGGAGACATTGTTTGTTTCTTAACCTCTGCGAATAGGACAAGAATCGGTGGGCTTAAATTGCAGCCAGGGTGGTTTAGGTTGTACGTTAGGAAAAACTTCCCAACTGTCAGGATGGTTAAGCACCGGAATAAATTGCCTAGGGAGATTGTGGAATCTCCATCATTGTCTAACCTGCCCTTAAAAATCCCCAAACACCTGTCAGGGATGGTCTAGATAATACTTAGTCCTGCCTTGAGTGCAGGGGACTGGACTAGATGACCTCTGCAGGTCCCTTCCAGTCCTACGATTCTATGCCTCAGGGAAGATTTGGCGTGCTCTGCTGCACGCTGCCGTGACGGCGACGAGTGTACCGGCGGAGCGTCAAACACGTCGGCCACAGATTCTAATGGGGAGTAGTGATATTTCAACTATCTACTTATGACGCTGGTAGACCAGGTGCCTGCTAATGCCAGGCTGCCCATGTCTTAACTAGACACTGACAGATACAGAGCTGGAATTGGTCTGGCTCGCCTGGGGGTTAATTTGATAGAATAGCTATTAGAATTATAAAAAAAACTGTTTAGTGTTTGGACTCTACTGAATGCTTGTGAGTTGCTGCTGGCATTAATAGTATTTGTTATAGCTGCGTTCCATACGGTAAGGTAAAGTGATCCCCTGTGACTACATGAATCGCCACACAGGAGAGGGATGTTAATGAGCGTGAAGAGTTGCTAGTCTACAGAAATTGTTACGCCCCTTCTGAAAAAGGAGGGGAAACTCCTCCCATCCGGTTTGAAGAATTATCAACAAAAAGGACCGAGGACGCTTATTGTTCTTCTGTTCTCCTCCCTGTGAAGAGGAGGCATGCAGGTGGACTCCTCCCACCACCTGAGTTTGGGGTTTTTCTCCGCCACATGCTCTGAGCTGCAAACAAAAGCAACTATGCGTATCTGTGCCGCTTGGACCGTGGGGGACAAGGCATTATTAGGCGCAAGGAAGAGATCCTCAGCTACTTAGACTGAATTAGCCCTAATGGACAAATAGAGTTTGATGATTATAGAAGTCTAAATTACTTTTTGAAATTTAAGATTGTACCTCATTTGTGCATCTTTGTTTGGTTGCCTGACCCTTGTAAATCACTGTCTAATTTCCTTTTCCTTTTGAATAAATCTTCATATAGTTTACTATAGGATTGGCTCCAAGCATGTCTTTGGTGTGAGACCTAAAGCAAAATAGATCTGGGGTAAGTGACTGGTCCTTTGGGACTGGGAGTAACCTGAATGTTGCTGTGATTCTTGGGGTAAGTGGCCATCTATCACCATGGTGGTGAGATAGGTCAGAGTACCCCCGGGACTGTCCGTGACTCCACGTTAAGGCTGTTATGGGTGGCTGAGGGGAGTTTACGCTTGATAATTGGTTGGTGAAATCTAAATGTAGAACTCACAACCAATGTGGGGTTTGTGCCCTGTTTCCTAACTCTTTGCCCTGAGAGTGGTACTATTGAGTCAATGCAGGCAGCATTATAACTGTGACTATTTTTGTGAGTAAATATAGCTCTAAGCATTAGACATTCAGTAGCTCATAGTTATATGTACACACAAGACATTCTACAGTCCTTCTACTAAGTGTCATTACTGTTATACAAGTAGTTTCCAGGTACTGTCATATTCATCGATCGGAAGAAGGAAATTACACTTGTACCGGGTACGCGTTAGACTTATGGCCGTGGCCGAGCCGATAATATCAAAAATAGATGATTTATAATTAGGGGGTAGAGGTTTTACTATCTTGTTAACTTCATACAAATAACAGACAGAAAAATGTTTTCCAAATTAGCCCATTCTACAAAGGACAAATATTTTGATTATTACACGGTACAAACAAACTTATTCTGTCACATGACTATAGACTCGCTTTAACCGAAAGCTAAATATAATCGATAATGCAGCTATGCACTCAAATAGTAGTGTTTTGGAAATATTTAGCCCCAGATGACATTTTATGCATTCTCCTGTATTTTTTTGAAGTTTTCTGCCAATTTTGGTCACAAATAAACGGTTTCTATGAGTTATGGCCTTTATTGTGATTTTATGATTTTTTCAGATTGGATGCTCAACAATATTTCAACATTATGTAATATAAAAAAAACACACCACTTCCAACATGTACACCCACCCTGTTGATGACCATTGCTATCACATGTTAGGCAGGCAAATTTTGTCTAGCTGATGGGTTACCCCTTAGTTCCCCAAAATGGGTGTGGGCTAGTAGGTTAATCTGTGACTAAGTGTGTATGTGAGTGTACATGCACATGTTCATAGCTGGATGTGTGTGTGTCCAAATTTGGATTTGTGTAAGTGTGCGCACACCATACCTGTCTCTGTGTGCATGTGTGTGCATGCACACGCAGGTCTTTGTTCACGCCTGCATTTCTTTGTCCCTTGTTTGTGTGTGTTCCATTTAACTTCTCTAAAGAAAAAACAGCAGGGCTGCCTGTGTTTGCTGCCTGATGCCAACAGAAGAAATAAAAACCAAACTTTGCGTTGCTGTAGCACCTTCCACCAGAGGACCTCAAAGCACTTCACAACCATTAATTACTTAAGACTCAGAACACCCCGGTGTGTGTGTGGGGGGGCAAACACTGTTATCCCTAGTTTTCTTTACAGACACAAAAAGTGAGGTACAAAGTGACTTGCCCAAATCAGTAGCTGAGCTGAGAACAGAACCCAGGAGTCCTGACTTCCAGCCCCAGGCAATAAGATACCAGGTGTGTACCCCATGGGATCTCAAGCCTGGATTTGAACCTCCTTGGGCCTACAGCTGATCCATTTTCTCAGCCACCTATCTCGGCAGAACGAGGAGAGGGAAGAAGACAGCCTACTTTTGGCACATTGGAACAAATAAAGACCCATGTTCAATTTACTTTTTAGTTCTCCACTCCCTCAACTTCTAGGCCGCCAACCTAATAGTCAAAACATTTGGTCCCATTTCCAGTTTAAATAGGTAAGCCATAATATTGATGGTTTGCAACAGATACATGATGCACTGAACTCCTCCATCAGCTAGCAGAACCTTTTTTAACAGGGAACGGAGCACAGCTATAAATTCGCGCAGACAGGATTGCTACGCAATAGCGTCATATATCTTCTGTTCCATCTTTTATACATTATGTTTTGTCCTCCATTTCAGTGGATATATTTATGGACTTCGAAATTTCCTTTGAAGAAGCATCAGCCCCAATGTGTGTGTGTGTGTCTCTGTCTCTCTCTCGCTAACAGTTTCATGGCCTTGGATTCTTTAAAGGAATGGTCTATGGATTTCAGGCCTACCTTCTGAATGGAGCAGCAGCTGTTATTGGAGGCCGTGGGGTGTGGCTGAAGAGTTCAAATGGTCCCTTGTGACATAGCACGACAAGTCTCCAGAAGTTCAGGAGAACAGAGAGCTGCCTGCTGCAGACAGGAGCTGGCTGTGGTTGGTGTGCTGTTAGAGGGATGCAAACTTAAATAAATTAATTCTTGAGTTCTTAATACAAGGTTACCTTGCACTAGTGGGAAGAACACCACATCCATGGAGATCTGGTTCAGTTCCTGGTCCAGTCACAAACTCCCTCTGTAACCTTGGGCAAGTCGTGTCATTGTTCCATGCCTCGGTTTTCCCACCTGTCAAATGGGGAGAGTAATAATTTTGCTGGCAGGGGAGTACTAAGAACCAATGCATTACAGCTCATGAGGATACACAAATTCCTGCCTCTGTGCTAGCACAGACTCATTTTCCTCATCTCTTGCACTTTACCCTGAAGGCAAAGGTACCAAGGAAACGCTCTTTCAATAGGTAAACAAGAAGAGCAACTCTCCCGAATCATAATCTTCTTTCATGTGCATCTTCCTCAAGGCATCTCATTGGTAAAATTAAAGCAATACAATTAAACCATAGCAGGTTCCCAGGTGCCCCCGCGCAACATAAAGGAAGACTGGCTTGATACGTAAAGCGGTTGGGCCCATTCCCACTTAGCTTTTTAATTTAAATTTCCTTCCACATTCTGTTCTCTGACCAAAATTCGTTCCCATCTGCTGCTACTCCATAGCCCTGCATGAAATGAGCTGGTGGGTCTCAGCTCAATTCCTACTAAACAGATGCAGCATCCTAAAATCCTCACAAACGACCATTTTGTTGGCAGCCGCAGTGGAGGCTGATGCTAGACAAATGCAGGATAGGAATATGGTGATGGTAATTAATCATTGGAACAACTTACCTAGGGGGGTGTTGGATTCTCCACCTCTCGAAGTCTTTAAGTCAACGTTGCGTGCACCTTTCTAAAAGAAATGCTGTAACACAGCCAGAAGTTACGGGCTTAATGCGGGAATGACCAGATGGAATTCCCCGGCCTGTGTTAAGCAGGTCAGACTTGAGCTAAGGAAAATTTAAATTTCCATCCGATGGAAAATTCTCATTATTTCAACATTAGCTTTCATCTCCAAAAATTGAAATATCAAAATTTTATGCAGAACAAGAAGTTAAAAAAAAAATCTGTTTAGAAGTGACAAAATGTTTGTTTTTCAATCAAAATGAAATATTTCAATATTCCCAAATCTAAAGGGTTTGTTTCCACATCAGTTCAACATTAAATGGCATTTCCCTGAAGTGTTGCATTGTCTCATGGGGATTGTAGTTTGGATTTCTGATACTCCTATTCTCCTCCATGGACCAGTCTCCATCTCCTATGATGCAACTCCCATGATGCAAATAATGTATTTTCAACCCTTGTCATTTTATTTTTGTATATTGTGATGTTCGGGTGGGGGGTGATTTAAAAGGTGTAACTGATTTTTGGAGAAGGGGTAATCTTAGTTTAAAAAATACATCAATTAAAAATATGTGTGCATTTTATTGAGCTATGCTTCAATGGCTCAGACACAGGTTTGATACAGGAGTGGGTGGGTGAGATTCTGTAGCCTGCGTTGTGCAGGAGGTCAGACTAGATGATCATAATGGTCCCTTCTGACCTTAAAGTCTATGATTTGATTTGACTCCCACCATGTATGACACCAAATGCTCAGATGAGATACTGCATTGCGTCATGGGAAATGTAGTCTGGCCAAGGAAAAATAACCAAAGAGATGCTCTACCAATCATTGCTGCTGTCAAGAATTGGTTGTCCACATGGTTTTATTGCTGATTAGGCAAATTCTCTCTTCCTACTGTAACGTGCGGGCCAATTATGTCTTTGTCCCCCTCTAGTGGCTGTACCGTATAAAGATGTTTATGAGCCCACTGCTGAGGCTGGTCCTTGAGTTCAAGCTGTAGAGGTCCATGGTACAAGACCCAGAGGCCTTGTGTCTGATCCCTGCATAAGAACCCCTCCAGGAGGTCACCATGTGACATAACGATTGACAATTTCTTTCATTCCAAGCACCAATTCAACAGTTCCCAGTAAAGAATCAGAACTGCAAGGCCAGAATGCCAGCAATGAGAAAAGATGTTATCAAGAAGAGGGAGGGGAGAAGGGACGGCACCACAGCCTGATGTCAGTGGTTAGCATCAACAGTTTCTGACTGACCACAAGACAATATGGTGGCTGTTATCGCCATGTACAACCAAGCTCCATTGTGCGAGGGGATGTACAAATAGGAAGCAAAGGACAGTCCTCACCCGCAAGCAGTTGACAAAGTCTGCACACTGGTGTAAATCAGGAGCAACTTTGTGGAAGTCAAAAAACTTTGTGATCTCACTTACACCTCTATCAGGCCCCAGCCCTCTAAAACTAAGCAAAGAGAACTGCCAAAAGAATCATTTGATTCTTGGGTTCTCTGCAAGGTGGTGCATTAGGAATGAATTCAGCAGCTGCTGTTCCCTAACTTTGTAAAGAAGCTGTTGCATATTCATTTCCAGGTAAAAGGAAAGTGATCAAAGAGCAGGAGAATACTCACTTGCAAAAGCAGGAGTGATAATACTTTGTACTTCTCTTCTCTTGCATCTTGCACTCCTAGAGGAAATCAAACAAAGAGGAGAAGCATCACAACCTGTGCAAGCATCATTATCCCTATTTAACGGAGGGGGAAACTGAGGCATGGCGGATCAATCGAAATCACACAGCAGGACAACTGAAAAGCCAGGGTGGGAACCCAAGAGTCCTGACTCCCAGGTGCTGGCTGTAACCACAAGACTAAGGGCCTAGTTTTCTCTTGATTTCATATGCGAGTCCCTGCGTGGCCCTCTCTAAACTTTTCTTTAATCACTGGCCTCGATTCTTATTTTTCTTCATCAGAAACTTTGGAAAGTGACATCCACGAGCAAAAGGGAGAAAGAGCCACGTCCTCGGAAAGACCTTCTGGTATATTATATCTATGCACATGCAGCAGGGAAGGGGGAAGAGAGTCATACATCTTGGCTTGCCAGGGCTCCCTCGGCAGTCACCGAATAAATCAAAGTGCAGTCAGAGCAGGCGGCCTCCACCATCCCTAGCTGCACGGGCAAACAGGAATGAGAAAGTTAGAGGAAGGCAAAGAGCTTTGGAGAACGTATCCCTGACTTCTGGAGAGGGTTTTATCTCATTAAAACAAACGAACAGATGCCTGTTGCCTGCGTCGACAGGGGAACTGCGATTCATGATTACACTTTATAAACCCCAAGCTGTTTACTGCCTCGGCAGATAAGTTTAGCCTTTAAGAGGAGGAGATACAGTCTGGGGTTTATACATTTAATGGACTTTTTTTTGGTGCGTGTGCGATAACACATCTCACTGAAAAATTGATTCGGAGACCAAACCAAACCAAACTCTGCATTCAACTGCAGTCTCTGGGTAGTTGAAAAGAGGGAACTCACACACTGCCCACAACGCTGATTGTAACAAGCCTGGGCTCTCAGAAGCTGCAAGGCAGAGGGGTCTAGTTGGGGTAGGGGAGGGTTTTGGGCACAGCTCGTGCTGGTTACACAGGATCATGTGGGGGATTTTGCTCCTGTTCAGCATCCTCCTGAAAGCCGTGGGAAGAAGTCACAGCACAGATCAAGACATGATCTTCTCTCATACAGATGACAGAAAGCTAGAGGGGTTGCCAATACTTTGGAGGATAGAGCTAAAATTCAGCAGGATCTTGATAAGCTGGAGGACTGGGCTATAGACAACAAAATGAAATTCAACAAAGACAAATGTAAGGTGCTACCACTTAGGGAAGAAAAACCAAATGCACAAATACAGAATGGGGAGAAACTGGCTTGGCAGCAGCACATCTGGGAGTTGTGGTGAACCACAAACCTCAACATGAGTCAGCAATGTGATGTTGCTGAAAACAAAACAAAACAATGCAAATACTATTTTAGATTGCATTAACAGAGGCATAGCATGCAAGTCACGGGAGGTGATAGTACTGCTCTACTCGGCACTTAGACCTCACCTGGAGTACGGGTCCAATTTTGGTCACTAATGTATAGAAAGGATGTAGAGAAACTGGAAACGATCCAGAGGCAAGCGACAGAGATGATCAAAGGGATGGAATGCAAGCCATCTGAGCAAAGGCTGAAGGAACTGGGTCTGTTTAGTTTGGGAAAGAGGAGATTAAGGGGGGACATGATAGTGGTCTTCAGATACTTGAAAGGCTGCCATAAAAAAGATGGAGAAAAGTTGTTCTCTTGCCACAGAGGGCAGGACAAGGGGCAATGGGTTCAAACTACAGCACAGCAGATTTAGATTAAATCTCAGGGAAAATGTTCTACCTAGAGAGGTTGTGGAAGCTCCTTCACTGGAGGTTTTCAAAAGGAGGCTGGATAGCCATGTGTCTTGGATGGTTTAGACACAACAAAACCTGCATCTTGGCATCCTTGTGGTCCCTTCTAACCCTATGGTTTTATGATTGTAAGGGAGTCTGAGCTACCGGCAGGATCAGAGAGTTTGTGTCAATGAGGCACAGGAGGGCAGATGGCCATCATGTTTCTCTCATTCTTTCAAAACTCTGCAGCATCACAGCAGAGCAAAGAGGTATTTAGAGGGTGCCTATACCATTACCCACAATGCTCTATGCTGTGATGCCAATGCACCTCAAATGAGCAGACAGGCTCCCATGCCAAGTTACTCTGAGGTCTGCAGTGCTGGGATGGAGGTTATCCATCTGTCATTATTATTCGTACGCAGCCCCTCAGTTAAGATCAGGGTCCCATGATGCTAGGCACTGTTCATAAACGAAATGAAAGAGGGTCTCTGCTCCAAAGAGCTCACTATCCAAATACAGAACAGAACTGGTGGGAGGCGAAACAGAGAGGGGAAATGACTTACCTGAGATCACACAGCAGATTCATGGTAGAGCTGGGAGTTGAATCTAGGCATCCTGACTTTCCTGCTTGGGCCCTGTCCGCTCGAGCACACCACCTGGAAACCCCCCTAGTGCCTAGGAACCCAGATCAAGGATCAGCGCCCCATGGGTGGTAGGTACCATCCAATCCAATTACATTCACAAAGGCTTTACCGGCATGACAAGCTACATAAGTGTTGCTAAAGAAAAAGCCAGGCCCCTCATGTATCTGTCCGAGGCAGTTATGCCCCCCTACCCCCTATCATAGGGCACTATTTACAGCCAAGTAACAAAGACGGCAGTTGTGCCATTGATAGCTTATGGTCTATATGTCAGACAGGACAGAGAAGATATATGGGGTAGGTTGGGAGGATGAAGTTATAATACAAAAAAGGTTAGCAGAAAAGCATCTATCATTCTGGAGTCTTAAATATTCACCTATTCTATTATAGAGAGGAGTGCCTGTTTCTACAGGAATGAAATGTTCTGGTTAACCCCTGGGACAGGGGGAAAATGTAAGTTTTCAGGAGTCACTCATTTGTCTGTTTATCCCCCTACATATTCCACTGCAAACCCCATCTACCCTTAGATCTGTATGGTGATTAACCTAACCAGCTAGCTAGCCACTATGGTGCCCATCACTGTAGCCAAGTGCTGGCTCTCATGAAATTTCCCTTGTGTCCACTATGAGGCGGGCCAGAAATACTGCTGGAATAACCTTCCCTAAGGTTTCTGCATGTTGACCCCTCTCTGCAAACCAGAAGTTGGAGGTTGGCAGGGGGGCAGAGAGGAGAATGTAAGTAAACAAATATTTTGGGATCTCTTAAAGGTTCTAGAGGCTTCTTATTTTTTCCACAATCCATTTGCCCACCCCGAGCCATTCCCCCATGCCGTTTCATTTGGTAGAAAAGCCATTTTCAGGCATATTTCCCCACAGCCAGATATTACAGATGCACGCAACACAAAGCACATCTTCATCAATGTGAGAGATTCTGCTTAAAACCCAGTGATTCTGATCACTGACAACGTGGTAATTTATATTCTGTGCCGCATAACCAAAGAGCTTGTTATGCAAACACAGGCCACTGATTTGACAAATCTCCTGGAAACAGAATTAATGTCTGTATTCTGAAAAAAAAAAAGATGCAATTTATTTTAATATTTTAGAGAGGAAATATCATATGGATATGTGTGTCTATAAATACGTCTAACTATAAATACACACACACCTATATATTGACTTCTAAAGACCTGTGCTGATTTACCAAGGTGAAGGGAGTGACTCTAGATAGATAGATATTTAACTGGTGTAAACTGCCATAGTTCCAGGGATGTCAAAGGAGCTATGTTGATTTACACCAGCTAAGGATCTGGCCCACTATATAAAACCATCCCAGGAGGGGTCTCTATATTCAATAGTAAGATGTTACAATGGATATGATCCCCCACCCACCTTACTGTCAGCGGCATCTTTCATTGTTTGTTTATGGTCTGTGATTTTATTAGCATAATAGTAATGTCCTTTTGCTAACTATGTTTTATTGATGATGCTGAGGAGGGACGTGCACTCTGCATAATTGAGGTTTGGATGGAATGAAGAGTTTGGCATCACTCAGATTCATATGCGAGAGATTTCTTAATTTGATTTGAGACAGGGAGAGTGTTCTCTCTTGAATCCCCCCCCCTCCCCCATATGTACACATCCATCTATCTATCAATCTCAGGTTTCCATGACACATATCTCCATGCGATCTAAGTGCTGGCGTTTATGGAAGAGGGAGCGTAGCAGGCAAGAAGGCGGGGGGAGTGGGGTGTTGAAAGATGCCTCTTGATGGGAAACTCTGAACAAGCTAATAGGGAGGGGCTGCAGGGTGGAGGGGAGAAGAGAAAAGCATGTCTCCAGGGAACAGAGAGGATGAATAGTCCAGTGCCCGGGGCACTCATCTGGGACTTGGGAGAACTAGATCTAATTCCCTGCTTTGCCAGAGACAAGTTCTGTGACTCAATCCCTCTATACCCAAGTCCTCCTCCTGTAAAAGGAGGAAAATAGCGTTGCCTCCTAGAGGTACTGTAAAGAAATGCACTAAAGACAGTGAGGTTCTCCAATGGTCTGGTAGTGGGGGGCATGCAAGTGCCTCAGCTTGGTATATTTGGAGCCTTCAGTGTGATCTGCCTTTCACCGGGGGACTCTGTGGTGAGGTGTTCACCGTGCGCTGGGAAGGGAGTGAAAAGATGACTGACTGAGCTCTCAATTTGAGAGACAGACACACAGGGCTTGAACCAATGTGCACTAAATCACTGGAAGCATCTGCATTGACTTGAATGGGTATTGGATAGAGAGTCATACATTTCCACCTGTCCACCCTACAGAAAGCATCCTGCCCTACAAGGTGAATTCCATTGAGTTCCTGAATAAAATACACTTTTTCTCCTTCAAGACAGGGGAATTTTAACTTTCTCTGAGGTGTCAGACAGATCTTTTATGGTAACGCCTCCCTTTTCTTCAGGCCATTATTCTATGCTGAGTATCCCACCCACCACTTGCGAGTTGCTGTGTTTCCCAGAGCATTACTAGATTCCCCCGACCCCCGCCACCAAATACAGCAATACTTCCGTCCTTTTAATGCCTCTGCAGCATCAAGGCCGTTCACAGTCCACATTGTTAAATACAAATGATTTGCTCTGGGGGCTGCAAGACCCTTTTGTCTCTATTAGTAGTTTATGGATCACTAAGCCTGAGCCAAAGCACTCAGTCCTTACTCAGGCAAAACTCCCAGTCAAGTCAAGGGGACTTTTGACACTCAACAAGCTGCAAGATGAAGCTCTCTATATACCAGTATATCCTATATCACAGGAGGGGATGGCGGGTCAGATACTTGCCTGGCATTTTGAAGACATGGATTCCATTCCGCTCTCTGCCACAGGCTCACGGTGTGACCTTGGGCAAGTCACGTGGATCTCTCTGTGCTTCAGTTCCCAGTTGGTAAAATGGGGTGGCCAATTCTTCTATTTAAATTTTAAGGGTGTTGGGGCGGAAGCTGTCTCGTAGGGCGGGATGCACAGAAGGAGTGAGGCACTGTGATGTTGAGTGTCACCGCAGCTAACTCTTAGGCACTTAGAAAATCATTGCAATCCACAAAGTCTGAGCCTAGGCTCCCTGCACAAGGAATGGGGAGAGAGAGGCACCTTAGGCTGCGACCCACAAAAGCCAGCATGCTAGGCAAGGAGCTGCTACCTAAGCTAGCCAATGGGAGATGCAAACAAGAGGAGCGTGTCCTATTCCTCACCCCTCTCACTGAGATGGCACCTACGTCAAAGCCGCAGGAGGCACCTATTGCTACTTGGGGTTCTCAGCTGTGAGCCTTCTCCTGGAATTAAAATAATTGGAGGGGGGGGCAAGGGAACTTGGGGTCTCCCACCTCCCAGAGGGGGTGCCCTAACCACTGAACTACAGAGTCATTCTGTCACGCTCTCCTGCTCTGGCCCAAGGACCGTTTCATTATTTATCCACACAGGAACAGTCATTTGACGGCAGTTTTGTACATCACAGTGGTCCTCAAACCATGGCACCTAAATCATGGACTTCGACACCCAACTCATTTTGTGCATTCAGCCATTACTGCTTGTATGGACAGCACCCAGCATGATGGGGCTTATGGGTGTGCCTGTAAACCAAACAGATAATATTAATCATAAAAAAATAAAACCCATGTGGTCTACAATGAAAATGGCCCAACTGATTTCATTCCCATGCGTTATAAATGATCATTCCAGACCATAAAAACATAAGAATGGCCATACTGGGTCAGACCAAAGGTCCATCTAGCCCAGTATCCTGTCTACCGACAGTGGCCAATGCCAGGTGCCCCAGAGGGAATGAACAGAACAGATAATCATCAAGTGATCCATCCCCTGTCGCCCATTCCCAGCTTCTGGCAAACAGAGGCGAGGGACACCATCCCTGCCCATCCTGGCTAATAGCCATTGATGGATCGATCCTCCATAAAAGCACTGGACAAGTTCAGAGTTAGCTGCTGGCAAACTGCTTTTAACTAAACCGCTCTGTAAAATAACCTTCTGACAGTCCAGTACTTACCCAAAGCAAGTTGTCGATATAAATGCTTATGATGCTCATCTCCCAATCAACGGCTACTTAAACCACCTTTGTTTTAACACTCATCTCCCCTATGGTGTAATGTCACCTGATTGTATAGATTGTAACCTCAAAATTTTATTTTCATTTGCATATATTTCATTTCCTCCCCCTTTATAGTCTATTGTCATTAGATGTGTGTGAAGCTACTTAACCGACTTGATCCATGTCCATAATCATGTAATGTTACTTCCATTATGTGTATATACACATACACACACACCCCTACCTTGTAGGTATACAGCTCACCCTAATGCCTTTCAATAAGGGAACACTTTCCTTTCAGAGTCACTAATACTGAATCAATGACCTAGCATCGATTACTCTTCTAATGCTGTCTCCAGCCCAATCTCTTCTCTCTCCTTTCTGATCTTCTGACCCTTCCTTATTAATTAAGCAATCAAGCCTCATTCTCTTGTTACCTTCAGCTTCTCTGAAACTCTATGATATGCATCTCTCTCTCCCACTACAAGAGCCCAGCCCATATTTGTGGATGTTTAGCTACCTACATGCAATACCATCCACATATTATACTAACAGGAGAGGCTTTAGGAAACTAATTAAGCATTCTGTACCTCTTTTGCCTTAAAGATGCTATGCAAAACCAAGTTCTATTGAACGTTCAAGCAGAATACTTATTAATTTTATGTAGGAGATGAAAATAATTGCCCTGCAACCTGGTTTAGAGAATGGAAATAGTCTCTTTTTTGACATTTCATTTGTATTGTTTTATTATTATTATTTGGCTGGAAATATGTAGTGTAATTTTCAATGCTTTGAAATCTGTATTTACACCCCCACTTACAGGGATGCTGTGAAGTAGGTTAGACCAGACAAAATGCGCTGCATAGAAGGCAGCAATACAAGTAAATAATAATAATAATAATAATAATGTCACGGCTGTCATTGTGCTGTATACCATGACTGCTAGGGACTTCATAGCAACCATAAGGATACAACTCAGACTCTCTTGCTTCAAAAAGCACTTGAGCTAAAGAAGAATCGCCATTAGGTGCTTCAAATATAGAGCTTATGTCACAGAGTTGAACAGTTCTAATTCTATCCAATAGGTGGCAATGTTGCACCTGTGCATGAACACACCCACCTGCCCACCCCAGCGCCTTATATCACTAATAATAAATACATGCAAATTAAAGCTATCCAACTTCCCTACGTGTCAGCTGATTGCCCCTGACAAGTGCAGAGTCCTGTACTTAGGATAGAAGAATCCCATGCACTGCTACAGACTAGGGACCGAGTGGCTAGGCAGCGGTTCTGCAGAAAAGGACCTAGGGATTACAGTGGACGAGAAGCTGAACATGAGTCAACAGTGTGCCCTTGTTGCAAAGGCGGCTAACAGCATTTTGGGCTGTATAAGTAGGAGTATTGCCAGCAGATCGAGGGACGTGATCATTCCCTTCTATTTGGCATTAGTGAGGCCTCATCTGGAGTACTGTGTCCAGTTTTCGGCCCCACACTACAAGAAGGATGTGGAAAAATTGGAAAGAGTCCAGTGGAGGGCAACAAAAATGATTAGGAGGCCAGAGCACATGACTTATGAGAAGAGGCTGAGGGAACTGGGATTATTTAGTCTGCAGAAGAGAAGAATATGGGGGGATTTGATAGCTGCTTTCAACTACCTGAAAGGGGGTTCCAAAGAGGATGGATCTAGACTGTTCCAGTGGTAGCAGATGACAGAACAAGGAGTAATGGTCTCAAGTTGCAGTGGGGGAGGTTTAGGTCAGATATTAGGAAAAACTTTCTCCCTAGAAGGATGGTGAAGCACTGGAATGGGTTCCCTAGGGAGGTGGTGGAATCTCCTTCCTTAGAGGTTTTTAAGGTCAGGCTTGACAAAGCCCTGGTTGGGATGATTTAGTTGGTGTTGGTCCTGCTTTGAGCAGGGGGTTGGACTAGATGACCTCCTGAGGTCCCGTCCAACCCTGATATTCTATGATTAGCATCCATGAATTACACTATTTCTTCTTTCATAGCTTTGATTAGTGGTATTATTGTAGGGATATTATTGCATGGTTACTATTTTAGTTCTGCTCCCAAGCTTCAAGCAAGTGTTCAGTGATGGGTGTCTCATCTTCTTCCTGATTCTCATATTCTCAGAACTGGCATCTCTTTCATTCTCTGGCAGGCTGAGCAACTACAGCATCGGTCTTACGAATCCTCTTGCTGACCTTGAGTGATCGCTGGCATCTGGGAGCATTCAGACATGAAGTTAGACTGACCACACCAGACCTTCACCTGTGTGCAACATTTAAAGAAAAACAATTAAATTAATTGAACACAAGAACTGCCTGGGAGGTGCTTAAGGAGAAACTTCCTGCAAAGCAGGCTTTGGAAATGGGTGGAAAGGAACGAGTGGTCAATTATTCTGTTTAGCGGACCGGGAGAGGAAGGGTTAAATGCTGCTCTCTGTTACATGACAGGTGATGGTGAAATCCATTAGAGGCATGTTTTCTTTCCCCTGTAAACAATTTTAATGAAAAAGAAAATCACCCCCCCCCCATCTTCATCAACAATTTTCTTTTAAGTATTTGTGGGGGTCAGTTGATGGGGGTATGAAAACGCAAACATTTTCAGCAAAAGGGACATTTTTAATAAACATTTCCATCGTATCCAAAAAGCTATTTTCTGTGGAGGGGAAAAAAAAAAACATTTCAGTGGAAAACTTTCAACTGGCTCTAATCTCTGTTGAATCTGGAGCTAAATTGCAGCCACAGACTCACAACAAGCCATCCAGAGGGCCATATTGGACCCTCGTGTATGTTTGGTTGTGTGGGGCTAGAATCTGCCAGCGTCTTTAACAAGAGCCCTATGACAGGAGCCTATCATAGCTGCGGAGGACCCTGCCTCTAGCAGGACCAAGGCAGCTTGGGTGGGCAGGAGCCAACACAAGGTGTGCCCCTCCAGCCACACCGTGTCCCAGAGCAGAGGGGTCTGCAGGTGGAGCAGGGGTGGACCTGCCACCGTGTGGATCTACCAGCTATTGCCCTGCTCCATAGAATGGGAAGCACAACAGCCTGGGGGCTGCAGTGCTGGCTGCATAGTGACCCCACTGCTTCTTTGCTATCAGCTTCACCTACTCCCTGTGGAACATACCAACCCCACCTCCTTCCCCCAGGGCCAAGCCTGGCTAGTCAGTTCCAGCCCAGCAAAGGGCAGGAGAATTTATCCTTTCACGAATAAGCAATACAATTGAAATGAATGAACCAGTTAGAGCTCTCTGACTGTGAAAAGAAGAGACCGAGGAAAAGGAAATGTGAGAAAGAGAAGAGGAAAATATGAGGGTAGAGGAAAAAGAAAAAAAGAACAAATGTGAGAAAAGGAAGACGAGACAGAGGGAAGACAACAAAAAGAAGGAGGGAGAGAGAAAGAGGAGAGGTTGGGCCTAGGAACAATTCCTTTCCCATGCTTGAGCTGGATTGTCAGGGGGACTGTTGTTTGTGTTGCTGCTAGGGGAGGTTTGTTCTTCTCTCTTCTCTAGGTTGAGGCTCTTACAGAGCTTTTGCCAACCCAAAGCGAAAGGCCTGGGCATTTCCTTCTAACCCACTCCGGGCTCTGGAGCAGGCAAGCGGCAGGGCTTTTAAGGACTCATGGAATGAAGTTCACAGTTCTCCAGTCAGGGTCTGTAGTGCCAGGCCAGCGTTTCACAGGCTTTATTCCACTACTCTGCTCTGCTCACAGGTTGGCTTGCTGTGGCTGGACAGGGGATTTGGGCAGGAATAAGGGAGGTGGGGAAATGAGACAGGAAATCCCAATGAAATCAGCCTGTGAATAATTGTGAGGAAGGTGTTAGCGGTCCAGGAACAGAGAGGTCAGTGAAGTACCTCTGTGACCACTGATTTGTTACACTATGATTACTGTCATTATGCAAGGCACTGAATTTAGCTGTATGGAATGGAAATCCATCAACTTCATGAAAAAACTCGCACAGATACAGACAGACATCATCTTCCTTTCCAAATGCAAACAGATGGACATCATACCAAAAGGACTGAAAGTAAAAAAAATCCATTACAATCTACATACCACACAGACTATGCTGACAGATTGTGCCACACACTCTCAAAGAAACTGCGGAACCACCTGATCAACATCCTATACAGCAAACAGGGAAAGATTACGAATGAGCTCTCAAAACTGGATACTCTCATAAAAAAACAACCTTCCACACAAACTTCCTCGTGGCTGGACTTTACAAAAACTAGACAAGCCATTTACAACACACATTTTGCTTCTCTACAAAAGAAAAAGGACACTAAGCTATCTAAACTACTACATGCCACAAGAGGCCACAACAGTGGTTCCTTTAACCCACCCAGCAATATTGTTAATCTATCCAGCTATACTCTTAGCCCAGCAGAAGAATCTGTCCTATCTCGGGGCCTCTCCTTCTACCCCTCCATCCCCACGAACAAGATACAGTTCTGTGGTGACCTAGAATCCTATTTTCGATGTCTCTGACTCAAGGAATATTTCCAAAACACCTTTGAACAACATACTAACCCACAGAAACCTTCCTACCAAAACTACAAAAAGAAGGATTCTGGGTGGACTCCTCCTGAAGGTCGAAACAACAGACTGGACTTCTACATAGAGTGCTTCCACCGACGTGCACGGGCTGAAATTGTGGAAAAACAGCATCACCTGCCCCATAACCTCAGCCGTGCAGAACACAGTGCCATCCAGAGCCTCAGAAACAACTCTGACATCATAATCAAAAAGGCTGACAAAGGAGGTGCTGTTGTCATCATGAATAGGTCGGAATATGAACAAGAGCTCTCCAACATCACATTCTACAAGCCATTGCCCTCTGATCCCACTGAGGGTTACCTAAAGAAACTACACCATCTACTCAAGAAACTGCCTGAAAAAGCACAAGAGCAAATCCGCACAGACACACCCCTAGAACCCCGACCAGGGTTATTCTATCTGCTACCCAAGATCCATAAACCTGGAAATCCTGGACGCCCCATCATCTCAGGCATTGGCACCCTGACAGCAGGATTGTCTGGCTATGTAGACTCCCTCCTCAGGCCCTACGCTACCAGCACTCCTAGCTATCTTCGAGACACCACTGACTTCCTGAGGAAACTACAATCCATTAGTGATCTTCCTGAAAACACCATCCTAGCCACTATGAACGTAGAAGCCCTCTACACCAACATTACACACAAAGATGGACTACAAGCCGTCAGGAACAGTATCCCCGATAATGTTACGGCAAACCTGGTGGCTGAACTTTGTAACTTTGTCCTCACCCATAACTATTTCACATTTGGGGACAATGTGTACCTACAAATCAGCGGCACTGCTATGGGTACCCGCATGGCCCCACAGTATGCTAACATTTTTATGGCTGACTTAGAACAACGCTTCCTCAGCTCTCGTCTCCTAACGCCCCTACTCTACTTGCGCTACATTGATGACATCTTCATCATCTGGACCCATGGAAAAGAAGCCCTTGATGAATTCCATCATGATTTCAACAATTCCACCCCACCATCAACCTCAGCCTGGACCAGTCCACACAAGAGATCCACTTCCTGGACACTACGGTACTAATAAACGATGGCTACATAAACACCACCCTATACCAGAAACCTACTGACTGCTATACTTACCTACATGCCTCCAGCTTTCATCCAGACCACACCACTCGATCCATTGTCTACAGCCAAGCTCTACGATACAATCGCATTTGCTCCAACCCCTCAGACAGAGACAAACACCTACAAGATCTCTATCAAGCGTTCTTACAACTACAATATCCACCTGCTGAAGTGAAAAAACAGATTGACAGAGCCAGACGAATACCCAGAAGTCACTTACTCCAGGACAGGCCCAACAAAGAAAGTAACAGAACGCCACTAGCCATCACCTTCAGCCCCCAACTAAAACCTCTCAGGTGCATCATCAAGGATCTACAACCTATCCTGAAGGACGATCCATCACTCTCACAGATCTTGGGAGACAGGCCAGTCCTTGCTTACAGACAGCCCCCAAACCTGAAGCAAATACTCACCAGCAACCACACACCACACAACAAACACACTAACCCAGGAACCTATCCTTGCAACAAAGCCCGTTGCCAACTCTGTCCACATATCTATTCAGGGGACACCATCATAGGACCTAATCACATCAGCCACACTATCAGGGGCTCGTTCACCTGCACATCTACCAATGTGATATATGCCATCATGTGCCAGCAATGCCCCTCTGCCATGTACCTTGGCCAAACCGGACAGTCTCTACGCAAAAGAATAAATGGACACAAATCAGACGTCAAGAATTATAACATTCAAAAACCAGTTGGAGAACACTTCAATCTCCCTGGCCACTCGATTACAGACCTAAAAGTCGCAATATTACAACAACAAAAATTCAAAAACAGACTCCAATGAGAGACTGCTGAATTGGAATTAATTTGCAAATTGGACACCATTAAATTAGGCTTGAACAAAGACGAGGAGTGGATGGGCCATTACACAAAGTAAAACTATTTCCCCATGCTTATTTCCCCCTGCTCCCCCCAACAGTTCGTCATATCTCCTTGTCAATTGCTGGAAATGGGCCATTTTCATTACCACTACAAACAGTTTTTTTTTCTCTCCTGCTGATAAAAGCTCACCTTAACTGATCACTCTCCTTATAGTGTGTATGGTAACACCCATTGTTTCATGTTCTGTGTGTGTGTGTGTGTGTGTGTGTGTGTGTATCTATCTATCTATCTCTATCTTCCTACTGTATTTTCCACCACAGGCATCCGATGAAGTGGGCTGTAGCCCACGAAAGCTTATGCTCAAATAAATTTGTTAGTCTCTAAGGTGCCACAAGTACTCCTGTTATTTTTATGATTACAATGATTCCTGCCTTCTGGGAGGGAGCCCCATTTGCAGGCCAGTTAGAAATGACTATGCTACTGGCATTCCCATAGCAAGGAGGAAAAGCAAACAGGCCTGTCTATGATTTGGTTGCTCTGCACTCCCGAGTGAGGGCTCAAGCACACTGAGATCTGTGCATGAGCAGAAACTGCATCACTTTGTGGATCTTCAGAAAAATTTCCTAGACGTTGCTTCACCCTGACATGGGCTGACACATCCCATTTCCCTAGGGCATGACAGCCCGGCACATACACACGAGAGGTGATTGCTAAGAGCGTGTGTGCATGAGAGAGAGAGGATGAAATCCTGCCATCTCTGCTGCCTCGGACCATAAAACTCCAATGGGTGGGCGCTAGAATCACAGACAGCACCACACTGCCGTATCCATTAATCAATGCCTGCCCCAGCTGTGCGCACAGACTAACTGCAAAGGGAATACAAAACTCATTTTCTGTTGGGGGGAGATGTGTTTAATTTGGATAATGGGTGTAAACGGTGATGCACGGGCTAATGCTCTGGGTTATCTATGGCCCATACAGAAGATCCTTGACAAAGCCCGAAGCACCTTACCTCCCACACTGGGATCCAGAGTGAGAGGTTTCAGATTTATAAAAGCCAGCCTTCAGCTTTGCTGCTGAAGTGCCACAGAGGGGCTGAGAGAGATTGTAACACAAATAGTGAGAATACACGACAGTCGCAATGTGAGCCCCCAACCAAGATCAGGGCCCCGTGGTATTGCGTGTTGCTCGTACACATTGAAAGACTGTCCCTACCCCCAAAGGGATTACAATCTAAAGCAGCAAGATAGACTAAGGGAGGTTTATTATCCTTCTTTTACAGATGGGGAATTGAGGCCCAGAGACACTTAGAGCCAAATTTTTAAAAAAGGTATATGGGAGCTTAATTCCCACCCATTTCAAAAACCGACCTTCAGAAATCTGGCCCTAAGTGACTTGTCCAGGATCTGACAGGGACTCCGGGGCAGAGCTGGGGATTAAGTGCAGGTGTCCCCGTCCCGCGTCCAAGTCCAGGGCTTTTACCACATGGCCTTTTTTCTGATCCAAGCAAGTACATTAGCTAGTGTACTGGCTCAACATCTGTGGCCAGGCCAAAGTGATTCCCCTGAACTAACTGGTTCCCACCTGCAGCTGCGTTTCTGAACTTCCCCGCTGCGCTGAGGGCTAGCACAAGACCTAGTCTTATTTTGAGGCCTTGAGCGTGGTGCATAAACCTCGAGTTGGCTCTCTGCGCTGGCAGGGGGAAATCTCACACTTTACACAGACATCCCTTGATTTGCTTGGGCTCAGGAAGCTCACCGTCAAGAATCAGTGTTTGATGGGCCTTGTTTTCAGCAAACCCTGCTCATGTAATGGCTGCTATCTTGGCCGACACACCAGAGACTGAACTGCAGAGGTAAAAGTATGAGCTGCTACAGCTTGAGCAAGAGATGCGTCTTCCTAGCTAGAGCTGTAACTGCTAATATTCTCTGTGGCTCAGGCAGTGGGTTGCAAGGATCTCCCTCAACTCTTCCCTATTATCTCATTCTCATTCTGAATGCTGCACCTCATCTTCGCCTCACTCCCCCTCCTCACCCCCAGCCATGTATAGCTAATAGCCTCACACAAATGCTCATTAGATGACTACACGGGTCCCCAAATCCTCCACTGCCGCCTTCTTTCCATATTCTCCAAGCGAGAAGATTGGCAGTGACCTTTAAATGTCATTTCCAAATGCCAGCCTTAGCTAACTGGCTACAAAGCGCAGCGTTTACGCTAGATTATGGGGAGAGATGGGGCCTGAACCACTCACCTTCCTGATGGGGAGTGAAAGGAAGGACACAGGACATTGCAGAAAGGCAAAGGGTCTCGTGCCAGCAGATAGCTAGGAGGCTGGGGGCGGGGGACGGAGGTTATTACAGCAATACAGATCAACTATCTTGATGGCTTGTGTCTCCAGCAAAAACAACAAGGAGTCCTTGTGGCACCTTAGAGACTAACAAATTTATTTGGGCATAAGCTTTCGTGGGCTAACCACGAAACCAGGGGCTAACCTCTAACCAGGGCTCTCTCAAATACTTCTCCCAGGGGTCTACTTCCCACACAGAGAACTAGGTCTGCGCCCGACAGAAGTGTGCATGTGATTTGTTTTGTTTCATTTGCACTCGCATATGGCACATTAGCAACCATTCAATCAACATGCTAATGAGGTTCTGTATGGGAGATCAAGTGTGGATAAGGAGGGCCAGGGTTCACGGCAAAGTCACAAGGCAGACAGGCCCTTTCCAAGCCACTTCAGCGCTGTAATAATAGATAGGGTTTGCAATGCTGTGCCGACACTACCGCTACCGCTACAGCAATCTTGGGCGGAGCAGAGGGTTCCGGCCTTTAGGACTCTGCCTGCTGGAGTTGAACTTGAGAATATTTTGGATCTCAGCCTGGATACAAAAATCATTTCCACTAGTCTAGGGCAGTCACGGACTCGATTGGCCAAGGAGTCCTTCAAAAATATGTTCTGTAGCTCAACTAGAAATGATGGGCCTGACGCAGAGATCACCGGCTGGAATCCTCTGGACTGTCTGATGCAGGGGGTCACATTAGATGATCACAGTGGTCCCCTAGTTTTTTTTTTTTTAATTAATTTTAAATCAAATCAAATAGTCTGAAAATATCACCAAATTTCTCCAGTACATACTCCGGACTATACTTGTTAAATTATGAGCCCAGCTCTAGAGCTGGACAAATAATCTGAACTAAAAATCAAATTGTTTATTTTAAATTAGTCTCAAAATTCAAATCAAGGATAGAACAAATATTATTTGATCCTTCCCACCATCAGCTGCCCCAGGGGGCGTGGGTGGGGTGTCACGAGGCTCAGCTGTTTAATCTTTATAAATGGCTTTGAGATTCTTGAATGAAAGTTGCTGTATACAGACAAGTTATTATTTACAGATCAGCAAACTGAGGGTCTGATCCAAAGTGCTGTGAAAGGGCCTCCATTGACTGCACGGGGCCCTGACTGACTTCCCCAGATTGTTCTGTGAATTTGTCTCTGGTTGGGAACAGAACCCCAGAACCTTGCCTGGTTCTCTTCTCCCTTAGAGCCTGATCCAAAGCCCATTAAAATCAGCGGGTGCTTCACACAGTCTTCAATGGCTTCTGGATCAGATCATTACACTGGTGTACATCAGGAATAAACTATTGAAGTCAACGGAGTTACCAGAGGGTAAAGGAGTGGAGAATCAAGGCCTTTGATTCATTAATTGATGTTATAGTAGCATCTAGAAACCTCGGGTGAGGTCAGGACTCCATTGTGCTAAGCAATGTACAACAGGCATATAGTAAGAGCAAAAGCCTACCACAATGAGCTTAATAGAGAAATGATTGGAGGAGAAACAGAGTCAAAGTGATTTGCCCAAGGTCATACAATAGATCGGTAGGTGATCTGGGGATAGAACTCAAGACTTGACTCGCTATACATTCCACTGCTCTAACCCTGGCTACCAATTGCTCTGTGTTCGTTTGAAACTGACCTCACTTCTCAAGTTTCAGCCAGGACTCACGTTTTACAAATCCTCGGAGAGAAGAGGTTTATTATGGAAAATCAGTTGTAGTTATATCAAAGCGAGACCCCAGCTGGTCAGTGCAGCGAGAAGAAACAAAAAATACTTGACATATGTTACCTTTATGATCAAATAAAATAAAGCTACAATCACTGCCAAGTTGGAAACATCAAAATTAACCGGCGCAAGATAGCTATCCAGAAGAAGGCAAGAGTGTCTTTGGCTACACAAATCGTATTTCCCTAGGCATCGGATTAATTAAAACTATCAGTGTTCCCAGCTTTTTGAAATTAACTTTGAAAGTGTTTGGTGTGAAGGGATAGATAAAAAAATAGAACAAACAAACGAATGAAAGAAAGCCTGAATAGTTTTGCTCCTTTTTCCCCCTCCCTTAAATGCAGGGAAGGAGAAGAAAAAAAGATTCAGAAATTTTCCTAAGGTGTTTTTAGCCCAGGAGGCAAACAAATACCCTAAGGAATTATTTCCTAATTGAGTATGCTAAATTGCAGCTTCTTCCTGGGGCTTGGGCCAAACTTCCCATGTACTGGATTTCTGGACGGTTGGGTGGTTGTTGTTTCTTAAAAGAGGATTTCTATATTTTTCTTCCTTGCCCCTCTCTTTTTGCTTCTCGTTCTCAGGCACATAGGAATGGGAATGGGCTTCCTTGCTCCTCTCTGTGGGTAAATTGGCCCTCACAACAACCTGGGAGGTAGGAAAGGGTTATTATCCCGAACTGAGACACTAAGAGAAGTGATTTGTTTAAGGTTACACAACTCAGGTAACCTTATGCAGAGGCAGGAACTGACACTAGATCTCTGAAGTCCCAGACCCACATCTTAACCATAAGGCCATCCGTCCTCCGACTCAGTACCACTTCTTTGATCAATACAGCATTGTCTCATAGGGTGGCAGGCACTAAGCAGACCTCAAAATCCCCAGCTTTGCTACTCAGTTGTAGACCACCGCCCCAGCACTTGGAGGCATGCAGTCGTGGCCATAAGTCTGATTAGCTGGGGGAACAATGGAGACTTGCCTCACACACGTGGTGTCGACACAGACGGCTGGACAAGACAGAGCAAACAAATAGAATTTCAGAACAAGTCTTCCAGTCTCTCTCTCTCTCAGCCTGGGTGAGCTCTCCATTAGCAAGCAGCCAGAGTGGCAGCGTTGGGACAGGACTCTCTGGGTGACATTTTGAGTGCTTTTCCTAATTAAGGATGAAACATCAACTAATCAGCTGTTGGAAGTCCTAGTCAAATGTGGCAGATGCCAGTTAAGACCAACTCAGCCGCTCCCATTGGGGGTGTCAATGCTGGTAGCGTGCAGGGTGAAAACATTACGATGGAGAGGGTTAGAATTAAAGGGACACTAGTAAGGTAAATATAATCTATTTACAAATATCTGTGCTGCTAGTAGGAAGGAATGGCTCGCTGTTAGGGTGCTAGCTTGGGGGACTCAGGGCACCTGTGTTCAATTCCTTGCTCCCTGTGTGACCTTGGGCAAGTAATTGAGTCTGTGCCTCGTTTTCCCATCTGTACAGTGGGGATAGTAGCACTGCCCTACCTCACAGGACTGCTGTGAGGATAAATACTTTAAAGATTATGAGGTGCTCAGATACATCAGTAAGAGGGGACATACAAGTACCTAATTAGAGAATAGGGCTGGACTTGTAATGAATAGACAGCCCAACAAATATGTTTGCAAATAAAGAGGCCAACTTAAGCTCCGCTGCTGGTGTTGGTGCTACCTTATTCATGATTGAGGACTCAGATGCATGCCAGCTGATTGTGGAACAGAGTCACAAATGCTGAAGTATTCACAAATTCAAAGACAAAGGATCACTGGTCTGAAAATTCACCCTGGAGTACACATCATTCACTGCTCATCCTTCTCCAGTTGCTATTTTCTGTTTTCCTGTTCTAAAAATTTCTGTCATGCAATCGAGGGGCATGAAGCAATAACATGTGACTTAGGAGTCCAATCACACAGCATAAATCATGAAACAGAGAGACCCTGGACGGGGTAGACTGGTGCTCTGACGTGGTACAGAGAATTCTTTCTAGATGCCTGACTCACATGCTCAGGTTCAAACTGATCACCAGATTTGGGGCAGGGAAGGAATTTCCCCCCAGGTCTGGTTGGCCAGGACCTTGTGTTTCGGGGGGGGGGGGGGGGGAGGGGAAATCACTTTCAGCTGTATCATGGGTCATTGATCACTACTTAAAGCACTATTGGAAGGCACTGCGGTACCACAGTCATGGGCTTGGTATGAGAACCTGAACGGAATATACTTAAGTGAGGTGCAGTCCATGTGGGGGCCTTCTGCCCAAGTGAGAATTTCACCCACAAAACCAATGATATACCTGAGATACATTGATGATATTTTCATCCTCTGGACAGACGACCTAAACTCCCTCACAACATTTCCACCACAACTTCAACCCATCCATCCCACCCTCTCTAGAACATTCCACACCAGCATCAACTTCCTGGACACTACAGTTTGCTTCAACAACAGAGCCCTACAGACAACTATATATGGGAAACCCACAGATCACCACACTTACCTCCCTAGAGCGACGTCTGTGTTCTCCTGTTGATGTAGTTAATCCACCTCCCTGAGATACAGTAGATAGGTGAACGGAAGAATTACTCTGTCGACCTAGCACTGTCTATGCCAGGAGTTAGGCCAGTTTGACTAGGACACTCAGGGGTGTGGATTTTTCACACCCTTGAGTGATGCAACTGGGTCAACCTAACTTTGAGTGTAGTCCAGGCCTTAGCATCTGGCGACAGCCTCTATACTACAAGAGGGTGGAACAGCCTGCAGGTGACACAGTAATATTTTTTGAGATTTTTTTTTTCCTCCCTAGCTGTCAGCTAAGAAAGAGCTACTCTGATACTTGACAGGTTGTGACACAGAGAGACATTTAATTTGATGTTCCTAGTTCAGCATTCGGGAGCTGTGCTGATGTGACACTAGGCGCCAACTACCTACAATGCCTGAAAACCTCTAGCAGAAGCACAAGCTAATGCTCAAGCAGAGGAGGAGCCATTAGCTCTATCTTCTGCGTCCGTCAGAAGCTCCAAGGGTCTACTGAACAGAAGGGGTCCAGGTAGAAACAGGTCAGGAAAGCACTGGGGTTAACTTTAACAAGCCATAAAACACAACTGGCTTCTGGAAGCGCAGCCACCAAAAGGCAGAAGCAACAAGCGGCGCGACGACAGCTCTGTTCAAGCGCATCTCGAGTTTAGACCGAGGTGACTGTGTTTATGTACAAAGCTCAGATGGCAAATGGAAACCTGAAGCACCTATCAAATACACAGCATTCATACATAATTGAAACACCTGGGGGAGAAACACGCAGATGCAGCAGACGACGCCTGATATAAACAAGAGGAGATGGAGAAATAAAAAGGAAAAACAAAACAAAACCCAACCAGCATACAAGATGTTGCAGGCTATCATGAAGAATTCTGCTCAGCACAAGAAGAAGAGACTGCACCAAACAGACCTGAGTTAGCTGCCTGAGGGGATGGCTTAGTGATCTAAGACATGATTTTGAAATGCAGTACCTAGTCTCCCTGGGGGAAAAAAGTTCACTTCTCAGCAGGTTCAGCCCTGCGGTAGGTACGTTCAACACTTTGCTGTTTATTGCCTTTCAGGTCAGAGCTAAGAATACCACCCCCTTCATATCCTGTGGCACTTTTCAAAAGAGCAGGTGGTTCAGCCCAAGTTTTGCCAACCAAAACATCCTTCTACCCTGTCATAATATATGTAGTTTCAGAATATTATTCAACCACTAGATGTCTCCACGTGGTATGGAGTTCTAAAATAGTCCCTGGTAAACAAGAGAAACCAAGATGGAACTCATGCTCGGGAGAAGACTGTTTACCTGAAACTGCACTTGTTTTCTTTACTAAAAGCCTCCTTCTTAAGAAAGACTTATTCCATATATCATAATGACATCTGCCACTGCAGCACAGTGGGCTAGTTGCCAGCCTTCATTTTAGTATTGCTGCATATGTAGTGTGGGAAGCACTTTTGTATGGAGGACGATATATAAATATTAGAACAACTTGAAAATTTTCTGACAATGTTTTTTTTTATGGGAAATTATCCAAACATTTTGAGATAATGGAAACATTTTATTTTAACTTTTTCATTTTGATGAATATAACATAAATCATTCAGGTTAAACGTAAGAAATTAAGCTCCTTTATGGAGTAAGATACATGGAAACAATAGAAAACACTGCCCAAAGGACTAGGTCACATGCAAGGGCTATATCAGGGGGTAGCCGTGTTAGTCTGTATCCACAAAAACAACAAGGAGTCCGGTGGCACCTTAAAGACTAACAGTTATTTGGGCATAAGCTTTCATGGGTAAAAAACCTCACTTCTTCAGATGCAGCAGGTTTTTTACCCACGAAAGCTTATGCCCAAATAACTGTTAGTCTTTAAGGTGCCACCAGACTCCTTGTTGTTTTTGCAAGGGCTATGTGAGCAGAGGTGTTTCTCTGGGGGCTGATTGCAAATGCAAGGGCTGTGCATTTCTGTCTGTCAGAAGCAGGCAGGACTAGAAAAAGCCAGAGAAGCACTGATAGAGTGACCTTGGAGGAAGCCAAGAGATAGAGCTTCTTTGGGGCAGAGTGCTGGTTGGAAGCAAGTTTGGATTCTCGAACCTCCTGCTGTATTCAGGGACAGAGGACGTTGTATACATTCTCTGTACATAACCGGGACAGCACCCTAGAAATGCCTGGCTCTATCATCAATTTCTTCTTCTAATGGAAACAACCCTCCAGGCGTTAAAGATTGGCTAGCCGCTCAGGCCAAAAGGGGCAACAGGATAGTGGGGAGGGAAGTTGGCCCTGCTGCTGGGGATAAATAGAGGCTTCCTTCACCAGGGTGGTCGATGCAGCACCTTCCAACCAGGCTGTGTTTAACCGTGCTAAGCTAAATGTTACTACAAAGCCTAGTTATGACTGTGCTGTTTATCTTCCACAGGAGTTTGTCACAGAGATGAGTGAAGGAGACTCATCTAGAAGGGATGGGAGCAACATGACCAAGAAGCATAAACATATTCTGCTTAGCCCCCGTTAATATATATAGTGGGTTCCAATCAAGTGTCCATCTAAGATCACTGGTGCAAGGACCAGCTCTCCCTAGGCACCAATTTCCTTAGAGAGGAAAGGGGTGGAGGGGGATAGAAAATGCCAGTCCAATCAGGCAGAACTGGTAAGCTGTATGACTTCGGAACACGTTTTTAGAAATGAAGCCAGGAGGCTGAAATAAAACACCTTGGGCCAAGCTGAGCTCTCATTTATGCCAGTGTAAACCTGGAGTAGCATGACTGGCTTCAGTGGAGGTTCTCTGGATTGAATCAGACCTCTGCATTTTCTCCCAGAGCCCATGGCGATGCCCCTCAAAAACTGTTGGACAGAGCAGGGGATGGGGCGCTTCTGTTAATATTGACGTAACAGGCCTCATGACCACGCACGCCGATCCTTCTGCTATGCACGTGGTGGAAAACAGCCAGGTTGGGGGGTGGGTGGAGATGGTATGTTGTGTTTGCAAGTGCTGTGTGGACTCACACTCCAAGGTATCACAATTCCTGCTTTGCCTCTTCACAGCTCTGCTGGTGCACATCAGTCCAGACTTACACCAGCCCCTGCCATTCCAGTCCTGGGCCTCATGCCACTCCGGCAATGCACCTCAGTCTTGGTCTGCAGCAGCCCTGCTGTTCCATTCGCGCCCTGCCCCACACTCAGCTCTGCCAGTGTCCCTCAGTCCTAGCCGACAGCACCTGCTGCTCTTCAACCCTGGCAGCTCCACCCCAGACACAGATACACCCATCAGAGTTTTGCTAACAGGGCCGTGCAACATCTGAAAATAGAAACAAAATACCCTGGGAGCAAACTGAACAGACCTAGGATTCCAGAAGGCTCCTGGATCAAACCTAATTACTCTTAAAATGATTTATAATCATCTCTCCCTCTCCCTGCCCTGCAGGATCTATTGCTCTTACAGCCGTGACACGGAAAGGAACAAACACATGCAAAACAAATCATTAGGAAAAAAGAAACAGCAAAGCGCTACTAAGGGTTTCTGGGCAATGGTTTGGCCCGTCTTGTGCGTTTCTGGCAGCCAAGAGAGATTTCCTCTTCCCCTCCTTCCTTATCTTCAGACTCAGGCTAGCTGCTTTGGCTGTGAAGCGTGTGGTGCCTCTAATCCCATCTCATACAGGGTCCCTGAAACGAGTCGAGCTGGAAGGATGGAGGCAGCAGATTTCATTCTCAGGCCTCCTTCCTCCTTCCCCATCCAAGCCTTAGAATTCACACTACGGTGAGGAGGGTGAAAGCCGCAGGGAGCCTGTGGCAAGTAACTGGGGCAGTGGGGAACTGATCGACAGCTTCAGGGTGGAGTAGCTGAGCTGGAATGCTTTGGTGCCGGCGGAGTCCATACATTCCAGGGGTGAGAAATCCAGTCCTGATTTGCCTCCCTTTTCCTTAAAGGCATAGATGAGTTCTTTTTCTGCCCAATCCCCGCAGCACTTGCTGAATGGTAAATCCCAGACTGCATCCATGGTGCACCCACTGAACAATCAGAGGGCTTGGGAGATGTTTGACCCCCTCATATCTGCCCAGGGTTCATGGTGTTGGCGTGCCAAGTGTCACTGCTATCCCAGTGAGCTGGTGGGTTCGTGACATTTTGACATTTAATAGGTGTCATTTCTAAGTCACTTGAGTAACAAAGGGGGCAAAATTAGCTGCAGGGTAGCCAATGACATGGCACATGCCTGATTTAGCAATTTCTCCCCTTCCTCTCAGGTCCAGCTCTCACATAATCCAGTTATTAGGGTTATTTTTAAAGTGGGCGAAGTGCTGCTGAAAGGTGTCGGCCAGAGAGCTGTGGAGACGGAAATCCTCTGTATATCCACAGAGCAGGTACCGCCTGGGCAACGGCAGGGCAAACGTCCTCCGCATTTCCTCCCACCAAAGAGCAAAGAAATCGTTTCGCCACACAGTTCACAAAGCATCCCAAAGCAACATACAAGCTGTCCCTAGAGAGAGCTTTTCAGCCATCAGTGAAATGCAGCCACCTCTGGGGTGGAACGTGGCAGCTGTTCAACAGTACACAAAAACAATGCATTGTAGTTCAGGAGAGAAGCCCAGTTAGAATCCTGCAGTGTATTCAGCTGTCCATTCCACCACTGCATCATCTAGGTCAAGATGTGGACAGAAGCTCTGCACTGAAATTGTCCAGCACAATCTGTGTTTCTTAGCCAGCTACAGAGCTAGAGCAAGCTACAGGGTTAGCCTGTGTCCGGCAACCTGAGTCAAGAATCCCTTTGCCTTCACAAGAGCTGAATCATGACTTTTCTCTGCTACGGGGGCCAGTACAAATCTCTCTTTGAAATCACAGAGGGAGAATTATAATGGGGAGAGGGGGGAGGATTTAGCCAGTATTAGCTGCACTGCCGCAAGATCTTCCCAACCACTTTGGCTTTATGTCTCCTCTGACGAGCAGCATCTCCTTAGTACAGCACACCCTGATGCCACATAAGGTCACTGGGTTCTATGCTGACTCAGAGCCACGGGAAGGAGGCTTACCCCTTGAGTCACTTCTGACCTAGAAAAATCCAGATGCTGTAGAGGTTCTCAAACTGCGGGTCGGGACCCCTCAGGGGTCGTGAGGTTATTACATGGGGGGGTCACGAGCAGTCAGCCTCCACCTCTGTTTTTAATGTATAAGGGGGGGTGGGTCGCACTCAGAGGCTTGCTATGTGAAAGGGGTCACCAGTACAAAAGTTTGAGAACCACTGTTCTAGGTGTCAAGTACCAGAGGGGTAGCCGTGTTAGTCTGAATCTGTAAAAAGCAACAGAGGGTCCTGTGGCACCTTTAAGACTAACAGAAGTATTGGAGCATAAGCTTTCGTGGGTGAATGCCCACTTCCTCAGATGCAAGTAATGGAAATTTCCAGAGGCAGGTATAAATCAGTATGGAGATAACGAGGTTAGTTCAATCAGGGAGGGTGAGGTGCTCTGCTAGCAGTTGAGGTGTGAACACCAAGGGAGGAGAAACTGCTTCTGTAGTTGGATAGCCATTCACAGTCTTTGTTTAATCCTGATCTGATGGTGTCAAATTTGCAAATGAACTGGAGCTCAGCAGTTTCTCTTTGGAGTCATATTCTCACCAGCAACCATGCACCGCACCATAACAACTCTAACTCAGGAACCAACATATGCAACAAACCTCGATGCCAACTCTGCCCACATATCTATACCAGCAACACCATCACAGGACCTAACCAGATCAGCTACAACATCACCGGCTCATTCACCTGCACGTCCACCAATGTTATATATGCCATCATGTGCCAGCAATGCCCCTCTGCTACGTACATTGGCCAAACTGGACAGTCACTACGCAAGAGGATAAATGGACACAAGTCAGATATCAGGAATGGCAATATACAAAAACCTGTAGGAGAACACTTCAGTCTCCCTGGCCACACAATAGCAGATGTAAAGGTAGCCATCTTACAGCAAAAAAACTTCAGGGCCAGACTCCAAAGAGAAACTGCTTTACTCCCTACAAAGTAATGCAGGCTATCTGCATTGCTAATGACCAGCAATCCAGAATCATGAGTCCATCCACAAAAATCATGAGACTATGTTAAAGCATGAGATTTTGAAAACATAATAAATTTGGGATTTTTTTCTTTAAATTTGCCTTCTTTTATCTGATCCTTTATGGCTCACATTTTCCAGCTTTTCTCCGCAGCCACAAAGACTAAACAGGTTTCAGAGGGGTAGCCGAGTTAGTCTGTATCAGCAAAAACAATGAGGAGTCCTTGTGGCACCTTAGAGACTAACACATTTATCTAGGCATAAGCCTTCGTGGGCTAAAATCCACTTCATCAGATGCATGGAGGGGAAAATACAGTAGGGAGGTATACATACACAGCACATGAAAAGATGGGAGTTGCCTTGCCAAGCGGGGACTAACACTTACTTTCTTTAAAGAAAACAAAAACATTAGAGCTGATGTTCTCATGTGATCACATGGCTCCCGGACCAGGAACTTTGAGAGAAAACACCAGAAGACAATCGGCAATGGTGGGGTCTCTCTCTCCTTATGAGTGGGATCCCTGGCCAAGAAGAGCAGCAATGATCAATGTCATTGCGGAGGCATAGACCCCAGGAAGCTTAATCCAACCCCAGTCACCGCGCCGCTCAAGTCATCCCATAAGAAGCTTATTTACACAAACCCACACCGCGGAGACGAGAGACTAGCCACAAATGCGTCTCACTTAGTAGCACTCTTCTTCCATTAGTTATATATATATATATATATATATATAAAAAAAATCAATCAGGAGTTTTTTATTTGCTATTTTTTCCCGAATTGCAGTGAGTCTTTGCCAAGTGCAGTTTAAACAGCTTATCCTGGCTGTTGCTGTGAAGTCTGGGGCTGTCCCCTCTGTCACAATCTCCCCTGAGACAAGTAGCACTCTTCTCCAACTCTGGCTTCCTCGACAGAGGCTGAAGATGCCCTAGAGTCAGTTGTTTCTTAGCGTGGTCCCTCTATCCCAGTACAGGCATAAAACATCTTGGTCTATCTCCTCTCTTTCAGTAGAGGCCACATACATCTTAACTTGTCCCCTGCACCCCAGTAGAGGCAGCAGATGGCTTGGTGTAGCCCCCACTACCTTGGTAAAGGCTGCAGACACACTAACAATTCTGCTCTTCATTTCTTCGAGAGAAAATAAATGCCCTCTGAGTGGTGTAGGAAGGGAGATGGAGACTAGGCGGTGAGGGAGCATTCTGATTAATGCCACGATGTGATATGTAAAACACAACATTAGCACAAAACCTGGCCAAGCGCATTCTCTCGATTACCTCGGAATTATAATTACACTGGCCCTTAATATCCCCACATTCGAGTAATTACAGCTGGCTTACTGCTTCCAGCCGTGATCTGATATTAACTTTTAATCACCTCGCCTTTGTTCTGGGGAAGGGACGACCGAGGCTCCCGGGAAACTGGGGCCTTGTCCAAGTCCCATAAATCTGTCAGCTCTTTGCTTCTCCTGCACTTTAATAGGCTTTGGATTCTTTTCACTCTTGGAGGCTGGGCAGGGTTATGCTTTCATTTTCCAGAGCATGCAGCATTAGCGCCTAGGTTCAACAAAGTGAGTACATGGTGATCACGGATAGATAGATTTCCCCCATATGTTTATCTATTTTTCCACCAGGTGGTTCGGATCCCACCCAGTGCCAGTAGACAGCAAGGAGAGGAACTTTCTCCATGACAATCTGTAACAGGTACCTGCCACAGGCATTATCAGAGACTCCATCCACAGGTAGAATGTGGAAGGACCCACCTTGAATGACCTGCCCCATTCTTAATAATAATAATCATAGCAGTGAAATGCTACATCATGCTACAGTAACAGCCTTGGACATTTTAGCATCACGACTGTATGCTATTTGGGACCAATACCACAGTACATGTTTATACAGCAATTGCGACAAAGACCACTGAAGAGTGAGTCACTGGAACCAGACCAGCTCTGAGACACTATGTAGCAAGAAACCCTTTTGCCCAGCTTTCAAGAAACCCACACACCGGTGGTGGAGGGGGCTGTTCTCCTATGTCCAGTTTCATATTCTGCACTTCTCTTTACACGCACTGGTTGCTGGAATTCATCCCTGTGCAGAGGGGCAGGGTGAAGTCCACACACCACCTAAATCCAAATTAAACCCTGGTTTTAAATGGGATTGAAATGATGTATACCCTTTGGGCTGTCCCCCTGCACAGGGGGTGAATTGGACTTTCTTGTGCATATTCTGAATTTCTATCAGGCATTCCATGCTTTACATACATTAGCTAGACTTCAGGATCCCCTGTAGGCAGGTATTTATTATCCCCATGTTACAAAGAGGGAAAGTGAGGCTGAGAGGAATAATAATAATATCAGTGATTTGTCCAAGATCACACAGTAAGCCAGTGGCAGTATCAGAACCAGAAACCAAGAATCCTGGTGCCCAGGCCTCAGCACTAACCACTAGAGAAAATTCCTTGCACTGATATAGGCACATACACAGGACCTAATTTTCTCATACAAATGCTATATTTAGCAGCAGCACAAATCGCACCCAGACGCAAATATTGTATTTACATATCTCTGTGCTACACCTAGAAGAAAGAGCAATTAATTGGGCGAGCACTGTAATTGGGAGGCAGTGTAGGCTAGTGGCTAGGGCCCAGGTTTTTAAAGGTATTTAGGCATTGCTGCACTCAGCATTGCAACACCTAATAGATTTAGGAGCCTCCGACTCATTTTTAAAAGGGATTTAGGTACTTAGGAATCAAAATCCCTTTTGAAAATGCGACTTAGGCTCCTAAATTGGTTAGGTGTAGCAACACTGACTGCAGTAACGCCTACATACCTGTAAAAATCTGGGCCTAGGCCCCTAACCTAAGAGTCCTGGTGTCTATTCCATGTTCTGCTGTGTGACCGAGAACATGTCATTTTCCATCCAAGCCACTGTCTACCCTGTCTGACTGTAAGCTCTTTGGGGCATGGATTCTTTCACTCTGTGTTTTATCAGTGCCAACTTCAATAGGGCCCCCATCTTGGCTGTAGAGCCTACTGCAATACGAATAAAATACTCCTCTCAATTAAATTACTTATAAAAACATCCTGGATGAAACCCTGGCCCCCTTGAAGTCAATGGCAAACCTCACCTCCTGTGCCTGCTAGAATAAAAGCATCCTCTGCCAAGCTGCATTATTATGGGGATCAGTATGGAAATGATAACCCCAGCGGATGGAAGAAAATGTAACACATGAAATTAACAGCAGGGACAGATGAGGAAAAGAGGAGAAAGTCAGCTAATGTAAAAGATTTCCCCCAGAGGACTGATTTCAAAACACGGTTTTAATTAACTATGCCTTTCACTGAAGCTTAGCATCAGAGTTATTGTACATTAAATAAATACCAGTTGATTATTAAGAGCATATTTACTGAGCCTTAACTACAGTAGGTCACAGACACACACCCCTGTACTGTACATGTGTTTCTGAGTAATCAGTTATTTACTTAGCATATAATAATTGCCTCGCTGAATCTGAACAAACTCCTCTAATGGTGATTTACATAAAACAAATCCTAACTGTTAATTACCAGAGGCACTTTGGTCATTTCCGGGGGCAGTTATGGAATTAGTGCCTACGGTGGGGGAGGGAGGGGACCTCAGGCAATATGTTTATATCCGTTCTGAGGCATACAAATTACGGAGTTAAAGCACTCCCTGACGCACAGCCTTCATTTCCTTCCATAGCGGAGCAGAGAGTGCAAAAGAGAAGGAACTTTAGTATTACTTATTGGTATTGTGGTCAGAGCCCCAGTCACGGGCTAGGACCCTATTGTGCTATGTGCTGTACAAACACAGAGCAAAGAGACAATTCTTGCTCCAAAGAGCTTACATCCTTCTGTAGCCGAGTATGTGCTGCAATGTTCCGCTATCACCCCGAATGATTCATTCCAAGGCTCTGATCCAAAGCCCACTGAAATCAATGGGCGTCATTCCACTGACTTCAGTTGCTCTGGATCAGGTCCCCAAAGGCTCCATTTGATTTAGCAGCTGTGGGTTCTTCTGGCAGAGAGATACAAATTCATCTCCAAAGGTGCAAAGCAACAGTGCCACTCAGTGGCTGGTTAGCTGACTGACTGTTACCTAGCCTACCACCTGGAGAAGCCCATCCTTTCCTCCTCCTACTCCTGTTCTCTTTCACAATGGCAGGCGCTTTGTAATATCCCCTGGCCTGGTTTGTTACCAGAGTAACGAGGAAGAGCTAAAATAGGAGGGAGAAAGTGATTAAAACAAACAGATCCATGGAAAAGAAAAAGGTTTTCCTCCCCCCCCCCCCCCAGCCTTAAGGAAAAGTTGTCTTTGCATATTTATCGGAGCAATAATAAATGAGGGTCCAGGCTTTCCCCCCTGATGATTGATGGACACAGGGATTAGTTTAAGCACAAGGAGAGACTAAGTGGTCTGGCTCGGACCACAGCACATTCATCAATTCGACAGGCAGAGCATGGAACTTATTTCCTCCTTTGCAGGAGATTTTTTTAAGAAAAATGTGAACTTTTTATTAGAGCAAATATAGAGAGAGTCAGAGCTGTTCTTTATCCAAATTAAGGGCAACTCTGGCAACCAATTAAATAGACTGACTCAGAAGTTGGCTTTGAACTGATCATTGAGATGCCATGGATGCAATTAAATGGTTAACAATGCTTCATGGTTCCAGGACATTCTCCCACCCCACCCCGCAGATCCTAGTAAGTCTGTCTGTCCGTCTGTCCATCCGGCATCTAGTTAAATAACCAGGCCAACGAGTAAGCGCCATACCTGAACTGGTCCATCTCGTCTGATATCCTGTCCCCAAGAGCAGCCTGTGTCGGAGGTTTCAACTCAATTATGCAATACCAGAGGGAGACGTTGCTTCCAGGGTCTGTGTAAGTCCCCCCCCCTTAATTCCTGCAAGGCTAGAGAAGGGACAGTGTGCATTGCCACTGCCATCCTACACAAGTCCCATCCCGATCCCATCCATGCCTAGTTTCCAAACGGTCCCCCATTACAGACTCCATAAGTCACAGAGAGGCCTCCTTAAGCTCTAGAGTCATGGATGAAGTTGAGCCTTTTCTTCCTCACAGAAGCAGGGATTCTTAGTCATGGAGGTTCTCCACCCATCATGTGCGTGGACATAGGGAGGAGCCGGATCCGTCCCTGGGTGGAGAGACTCAGGATCCAGTCTGAGCTGGCACCATGGCCTCACCCAGAATCCCAGATCCCAAGCACTAAAGAGCGGGATGGCGGGAAACAAGAACCAGATTTTGTGGCTCTTAGCCATGTCCTCTTAAAAGTGAATTCATGGCTCCTGTCTGCCTGGGCCATCGTTTCACACAAACTACATGCAACTAGACTGGAAACATAAAATTATATAGGGCAGTTAATTGAAAAAGTGCCTGCGCTGCATGCAATAATTGACATTAAGTGTTATTTGGCGCAGGAAATCACTTGATGTTAAACAGGCACAACGGTAACCTATCGGTCCTAAATGGCTTGGTGCCTGATCCAAAGACCATTGAAACTAATGGTTTCAGAGTAGCAGCCGTGTTAGTCTGTATCCGCAAAAAGAACAGGAGTACTTGTGGCACCTTAGAGACTAACAAATTTATTAGAGCATAAGCTTTCGTGGGCTACAACCCACTTCTTCGGATGCATATGCATAAATTTGTTAGTCTCTAAGGTGCCACAAGTACTCCTGTTCTTTTTTCATTGAAACTAATGGGGATCACTCCATTGGCTTCAATGGAATCTGGATAGGGCTCTTGGTGCATAGAAAATAAAGTTTCCATTAAGCAGGATTTTCCATTGAATCGGTTGATATTAATCACGCTCCACTGTGTATCGTGAATGGACTCATCAGGCTGTCCTGATAACCAGGAAGAGATTCACGGTGTTGTTCCAAACAGCACAAGAAAGCCAGCTAAGAAGAATAAAGATCCATTATACAAGCGCTTTCTTAAAGGGAAGAGGGAAAAGTTCTATCCCATTCCCGTATTCTCTCCTTTGGCTCGGGGTGCTGGAGAGGCTCCATTAATCCAACTCCATGTCCCCCCCCAATAAATCAGCCCATTGATTGCTCCGGTTATATTATTTATCTTCCAGAAGCACCTTGAGACCCCCAACCAAGATCAGGGCCCCACTTTGCTAGGTGCTGTACATATACAGAGTAAGAGACAGTCCCTGCCCAAAGGAGCCTAACAGCTAAGTAGGCGAGGCAGACGAAGAGTGGGAGGGGAAACTGAGGCACAGAGGGGAAGAGACTTGCCCAAAGACACATAGTAGGTCAGTGGCAGAGCCAAGAATGGAACCTAGGTCTCCTGACTCCCACTCCAGAGCCCTCCAGCCCTCTCTCCATCACCATAGTATCTGATACTGAGATCCTGAAAGGCATTTAGGCACCTAATTCCCAAGGGAAATTAGACCCCTACATACCTTTGAGGATCTGGGACCAAGTGCCTAGATGGAGGCCCAGCACCATGCAGGGTTCTGTGGGTGAGGAATTGCCATTTAGCTCACAGGGACACAAATGGCCCTGTGGAAACAAAGAAGGGCAGCTGCTATATTGCAACCAGCTGGTGATTTTCAGAGATGGTCTCAGCCTATGTTCTGTGGAGGGGTTCCTGCTGCTCTGGAGATCCATCTGCCAGGCTTCCGGCAGGGATGCATGTTATGGGCCTGTCTAGGACTCTAGAGAAGGTTCCAAGTGGCTTTTTTGACCTACTAATCTCCAAAAGAGACAGGCTGAAATATTCAAAGCCGATTAGGGGATTTAGTCACACGGCTCCCATTCATTTTAAAAATGAAAATCTCAACCAAAGACTTCTCTGCATCCTGCCCGCATGCCTTGTACCATCCATTGTTGGATGGCTGTTTGGTGTGAGTTCCACTTTAATCAGACTTTCCAAGGAAAAGCGTAAGGAGGTTTCTGACATTGCACGGAACGTGTACAAGACAAATGAAAGTATCAGCTGCGTGCTGTTGGTATCCTGTGTGCATCTAAGTCATAAAGCTGGTCAGACTTTGTTATGAATATACCCTCTTTCCCCTGCTCCTACCATTAGACCAAAGGCACACTCAGAGTTCAGAATAGAACCCAGGAGTTCTGACTCCCCCATCCCTTGTCTTAATGACTAGACATTTCCTCTTGGATTCTATTGTCAATTCCTAGAGGCTTGTGAAAGTCACAATCTCTGGAGCCAAGCTTTTAATGTGCCGATTACATCACCCATAACCTTATTAGGAAGATCAAGCAACTGTAATTTATAGATGCTCTTCTAAGGAGATCTATCAATATATTTATTTTCCTTCTGATATATAGCTGAGTCGTGCATGAAGTTTATTATGCCTGGACAATCTCCTATCAAGATCTATAGATTTTCCCCATATAGATATTTGGCTCCACCTCAAAACAGAAAATCATTTTTTAAGAAACAAAAAGCATTTTAGTCCTCTCAAATGCCCATAAGTATATGATGGAAGTTCTTGTTGTCTGTATGTGACAGCAAAATTTCTACAGTCCATCAGCCAGGGGTAACTGGAGACATTTAAACATGATCACACTGGAAAAAGTATTACCTTTAATACCTATAACATTGGATTTTATTTAATATTGCTTAGCACTTTCTAAGAGCGGGTATTATTATTGCCATTTTTCAAAGGGGAAATGGAACCAAGGGGAAGTCAAATGACTTCCCAGGGCCACAGAACAGGTCAATGGAAGAGCTGGGAAAAATATGACCTACGAGTCCCCTTACTCCTAATCCCCCTGCTTTAACCCACTAGACCATACTGCCTACTAGAGGTGGGAATAGAACCTAGGAGGGGTCCTGACTGCCAGTTCCTGGTTCTAACCTTTAGACAACACTGCTGTCCAGAGCTAGGTACTGAGCCCAGGAGACCTGGCTCTCAGCCCCCACTTCTCTAGGCGCTAGACCCCACTCAGATCCAGGAGTAGAATCCAGGGCTGCTGGCTCCCTCTGCTATGCCCACTAGATCACATTGCCTCCTTAGAGTTATTCACTTTGTAGGGTGTGGTGTGGCACACCCTCCAGATCTACACAGACAGACACTCTGCAAACAGAGCTCCCCCTCCTGCATACAAAGGGGGATCTATGGCACCAGCATCCCTCTCTCCAGGTGCCATGGCAGGCTATCTGCAGGTCAGTACATCAACGAGGGAGAGGAGTGAGCTGTCCGGAGGGATGGCTGGTCAGGCACTTCCCCTCTCGACCCAGCAAAAGAGCTTTATTACTTGTTCCACTGAGTCCTCTCAGCACCCGGCTCCCTGAGGCAGCATCAGCCACTGGCACTCCTGGGAAAGAGGATCCAATCAAGCCATGCTGCTGGAGAATGACCAGGGCCATAGGGCAGGGTCTTAGGATCTTTTCAGTGCAGGAGTTGCCACCCCACCAGAATAGGCAGCAGCACCCACCTCCTCAAACCTCATGGTTCCCCAAGGATCCGCATGCTACCTGGCAGATCAGTGGGAGGTATGCAGAGCCCCTAGCTCCTGAGTGACTGAGTCCCCTCCCATGCACGGAACCACAGAAAGGAGCACAGGAGGGGCAATCCATAGAAAGCACTGAGAGCACCCACCGCAGCCTACTATATGGCCCATTGAAATCAATGGGAGTCTTTCCACTGGCTTTGCATCAAGCCCAGAGGGCGAGACTGTCACTGTCTGGCACAGCCCCTGTGCCAAGAGCAGCCATAAAAGGAGCCGTACGGTGGAGCCTCATTGATTCTCACTGACGGGACTGCTGAGCGTTTTTGCGAATGAGGAAGTGAACAAATAAAGAGCCAAGCTAATGCCTCCCAAAATGTACTCTGCTCGTTTATTTTGGCAGTGGTAGTTTAGCTTTAAATATTTATAATGCTTCCTAATGTACTAGTAAATGTACTGTAGTATATTCCACGAAGATGATGAAGTCTCAAAGACATTGCTGCAAACATCATTGTCTCTCCCCTGCTAAATCTTTGATGAGAAGTGGGGAGAGAGTAAGTGTGTGTGTATGTATGGGTGCATGCGTGCGTTCATGCACTGGAAAATGGTTGGATTGCTGGGTTTCTGCTGGAAGAAAATGCATGCACGATTTCCCCATACAGGGGGAAATTTTCAAGAGCTCCTGTGGGATTGGGAAACACAAGTCCTTCAAAACACAAAGCTTTCAGATATCCCCTCTAGAGATGGATTCTGCTTTCACACACACCATTGTAAATCAGGAGTAATACCATTCAACTGATGTGAGTGGTGTGGTGTGAAACTGATGTCAGTGTGAGGATATTCAGTCTTTGAGAGAGACTGAGCAATCAATGCAATACAGCTTGCAGTAACAGTCCGGGAAATACACACGGGCACATTGTGTTCCCTTCAACCCCCACTGCTCACTTCCTTTAATCCTGGGAAATGAAGCAAAGTTTTCCTCACATGTAATACTACACGGGCATTCCCCATAATTCCCAGGCACTACAGTGTGCACCTCAATCGGAATCTGAAACCCATCCATTGTGTCAGTGCTGGGTCCACATCCAGCTGAGCCAATGCACCTCATTCCTGACCTGCAGCACTTCCCACTGCTACAGTCCTGGGATCCCACACAGCTCAGTCAATGGCCTTCAGCACCCCGTGCTTCCAGACCTGGGCTCCCCACACATAGCTCTGCTGCTGTACCTTTACACCTACCTGGGGCACCCCCCGTCCTATTCTTTCATTCTGAGGACCCACCCCTACAACCTTGCCAACACACCTTTATCCCCCACCTGCTGTCTCAGTCCAGGTCCCAGGCTGCTAATTGTGTGGAAACTTCCACGATTATTTTTTTTTATGCGACTGGAACCCCCACCAGGATCCACCCAAATGAGACTCAACCCGTTCATTCCACTGGTGACCTAAGGCCAGGATTCAAATCCAGGTCTGCAGGTAGGCCCCCTGGGGCCACTGCCCCCAGGGCTGTGCGCTCAGCTGTGCTCCTACCATCCAACTGCACATACTGCACGAAGGACATTCTTATCCGCTCTCAGCAGGCAGCCGAGGGCAGTGGGGGATTATTTAATCAAGGACTATTTAAACTGCAGGGCGGACTTCATTTACTATTATGGCGTGACATAAAAATTTAAAGACTTTAACAGAAAAAAAAAATCTATGATCCAGTTTTACGCCCCTTCAAGTTCTTCTAATAAATCTGCAGAAGGGAATTTATCTTCTCTCGGTAAATGTGTCACTTCCCCATTGGCTCTTGAAAAGCCTGGGAGGGCCAGGCATAAATCCCACGCTCCACCTCCATTTCATCCTCCCCATCCGTATCTCTGAGAGCTGATGTACCCCACCTGGGGAGCTGCCTAGAAGAGTCATTTCACCCCATGCCTGAAGAAGGTTGGCAAAGACAGCTTGTTCCAGATGCCCGTATAGGGTCACCCGGAATAGACCCCTGCTGAAACAAGCAGTGTGACTCCAGAGCCCGTGAAGAGCGGGATGGGGGTCTGTCGGTCTTTACAAGCCCCTTATCATGGTATCTGTGGTCAGGACCTGCTCGTCGAAGGGCTGAGACCGGCAGCAGAGAGGAAGCACTGGGGACGCTTGGCCTGCATGCAGCCCTCTATCCCTGATGGCTTCATCTTTTGTGCTCCACTTGTGACAGCGCAATGGCAAAGCCAGTCAGATTGGACAAGTGTGGTCTCTGTGTTCCTGAGGTCAGAAGAGCTGCTGTTGAGTGACAGGCACTGATCTAGCTGCGGGTGTCCTATAGCGCCCATGACAATCTCCACCTACAGGTATACGGTGGGGGCTGGATACAGGATTAGGTAGTTCACTAGCCCTAGTTTGACATAGCTTTCCTATACACGCCCTTGCAATCCTACAGGGCTTTCCTAAACACCACTCCTCAGCAGGAATAATCCACAAATCCTCCTCTGACCTGCTGTCCTGTGTTTATTAACACGTATTTTGGAGCAGGGGAATGTGTCTCCTCCGTTGACCCATAGCTCACCAAAGTCAATGGAATGACCCCCGTTGTCTTTGGATTGGATCCCAAGCACGTAGAGAACCATGTAAACCTCCAGCTCTACCTAAATGATTGTTAATAGCAAATCAATAGTGATAACAATTGCACAGGGCAGTTTTGCTATCAGAGGAATCTGATTATAGACACCTAACAATGCTGCTCTGACATGCTGGGACCCGAGGGTGCTTTGAAGTGCAAAGAGCTCTGCAAACTTTAGCTAAGGAAGGTTCTCAGCCCTCAAGCCCCACCCCACTTTGAATAGGGTGACCAGATAGCAAGTGTGAAAAATCGGGAGCGAGGGGGTAATAGGAGCCCCTATAAAAAAAAGCCCCAAATATCGGGACTGTCCCTATAAAATTGGGACATCTGGTCATCCTAATACTGAGGCACAGGCAGGGTGACTTCAGAGTCAGGTCTCATGGGTTCTACTGTTGGCCCTGGAACAGACTTGCTGGGTGACAACACATTTCACCTTTCTCTTCCTCAAGTTGCCTCTCTCTAAAACAGCGAGGATCTCGCTTGGGGATCAAGGTGTGCTGTGAATAGTAGCGACTGATGTTTATAATGGATAAAACAAGACCGAGAAGGGCAAGGTCTCGCCTGTGTTTTATAAGGAGACACGAGGAAACTGAGGCCCAGAGGGATGAAATGAGTTGCATACAATTATACAAATGAGCATAAGCACTTTGAGAATGGCGCTGCTCTGTTTCTGTGGTGCTTATCTATTCCATGTTGGGTACTCAGCAAGCTCGGGGATGGAGGGCTTGAGTACTCCCATTTCCAATGTTATTTAGTCAAGCAGCAAGTGCTCTGCAGCACCCATGAAATCTGGCTTGCTCAAAAGCATGCCCGCCAGTTGCTTAGAGGACCTGGAAATAGAACCCAGGAGTCCTGACTCCCACCCCTTTGACTCAAGCCACTCAATGCAGTGCCTTGCATCAAGCTCACTTGACTGACGGCACCATATAGTTGTGGCATAAGGAATTAGTGGAGGTCAGCGGAACAGCTGGCACCTACTGCACCCATTAAATGCCTATGTTAGAAATGCCAAAGGGAGAAAGACAGCCCTTTTCCTTCCTCTTTACCCTCTCATCATTCCTGTTGCACACAAGCAACAGCCTTCAAATATTTAAGCTCTTGCATATGAAGCCCCCATTCCCTTGTTTCAGGCTGGCATGCTCCACTCATCCGAGGAGGCTCGCAGACCAGAACGTTTCCGTTCCCTATTGTTCGGCGCCTTACATGATTGCATAATCGCTGAGCAGGGACACAGGCTAGTTTGCAGGGGAAATAAAAATGTATCTATATTTAATGATCCTCCAAGAACACAGGGCCCCTTATTAATGCAGCAATTTGGTGAAACAGTTTATGAGACATTGAGCTTAATCATCAGCAAGATCCCAAGTCAGACGACAGGGGAGGGAGCCTGCTCCAATCGCACAGCCAAAGGATGCTTGTAACATGCAAAGCTTTTGGCAGAAACTACCCCCCTCAAGCTATGTCTGCAGAAGAGAAGAATGAGGGGGGATTTGATAGCTGCTTTCAACTACCTGAAAGGGGGTTCCAAAGAGGATGGATCTAGACTGTTCGCAGTGGTAGCAGATGACAGAACAAGGAGTAATGGTCTCAAGTTGCAGTGGGGGAGGTTTAGGTTGGATATTAGGAAAAACTTTTTCACTAGGAGGGTGGTGGCGCACTGGAATGGGTTACCTAGGGAAGTGGTGGAATCTCCTTCCTTAGAGGTTTTTAAGGTCAGGCTTGACAAAGGCCTGGTTGGGATGATTTAGTTGGGGGTCGGTTCTGCTTTGAGGAGGGGGTTGGACTAGATGACCTCCTGAGGTCCCTTCCAACCCTGATATTCTATGATTCTATGACTGGAGATAGGGTGACCAGACAGCAAGTGTGAAAAATCTGGACAGGGGTTGGGGGGTAATAGGAGCCTATATAAGAAAGAGACCCAAAAATCGGGACTGTCCCTATAAAATCGGGACATGTGGTCACCCTAACTGGAGATAACCCAGGGGGTTGGGGCTGATTTACAGGAAAGGCCTGGGAAGGGAATAAAAATTGGCAGGCAATGTATTTATAGCAGAAATCCCTCCCATAGATGTGGCAATGCTAATTACTGGGCAGGCGTAGGGCCCCAGAGGCACAGGTCTTGGGATCTGAGATCAGGCAGTATTGAGTAGGACCTGGTTTTTAGAAGTAGCTGCCAATCCCATTGACCTCATTTGAAATTGTGACTTTTTTGCATAAGAAATAGAAAAATGGCCTTTTTTTTTACAAATTATATAAATAAAAATCTAGTTAGTGAAAAAATGTATGTATATACACACACACAAACATTTCTGTTAAAATAAGTGTGTCTCATTGCCACGTTAGACACGTTTTCATTTACTGAAAAATTTGTTTCTTAACAAAAAACAGATTTTTGGTCAATGAAAGATTTCTAAAACACCCAGTAAAAATGTTGGTAAAAAGAGTGGACAATTTCATGCAAAAACATGAATAAAGGGGTAAGGCTGGTTGAAAATTTTCCATTAAAAATATTTTTTTTAAGTGGAAAAAGGCTCATTTGTGAAAATGATTATTTCCATGGGAAATGTTCATTTTCACTGAAAATTGGAAAAAAAATTGAGTTAGCAAAGCTGAAAAATGTTCCGTTTTTTGTTTTGTTTTGTTTTTACTACTGCAAAATTTCAGCTGAATCGGTTTTAATTGAAAATTTTGCCCAATTTTTTTTCCCGATCAACTGAAAATGTACAGATTTCAGTTCCTAGGAAAAAAGCCCCCCAAATAATTTCATTTTTTGGCAACTGTAAGACAAAAGTTTTTATTTTCAGGCTTTTGGCCTTTCAATGAAAGCCACTCACCATTTTTTGGGAAATGTATGCAAAAATGAAAATTTTTTCCCCCCATCTAAGTTTTTCATGGAGAAAAAAAGTTCCCCAACCAATTCTAAAAACAGACCATTTCAAACTCTGTGAAATGTAAACAATTTTGAAGTGTCAATATTGTTTTTAAAATCACTTTGTTTCTTTACAGGCTTTAGTGGTAGGTGCTCAGCACTTCCAAAAAAACCAAAACAAAACAAAAAACAACCAACCAGGCTCAAGGTGGGATGCAGCACATGTGTGAGAATTGTTATTCGGATTACCATAACTAGGAGCTTTAGTCACGGACCAGGATCCCATTTTGTTCTGTGTTTGTACAGCACCTAACACAAAGACAGTCTCTGTCACAAAGAACTTACAAGTATAAATGGTCAAAGCTATTTTTGCGTACTTGGATAATGGATATGTAGTGTACACAACAATTAAATAAACCCTGCTCCATTGTTATTTATATTGCAGTAGTCGCTAGATATCTCAATCAGCAACCAGGACCCCACTGCACTAGTTCCTGCCTTAAGCCTAGTGTTTTCTGCATTCGGATTGTATCGTGCACTTAGATGTTTGATGGAGATACATTTCTTTTATGACAGCCCCCAGTATATTCGGTGTCTCTGACAGTTTTGTCATTTACAGGCACTCTTGCCTATGTGTTGTCACCATATTCTTTAATAAAATTTACATGTGTTGCACCCAAAGGGGGCTTATCTGCCACTCCCCATTGCACAGGACAGCGAGACATATTGATCATAACATGAGAATGCCACAATGGACGGACTAATGTGGATGCATGACAGCCGCCTTCTCGTGGATAGAATCAGAACTGCCCAGCTGTGGGTCACAAGCCCTATACAGCAGTACTAGCAGAGATTCTCCTTTAAGAACATAAGAATGGCCATAGTGGGTCAGACCAAAGGTCCATCAAGCCCAGTATCCTGTCCTCTGACAGTGGCCAATGGCAGGTGCCCCAAAGGGAATGAACAGACCGGTTATCATCAATCCCCTGTCCATCCCCTGTCACCCAATCCCAGCTTCTGGCAAACAGAGGCTAGGGACACCATTCCTGCCCAGCCTGGCTAATAGCCATTGATGGACCTATCTTCCATGAATCTATCTAGCTCCCTTTTGAACCCCATTATAGTATAGTTTAGCTCAGTTGGGAGGAGTATTTGGGTTTGAAGGAGGCAAACCTGAGATCTACCCCTGCCCTAAAGTTCTAAGTGGGCAGCCTGGCTAGCCTTGCCCTTGTCCCAAACCTTTGTCTGAGGATTTCAGAACACTTTGCACATGTGAAGTAGTGAACGCTGGCAGTGCACCAGTTGGCGACATGAGCAAGATTACCTCCCGTTATCCAGAGGAGCAACCCAAGGTTCCCACTCCCCTCCACTCCCCGCTGATATCACATCCCAGGAAAGAGCGTTTATGAGTGGGTGGAAAGCCTGCCCACCAACTCTCTTCCCTGCGCAGAGATGCGCCCCCCCACCCTCACGATCAGCCAACGTCCCCGCAGGCACCCAGCTTAATGCTGCTTTAAATCATGCTACACTCTGATAAGCATTTGTGAGCCTTTAAAATGATAATCGCACAGTATGGGGCATAGCATAGTGGTGGCCACATGAATATTCAGGAGCTGGGGACCCAGCAATGTTACTACTTCCAAAGGGAAGCCAGGGACACAGCTCTGATTGCAGCCTCAGCAGGAATCAAAGGGCTGTCTTCTCCCCAAGGATATGTGAGGAAATAGTATTGTACAGACATTGTGTTTCTGATCCCCATCTTCCCCTTAGTGCTGCCTGATCTTCTCGTTAGCCTTGTTACTCCCAGAGCTTGAGGTGCAGAGAGGCAAAGACCCAACAAAGGAGTATCAGCTGAGGTTCATCCATAGAGGATGCAAAGATGTACTGAGTGAATGGGAAGGAATAGACTGCTCTGCTCCATGACCTGCCAAATGCAACCTAAACCCATTCCTGCAGCAGCTCCAGTGGGCAGGGGGTTGTAGTTACTATTGTGACTGGCTGCCTGGCCTCCTGGATTCTATTAGAAGGAATTAAGAGGCAGGTTGCCTTGTAAGCCCAGAGCAACTCTGCTGGCTTCAGGGGAGCAGATCCAGGTTTACACCGGTGCAAACAAAAATCAGAACGTGTGACTCAGCTGAGGTGGACAGCAAGAGTGAGGCAGAGAACCCAGGACCCTCAGTCCTATACAAACATCTGCCCTTTATGGGTAGCAGGGGAAACTCAATGAGAGAGAGAACAGCGAAAGCCACCCAGAAAGCACTGAGTGCAGCATGTTCAGCATAGGGCAGCTGTTCCCGCTGCTGTTGCTAACCTTGCCAAGGCTGTTTTCAAGGGCTATGCGCAGCTCTGACATCCACCAAGAAAAGGTGCCATGAAACCAATTATCCTAAACTCTGCAAGGAGAGCCCTTGGGGAGGCTGTAGTCAAGCAGCAAGATTACCGAGGGGGCGGTCACGCGCCACGGCTGGCCTGGACGGTTGGAGAATATATTTTAAAGATAGTTTAATTAGCATGATATATGTCACCTCCCATTGATCAGGACCCCAGCGTTGCAGGAATCTATTACAGGGACAACGGACAGTATCGATTGCTTTGAACCCCTTGCTGGAATAACATTGACTTGTGCTATGTTTAATAAGCAAATAGCTTTGCTGTAAATATAACCAGAGGAGATGCTGGGACAGGGCAGTGTGGCTCGTGGCTTTTGCTGTGCAAAAGGCTTGCTGTGCAAAAGGCGTGCTGTTCTGAGAAACTCTTATTTTGAGGCCGAACCACTGGCTACAGAAGGGAGTTAGGCCAGGGGACAAATTGCTTTTGCCAGGCCCGTGTGAAAACTGGGTCCCTGAAGGTCAGGCTAACACTGCAAATGCCAGCAGCACAAGGGCCAGGGAACCCGCTGTCATGGACAGCGTGAGCTGAAATGTCATCTGACACTAGCTGTGCCCTAGTCCCAGTGACGTCTCAGACAAATGGCACTGCCAGGGATATGATTTAGTCAGGCTGCTTGTGCAGAGTGACTTTTACAGGGACATTCTCAAGTTAAAAGCCAGGGGTGTGTGGTGGGGAGAATTTCAAGGACAGAAAGGGGAGTTAAGTGTCGAACTGCCACTGAAAGTCAGTGCCAGTTGGGTGCCCAGTTCCCTTTACTTTCAATGGAAGTTGTGTGCCTAACTGCCCTTTGGACATCTCCGCCTGGATCATTTTTGTTTAAACATCCCTGAGCCAACTAACCTCTGGCTAATCAAACCGATTTACTTCTCGCCCTGTGTGCGGCCTGCCTGCTTTTTTGCACGTCATTGGACTGCAACAACAAAACTCTGCCTGCCCAGCTTCATTGCCGTGTTTCTAGCCCCTTTCGCTGTCTGGTTCTCAGGCACTAAAGCAATGTTGCTGTGCTTGGACTTCCGGCAATGCAAGGCAGTGTATAAATTCCAATAGACAGGGCAGAATCATTGGCATTCTCTGACAGCAACGTGTCACTCAGGTCACAAAGCAGAAATAGAGAGAGACATCTATTTGTATGTACTACTGTTCCAGGATCTAGTTCTCCATTGTCTGGCCTGAACCTCCGGTGAACATTTACACCAATGCAAAAGGAGTTCAGAGGGGGTGTAATGTGCCGTTGTCATGCTTTCCTGAGACACGCTGGATCCATCGATAGAGCATGAAACCTTGATCTTTGGAGAGCAGGGTCCTATTCTTAACCTGCTTTGTGACTTTGTTTCCGCTTTTATTTCTCTTTGGTATTTGGAGCAGGAACTGTCTCTAACCAGTTTGTACAATCCCTGGCACCATAGGTTCCTGATGCCAGTTAGGGCATTTAGAGGATACACCAATACAAATAATAATTTTACATCTATTTTACACATACGTGAATGATGATGAAGGGCAAGGCAGTGGAAAATCAGAACCCCAGTGAATTTAATAGGAGATGAGAGTTGTTACATCCCTGGAGGAATCCAGCACCTTGCAGGATCAGGCCATCAGGCTAATTCCCCGCTGACTTTCTGAATCCATCCCACTGCCTGTAAGTTGACCAGACCCCAACAGTTACAGGTTTGATGTCATGGACCCAACCACATTTGAGGAGATAAGAAAGTGACCAAAGACGAAGTTTCCTGCCCTAAGGAAGATAGCAGCATGTGTTCAGTCTTCACAGGACTGTTTTTTCCCCTGGGGTTCTAATACAAATTAGTGAAACAAATGAAAGCAAAAAGCTTTACAGGGCAAGGATGGAGCAGGCAATTAGCTTGTACTCTCAAAACATTATTCACTAATTGTGCAAAGAGTTGTGTACAAAAAGTGGACTAATTAAATAGATGTAATTTCATTCTGGGAAAGGAGTGAGTGGCAAAAGAGGAGGCAGAATGCAGCTGAAGTGCTCATAAGCTCCTCATATACCTCAACTCTTCCCTGTAATAAATACTTCTCGGCAAATGTGAAATTGTATCTATTGACATCAGGGACTGCACTCCACATGAATTACCCATGATTGTACAAGTGCCTGCTTTCCGGGGGGGATGTACCCAAAGCCCATTATTATTATTGTTGTTGTTATCATAGCCAGAGTGCCATGGATGTACAGATGGCTTCACATGTAAAAGACAAGGCCTCTGGCTTGAGACTAGGGGCACATAAAGGCTCTGGTCTCTTCTCCTAGAGGGCATCAGCTCTAGCAAAATCAGTACCCATAGTTCAGCAGTGGTATAGCTGCAGTGTGTCTAAGCCACTAGTGTAACGAGCCCAGGCGTTTCTGTGGCTGTGATTTATAGTAGCAGCACACCAGGTCCACTGCACATCAGGACTGAAACCCAGTTCAGCCTCCTCCACCCCTAGGTTGTCCCAAAAAAACAACACACACACACACACACACACACACACACACACACACACACACACACACACACACACACA
>NW_020664404.1:9770875-9814235 GCF_002925995.2 Terrapene triunguis | reverse complement strand
ACACACACACACACACACACACACACACACACACACACACACACACAGTAGTTGAGCTTCAACCTCTGCTATGCCTGTGTATGATCCAGATGAGCAAAGGAAACTGAGCTAGATGTTCGTCACAGTGCTTAATGCAATGCTGGAAGATGCTCAGATACTATCATAGAATATTAGGGTTGGAAGAGACCTCAGGAGGTCATCTAGTCCAACCCCCTGCTCAAAGCAGGACCAACACCAGCTAAATCATCCCTGCCAGGGCTATGATAATGAGGGCAGTATAAGAACCTGAATAATAATAATACCTGCCTCTCACATTAGCCACTATCACAGAAAGGTTTGTTTGGGGCCGGAAGAAGATAACAGTCCCATCCCTAATATACAAACACTTTTGCTTAGATTGTAAGCGGTTCCACACGGGGACCATCTCTTTGTTGTGCCTCTGTAGAGCCCAACAAAGTAGTGACAGTGTGAAACCCTGCATGGATTCTCTCAGGGGAGAGAGTCTCTTTAGGTGGTTCCAGAGGTCTTGTCAAGAAGTGGAAGGGGACGTATCTAGGAATCTGGCTAGTGTTCCCAGTAAGGAGAGATGGCCCAAGCTCATCCCACCCTACAGCCACCAACCCTCAGTCTCCACCCACCACCATTGGGTGCAGATATTTATCCATTCAGGGCCTGATCCAAAGCCCATTTATAAACACACACACACAGGAAAGTCTTCCATTGACTTCAATGAGCTCCAGATGAGACCATGAGAGAAGGGAGGACTACTGCTGTAACTGGACCTTATTTGTCAGGCTCTCCAGCTTCTATCCTTCATTCTAAATACTCAGGAGTCTGTGGCTGTCGGGATTTAAAGGACAGCATCCCACGTGTTAGAAGGAAGCTCAGACTCTGCGCTCTCTGACCTGCTCCATTAGCAGTGAAAGATCAGGGCTGCGTATTCTTCCAAAAGCCACCCCCGCCTCCCTTCAAACAGCCAGGAGGAGCCCTGGTATCCACCACATCAATGCTTTTAGCCACAAATTAGCTGGCTGCTGCATCTGAGACCACATCAATATTTCTCCTCAGTTTGTAGTAATCCTCCCTAAGCTTCGACATAACCGCTCACGCGATTGCCGAGGAAATAACAGATCAATCCCAGCTGCAGCAAAAACAAAGTGTCGAAAGAAGCAGAGAGATCACTGGGAAATGTGTCTGCACACAACTGCAATACTCATATCATCAGACTGGTCTGCACTGGGGCTCTCACACTTGTCCTCACCCATTCGCACTCAGATGCGCAAGGCTCACACATCTGAACGCTCTCCCATTGACACGACCGCAGGTGCGCACATTAGAAAATCCACACAAGAATCTCTGTAGCAAATACACTAAATAAGCCCTGGTCCACACTAAAAAGTTTAGCAGCTTAGCTGTGTCTGTTAGGAGCGTGGGGAGAGAACAAAGAACATGTGCCTAACTGACAGCTATGCCAGCAAAGACCTTTTACTGGCAGAGCTTATTCCGGGAACTCGTATAGGCCTGATTTGCTGGTGTAAATCACCTCTCCACTGGAAGGAGGGGAGGGTGGTGTTCTGGTACAGCTATACTGGCAAACCCTTTAAAGTACAGACAAGGGGTAAAACCTCCCTGCTTGGCAATGGTGCCCTGCCCAGTGAATTCATATTCCAGCCTGGCCACACTCCTATGGCGGCCCCAGGACTTTCTTCTTTTTCCAGGGGCAGTGAGTACTGTTCCTTTTATCAATTAAGTCTCCCTTGCCACCTTACTCCTTGGATTGAATTAACCTGCTACAATGGATAAAGCAGGGGTAGGCAACCTATGGCACGCGTGCCGAAGGCGGCACGCGAGCTGATTTTCAGTGGCACTCATACTGCCTGGGCCCTGGCCACCAGGCCAGGGAGCTCTGCATTTTAATTTAATTTTAAATGAAGCTTCTTAAACATTTTAAAAACCTTATTTACTTTACATACAACAATAGTTTAGTTATATATTATAGACTTATAGAAAGAGACCTTCTAAAAAGGTTAAAACGTATTACTGGCACGCAAAACCTTAAATTAGAGTGAATAAATGAAGACTCGGCACACCACTTCTGAAAGGTTGCTGACCCCTGGGATAAAGTGTTTGAAGTGCCCGTCTCTTTAACCCCCTCCACACATACCCCTTCATCACCCCTCTATTGCAGATAACAGGTGCTATGTGCTGGGTTCCAGGAAGCTCCTTGAAACTGACACACCAAGACTCAGTAGTGGCTTATATAAGTATGAGCTTGATTAATCATGTGTCCATTGAATGCACTGGCATTCCCATGCAAACCTGAGGATTCTTTCAATCGTGGGAGAATTTCACCCTAAACTCCCAAAGTCCTGTCCCAGCAAGCACTGGGCTCTATGTAAAACCTGGAATAGACTCTCCAGGCCAGTCTTTTCTGGGGTTGTTCTGAAGTCCCAGTAAGGTATTTAGAGGCGATGCCCCATTATATCTAAGCAGCTCCAGTTCATCCTCATTAAAGGGCATGCTACATTAACAGAACAGAATCCCCACCAAGTCTGAGCAATAGAGCTGTAGCCAAGACAAAGAAAGCTGCCCATTACCGATACTTTCCCAGCTTTAATATGAGCGTCATTCATTCTTGGTTGAAATCCCCATTGACATTAAAAAGGGATGAGTTTGTTATACAGCTGCATCATGTATTTCTGAACATAGACATTACAGGAATCAACCCCTCTTATAATAAAGATATAAGCGTTACTTGCTGGATGTCTCTCTCTGCCAGCAAATTGCAGCATTGCTGACACAGTAAAACACCACTACAAGGCAGTTCCAGAACTAGGCTGGAGACTTAGCTAATGGGACAGAATTCAGAGGGGAACTCCCGAGCTTCCCAATCCTTGGCTTGCTGCCGCAGCAGGAAGGAGAACTGCTTGGACATCGATTCTGGCTGCTAGCAGGTAGGCAAAAATGAAATCCCATGATACCTTCAGGATGTACATGCAGCGATTGAATGCAAGAGCTCCGCAAAGTCCACGGAGAGCCAGAGTGTATGGGGGCAAAGGAAACATCAGCTTGTGCCCATCTGACACCATCTGTGAAATGCTGCTAACCTGCAATAAAGATGGCCAAGAAGTCACGTGTACAGCATAGAGGAGAAAGCATAGGCAGGGGTAAAGTGTCTCCACCAGGGGTTTCCTCTCAGCACTGACTGGCAATCTGACTTGTTTGCCACTTTGAGTTGTAAGGAAACTTTGTGTCTCCTTTGTGCAGGTCATGCTGGTGCGAGGGGCCGCACTGCATGCTCTGGAGACTAATCCTCTGAAGAGAGCAAGTCTAACTACAGCAACGGTACAGCAAGCTTCTGCAATTTGGGAGCTAAACCCTGCTCCAGGGAGACCACACCTAGGGGGTAGGGAAGAACTTCGTGAACGTGGCCAGACTCCTCAACAGCACCAATCATAATGAATGGGTTTGAGATATGGTTACCTGCCCCCTAAAGAACAGACTCTACCACGCTCTTTTCACATAGGCCACCAGACAGGTACTGTGTGGTCACCACAGACCTATACTGGATTCAAACTGACAGCCTTATTTTTGTTCCAAGATTGTGATGGGTACTTGCCAATATAAGCAAGAAGTCATGGGGTAAAAATCCCAAGAGTGCATTAAGAGCCTAAATCCCATTCTCACAAGTGACTTGGGCACACAGGGACAGATTTTCAGAGGTATTCAGGCACTTGGAGATTCAGATAGGTACTTTTGAGAATCCTACTAGGCATCTAAGTCCCATTTATTTCAGAAAGGAAGAGAAAGAAATTTACTAAAAAAAGTAAACCAAACATTCCATGCCAATGCAGATTTGGCATTGCATTTGTTTGAAAGGCTAACTTTGTAATTACATTGTAACTTTAGTCTGTTGTTCAGGGTAAATCAGAGGGCAATTCTTGTTCTATTTCTGTCTCTTAAATTGGAGCCTTATGGGAAAGTTAGAAACCTCAACTTACATGGTGACTAATCTTTAAACCAGTTGACAGCTTCAAATCTAGTTTCCAGGTGACCTACAGGGATGTGTAAAAATGGTGGTGTGTTTAGAGAGCAATTACATTTAACTCCAGGGTAGTTAATTACATGCTTATTAGACTGGATTGTACAATAATTCTGTGCACTTTACAATTCCTTTCAAATGAATCCATCCACAAATCCATGTAGAAATTTAAGATGCTCGGGTGCAGCTGGATGGACAAACATCCTCATGATGTTTAAAAAAAATAATAATTGTGTTCTCTGAATGTCATGTCTCCACTTTTCAATTCCATCCATTGGAAACAGACAAAGCAAAGCAGCTGACCAGGCTTGGATGCTTTTGACCTCCAAGACCAAAGTCACCTGGAAGGAAATTTGAGAAGTTGTTGGGTCACAGGTGGGAAGAAGAAAAGTGTGTGTGTGTGTGTGGGGGGAAATCTACCCTTGAATTTCACATCTGCTGTCTCATCTTTGGTACAGATCACCCACTAGTGTACATCTCTGTAGCTCCACGGATCTGGCCTGTTATCTGTCACTATGTCGTTATTTGTATTACAGTAACACCTACGTGCCCACCAAGGAGAACAGCCCCATTTTGCTAGGTGCTGTACAAACCCAGGGTAAGAGGCCCAGTCCTGAAAAGTCTACGAGACAAAGGGCGAGAAAAACACAGTATCATCCACAGTTTACAGAGGGACAACTGCGGCAGAGAGATGAAGCATCAGATGCTCACGCAGCCACTTTCAGTGAGAACCATGGGAGGCAATGAGTGTCTGATATCTTTCAAAAGCCTAAGTCACTTGACCAAGGTTCACACACCAAGTCTCTGGCAGAGCTGAAGAGAACCCAGGCTTCATACATACACAAACCCATGTAAAACACCCATAATAGCAAAGCTATTACCAAGTTTGTGCAGCCCCTGTGCAAGTCTCTGGTTGTGTTTAGCCCTGTTATTTTCTCCTGCATCTCTTTTTGACAGGGCTGATGACATTTACGTTTCCTGAAAGCTTCAATAAAAGCCACTTTAGCTGAAATCACCTCAATCTAATTTCCAGTCAAACATAAACAAAATAAAAATAAAGACAACCCTCAGATTAAAATGAAGGCCTGGCTGGCTCTGACAGCCTGTCAGACACATGGCCCTGTCGGATGGTACCTTTGTTTGGGAATCCAAGGACAAAATGGTGCTAAATGGTTTGAAAGGGACAAAGTGGCTGAAAAACAGTCAGATTGTTAGCAGTCCAGCATTGGGAGCAATGGTCCAGGCATGGCATAAAGACATATTATGACCTATGCCTGCAGTGTGAGTGAGGGGTGCGATTCCCATCTGTGTACACATACCAGCATGAGACCTAGCGTGAGCCTAAAATAGCAGTGTAACTGCGATAGTACCCAACTGAAAACAGGGCGTGTTTTGCTCTTCATGGCTCTGCCATGCTGCTGTAGTTACACGATTTCCACTCGTGCTAGCACAAGTATGTGTACATGAGCACACGAATCACAGCCTTTGATGGCTAGCTATAGCATTGGCTTCAGGATTAAGGTAAAGGAGTGGAACAGTCTGGATTTGTTTCCCAGCTCTGCACGAACGGCGTGAGACCTTGGGCAAATATTTAATGTGGGACTCAGTTTCCTAACTGTAAAATGGGGATGACAATATTTTACCAACCTTTGGTGGTCTTCTCTATTTCGATAGCAAGCTCTCTGGGCCAGGGACTGTCTCTTGCTAGGTGTGTGGACGTTACCTAGCACAGTGCCACCTAGCACGAGGCCTCTGGGTGCTACTGTAATAGAAAGATTCAGGATCAGGGAGGAATTTCCCCCAGGGGAGAAGGTAAGGGCCCTTGTGTTGGTTTTTTGGGGCGGAGGTGTGTGTGAATAGGGGGGTTGCCTTCCTCGGAAATCTAGGGTAAAGGCCACTTGCTAGGATCACCTGGGTATAGCTCACAAAAGCAAGCCTTCTGTAGTGGGTTCCTTTGTATCAGCTTGCTACCTCTCACTCTAAGGGAAAATTGCTTCTGTTCACTCTCATTTTCCTCCCCCCTTTCCACAGTGCCTTTAAATTCAATTAGCTTCCAGGAAACAAGAGCTACTGTTGGGAGCTTTCTGCTTTTGAAAGCCAACTCCCACTTGTTTCAGAATTATTCCTTAACAGCAGCAGGATAGCGGACGTCATTTTCCCTCGTGCCTGGGGGCTGCCAGTCGCCTGTTTCCCATGTTAAAATAATACTGAGCATTTAAAAATAGGGGAAAGGAGGACGCTCTCTTTAGAATGTGAGAGGGAGAAATGGAACAGGGATTGGTGACCAAGGCAAGTGGAACCATTTAGCTAGAAACAACTGATGGATCTGCTCCTCTCATCTGAGCTTCCTGGTCTGCAACAGCATCAGAAACAGACACACACTCGCTCATTGGGAAGCCAGCCACTCCAACACCTGCAGTTTAGGTCAAGACTGGATGTCTTTCTCAAATAGATTGTTTGGTTCAACCAGAAGATTTTGCACTCCGTGATGTGCACTTACATATCAGGGAAGAATAATTCTGTTCTCGGAGGAGTTACTGGGTGATATTCAATAGTCTGTGTTACACAGGAGGTCACGTTAGATGGTCAGAATGGTCCCTTCTGGTCTTAAGGCCATAGATTTATGAACCCATCTGGTCAAATGCCAAGGACCTAGAGGAATGAAGCTAAGGCCACAAGTGCTTTAGGAAATGAACTTGAAAGTGGTGTGTTGGTAACAAGGTCTGGTGACTAAATTCTTGGCACACATATTGACCCTACCATCCAGGGATCTCAAAGCACTTCACAAGCATCATTGAATCAGCTTTGCAGCCCCTGAATGATGCAGGTCACACCCAGTGGACCTACTTCTCATTTACATCAAGGCCACTCTGACTGTATGCCCCCTTTAAGGCCCCTTTGCACTTTCACACTCACAGAGGCTCCATTACATGGTCAGAATGGTATAAAATGGCCTTGACACAAATGAGAATGAATCAAGCGCAGTATCATTATCCCATTCCCATTGTACAGATGGCAAAATGGAGGAACAGAGAGTTGGCTCAAGGCAACTCAGCAAAACACTGGCAGAGCCGGGAGCAAAACCAGAACTCCTGGCTCCCAGACTGGTTTAGATGAAGGGAAAATGTGACCTCACATCTCCATCCTCCCACTACTTCCAGTTGGTAGGATCCAAACAAGCCCAACTAGAAGAAAATGGCTCCCCCAAGCCCTCCTGTTCCTTCCTTTCCACATGCATGTATTATTTTTTTTTTACTAGTCACAGTCTTTTTCAAATACCTATAAAACAGACTCAGCTGTTTTAATTTATGCAATCTTCTACAGTCTGTGGGGCTCCCTTCACTTTAGTGGTTCACACAATTTACTCCTCCCCTTCCCCTCTCTTGGATTGTACAGTCGCTCTGCTGCCCCAGCTTTCACACTCTGGAGTTTGATTTCTATGTTGGTTTTATCAGTTATATTCTAGTTGTTCAGGTCTTTAGGTGGCAATTCCTGCACTCCCAATTAGGAGAAGAGCCTTTAAAACCAGATATCCCAGTGCATGCGGAGGTGCAGGGGAGTAGCTAAGGGGGGAGGGAGTTACAGCTGTGAAAATACCCCTTAAGTATTTCTGCCTGCAGGGCAAACTTTTTGGCAATTCCAGGCAACAACAGCGAACGAATTGAAGCAGAAGCGGAGTGGTCTCCCTCTTCCACCTCCTGCAAAGGCTGCAGCGTATCACTAGCCTTGGACACAGAAAGGAGACAGACTGGGACCCTAGCAAAGCAGCGCTGCTCACTGTCATGACCAGCCATCAGTGCATCTCCGCACTAGATTCGCCCATTTTTAAATATAGTTTTATAATCAACTCCTCCTCTCCCCACCCCCGTGAGCTCTCACTTGCAACTCCCCCTGAGCCACAGTTGCACTGCTATGGAACCCAGAGACAACTGAGCAGTCCAGGTCCAACTGCCTTTCAGTCCTACCGCTATTATCGGACAGTCTGGTCCACTGGTACAAGTCAGTGTAACTCAATGGCTCTGCCAATGTACACCAGCTGGGGCTAGGGCCAGTCCAGTGTAATGTCCTGGCTGAGGGCTCGGTCATCTGCAGCAGATCAGCCACATCATCCCACTCCATTCTGGAGTCAGATTCCAACAAGAGGTCTTTGGCTTTAACTCCCTTGATGGACATTACCTTTCCCCAGAAGGAATAACCATGCTGGGGGGCAGGGGGGAAGAAGAGGGGGTATATATTTTTCAGAGCTGTCAGCTTCAGCCTTGGTGTGGAATGTTTGACCCTAAACAGGGGCTCTGGCACCACTTTGTCCCTCAAGTGCATTTAATGAGGGTGAAACATGCAGCTGGAGAAAAAAAAAATTGACAAGTGGCTTCCTCAAATTTGCCAATAAAAGCACATCACTTGTGACAACTTCACTAGCGCGAGGTGGACTGAATGCAGAGAGCAGTCGAACACTGCCGGGAGAGAGCTGCGGAGACAGGTCAGCTCACTGTGCATCTGTAGGAGTGTCATGTCGCCAAAATAAGCTGCTTCATCCCTTGGAGTGCAAATAGCAAGACCAGGCTGAAGACATTGTCTACACAGCAACCTGGGGGGATTGTTAGGTAGACACACCCGTGCTAGCATAGCACAGATAAAGATAGCAGTGAAGACACTGTGGCACAGGCAAGCAATGCAAGTACGTACCTAGAGTCCCCAGCGGGTCTGTAAAACCTGCAATGCAGCTTGTGCCACTGCACCCACATGATTATTTTTAGCATGGGTGCGTCTACCCAAGTTGCAATCACACCGCAGATTGCAGTGTAGACACATCCTGAATGCTGGATTGGGGACTGTACCTTTAAAGGGCTGACAAAGTCCAGACAGTGCACCAGGAAGATCTTAGAATCATAGAATATCAGGGTTGGAAGGGAACTCAGGAGGTCCATCTAGTCCAACCCCCTGCTCAAAGCAGGACCAATCCCCAACTTGCTATACTCCGCTAGCTAGAGCCGGACACAGATAAAGCCGAGCTCTTGCAAGCACTGTAAGCGCTGAGTGATCACAGATCACCACACTAGGTACCCAGCAGTACTCGGTGGGCCTGACTCTTCTGCACAGTACGCAGTCATTTGCCAGTGCAGTGGAAATACAAAGCAGATGTAACATGCTACCAGGCCACAATGGGGACACTTCATACTCACTTGGCACGGATATGAATGACTGCACAAAGTGGAGCCGCAGGCCCTGGGACTCTCAGGGCAGCATTGCATGCGTGACCGCCATCCAAAACTCAATAAGCTGCTGTCATGGGATTCATTTATATTTCATGTCATTTGGAGTCCTTACGCAGGAAAAAGTCTTAGTGGGCTAATCCTAACCTAGGTTCTTACCCCATTCCACTCACTGTGGTACTTCAGGTCCTTATTTAAATGTTTTATGCCAATCTTACGCAGTCTTACACATGCAATTCTTTGGCAATTTGCCCAATTAAGGACTGCAGAGAGGAGGTCTAGATATTAGCCCAGCAGAAGCTTCAGAATCCCATTTCAGTCAAGTTATAATAACCAGAAACCCTGCAGTCCCTTCTCTCGTTACTCAACAAAACTCCCACTGAGTTCATCTCACCAGGCCAAATCCTGAGCTCCCTGCGGTTGGCTCTTACTCCAGCGTAACACCCACTGAAGTGATAGGACAAACAAGGTTCTTGTGCAAACTGTAGAGCTGGTCAGAAGTTCTGTTTACTTCCACCCCACCCCCCACCCCCCATTCCCCTGCCCCAATCCAGAAATGCTGGTTTGTTGTGAAGGTTTCTCAGGTCCAGAGTACAATTTCTGGTCAAAACCAAAGACCAGCAAATAGCCTGGTGATTAGAGCACTCATCTGGGATGTGGGAGATCTGGAGTGTGTGTCTGTGTATGTTCCAATGTAGAACAAAGACCTCAGTTCAAAACCTCAGTTCCCACCCCCACCCTCCCCCCAAAAAGAATACTTTGTTTCCATCCAGCCTTATCAAACTGCCAAGATAATGAGACTCAAGATATGTAACTCCTTATTGATCATGCCTATGTAACCCACACACCTCCTGGGTGTGGTGCTCTGTCCCAACTAGTGGCACAGAGACCACTTAAAGAGAGATTAACGAGTCCGCTCTACAGCCATATGGCTTTTAGCTCATGCAGTAGAGGTCCACGCATTTAGCTCCAGAGGTCCCAGGTTCAATCCTACCCACTAACGACCGGGGTCTGTTGGTGTTACAAGTGGACAGAACCCCACACCCAAGAGGCGTGTGGCTTACACCTGCACTGCATGGATTTCCACCCAGTCCTTGAGTAAGACCCCAAAGTCCTGTCCCAGCATGACCTGGGCTCATTGGGACACCTGGGATGGATTCTCGGAGGTATATATCTCTACTTTGGTCACTCCAATATCCTGATGAGGCACAGATACCTTCAACAGCGATCATGTGAGAAGCCACTATTATACTAGCACTCAGAAAGCAAGAGTTTATTATCAAATAGTCACCCATAAATGGTGATTTTTTTTCTTCAACACAGACTCAAAGAATGATGCCCTGCAGCCTCAACAGCAGAATATTACTGAAACCAGATCCTTAGCATCTTCCTCATTGGCTACAATTCTATGGTTTGGAGAGCACCCTAAAAGGCTGAAATTGCAGTGCTGGTTTAGCAGTAAAAGCCCTTGCCATCTGTTCGAGTGTGTAATAGCTGCCTCGAAGAGCCGTGCATTAGAAGAAAGCAGCAGCACACCTGGGTACCTGGTACCCTGCTGTAGATGAAACACAGCAACACACAATACTTCTGCTAAGGAATCAAAGTGGTGATTGAAAATCTAGGCCACGCACAAACAGCTCTGCGGTGTTTGCTAGGGAAGGCACAATGGACTATGTAAGAAGCCTGCTGAATTTGAATGCAAGATGTACCACATATGTTCTATTTCAAGCCCCTTTCAGCTGACAAATTGCTCATGCCCAGTGATTTTCTGTATACAAAGCGGCGCTGTGAGCAGATCAGAGCAAGCCCACAAGGATGTGCTCATGCAGGAAGCGAGGAAGAGATCGGGAGCAGAGGCCTTTCCTCCAGGGTTGCATGGCCCAAAAGCTAAGGGGAGCAAAGAGAGCGGATCCGTCCAAGAGACAGGTTAAAAAGAACCTGTAGCACTTTGGCTTGTGTAGCTGAAAAGGGTATAAGCAGCATTTAATTGAAAGCAATTCACCCTACCCCATCATTCTGAATGATTTAACCCTTTTGGTCTCTGGAAGAGGTGGAGTCCCTAGTACTTTTACATCTTCAAGACACTGGTTGAGGGCTTTTCTTGATAACTTTTTCAAATTTTGGGGAGAGCTGACCTGACCACCATGATGCTGTGCTGAGTAAAGGGACAGATCCCAACAAGGTCCGGAGAAACTCAGCCAGGTCAGCTTGTCACTGCTCCCATCCTGGCTCACCTCTTAGGTTCCTGTACTTGGAAGTCACGGGTGAATTTTAAGGCTTGTCAAAGTAGGGTCGAGAGAGGTGATGTCAGGCACCTCAGTCTCGGCCATCAAACCTTACTTGCCATTCTGATGCCAGGCTCCCCACTCAGCTCTGCCAATGTACTACAATCCCAGTTGGCAGAAGCCCCAGCGAGCTCTACTGGTGCACCTTGCTATGGTCCTGCAGCCCTCCCCCCCGCCCCGCTAGTCCAGCCCTCCACCTTCCCCCAGATCTACTGATACACATTTAGCTAGGTTCTTATGGCCCTATTATATCTACCATCATATCTATCCATTGGTGTAGTTTGGGGGGGGGAGGGCAAGGAGGGGCATTGCCCCCCAAACTGCAAGCATCAGGCAGGCATGGAATTTGCCCCCCCCCACCCCACCACCACACACACAGCCCATTGGCCTGACTGGAGCTGCCCCGCCCCCCAAATATAGACATCAAACTATGCCTACGAATGTGTCCTCACAAGACCTCTGCGAGGCAGGGGGGTGCTATTCTCCCTATTGTACAGATGGGGAACTGAGGCACAGAGAGACTAAATGGCTTGACTAAGGGCACACAGAAAAGTCAGTGACAGAAGAGAGTTAAAGTCAGGTATCTCATATTCCAGGCTAGCATCTCAGCCACTGGACCAGCCTTCCTACCCTACTACACCCTTTGCTATTCTATTTAGGGGCATGGTTTTTTAAACTGCAGTAGTTATACCAGTACAAACACTAAAGTGGATGCAGCTATACCAATATAAAGGTGCATTATACTTGTATCACTTATTCCCCTCCCTATACTGGTCTAAATTTATTCCCATCTAAGAACCTTCATACTGGTATAGCTGCACCCACGCAGGTGGGTTGTCCTGTTTTGTTGTGTTAAGACCTAAGCATGTGGCTTAGCTGAAATAGGGTCAGCATGAGCAGCAGTAGGGCAAGTTTCTGCCATGTGTTGCTCTGCCAACATACTACCACCAAGCGAGTCATTCTCACTGGCCCATTCATTTCTTGGCATCCCTGCAGAAACTCCCCACAAAGATAGATAATTGTTATGAGGGGTTGGAGGGCTTGTGTGATGTGGACAGCTGTTCGAGGTGTTGGATTGAAACCATCAATTATATGGACCTCCCAAAGGGAAGGACTGTTACTATTCCCCAACCTGGGCTGGATTTAAACCGCACACGTCGAGTAGCTCTAGACTGCAATCCAAGGTGTGACTGCAACTTGCGTAGATGTGCTCAGGCTAGCTTTGCCTGCATTAGCACATCTCAAATTAGCAGTGTGGCTATGGCGGCACTACCTTTAGCAACAGGAGTAGTTATGCAGAGTCCGTGGCATGCTTGTGTAGCCCATGCTGAAGTCCATACTGCCACGTGTATGTTGCTGTTGCTAGCCATGCAGCGGAGACGTACCCAGAGTGGCAGCAAAGAGTCTCTGTCCTCTGCTCCCAAGTCCCTGAGCTCTGTCTCTTGCAAATGCATATTAAATACCCTTTCTGAAAAGCCAGTGGAAGTAGCTAGAACAAATCCAAGATTAGTATATAAGACAACAGGGAATTCTTTTAAAAATATTAAATCAAGCTAACTAAATACAGAGATGTATTTTATCATTAATCTGCCAGTGGTCATCTCTCCTCCTCTTCTTTGAAAACTTCCTTTCGATCCCTTTTCTTTTCTTTCTCCCGAACACATTGTCAAAGTGTCAGGCGAGAAGGAGGGACCTGGGAGATAAAGTGGAATTGGTATGCTTTGCAGGGACCCAGGACACCAGGGATTTATTTTAATCCAGTCCATTAATCAATTTCTCTGTAGAAATTGAATTAACTGTCTTTCATCAGCATCACATCCTGGGACTTGAAAACAGTAACTGCTACACAGGAATGCAAATGAAGTGAGAGCTCTGCCCGCTTTCTTTGTAGCGCATGCAGAGAGAGCGAGAGAGAACACATCTAATGAAAGAATAGTGCGTTTTGCCCATTTTCTAAGCACATTGGGCCCTGTCCATTCCTCCCTTTAACACTAGAGGCTCAAGTCACACCCAGTCCCTAACTGGAAAGCGGAAGATACAATGTCCCATCTTTCAATCTGAGCAAGATTTTCACCCTCCCTTAAACTAAACAAATTCAGAATCAAATCTTGCTCTCTATTTACTTTAAATAAAATTGAAAAAACAGACGTAGTTCCTTGATTCAAAGGCAAAACACCTTGTTCCCTTCCTTTCATTTGCCACTGGGTTTTCTAACACTATGCAAGTTCAAAAGAGCCAGAAAGAAAGGATTTCTCATAACTCTGCCTTGAAAAATCCATCTCTGCGCCTCTTCTCAAGCTCTCCTCCCACTGTTTATTGAAGGGGCTCCACAGAACAGGGAGAATTGTGCAGGAGACAGCTTTGTCTAGTGCTGCTCCAATACCATGGAACAAACTCCCTCAGGAACTAAGGATCATCACAGATCTCACTCACCACCTTCGGCTCCAAATGCATGGCATAGTTCTGACTTGGCCTTCTCACACTAAAAAAAAAAAAAAAAAAGTCCACAAAAACAAAACACTCAACTGCACACACGGTTCTCCCCGTGTGAAAGGAGGAGATGGAACGAAACACATGACAGATTGCTTAATGCACAACTGGGAGATGCTCATGTATGATGTGATAAGGACAGGAAAAGTACCTGCCTAGAATAAGAATGGCCATACTGGGTCAGAACAAAGGTCCATCTAGCCCAGTATCCTGTCTTCTGACAGTAGCCAATGCCAGGTGCCCCAGAGGGAATGAATAGAATCCAATCATTTTTGCTGGAGTTTTACAAGAAGTAGCTGAAGCTTCAGCTGCAGTGTTTCAGAACCCTAATCCCTAGCTAGGTCTAAGAATTAACAGGAGAGAATTTCAGATGATCCCAAGAGAGTTAGACACCCAGTGGGGAGGATTTTCAAAGGTTCCTAATCCCCAATGGTCACTTAGGTGCTTTTGACCCTCCCACTCTAAAATCCCATTGACTTTCAAAGAGTCAGGCACATAACTCCCATAGGCACCTTTGAAAATCCCAGCCAGTATTAACGATAGGCAGGGATCGGAGGTCATTGGCTGGATTTTAGTTTCCCCTCTCTTGTCTACCTCATGTAGTCTCAGCTCTTCCAGGGGTCAGCACTAGCAGAGCCGTGGTTTTACATTTCCCTTCAGACAAAGGACTCCCGGTGCCAGATTCTCCTGCTGCCAGAGGAGTAACTTTGCTGAAGCCAGTGGAGTCACAATGGCATAAGCAAGAGAACACAAGCTCCATGGGGCCAAATCCTGCTCCACTGAAGTCAGTGGAAGATTTGCCACTAACCTCAAAGGGGCCAGGATTTGCCCCGAGTTTGTTGGGAAATAACCCCCCCCCCCAGTACTCCACTACACAGCAAGGATAGTGGGAGTGGTACCATTGACTTCAATGGGTATTGGATCAGACCCTAAATATGGCTTCTAGTAATTGCCTAAATTAACTAGTCTTAAATCCCACAGCCGGTAAGTCATTCTGAACTACCTTGGAGCAAGACACGGTGGGTGAGGGAATACCTTTTAGTGGAACAATTTCTGTTAACGAAAGAGACAAGCTTTCAAGCTATACAGAGCTCTCCTCTTCTTCTGTGTGGGACCATGACAGCTACAATACTGCAGTTAACTTGGAGCAAGACAAGACAGATTTACTCCCCTTCCCCTGTGCATATTATTTTCCATCCCTAGCCCAAGAAGCAAGAAATGAAAGTGGAATTTGCAAGAGAACATTGCTGCATTATTTAAAAAAAATGCTGATGAATAATTTAGTCAAATGAGTCTGTGAATGTTAGACAATATTGCATTACAAAATAAATCAATTACAATACACAAAAAATTCCTACGCTCATTGAAAAACATTGCAAAGGAGAGCCATATTCCCTTTATTTAAAGGAGGGAGAGATTTAAATAAGAATCTGTTATAACAGCCAAGGCGCCATTTCTAGCATTATCTTAATAGAACCATAAAAAAAAAAAATCCTCTCTTCTGCTAGCAGCTGTTCTCTTTTTCAATTAAAGTTCTTCTCCTGTTTTTGCAGGGTTAACTTGGGACCCACAAGGTATCCTGGCTTATAGGAGCTGAGGAGTTAGTTATTCATAAGTATCACTAAATTAGCATCTATCCAGTCCACCCTGGCCTTCTTAAAAGGCACCTTGCTCAAATGCTCTTGGTAACCTCAAGGATTTTATAGCACTATAGTCAAATATGTTTCCAAAAGGTCTGATCAGCCCGTAGCAGCTTGTGGCTTCGAGAAGAGGGATAGGCTTGTAGTTAATGCACTTGTCTAGTACACAGGTGATCTTGGCACAAGTCCCAGCTCAGCAACAGACTGTGTGTGACATCAGCCAAGTTGCTTCCTCTCTGTGCCTCAGTTCCCGCTTTGTAACGCAGGGGTCATAATACAGTATTGCCTTAATCCGTCTTGACTACTAAATTGCAAACTCCTCAGGGCAGGGACTGTCTTACTCTGTGGACACACAGCATCTAGCATAATGGGGCCACAATCTCAGTGGGGCCTCTAGTTGCTACCAATAACAGAGGCTGCAGTGCTGAGATCCACCCCTAGAAGGAATTAAATGCTTGGTACTTATATCATGATTGCAGATTTCCAAACACTTTGAAAAGTGGGTATTATTTTCATCCTTGTTTTAGAGATGGGGAAACTGAGCCCCAGAGCAGCCAACTGACTGGCCAAAGGAGCTTCTATGGCCCCCTGTTAGCATGGTATCTGAGCCTCACAAGCTGTACCCCGGGAGACAGGGAAGCACTATTATCCTCATTTTACAGATAGCCTCTCTGAGCCGTGGTTCCCTAAGTGACATGTGTAAGGTCACACAACTGGATATGAGAGCAAGGAATTTAATCCAAGTCCAAGGCTAGCCACCCCTACCGCACCCTTCATCTACTGACTGTGAGAGAAATAGAATCCAGGTGTCCTGATTCCCAGCTCTGTGCACTGACCCATAACTGCCTTCCTGTAGTAGGCAAATTCAAACAGGGAGCCACTCACGGGGTCCCAGAGCCCAGGCTCAAGCCTGCACATCTACACTACAGTTTTATAGTCTGCAGCCCAAGCCCCAGTCAGCTGACATGGGCCAGCCGCAGGTGTTTTACTGCAGTGTAGACATACCCTAAGAGCCAATCACTAATAAAACTTAAAAATCCCTTGAAACTGACAGCTATGAAAAAATGATATAAAGTTCCATAAATACAGGGAACGGCAAGCAGCTGGACTGCCCTTGGGTACAAAAGGAATTTCAGTTTCGTCTTGCCAGCACAGAAGTTGAGCTGCAGTTAGTTATTGCTTTATTTTGGATTTGAAGGGTTTAGGAGAGAGAATTCAGACTGTTCAGAAGTGAGGCCCAGGCACAGGCACCTGCGTACTTAATTGAATCCTGAAAAGGAGTTAAAATGTTAAGCCTATTCCTGTCCATGATAATTGGTTATTAGTGTGACAGAGAAGATCTCTACACTCAGTTGGTGCATGCGTTCACTTGGCTTCCAAGTATGAGAGCTAAAGAAACAAAGGAGCCGAGAACCAGGGCCAACAGTTGTGAATCCAGGACAAGCTACAGGACAGGCTACCCAAGGGGCGGGGAAAATCTGTGATGTACTCACATAACTCCTATGCACTTTAGAAGAGAGAACAAACCCAAGCACCACCAATCCCAAGCATTCAAACATCGTGTGTAATGCCCCCAAATCATGAGATTTTAAAACTAGTATTTTGGGGTGTGGTTTTTTGGTTTTGTTTGTTTTTTAAAGAGCCTTAAGGGGTTACATTTTCAAGCTTTTCTCCAAAGCCAGGAAGAGAAGACACTTGGGAGAAAATCCTCAGCTGGTATAAATTGTCATAGGATTTACACCAAGGATCTGCCCCTTGCTTTTCTTTTTTAAGTGAAAGCTGCAATTCTCACAGTCACATGACTCCAGGAGCTGGGACTTTAAGGGAAAAAACCCAACTATTGCAAGACAATAAAAATTGTGAGAGTTGGCAACAATCCCAGCCCTCCTCTCCCCTTTATCAATAGCCTATTTGCTTTTTAAAATACCCTTGGTATAAAGTTTGCCACCAGACTTCTCCTTCACCCTCACCCCATGTTTAGAAGGTATCCAACTCTCAAGCCATTAAGCATTGTGGAAAAGGAAAGGAAAGATTTGGGGTTAGACCACTAGACTGGGACTTCAGTTTACCATAATAGGGCCCATATAAGTACCACAGATAGCTAGGAAAGGCACCCTTCTGCCCCCCAAGGGTGAACTGATGCTTTGGTAAGGTGGCCACTCATACACTGCGTTTGGATGCTTTGAAAGCACAGCGCCAGAGGGCCGTTGGCATGAGGCCAGCACTTGCTGGTTGCTTTCTGTTTAACTGCAAAAGGGCTAATTCTGTTCTGTACAGAGGCTTTGTTCTGAAGCTTTTTATTTAAGGATAAAGGGGTAGGGAAAATGCTTTATTTCCAGCTCTTTGCTTCCTCCAGTCTATTCTGCACAAAGATTCTCCTTCCCCCCCTCCCCCTTTGTTACAGGATTATAAACAAACTCTGTTGAGTTTTCCCTTTGGTTCAGCCCTTTTTCCTTTCAAGACCCCTTCACTGCCTAAGGCTCCTACGCTGAGCTATTTATTCTTGAACATAAGTCTCTTGATGAGCTCTCAGTTGGACCAATATGGGGTGTTTGGAACTGCAGCTGCTCAGAGAACATGTTTTGTGCTAGCACCATGGCTCAGGAACCGAAAGGAGAGGGGGGGGAAAAAGCTTTTGTCAAAGGGCATGACTCACCCCTCGTGTAACTACTGAAGTCAATCCGGCTATGCCAGGGATTGATTTGGCCCAGAGTGAACGTCATGTGCAGGTAGGAACAGCAACATCAGGCTTGCAGGGCTGCCTTTAAAAAAACAAACAAACAAAAAACATTCTGGATTCTTTTTATTTATCTTTTGGCTTTTAAACCCGTGAGGTCACATTTTCAAGTTTCTCCCTGCAACCATAAGGACTAGAAACATACTCTGCTCTTCAAAATGGAAGCTGAGATTCTCCCAGATTCACAGGACTCCAGGAGCTGGAGTTTTGAGAAACACACCCAATATCACATCCCTGTTCCTTCTCTAACCAGAAGCTGAGGCAATGGGTGATTAGATTGGTACCACAATGCTGCAACCCCTCACCTTGCCCTCGCTGCAGGGAAACAGAATGGCCAGCCAGGGGAAAGGTGTTTTTTCTCACATGAACCACGGAAGTTCAGGTGAAAGAGTCAGTCCCAGTGTGCATGCAAAGTTATCAACAAAAGGAACTGATGGAGGAGCAAGTCCAGACAGTTTAATTAAAGATAAGATTGTTAGAGAGGTAATTGGGGGAGGGGGAAGACGGTGATTTGCAGATAATGCAAAGACCTGGAAATAACCTCAGTGATGCAAAGCTCAATTCTCAAGGCCCTAAAACCAGCACAGCTGCTGCGATGAGGATGTTGAGAACACTTGGCCAGCAAGAAATGAAGGCCACAGAGGACGGCCTGTTGGCAAAGTGGCAGTGCAATACACAGCACAATAGGATACAACTGTAGGATCTGCTTATGCTCCAATTACGCAGTCTGAGGCTCTGTTGTAATCAGTTTGGGGGTCAACAGTGTTGCAACACAGATAAAAATAGCCGCATAGCATGGAAAGAACAGATGGTCATGTGGCTAAGGCACTGCATGGGGGCTCCGTAGATCTGGGTTCACTTCCCTACTCTGCCACTGGCTCCTTGGGCAAGTCACCTACACCCAGACCCATCAATTATTGATGGGATTCAGGCTCCTAAATCAGTTAGGCACGGCAATGCTGAGCACAGCAGCCCCTAAATACCTTTACAAGTCTGCATGCCCTGCAGTTCTCTCCTGTGAAAGGTGGATAAAAGCACTGCCTTGCCAGCCAGGAGTGTTGTGAGGGATAAATACATTAGGGACTGCAATGTGCTCACATACTACAGTAATGGGGCTATAGATACAAAAGCTAGATTTACACCAGCAGGATTATGTCTACATGACAATTGGAGGCATACTTGCAGCTTGGGTAAGCATACCCACTCTAGCTGTATCTACCTAGCATGGTTCAAAAAAAGAAAATGGTTCAGTATTCAGTTTGTCATCATCTGCACCCAAAGTCTTTAGTCCCATTTCCCCATAAGTTACCTCTCAGGCAAGTCCAAAGTTGCCTAGAAAGGCAGCCCCCAGCCCATGCCCACCTCTCCCCAAACTCAGTATCTTTTTCCCAAGGTGATTCTCTCTCCTCCTGTCCCCTCCTGAAACTGTTTCCTCCTTAACACTAGTCCTTCAGCACACCCGCTTCTTGGGTGTTGCCTCTCCTTTTCCTTTGTGGAATGAGCTGGGTTTGGCTCAAAGACTCCAGACCCCTCTCACTCCCAGCAGCTTCAGAGAGGATTGATTAACTGGAGCCAGCTGCTTGAGGGTGTTTTTTTCTCCCCAGGTGGCAGTTCACTCTGTCACTAGCCTATTATTGTAGAAGGCACTGCAGAGTGACACACCTACTCCTCTGATACCATGACTGAGCATGACTCTCCCTGGCCCTCTGGAATTCAAGCCCTGACCCCAGATGACAACACATTGTGCTACTAAAGAACACTGGGTAACTGTCTGTCCTGAACTCACCTGTGTAGGAGAGGCAAGGATGAAAGAAGTGACCTGAGATGGTGTGAAGGAGCATACAGCTCTGAATCCTAGAAATACAGTGGCAGGTCGATGCAATGGAGCTATTTATGCTGGTCCCTTACTTTGTTTTGTTTAGTACAAACCAACTGGCCATTTAATTCAGTTTTATCTACCGAGCTCCGAGACTCTCTTTGGTTCTTTTGTGATCATGTCTCTTCATTTCAAGAATAGTCAAGACCAATGCCAGGACACAGCCGAGTCTGCGTCCCTGTCTGACCTCCTCAAAGTCCTGGCTTGAGAGGAGTCCAGAGAACAAACACTGGAGAGATTGGGACCCACTGGCCAGTTGGAGGGAAAGGCTGTAGGTTTCCCTGAGGTTCCTTTGAACAAGAAATCCCACAGTCTGTCCACCCCCATCTACCTTAGTCCCAACATATTCTCTGAGTTCCTCAGCCTGTTGTATATTTAGAGGGATGCTCCAGCCCTGTGTTCCCCATACAGCTCTGCCAAATCTGCCCCACATCCCCTTTATTATTCTAGCCCATGCACAGTTCTGCCGACGTCCTCAATCCTGACCTGCCGCACCCCCTGCTATTCCTACCCTGGGCTGCAGACACAGCTTTGCCGCTGCCTCTCAATCCACAGCAGCAGCACTCCCCTTTGCTGTTTCAGTTCTTCTTACCACACCCCTTCCCAGGGACATGTAACTATCTGCCTGTGGAACTTACCCATTGCCGTAGTGTCAGAGCACCACACAATCTGTAATGTATGTATCCTCCCCACCCCGCTGTGAGACAGGGAATTGCTCTTAGCCCCATTGTACAGATGGGGAATGGAGGCACAGAGCTCACCCAAGGTCACATAAAAAGTCTGGGGCAGAGCAGGACCTTGAACCCTGGTCTCCCAAGTCCTAGGCCAGTGCCCAAACCACAGGACAATCATGCCCCTCGTTGCTCACCCATAGGCCTCCCGTTATTCCAATCACCTTACCCCTCCAGAGCACTGACCATCTATCGTGCTAGACAACACAGTGGTTCTGTAAGGAGGATGAGCAATTGCAAAACCATAACTCCCACCTGCCATCAACTCCGCACCTTCCAACTTCCTTTCAGCTCCCAGAGAGGAGGATGCAGCTTTCACTCTGCCTGGCACCCTGCCTGAATACTGAGACTCGGGGTGGAAGATTTCCCTGTGGCTAGTCAGCACTTTCTCAGCCTACACTTGGTGGAAAGTTGAGCATTGCAAAAAAACTTCTCCCCACATCTCCCTTCCCTCCCCTCCCTGTATCCCTCTTCGGTAGTAACAGGCTATTCAGCTGAAATTTAATTAAAAGCATCTACTCACAGGGTTTGCAGCCATCCATAACCCAACCCACATGCTGATGTGTGTGCTCCAGCCCTGGGGAAGTCAGTGATCAATTACCTTCTTCTGACCACTGCAAAAAAAAGCCCTAGAGCTTGGGAGTGGGCACTCAAAGCCCCAAATCTGAAACACTTTGGAAAGACTTAAGTGGCTTTTCAAAGCCCAAGGCAGGTCAGTTTTCTTTCTACTTTTAATCTGTGGGGAGTTTTAAAGGGCTGAAGGAGCACTCTCCAAAGACTCTAGAGAGAGGAAGCAGGAGGGAGATGATGTGATGTCACAGCCCCTATGTCGTCTAACCCTGCTCAGCAAGTCTGCACAATATGCTGCGGGGTGCTGGCACCTTGTCTTCACTAGCCCTCCCAGGAGTGGCGCTGCAGCTGTAGTGGCCATAGTGGGAAGTATAGGGGCAAAAATGTTTAGTCCAGCCCATAACCCACTGTTCAGCACGTGCCTTCCCTTCATCTGTGGCTGAGCCGTGGGGAATAGGTGCTGGACTCAGTTGGTTAGCTCAAGCGGTGTAGGCCAGTGCTGAAGGATCGAGGGCAGCGTTTCTCAAACTTCATTGCGCCGCGACCCCTTCGGATAACAAAAATTACTGCACAACCCCAGGAGAGGGGACCGAAGCCCGAGCCCGCCTGAGCCACGTGGCTGCCACGGGCGGGGCAAGGGGGCCAAAGCCAAAGCCCCACTGCCCTGGGTGGGGAGGCCAAAGCCCAAGCACTATATCTCCGGGCAGAGGGCCTGTAACCTGAGCCTCGCTGCCCAGGTCTGAAGCCCTAGGACTTCGGCCCTGGGTCCCAGCAAGTCTAATGCCAGCCCACAACCCACTTTGGGGTACTGACCAACAGTTTGAGAACCGCTGATCTAGGATCAACCAACCCCCCTGTCCCCTCCATGGGCCCTATGTACAGTATTCTAGGCAGAGAAGGGACTGCACTCTTCCAGCAGGAGTGGAATGGGTTACATGAAGGGTCAGGGTGGGCACCCTAAGGGAATCAGTAACTGCCCTTAGAGTCCGACCCTGGGGGTAGCAGGATAAGGAAGCCCGCTGGAGGAGGGGGAGTGTTGCAGTGGCTGTGCACGCCGAGACACTGCTTTCCCAGGCAGCTGCCATCCACCACGCAGTGAAGCTTTGGCTGCAGCGGAGACAGACGCCTTCACAAGGAGATGCACGGAATAGCGATCCGGCTACTGCCTGTAGGACAGCAGAGCACTCCTGTGCAGCAGGGGAGCACGTCCGCAGTGTCATATTAGTTCCTTTTTTGTCTCTATCCTTTAAACTGTTCTGACAAGTTAAAAGTTTCCGAAGACCAACCATCGCCTGTAACCAATTGGGAGGCTGCAGCTACACTGTGCCGACGCTTAACGCACATGCCTGCGATACTGTTGCTTCGTAACCGTGGCAAATCTATCGAAGCAGCTCTGCTGGGCATGGCAGGGCTGGATACATCTAGTATTTCTCCAATCTAGCACTGTTAGGGTGTCATCCGTCAGGCTGTCAGCCCCAGCCTGTTGATGGAAATGGCTGGGAGTCAATGCACATGGCGCACAGCCTCTCAGATTCTCATGGGAGCAACAGGAGAGGGTGTGAGGGAAAGACCATGGGAGAGGGGCAGGGGGGAAGGAGAGGGCAGAAGAGAGAGGCTTCGATTGTCTTTTCAGCTCTGACGCCAGGCTGAAAAATGGTTTGGCTCTTTCTCCCAAACGAATGGACACAGCATAACTTAGCACCTGTATCCACTGGTACAGGTATGTGCACACACAAATGCTCATCTACAGACACACACATGTACACACACACACACACACACACGTGCCCACATGAACACACCTACATTCACCTATGCACACACCTACACACACACAGACATACAGATGCATACATCCACATGCAGAGATGTGCTCACATGCACACCCAGACAAATGCGCACACACACACACACACACACACACACACTCAAAGCTGCCCAGCCTCCTATCTGGAATGTCCACTGATGCCATCTATCTACTGCAGGTATGAAACCACCCCCACACTCCATCCTGTTGCTGGAACTATTTAGACATCCAGAGCCATATCACCTTAGGTACCAGTTTCATTGCTGTCACCAGCTAAGACGTGTTGGGTCTGGTCCATGCTTGGATAGGAGTCTTCCAGGGTAAGCCGAAGGTGTTTCAAGAAGTGATGTTAATGATTTAATATGGGGCACTCTGGAGTCAATGCTGTACCCAATTAGATTTCCCCTGTAGTTTCAATTGCACACAGTGTTTTTCTTCACTTCCCATCCTAAACGCTTAGGCAGTGTTGCTGTGAGCCATTATAGCTGCCCAGAGGCAGATGCATTTCAGTTGTGGGGGAAATGAGTCCTGCATGGCATGAATTGACTGGAATGAAAGGCCTCTATAAATGGAAAGACTGCTGCTGGTTATCCCCAGAACAGGCACAGTGCAGACAACGGCAGTGCAAGGCATTCCCACGTGGCCCTGCTGGTATAATTTGACCCTGTCCCTTCTTCTAGGAGGAAGAAGTGCACTGGGAAGCAGACTCAGACCCTGCATTTAATGAAGGCCACTGGACAGTTGTCAGATGGGAATAAAGGCAACTCGCAGCCATTCTGACCCAGGGCCAGCTCTGAGCTAGTGATCTAGAGACACGAGGTTCATTGCCAGCTCCCCTGAAAACCCCTTCTTCAAATGAGACCCAAGCACACCGGGGTGTCTGATGACATTTAACCCACAATGCACAGAACCTGAACAGGTGCGATCACCGTTTATTTTTCGATGAAAGGGTTGTTTTTATTTCCATGAAAGGCATTTCATTTTCCATTAAAGTGGGTGGGTTTTCATAGAAAAAGAAATGCAACCAAAAATGAAGTATTTGCGTGCTTGGGGTGGTTATAGGGTTTCCAACCCTCCAGGATTGTCCTGGAGTCTCCAGGCATTTAAGATTAAAGATTATGTCATGCGAGGAAACCTCACAACCAAAACTGGCAACCCTAGGTGGCTGGTTTGTTTGTTTGTTTTTTCATGATGATGATGATGAAGAAGAAATCTTGATTGGGGTGTGTGTGAACATTTTCAATTGAAAAAATTATTTTTTGTTGTTGCATTATCAACAAAACTTTTCATGGATGGGTGGGGGGAAATAAGTCTTTTCCTGATCAGCTGTAACAATCACATCTGAGTGAATAACTCTGTATAAAAACTAAGGCTGGCCAGAAAACAAGAATTCTGTTTTATGAAAAATGTTGAGGTTACACTTGGTTTTGTTTCCCATTGGAATGAAACAGAGACCTTAATTTTTTTGTAAAAAAAATAATAATGTAAGAGCGAGAGAGACGTACCCAAGAATAGTCTGGCTAAGCCAGTAACCTGGCATGTGGGAGACTGGGGTCAAGTGCTTGCACTGCCTTATTTAGAGCAGGACCTGGACGCTGGATCTCCCACACCGGAGATAAATGTCCTAACCACTGGTAAATATTCTGGAACCTCTCTCTCTCTCTGACCGGAAATCCATCCTGGACCTGAGAAAACTTCCTGGTGAAAGTTGTATCAGCCCTGACGTGTTTTCTCAAAAAAATTCCGTTTTGACAAATCAGTGCTTTTGGAGGGGAAAAAAAAAAGTATGTAGTCAAAAAAATTCCCAGCCAACTCGACTAAATGTAACACTGACAGACCCTGGTTGTCGGCAGGCAGGATCGAACCTGGGAACCTCTACAGCTAAATGCATAAATCGCTACTGCATGAGCTAAGCACCTTATGGCCCTTAGCTAAGGCTGTAGCAGACTCATTAATCTCTAAGTGGTCTCAGTGCCACTAGAGGGGACAGAACACCACACCCAGGAAGCGTGTGGGTTACATAACCACCTCCGCAGAATGGTTAGAAAACATAATTAAATTAATCAAACAGATCAGCTGGATGAATAGGATTCAAGAAGCTCCGCCCCTACACCCCTAAAGCAAATGGAACTGGGCTATCACAACCGCCACTGCAACACAGAGCCTACGCATGCAGTGAAAGCTCTCAGCTTTCTCATTCGCCCTCTGATTAATGTGCCCACAAACCTGGTGCCCCTAAATCAGTAGACAGAGCGCCAGGGGGATACGGGAAGGGGGGGGGCTGGGTGAAAAGGAACCACTTTTATATTTTTCACAAAGTAGAGCTGTAAATCTCAAAGATCATATTAGCTTTTAAAATTGCCTTCTGCTGGCTGGACACATCTCAATAAAGCTTGGAGATCTATTGCCGATTCCCAGTGTGTATACAGGAGTGGGGAGGGGGGGCTGCTGCCAGGTTTAAAACATGGAGGGCCCCTGGTTGATTTGATCAAATGGACACCCTGAGAGGAAGAGAGGGACATCAGCTGGTCAGACTGACTCCAGTCTAAATCAGACATGACTCCACTGAGATGAATGGAGCTGCATTGCTGTGACTCAGGGCCTGGGGGCTAGAGTCTGATTTCAGGGATGCTAGTACAAATAGGGAATAACTCCAGTAGCTCAGTGTTGTTACTCCAGATTTACACTGGTGTCAATGAGACAAGAAATCCGGTCTCACTTTAATTTTCTTGGTTCATGAAATACAGAATCATGCACTAAGGAAGAGTGTGGGTTGTGCACATCTATCAGTGTGGGCCAGATTTTGAACAGAGCTCCGGGACAGATTTTCCAGGGCCCACCTCCTAATTTAGGCATTTAAATAATACACAGATTTTTCCAAAGTTCTCAGCACCCTGCCACTCCCACTGCAACATTTAGGGCTGGATCTTCAACAGAGATCAGCACCCAACGCTGAGCTCTTCTGAAAAATCAGTCCTCTCGTGCTTGTGAATCCCTCTAATAACGTCACAAGGGTTATGCTGGGTTCACTGTCCGTCAGGGCCTGATTTGCTCTCAGTTATACTGGTGCAATTCAGGAGAGGCAGGACAAAAATCAATGAGGATAGTGGTAGCTGAGCCCAGAACCGCCTCGGTCAGTGCTGGTTTGGTTTCGGCAGCTGTGTTGGTAGGGACATATTAGGATGGAAGAACAACAAATTACAAAGCACGTTTGCCAAGGAATGCCGTGACACAGCTGGCAATCATGTGGTCACCAAAAGCTTCAGGGGCGTGATCAGATCGCCCATTATGAGTTTAATGGACTATCCAGCCAGACCACCTTAAGGACCTTGCTAGAGATTGAGCTGGGTGGCACTCGCTCTGCCTGGCGGCTATGTCTGTTCAGGATGTGCCTCAGGGATGATGATGAAATCAAGAGTGACTCCAGCAAACCCAGTGTGGTGTAAACAAGAAGAACGTCAGCTCCACTCCGCTAGCTTTGACTCTAGGAAACATCAAGCAGCACAACCGGGACACGCGCTCCTCTTGGGGCCATTTGATACATGGAGGGCAGCTCCTTCTCTGTCACCCAATTACCACGGATTAGTGCCAGGATTACAGATCGTCAGAGGGACGTGTGGCAATGCCAGGAGGCTCGTTTCGGGAGATGGGGACAAAACAGGAGGATTGCGAGAGCTCTCCAGCTCTCTGTGATCTGGCTGCTGGTCCAAGGGGTTGCTTATGTGTTATACCCCAGTCCCTTAGCCTTCATCAGTAAACCTCCAGGGCAAGGACTGCCTGTTGTCTATGGACAGCACCCAGCACCATAGGGCCCTGATCCTAACTCAGGCCTTTGGGGCTACCATACTAATCCCAATTATTCATTGTTCCTTCCTAGTATGGGGCAAATAGGTGGGGATGGTGCACTGGCTGTGAAACACACCGATGCCAGTGACAACTAATGCTGCTAGCAGGCTGCTTAGCACGAGTTTATACTGAATAGAAGATCCCAGCCTGACAGATCTATTAACAGCAGCCTTGGGGTTTAAGGAGTTGGGCACCCACACCAACTTCTGGGATATTCAGACAGCTTCGTAATGCTCAGTTCTGCATCGAAAGGGACAGTCTCCCTGAGACGTCAGGGGAAAGAGATTTAGGGTGCAGAACTGCAGGGATGAATAACTGAAGGCAAGACCCGGCTCAGGAAATTCAGCAGGTGTCTTAACTGAACTTGTTAGACTTCCCGGAGAAGCACAAGTGGAGGATACGCTTGGCTTGCGTTAATGAAATCGTAAGAGAAAATGATGGAGTGGATAAAAGAAAAAGTGTGGAGTGGTTGAAAGCTGCTAAGAGTCTGCTAATGACGGCTGATTCCATATTAGCATGACTGCCTTTGGTGAGCAGAGAAAATGTGCTGAAGCAGAGGCTTTTGTCAAGCAGGGCCAAAACACATCTGTGAATAATTGAACAATATTCATGTTGGTGGAGTCAGCAATTTATCGCTGGCTCTCGCTGTGCTCTCCGACAAAAGGGAATAACTTCTGGAGAGAGAGAGGAAAATGAAACAGATCCAGCTCTGCTTGTTAACGGAGCATCAGGCGGAGGAGGCTACTAAAGGTGGTGGTACACCCTTAGCACACAAGGGAGAGACTGCTTGAAACAAGTTCTCTCTCTCTCTCTCTCACTCACTCTCACTCACACACTCACACACACGAGTCTCATCTCACAGTCACAGGCTCCCACCCACAATCACAGATGCACACACAATCACACATGGTCACACATCTGCACACCCACACACACAGAGTCTCATGCTCTCCCACAAAACAGATACATGCAGCCACATACATGTTCTCACACCCACAACCTCATATAGTCGCTTCCTGCATTCACACACACACACACACACACACACACACACACACACACACACAAGCATCCATAGACATCACACACTGACCTGGAAGGACTCCACCTCTAGCTCCCTGGGCAATCAGCCGTTAGCCTTTCAGCTAAGTCTGCCAGCAAAGGCAGCAACGAGGAGAGAGTGGATACCTGTCCCACCTAGAGGGCCAAACCCCCTGACTTACACACCGCATACACTCTGTGGCACCTCCTACTTCAGGAGCTGCACCCCACTATAAGCAGACACACCTCTTGTGCAATGCTCAAGTGCAAGGAGTTGGCTCACTTGGGACAGAAAGAAATGTACATGGGGGAAGAGGCGTTTGTTGTGATAGCAGCTTTGGATGTCATGTCATGTATTTTCCCCCCTGTAAGGTCAGAGACAACTGGCCCCATTAACACAGATCTTTAATGGATAAAATTGCCTGGCAAGAGGGCGATTTTCAAGTATCACTACATTGGACTAGAGCAGGGGTAGGCAACCTACGGCACACATGCCAAAGGCGGCACAGGAGCTGATTTTCAGTGGCACTCACACTGCCCAGGTCTTGGCCACTGGTTCGGGGGCTCTGCATTTTAATTTAATTTTAAATGAAGCTTCTTAAACATTTTAAAAACCTTATTTACTTTACATACAACAATAGTTTAGTTATATATTATAGACTTATAGAAAGAGACCTTCTAAAAACGTTAAAATGTAAATGTAAAATGGCATGTTAAATCTTAAATTAGAGTGAATAAATGAAGACTCGGCACACCACTTCTGAAAGGTTGCCGACCCCTGGACTAGAGATACAAGGTGGGTGAGGTAATATTTTTTACTGGACCACCTTCTGCTGGTGAGAGAGAAAAGCTTTCCTGTTTACCCAGAGCTCTTCAAGTTGTCTGTGTAAGCTTGACTCTTTCACCAACTGAAGCTGATCCAATAAAAGATATGACCTTGCCCACCTTGTTTTTCTAATATCCTGGGACTGGCGTGGCTACAACAACAACACCGCATTGACTGTTCCACTACTGTCGTTTAGGGGCTGTCAGGTCAGCTGCTGCCAGTCAGTCAGCCTACGTCACATTGAGCGTGCCCCCCAGGTTTGACCTTTTGGGCTGCCCAGCACAAGTCTATTCCTTAACAGGTCTATTCCTTGTGATAGTGACTCCGACACCCTGTAGTTAGTATACCACAGCTGCCAGCTTGGATGGGAACAACCTGCTGGAAGAAAGGACAGAAGCCAGATGGAACAAGGCTTTAACTTGCTGGAATTAAATAGGTACATCTCATGGTTTTGTCCACAGTGAATTTTGTGCTAGAGAAAGGTGCCCAGATTGACAGCTCCAGCGAGGTGAGACCCCTGCCTGTCTACAGAGCAGGGCGAGCGGGAGAGGGAGAGGGAGCTCTCTCTTTACTGCTCATCAACTGTCCCCTATAGAAGTGGAGTCCTTCCAGGTGAGGAATTCTGGCTCCATGGGCAATCAGTCCTTGGCCTTTCAGCTGAGCCTGCCAGCAAGGCAGCAACGAGGAGAGAGTGGATACCTGTCCCAGCTAAAGGGCCAAAACCCCAGACTTACACACTGCGGACGTGGGAAGGCGTTTGGATTGGAACCGACAGCTGGCCCTTGACTGGACTGACTCAAAACCCCAGAACCAGACTATCCAGGTTACCAAGCCTAGATCCAAATATTGCTAGAGCTCATTGGGAAATTATAATTATATTTTTGTGAGACATATTGAAATCAAATCATTTTTATCCTGAAATTTCCTGCAAATTGTTTAAAATGAAGAACCAAAAACTGAAAAAATTGGGATTTTTGAAAGCTGTTTTCAGTAAAAATGATTGATTTCCAAAAATGGAAAAAAAAAAAACCCCCACCTTTTTACCCCCCCCCCCCCCTTTTTTTTTTTAAACCAAAAGCAAATGTTTCAGTTTTTGGTGTGTTTTTAGTTTAAAATTACAAAAATGGAAAATGTCAACCAAAATGAAATTTTTGCTGATCAAATCCTCCTCTGCGCACACAATTCTCCCGGGGGAAAGGATGAGCGAGAGAACAAACCACACCTGACAGATGTCAGTCCGTCACTTAATGCATGACTGGAAGGCACTCAGACACTATGGGAATCAGAGCAGTGTAAAAAGCTGTAGAGAATATAATAGTAGCAACATTTATTCAGCCCCTATTGAACTGAGATACATACAAACCAGAAACCCATTTAGCCACCTAAACAAGGACCTGATTCTCAGAACTGTTCAGCACCCAGCAACTCTCTGTAGCACTTAAGGGTGGATTTTCCCAAGAGCTCAGCTCCCATTTATGGGCCTGAATAAGAGGCTGCATTTTCAGAAGAGCCCACTTTCAGGCTGAGTACACATTGTACAACACCGACAGACCTCAGTCGTCAGCGGGCGGGATTGAACCTGGGACCTCTGGAGCTAAATGCATGAGCCTCTACTGCATGAGCTAAAAGCCACATGGCTCTTAACTAAGGCTGTAGCAGAGACTCATTAATCTCTCTCTAAGTGGTCTCGGTGCCACTAGATGGGACAGAGCACCACACCCAGGTGGTGTGGGGGTTACCATTGCATACTAGGCGCTTTTTAAATCTGGCCCCTTGGGCTGACAGGCTTTGTAGGCCATCCCCTACTACCCCACCACTGTCCAGTCCCCTCAGCCATCTTACACAGCACGCTAGAACATGCATCTCACTGGTGCATAGTCTGCCGAACGCCTTTGTAAAACTGCAATAATAATAGAATAGTAAATCTCACTTGAATGTTCTAGGCTGACACTTCCCCTGCAAATCTGAATTTGTTTTTCTTCTGAACATTACAGTTTGAACATAACATCTTTTTCCTCCCTCTCTCTGTCTTTGCACTGGATGCCATGACAGTTGAAGAAAGTGGTGAGAAACGAAGCGATTCTGTAAAAGCTGAGAGTCAGGCAGGATTCTGCATGGCTGCACCACACAGGAGAGGTCACTATGAGGCACCATCACCAAGCTACCCTTTCCTTCCAGTAGCCAGCCAGGAGCACCATTCATGTTGCTGAAACAGGGAGGTAACACATGGCCAGACTTTCACCAGCAGTTGCAAGCAGCTGCTAAAAGTCCCAGCTGCTGCGATTATTTCTTTCCTTCCCTCCCAGAGAGCCAGTGGAGGGAACATTTTCTCATTGGCAGCCCACTGCAGGTTGCAGCAAATTTCATTTACTGGTGTCATGAGTCAAGTTTTAAACTCAGAACTAATTGAACATGCTATTAAAAATAAATGTGCGATTTCCCCTCCTCGTTTTCAGGAGGAGCAGGGTTGGGGTTGCTAATCTGTTCCTGATACCCAAGGTCTCTAGCACCACTCTGCTGTGAGATGTGTCACTTTATTTACCAGCTGCTTCCATCTACTATTTCATTCCAAAACCAAACACTAAAAAGATTTCTTCTTTCGCCTGGTACAGGGAAATCCTAAAGCAAGGGAATAAACCAACAAGTGCTGCATAGAAGCATAGGAATTACAATAGTTTGCAATCAGATCTGGATCAGACCCAGGGTCCATCTAGCCCAGTATCCTGGCTTTGATAGTAGTCAGCACCAGACGAGTCAGAGGATGAGGTAAGAACCCTGCACTAGCAGATGTGGGATAACAGGCCCCATCACAGGTCTCATCCTGGTCTCTAATATTTACAGACTGGCTTAAGCCATGAAGCACAAGATTTAATATCCCTTCCGAAATGTTTTGTCATCATTAATCATTAATAACTGTGGATATTCTTGGCAGTCAGAGAAATATCCAATCCATTTTTAATCTTGTTACGTTCTTGGCCCCAATAACTTCCTGTGGCAAGGAGTTCCACAGTTTAATCATGAGTGTGTAATGCTAGGCTGGCAGCAAAGGCAATATATATATGGCCTAGAATTCAAATGGAAATGTGAAGCAAGGGAGTTTGTAAGCCTGAGCTGGTGCCAGTTGTTAGAGCATGAACAAGAAGAAAACCAGTACAAGGATGGCAACTGTGTGAAACGGTTGGCTGTTTTGCAGTGCAACACTGTTTCGGTGCATTCACACTAGCACCTTTTACAATCATACTGGCCCCCGAGTTCCATCGTCAGCCTTGTCACTGACAAGGTCTATGACCTTGGGCAAAGTCACTTCCTATGAGTTTACTCCATCTGTAAAATGGGGACCGTGATATTTACCTGACTTTGTAAAGCGCTTTGAGATCCTCAGATAAAAATCGCCATCTCTTTATCCCCTGCTGAGGGCTTCTGAAGCACCGAGCCCATCGCGCCCAGCACTGTTGCCGGGAGTAGGGGCTGCTGGGTAGCCCTCGTGGGATGGAAGCAGGAGGCCTGGCAGCTGCAGACTACCTGGCTTCCTGTCACAACCGGGGAAAACCCGCGAAGGGTGGCGTGGGTTCAGCTGGACCTCCACTAGCAGCATCTCCCTAAGGTGCAGTAACCAAAGGCTGGCAAATGCAGGAGGCGGATGTTGGCAAAGGGCGAAATGTATTGCAAGCTCAAAGGCTTCCAACCAAGGGTTTGTCGCAATAGGTGTTTGCTTAGTGTGCACAAGGATGCCGCAGCTCAGGGGCCTTGTGGCCGGATAGCTTTTCCTTGCTGTGAAATCCCTCCAAAGATCCTTGGCTCTTTCACCAATAGAAGTTGGTCCAATAAAAGATATAACCTCACCCACCTTGTCTCTCCAAAGATCATGGCATTTCCCACTAGGTCGTCACCTCTCCAGCTTAAAGCTGCCCATCACCCCTACTTTGCCTATGGCTGTTCCTGTTCTCAAACCAGCACCACCCCTATTATCACGGTAATCTTTTAAATAATCCCCTGTATTGAAATGTTTTCCCTGCTTCAGTCAATGTGTGCATTCCAAATAAACCAAAGCTCCATCTTTCGACGCACACCCAGCAGCTTGGCCAAGAGTGTCCGTGGCTTTTCATTGGCTAGAATGATTTGGGGGATAATAATGGAATCTGGGGAAATAATAAAGCCAGAATCTTGATGCAGGATCAAACAGAAAGGCCGGCTACGCATTCACACAAATCCTCTCAAGCAAAGCCACGCAAGGCTAAGAATCCCCATAGAGTCTGGGAGATTTCCCTCAGCTCGAATGGTGAGGCCGCTTCAATCACAGACAGCAGCAAATCAAACTCAATCACCGCTTGGCTGTTTCCATTGATTGCACCAACAGAAAAACACAATCCCCGGCAAAGAGGTCAGGTCAACAAGACCTGGGGTGAGCAAAGCACATTTGTATACTAGCTGGAAAAGTTACAGAACTGGGGGTGGGGGGAGAGGGAGAGAGAGAGGAAAAAAAAAAAGAGAGGGCTCCAAGAAAGTATCTGGCCTCCGACTCAAACATCATTTTCTGAGCAGTTGGCAAGCCCTGGCACAGGGCAGTGCCAGTATTGTGTGCTCAGATGCCAGAATGATATAGGAAGGACTGGAACAGCAGGGGAAGGCGAACTCCAGGTCAGGATTCAGGGGCTCCAGGACAGCTGTGTGGGGGAAGCCCAGGACCGGTACAGCTGGGGGTACTGCAAACACAGATCAAAGTGCATCGGCAGAGCTGTGTAGAAAAGCCTAGGATTTAAACAGCGGGGGGCGCTACCTGTAAGGATTGAGGCGCTTCTGCAGAGCTGATGGGGAGGGACAATTGCTCAGCATCTTTTAATATTACGCCTGGGTATCTTCAAAGTTCCCAGTCCCTCATTTCCATGAGTGCGAACACACTAATCCAAGGATTAGCTAGCATTATAAAGTGCTTTGAAGATGAAAAGCACAATTGAAGTGATAATTATTTAATAAACAATAATCACAAACACTTAGATGTATCCAAGAATGATAGCTCTGGAGTCTCCATGAGAAAGCAAACCATATGCATTTCTGCTGGAAAGGCAGTGGAGCTGGGCAAGGTTTTTAGATGGCCATGCTTGTTAATGGGATCTTAATTAAGGCTGAGCTTCAACAGAAACACACCATGACCAAATACTTGTCAACTATGAACTAAGTTCTCCTTTCAGTTGCAGTGGTGCAATCTCCATCCTGAGCTGCAGCCTGGGGCTCCCCTCGCAGCTCTGCCACTGTGACCCATAGCCTCCCTGCTAATCCAGTCCTCACCTTCCCACACACCGCTCTGCCAAGGCATCTCAGTCCAGACCTACGATCCCTGCTGCTAGCCCAGCCATGAGCTCCCCACAGCCATGCCATAAACTCACCTCAGCCTTCATAAAGCTGTAATGGTGTAAATGAAGGTAGAATTTGGCCTTATGGGTACAAGAAACCATCTATCAACCCATCAAGGTTCTTAGATTCCAGGCTGCCAGCTCTTCGGGAAAGGAGCAGTCTTTCTGTGCTGTGGTTGTACAGCTCCTAACACAATGGGGTCCTGGTCTAGGACTGCACCTCTTAGCCACTACTGCAGTACAACTAATAAATAATAATAATAGTAAATATTAGGGCTTGTTGTCCCCATGATATCTGAATGCATCCCGAAGTAAGAGTGAAAGAAAAACGATCTGAACTCCATGGGGTTAACAATGCTTGTGGCAGTACTGTATATTGGGTGAATAATGACTGGAGCTCACACCAGGCCTCTTTTTACTGCATGATCAATCAACTGTTAAAAAAAAAGAAATTCGTAAAAACAAGCTTATGGAGGAAGGTCTGGAAACATGCAGTTGGGAAGCTGACGGTGGAGCCTGCAGGAAATATTATTAACATGACTCTGGAGATATTAATATTAATGGCGATATTAATGCCAACAAACATCAGACTCAATATTTCCAGGCATCTTATAAACTCTCCTAATGGGCAATGACAGGCAGGCGATTTCTGTGCAGAATAGAATTGTTTCTACTTAACATGATAGATAAGTAGAGAATGCTGAGCCACTTCCCGGATCAGCGCACGCACCGTTTCTGCCTCTCACCTTTTAAAACCTTCTTTCATCTTTCGAACTCTCTCCAGTTTCTCATCCTTCGAACCAGCTGCTCCTAAAGCACTGACCAGAGGTGTTAACAATACTTACGAGAGGTTATCCAGACAGGTTGCAGCACTCATCACACCTCAAGTGTCCAAAAATCACAGGCCAGTGCCAAAAAAATAATGAGACTGGCTTAAATCAGGATTTATTTTTTAATGTTGAGTTCTGTTTATTTGCTTTCTGGCTTTTGTACCTGTAGGGCAGGGCTTCTCAAACTGGGGGTTGCAAGGTGGTTACATGGGGGGGTCTCCATTAAATTCAATTAACCCCCCTCCTTTTTAATTTTTAAAGGGGGGGGGTCACACTCAGAGGCTTGCTGTGTGAAAGGGGTCACCAGTACAAAAAGTTTGAAAATCACTGCTGTAGGGCATACTCCAGTCATGTTTTTAAGTCTCTCTCTGCCACTGTGAGGTCAAGGAACTTACAATTCTAAACTGAGGTATTCATGAAATCACAGGACTCCTAGTGCTGGGACTTGATGGAAAACACAAAATATCATGAGACTTGTAATAAAATCACAAGAGTTGGCAACAATGAAGTAATAAACCACCTCTCAGACTTAATTTGTAGCATGTTGTATATTTAGTGATAGTTTTGCTAGTAATGCATTCGTAAATTTTTTTTGTAATGTCATTTTAACTGAAAGGGGGAAGAAAATGAAGTGTCTAGGAATGGAGTAGTAGCCCTTTAAATAGTTTGTGAGCCTTTCAGTGGTGCTCACTGTGTTCTATGTTTGGAGAAGAGCGTATATACCAAGGCCTGGCACATCTGTGCATATCAAGGCCATGTCTATACGAAGAGCTAGTGCGCAACAAGCTGGAGTGTGACACTCCAAAGCACTATCGTGCCTTGCACTAACTGCCTGTGCAGACCCTGCTGCTGTGCACTAGTAAACATGATTATCTGGAACTTAGCTGTGCCCTCTGTGTTGTCCTCATATTATCTTTGTTGTGTGAAGGGCAAAAGACGCAACGAGAATCATGAGCCACGTTAGGTGGATAAAGGAGAAAGAATCCTGCTCAGGAATGTGCAAGGTAAATAACATTGGTTAGCAAAGATCAGGCTTTAGTGTCAGAGGCCTCCTTTGGCTTTATTCACCTGGAATAATGGAAAAGAAGAACAGGAAGGGGATTCTGTGCCCCCTGCAATGGGCTCTGGCTGCAGCCAGAGATCTCAACTGGATTTCTGTGTCCACTTGAAAATGATCCCAGTTATTCCAAGAAGCAATCAGCTCAAGTGATCTCAGCATGTAGACCCGACAGGCAGATACAGGTCAAGCCACTGGGCTTCATACAGCCTTGACGGGATGCTCATAGATCAGAATTAAGCTGGTTGTCTACATGGCACCTTTCTCTGATTTCTCTTCTTTGAGTAAATCCCTTGGGTTTGGCAGGCGTTCCACACCTTTGAAAGGTCTCAGGCACTGGTGGGTATAATGGCCAGGGCCCACCTGCCACGACAAAGATGAGCAGCTGCTCGCTGCTTTCCTTCACGCTCTGACACCCTCTCCCTCCACATAGCATTGACAAAGCAAACAGATGAAGCCCCGTGAGGACACAGCTGTGTCCTGCTGGGGTGTGACTGAGAGAATGCCAAGCCAGCTGGGGCTCCTTTAAGATGTCCCATAATGCTCCTCTCTGGACTGCCCTGTGGGGCAGCAAGTGGTGCTCTGATGCCTGCCCCAACAACATTAAGTGCCTCTCCCCACTTGGATCATGCCTCATATTTCACAGCCTAGGGGATTCCTCCACCCACCCGCTCCATCCAATAACCCTTTAGAGCCCACCAGTCTCCTTTGCATGCCTCCCAGCACATAAGAGAGAGAACTTTCACATCCACCAGTTGGGATGCTGCTGCAACAGCATCAGCCCCATGTCACACCATCCCTCTGGCCTGCGGTGAGCTCAGCCACCAGTTAGATTTAGAAATATAGAATAGAATATCAGGGTTGGAAGGGACCTCAGGAGGTCATCTAGTCCAACCCCCTGCTCAAAGCAGGACCAATCCCCAGACAGATTTTTACCCTAGTTCCCTAAGTGGCCCCCTCAAGGATTGAACTCACAACCCTGGGTTTAGCAGGCCAATGCTCAAACCACTGAGCTATCCCTCCCCCCTGAAATTTATTACCACTGAGCTGCAGCACCTCCTCCCATGCAGATGTTTTCCGCACTCACTCCCCCTGCCTCATCTCACCACCCTTCTGAGTCCCAAGGGAAAATAGGGAATGGGGTGACGGGTCAGGAATAGAGTAAGGCGGCTCTGGCCACCTGGATTTGGATTTCTGCACTGGGGCGGTTAGGTGGGGGTTAATGGCCCCATGATAACCAGGGATGGGAATCTCTATTTTATTACACACCAAAGGATTTCGGCATCACTGATCTAATTGCCAAGATCATCTTAACAGATACGCTTTCGTTAACTCCTAACTGCAAAGCCCAGCCAAGATCCACCCAAATTCCTCTCTCTTCCTCCACAGGGCAAGCGGCCAGCTTGCTCTGCATGATTTCATGGGAAGTGATGAAGGCAGGGGAAGATGCACATACAAAACCATTGGCAGGTTCCTACAAATGGTTTCCATATGGAAAGCTTGTATGGGGTCTCTGAAGACCCAGGGATTTTATTTGGTCAACAGAGCCTGCGTGATTCAGATCAACCTTCTTTGCTTCACTGGCCTGGCTCCTTCTGCTGTCAAATGCACATCCTGTAGTTTGGCTGCAGCACCGCATGCTCTGCTGGGGTTCGGGGGTGGCTTGCTGGGCCAGTTCTCAGGATCGATTTCAAGATAGTAACACTCAGGTGTCAGATGCCCCTGTGACTGTCCTGGGGAGCAGCACCCCCTACTGGCATCCATAGCAATATCAGAGTGGGACAGGGCTCCATCAGAGTGAGATTCCCCTGAGACAGCAATGGTAAATTATTCTTTAGTCCCTAGGGGATTCATAGGCATCACTCTTCCACTGGGCTCGATGTTCCATTGTTCTGGGCTGATGATACGAGAGTGCTTTATAGCCGTCTATAGGTAAATAGGTATTTAACAGAGGAGGTGCCTGTAGATGGTGCTCAAGAATGTGGGATTCATAGGACTAATAAAGCTTGTTGTGGGCTCCAAACAGATTCCTCTGTGGAGCTCTTAACAGTAGAAGTCAATGCTGGCATGCTGAAGATCCCCAGTTCAAACCTTACAGCTCACCCTTGTGAGCTGCGGATGGGGTGCTACAGGTCCTGTTTCCCCTTTATAGGGAGTGTCCTCTTGGGATCATGGAAATAATTCAGGTAAAAAAAAAATCACAATCAAACCAGGACCCTTCACCACCAGGACAAAGATCTGACTCCTTCCCCCAGTGCTGCGGCGTGGCTGTATGGATTTTTCTTTTCTTTTCTTGTAGTGTGCTATATTATAGAACAAAGTGAGTCATCTTCGCTGGGGCCCAGCGCCTGCCGCACTCCATCGCCCTCCTCTGCCCCCCACTTCATTTCCCTTTGACCCATCCTGCTTTTTCAGCATGTTTATGGGCATAATTACAGCGCGCTATTGATTTCCTGACAACCGTCCTGATGTAACTATTTTACAGAATCAAGCTAATTTCATACATCAAGGTTTTTATGGTCCCTGGCAGGCTGATGAACGCAGCTGACTTGGTAAGTAATCATGTTTTCTAGCAGAGCTAGGATGCCTACACCCCAGTTGGCCGGGGGTTGGGAAGAGTCAGTTTAAATCACGTAGCCACTGGCAGCTGGGAAGAGAGTGCCCCCTGCTGATACTTTCCTTTGGATGGTTGGTGTGGGAATAAGTGATGGTGCCAACAAGTGATGCACATTGTAAAAAGGTCCAGAGGCAGCAGTGGACTGACACCATACCAGACCTAGGGGTATACGGAGAATGTAAATTTCCATTCTGCAGGGAATTCTGATATTCTGACATGTGTTTTCATCCTGAAACCAGCTGAAAAGTCAGAATACCGAACATTTTTACAGAATGAAAAGTTGTGAAAGATTTCAATTTGGAAGAGTTGGAACAAAAAGTTTCAGGGTTCAAGCAGAAGCCTTCCACTTGGAAATGCCAACATTTTCGACATTTCAAAAAGTTGATTCAAAACAGAGCGAATTTTCTTTCCCATTGGAAAAGTCTGAAAATGTCATGCAAAAATTGATGATTCTGACTAACAAACCCCATATTTCATCAGGAAATTTTTTTTTTTTTGGTCAAAACATTTCAACTAGACCTGGATCCAGCAGGATCTTGCCCCATCAGCTCATCCTGCCCTGGTCAACATGTGCTGCGCATGCAAGATGCATCAAGTCACAGAACTGTCAGCCACTGCCAGTCCTTGCATAGCAGATCGAGGGACATGATCATTCCCCTCTATTCGACATTGGTGAGGCCTCATCTGGAGTACTGTGTCCAGTTTTGGGCCCCATACTACAAGAAGGATGTGGAAAAATTGGAAAGAGTCCAGCGGAGGGCAACAAAAATGATTAGGGGGCTGGAGCACTTGACTTATGAGGAGAGGCTGAGGGAACTGGGATTGTTTAGTCTGCAGAAGAGAAGAATGAGGGGAGATTTGATAGCTGCTTTCAACTACCTGAAAGAGGATTCCAAAGAGGATGGATCTAGACTGTTCTCAGTGGTACCAGATGACAGAACAAGGAGTAATGGTCTCAAGTTGCAGTGGGGGAGGTTTAGGTTGGATATTAGGAAAAACTTTCACTAGGAGGGTGGTGAAGCACTGGAATGGGTTACCTAGGGAGGTAGTGGAATCTCCTTCTTTAGAGGTTTTTAAGGTCAGGCTTGACAAAGCCCTGGCTGGGATGATTTAGTTGGGAATTCGTCCTGCTTTGAGCAGGGGGTTGGACTAGATGACCTCCTGAGGTCCCTTCTAACCCTGATATTCTATGATGGGAGCTGAGGGATTAGTGGGGGCTTGATGGAGCACAGTGCAGCAGCAGGATCTACTCGGCTGCAATCAGCTGAGGACCACTCTTCTTGCTGCTGGGACCACTTTGACCGGGGGTTGCATGGATCTTGCCACGTAGAAGCTCAGATGTTCCCAGTTCAGGGTGTTTATCCAGGGTAGTCCTGGACCCCAACCATCAGGAAAACTCAGCTCCAAAGCGGCATCTGAACGTCTGGGGTTGTTCAGATCTAGGATTGTGGTTCAGGTCCAGCCGTAAAGCAAAGAACATTTTAGATCTGGACATTTCGGTCATTAGAGACTCGGTTACTCTATCCTCGTACTTAGGACAGGGTTGAAGGGGGTTAAGATGCTTTAAACGCCCTTGGAGGTTCCTATATTTTGGGCCTGTGCAGGGGACTGTCCAGCCCCAACTGCTGCTGTAGCATATGCTCTGCTTCCCAGGGCCTTCTATGTGGCCAGAGAAGCTGAGAATAGCCATAGCATAGTACAGAGCAATGCAGCCATGCCGCTGAGCCACCCCCCATTCATGGGGCTGGGATCCTGGCTGGTACAAAGCCTTTACACTGGCCATGGGGTATTTTCAGGGGCCATTCATATCCATGTTATGGCCCCTTTACTTAGTCAGAGTGACTTAAAAGGGCTATAGGGAGAAGTGAGAAGCCGGTCTAGGGTATCTAAGCACCACGTGTGCCCCGGCCTTATATGAGGTGGATCTGGAGGGCTGAATGTCAAGCCAAACACTACAGTGATGGGAACGGGATAAAGTCCACAATCAGACAGGCCTCTCTTAATGAAGAGTTTGTCTGTCTTCTTGAAGGTGATGGGGGCAGTTGCACAGCACTCCTGGGACTGCTAGGAACTTCATTTCATTTCAGCCACTTGCTGGCATTTCCTTCCCTGGCTGGTACGATATCTGATGTAACCAAACTGCAGTTATGTCTGCTTTGCTCTTTGGGGAGATCTGGAGTAGCAGCAGTGGGCTTAGAAGCCTTACATAAATCAGAGCCGCAGCTCGAAGCTGCTGAAATAGACTGCACACTCCGGCGCATGCTGGGCAATTAACATTGATGCTCAGGTCCCCGTTCTGCAGAGCTCCTCTGACCCACTTGTGGGAGGAAAACATCTCACCGCTGGATTGTCCTGGGTCTCTGCATTCCAAACAAACAGTGCACGCCTGAACCCCACACTCCCTTAGCTCGGCCTCTCTGTGCTTTCACGCTGGCCACATGTCGCTGCACAGACCTGAAGCTGAGTAACAGATGGAGGAACCTGCAACATGGGCTTCCGTACTGCACGGGCCTGGGTGACCTGATCGGTCTTTCCCCATGTATAAATTCAATGGGTTTCTTTTTTCTCCCAGTGTCACTCCATTGACTTGTGATTTACATTGATGTCAGAGGGGGATCAGGGTAAAGCCTCTGAACATGGGGCTATTATTGTCTCCAGGGCCTCTGGAGTTATCACAAACCATGAAAGCAGAGAGATTTTTTCTCCCTTCATTATTTGTTTATTTTATAATACAAGTTGCTCCCCACACTGCCCCACATGCTCTCCTGTTGTCCATCCCATTACGCCTCTTTCCCACGTGGGAAGACCGGAGTTCTCTGTTTGTCCACAGAGCGAGTATAGCTGCAATTCAAGCATAGCACCCGTGCACCCTATTGTGACCTCCGTATCTGTGGGTGAGAGAGGTCTGCAGCCTTCACGGCCTTTCTGCTAAGAGAAATGCAGAAAGGAGTCCAGGGCCACCAATACAGGGAAAGCCAAATGGCTGTACAGAGAACACAACTGTGCTTTAACTGCAGCCTTAGGAGAACATTTGGAAACCACACATCCTCAGCATTGTATTCCCCTCCGCTTCTCCTGCATCCCCTGCCCTTCTCTAAAACTCTGGTTCCAGAAATATATTGCACCTATTAAAACAGGCTTTGGAGTGGCTGCTGATTTCCCCCTGTTGCTTGTGTAGTGGGATGTCATTTTCACCTCTCCCCCTTGTTCACTCCCTGATGGAATATTTATAGGACAGCAAGACGGAACAATCCCAGCCTTGGTGGGTGGATGGATATCCAGTGATATTTTCTCCAATCACCACTTCCTCCCATGAACCCAGAGCCACAGATGGTATCTCCAGACACAGCTGCTATCTGGGGATGCTCCTGGTGCAGCTTCCTGAATGCCCCTCTCCTCTAGATTTGATAAGGCATCTATTTGGTGGTAGGTACCAATTTATTATTAAAGCTACTGCAGAGAAGGGTAATACATTGTAGAGCTAGGCTGGTTAACTCCCTTGGCCCTAGAGCAACACAGGTCCCATTAGAACTGCACAGCCTGATTCTCCCCTCACTAAGGGTCTGTCACAGCATTGGCTTCACTGGGGTCCCTCCTGATTTGCACCAGTGAGAGAAGAACCAAGCCAACTGGGAGCACGAGGACTAAGACTCCACCTTCAGTTTGGAGACATTTAGGCTCAGATCCCAATTCGGTGCTGACAGCCCCAGTGAGCTGAACCACAAGGCTGAGTCTGAACAAGCTCAGGCTTTGGGGGAGTTCCGTCCCCAATCATAACTTTCAGCCTGATCCAACTCCCGCTGAGCTTAATGGGAGTCTTTCCACTGGCTTTATGGTAGAGTGGCTTGGACCCTTGAGCCACACATCTGGGATCCCGGCTGGGCTTTTTGAGGAGCACCCTCAGGAGACCCCCAAGGGAGAGGGACACATTCCCATTTTGTCTCCATTCCATTTTACTATCTCACACCTTACCCTGACCTCCAGGAGATGCAACCCAGGGGAGAGCGGCCAAAGATGGCTTAGGGGCAGAGGGCTGCTCCACAGTCTGGAACAGCCTAGCAGTGAGCACTACAGAGACTCCACCTCCAGCTTCCAACACACCATCCCGGACCCACACTTGGCATATCCCCTGCGATGGGGCATCCCTCTGCTGTGCCTACAGCAAGGGAATTCTGCCCCTAGCCCCTTGTACCACAGTTCTGGCCTCTCCATGACACCACGGAGATGTATAGGGACCTGGAGAACAACCTGTCTTTGACCACTCTACATGCAAACACGTCGTAGCATTTACTAAAACCTGCCTAGCATCTCCATGCAAAGGTAAGGTCCCTCCCCTGCATACGCGTGCGCGCGAACACACACACACACACACACACACACACACACACACACACACACACA
>NW_020664404.1:9745411-9770865 GCF_002925995.2 Terrapene triunguis | reverse complement strand
CACACACACACACACACACACACACACACACACACACACACACACACCCCTTCGTCTCATCTCCTAACCTCCTCTACAGGGATCCCAGCTGCATCAGATGCCTAGTGCAGTGCAGGCCCCGCCTGTTGCAATATAGTGGATGTTCTATCCTGGATCCCAGCAGCCCGAGAAAACAATTGTTCAAATCAAAGTACCTCCACGGCAATCAGCGAGAAGAGGCCTGCGGTAATAGACCGACCCAGATACAATTATATATTGATTGGTAGCATTATGGCTGGCCCTGATTGCTTCTTATTGATACAAATCCTCTGGGCTGCCTGTTCAGTTCAAGTCAAGCGAGAACAAGTGGAGAAAGCAGTTCATTAGAGGGGTGTCAGGAATTCCCGGGGGTCGTCCCCAGGTGGCTGGCAAACTACCAGGACTGCTTCGCTCACTGCCAGCCTGGGCACTCCTGCTCTTTACCATGTCCCTCTTCGTTACTTGGTGCCATATTTACCAGCCTTGCCCCCGGGGCGGTGGTGCACCCAGCTGGGAAGCTGGCTCAGTAGCTCAGGCAGGTTTTTTGCCTGAGCTCTGAGCCCAGAAGAAGCTGCCTGGCAGCAGTGGGCTAAAGCTTTAGCCTTTCACTGCCAGACACTGCAGCAGCAGCACAGACATGAGCAAAATCCTGGCCCTACTGAAGCCCCATTGACTTCAGAATTTCACTTTAAACATTTGTACAAAAATCAGCCTGGGGCGGACAGCCAGCGTGGAAACTTTCAGCCCACACGCACAAAGTTCGGCCAACTTATAAGCAACTGAATACAGGTTATAACGGGAAGTGTCGGGCAAGCTGAACAGGCAGTGATACCAGACCTGCTTGTAATGTATCACATGACGGCAACCCAACTCTTTCGATTGCCTCCCTCTGCGACAGCAACGAGACACAGCGCAGCACCCGAAGCTACATCAGGGAAAACACGTGAGAGAAATGGGAGGAAAAGAGAGCAGCTTGCCGACGCCCCATCTCCAGCATGCTGTGCACAAACACACGCACTTACACTCCTCCACAGCCCAGGCACATGTGCGCTGCAGTGATAAGAGGACTTCCCATAGGCTGCAATTCATCACTCTGCCCCGGATGCAGATTTATTGAGTTCTTTTTAAAGCACCCAGAGAGTTTGTTGTGTTTGGGGGACATAGGCGCTGGCGTACTAAGAAGGGGACAATGGAGATGGGGAGCAAGTTAAATCAGAGGTTTTCAACCTGAGGTCCGGAGAATACGTCTAAGGGGTTCGCGAAAGGTTATCGTTACCATTGAACAGCGATTTTCAACCTGTGATCAACCCTCTAAGGATCCACAGACTAAGACTTCTAAAGGGGTCCACACCTCCATTTGAAATTTTTAGGGGTCTGCAAACAGTGGTGCTGGAACAATTTTTATAGTGGGGGTGCTGACGGCCAAAACCATGTATTTAGGTTATTACTACTTCAAGCCAGGGGGTGTGGCAGCACCTCTAGCTCCAGAACCTATGTCCACAAATGAAAAAAGGTTGAAAACCACTGAGCTGGCTCTTCCTCCGATTCCCTCTGGCTCATTGGAGAGGGAATGGTTCCTTGCACAAGCAAAGAAGGAAAAGCAAGGAAGCTAAAGCTGCACACATCTAAGGGAAAGGAACAGATACAGACAGAAGGGCTGACATAGGAATGGGGGGGGGAGAAATGAACCTCCATCTCTCAGCCAGAATCTGGGGTTCTTTACCTGGGATTTTAGGTTCCAATGGATGTTGATGATTAAGATGTAGGGAAGGGCAAGGTACCATTTAAATTGCTGTGCCAACATTTCACAGCATCCCTGGTAGGAAGATATCTAGTAGTAGCCCCATGTTAGAGCAGGTCAGAAAAATATTTCCCTCCCACCCCGCCTCAAAAAAAAATAACATTTGGACAAAGAGCAAATATTTCCAAATTTGTCAAGAAAAAATAGTTTTGGGTTTATTCCCCCAACAAAAGCCTGAATATTGAAAAGAAAAATTGAATCTCCCCCACCCCAAAATTAATTTGGTCCAAAGCCTTTTCTCACCCCGCAAAAACTTTCACACATTTTTTTTAACTAGCTCTATACACATTTTCAGTAAACCATATTAAATGCATATTGTTTGCTTGCACCTTGTTTACCAAACAATCCAGATTACTCTGTAACAATAACCTGTCCTCTTCACTGTTCACCACTCATCCAATTTTTGTATCATCTGCAAACTATCAGTGATGACTTTACATTTTCTTCCAGGTCATTAACAAAAATGTTAAACAGCACAGGTCCAAGGACCAATCCCTGCAGAACCCCCTGCAGGACCCTGCTAGAAACATGCCCATTTGATGATGATTCCTTGATTACAATTACATTTTGAGACATATTGATTAGCCATCTTTTAATCCACTTAATGTGTGCCATGTTAATGTTATATCATTCTGGGTTTTTTAATCAAAATGTCACGTGGTACCAAGTCAAATGCCTTACATCAACACTACATCAAACCAAACTTGTAATCTCATAAAAAAAATATCAAGGTAATTTGACTATTTGCCATAAAACCCACATTGATTGGCATTAATTATATTACCCTTCGTTAATTCTTCATTGATTGAGTCCTGTATTAACAGCTCCATTATCTTGTCGGGGATCGATGTCAGACTGACAGACCTATAATTACCTGGGTCATCTCATTTACCCTTTTTAAATATTGCCACAAACATTAGCTTTCTTCCAGTCCTCTGGAATTTCCCCAGTGCTCTAAGACTTATTGAAAATCAGCATTAACTTGCCAAGGTTGTGTGCACAGCAAGCTAGTGGTACAGAAGGGAAGAAATTGCAAGGGTCTTATTTTCGTTAAGGTACTTTTATGGCTCCGGTTACCATAGTATCTGAGGACCTCACAGACTTTCATGTATTTATCTTTACACCACATTAGGGTTGCCAATTTTGGTTGGATATATTCCTGGAGGTTTCATCACATGACCATCTTTAATTCCTGGAGACTCCAGGATGGTTGGCAACCTTACACCACACCTGTGAGATAGGCCCAGATTAAGTATTTTGGCTCTTAACTCCCATTAATTTAGGCACCTGCATACCTTAAGGATCTGAACCCAAGTGATTTGGCCAATGTCACACAGAAAGTCTATAGCAGAACAAGGATTTGAACCCACATCTCCCAAGTCCTAGGCTAGCATACTAACTACTACACCATCCTGCCTCTTCTCCAATCTACTCGATGACCCATGCCCTATCCACTGGACAATACCACTGCTCTAAACTGTGTGACTAGGGCTGGATTTTCAAAGGAGTTAGGCTCCGACTTCCTGTTGAATTTAAGCACCTAGCCCCCTTAGGCTCCTTGGAAAATGGCAGTCCTGAATCTCAAGATATCTAGGCTCTTGTCCTCACCAGAACAATTCAAAGAGGCAGCTGGGACTTCAAGAGAAGGAAGGAAATGCAGAACATTTAAATGAGCCTTCCAGGGCATTTGTTTTTCTTCTAAAGTGTTTATCCCATGGTAGCTGAGTGCCTCTCTCAAAGAGCCTCCTGCAGACACTTCTCAAAGAGTCTGTCAAAAAGCCTCATGCTGCCAGCTAAGCTAGAACTGTTATGTTGTGTCATTGCTGGGAGCTGCACAGTTATTTCCTCCCTTTATTTGTTGCAATTTGGCTGCCAAACGGTTTTCAAATACACACCATTAATTCTCCGACACGGTACAAGTGTGCTTGGATCATGAGAGAGAGAGAGAGTCTGAAAGAAAAGCTGGAATTCAGACGGCTCTGGAGCAGAGCTGCCACACACAAAGGAGTTTAAGGGGAACAAAACAATGAATTTTAGATGACTATTCTTGTGTGTGCTACAGTAGCATCTAAAGGCAGCATTGTCTGGTGATTAGGACAGTGGCCTAGGTGTTAGAGACCAGAAATCTATCCCCAAGTCTGCCACAATTTGCTGCTGTACACCCATGGACATAACTTGGATGATGTGACCTGCTGTAAGACATGGGGCATATCACTCTGTACCTGTTTCCTCTCCCACCCTGGGCCTTTTTGACTGCTAATAATTCAAGGCGAGGACTGTATCTTACTATGTGTTTGTACATTGCCTAGAATGATGGCGGCCCGATCCCCACAAATAATAAAGTGCTGCATTTTTATTTTTATTTTTAAACAGAAGCCAGGTCATTGTAAGTAGCAGCCATTAGACAAATTAGCCCCAGTGAAAAGAAGTGGGGAAAAAACAGCAAAGGCAGTAATTGAAGCCAAATAATGAATATTTAACTCTCATAAGTAAAGTTTAATTAAGTTATCCTATGGCTGAGGCTTTCTGCAATATTGCTAGGGCTTTCAAAGCACATTAAGATGAGTGGAAAATAACCATACCAGAGACACAGGGTCCATTCCACCTCCAGCTCCCCTCTCAGAGGAATACTTTGAGGTGTGTCATTGTTTAGCCTGTCGGTTTCATTAACCATGAAGTTGAATTAATTTAAAGAACCAATCCCCTTGTCAACCCCCTAACCCCCAAACTAATAACAAACAGTTTATTTCCATTGCAATTAATTGTGGGATGGTCTACACAACATCAGGCTTGTATTAGCACTACCTCCTCTTCCTTAGCCGCTAGTTTGGTTCACCCACCTGTTGGGCCTTGTCCACCACCAAGGCCCTGATTCTACAAGCACATGCCTCACTTCACAGGTGAGATGACACCTGTTGGCTTCAAGAGCCTGAAGTTAAGCATGTGATTTAGCACTGGGAGGATCGGAGCACAAATGCTTGTCAGCTCTTTGTGGGGGAAGGACTGTCTTATTCACTAGTTTAGAGAGGTGGGTGAGAACATCTTTTATTGGACAAGCTTCTGTTGCTGAGAGAGACACACTCTTGAGCTCAGGTCCAGACCTGCAGAAGAGCTGTGTTTTAGCTCGAAAGCTTGTCTCTCTCGCCAACAGAATTTGGTACAATAAAAGATATTAACCTCACCCACCTTGTCTCTCTAATTATATATCCTGGGACCAACACGGCTACAACACCACTGCATCCAATGTTTTTCACTACAGGTCAGTGCAGCTCCTTGTACAGCAAGGACATGATCCCTCATTCACACTTCTAGATGCTACTGTAGCACAAAAACTAATGCTAGAAAATATATATATCTCCACCTGTAAAGTCACCCGTTGGTAGAATTAAACTTGAAGCAACACTTTTGGAAGGGTCTTTAGTGTTCCGGCGGGGGGAGGGGGAAGAGACAGAGGGAGAGGTTGGATTTTACTCCTGATTTCTGGCTATCATTGATATTGTGGGACTGTGAATGGAAGTGGAGGTGAGGCATCAATGGGAGGGGAGGTGGGGCTTGAGCAACAGCCAATAGGAAGCAAGTGGGACTGGGTGATTGATACTGAAGCAGGGTGGGGGAAGAGGTGTGGGGTTTAGTGAATGGAGAAAGGGAAGTTATGCGGGGCTGGGTGATGTGAATGGAAGAAGGGGTTTATCCACGCCACAATCTCTGTATTAAGAGGAGGTCCATCCTCTGAAAAGTTTGAGACCCCCTTGGGTATTTCATTCAATCACTCCTGCTGAATCACTGAATCTTACGTATGGCATTAGGAGAAACAGCCGGGCTTTAGAGAGCTTATGCAAGACCATAGAGACCAACTCTGAACCAGAGCATCACCCAGCCCAGAAGAAAATGCAGCCTTGGTAAAGTCCTGGGTATAGCTGGTCAAGAATTTCCTGACAAAGCGGATTTTCATCAGAAAATACCAGTTTGTCAAAACTGAACGTTTTCATGGGCAAGGATCGGGTTTCCACACGCTTTGTGACTTGAAAAGGGATTGTGGGGGGAAATGGTCTGAAATTGTCAAAATGAAAAATTCTGGTTTTGCAGCTCAAAACAACTTTGTTTCAAAATGTAAGCTAAGCTTAGTAAAAAAAAAATTAAATGGTCAAAGCTCAAACAAAACATTTAGAAATTATTGAAACAAAACATTTTGATTAGCCTAAACATTTTGATTTTTGGTTCACGAAATTTTCAAGATTTTGACTTTTCATCCTGCTTCGGGAGGAGAGGAAAAGGTTGAAATCTGGAAAATTTTTGCAGGATGGGAAAATTGTTCCCCACCCAGCCCTAATCAAGGAAAGCAGACAGAAACCTACCCTTTTCTCCTGGCCCTACAGCTTGCTTTAACTTTTCTTGCAACCAGCTATTACTAGAAATTGATAGCAATTGTTGCCATCAAAATGAGTTTAATTGAAAATTAATGTGGTTGTTTCCTCTTTTGAGCAAGTGCACGGCAAATTGCTTTAACTTTCCTGTTTAATCTAACCCTCCAATTTATTCGACATTAAGATGTTTTCTAAATTTGTTTATTTGTGGGTGTCAGGCTGTTAGTGGCTTTACCAGCCTCCAACATTCTGCTCCCTTGTAAACGTCAAGAGCTGCTTTCTCCATCTCCCCACTCCCAAGTCCAATGAATATGGGGAAGATTCAGGGCCGGCCCAAGGTGCACTTGCAAAAGCAGACAGACTGTGTGAACAGTCCATGGGAAAAGGGGGCAATCCAAGCAGTTGAATGAAATTAATCATTGCTCTCAGAGCTGCTGGGAGTGGAAGGGGCCCAGGGGCTGTATATAAACCAGACCCAGGGCGTTGCACAGAGAGGTAATGTCCAAGAAGACTGCAATGCTGAAGGAATGCTGAGGCAAAAACAGCCCCATAAGGGGAAGAAGCAATTGTCTTGTGGGAAAAAGTACAGAATTTGTGGTGATTTGGGCACGGGGTGGTGGGAGCTGCCTCCCTAGGCAACTTTGGACTTGCCTGAGAGATAAGAGAACTTATGGGGGGAAATGAGACTGAAGACTCTGGATGTACATAACAGACTAAATACTGAGACACCCTTTTATAAGTATTACATTCTCTCTGGTTTCCTTCTGTGTGCCCTTTTCTTTCTCATCCTGACCCACCAGGAAACTGCTAGGTAACATTTGGAGCTCTGGGTTTTGTAGCTTGAGCCAGAGGGCCATGTTACCATAGTGCTCGTCTGCCAAACTGACATCCTTTGGCAGGCTGTAGTCAGCAACGCTTGCTCCCAAAGTTGACCCAGAATCCATTGCACCAGATGCCGTGGTGTTTTGAGGGTGTTGACGTGACAGCCGATCGGATTTTGGAGGGCGCCTGGCCTGATAGCCAAAGAAAGTGGACCAGATGGGCAGAAACATAGCAAGTGGAGTGGAGCCCTGCAGGACTGGCCTTCTGATGAGAAACCACTCTGGACCTAGCTCTCTTATGGCATCCCTTCCTTCGCAGTAGTGCCCTAGGCAGGCGCCTGCACTTAGCCTACACTTCAGGCCATTTCTGGGAAGCTCAAAAGCTGGCGGGTGATTGCTCTTTTAACTAAAACCAAATTCATTAGTGCATTCCCTTCTCTCCTGGGCTTGCCCGGTAGAACTCTCAAAGATTTTTGCATAAACTTCACCTCCAACAATGCTGGGAATATATCTGACTATCGATCTTGCTGTCACACTGTTAACTGCAGAGCCTCCCCTCTAAAACCTCTTCAAGAGCTTCTAATGTGCCATTAGCACCCGGATGGGCATGTGCCGTCCACGTGCTTTGCTCGCCAGAGGGTGGGGTGAGGCAGAGGGGAAAGCCAGCCAGGAGGCAGCACCCATCTGCCACCCAAGCCTTGCTGATTTAAAAACAAACAGCTCCGCAGCCTCTGTAGGGCCAGGGCTCTGAGCTTCCCCCCAAATCTGCATCTGCTTATCCACTCTAAACAAAAATCACTTATCCTAAATGGCAATCAGCCGCCGATGGCCTCTTTCCCAAATGCCTGGTATGACAATGAGTGATTTGTAACAACATCCAATCAGGTGCACCTAACCTTCTTGTAATTGCTTGTCCTTTCCAGGGCTCTTAAAAGCTTTCCAGTGGAAGAGAACAGAGGCTCCTTGTCAGAAACAGGCTATTACACAGATGAAAAGCACCTTCTTTCCATCCTCTTTCTGGTGGGCGGGGTTCTCTCCATTTTCACCTCTCTCTCTAGCTATAATGGGAGAGGGTGAGTTGAAGGTATTTTTAAAAGGGCAACAGTTTGAGTCTAGTGTCCAAATGATCACAGAGGAAGGTGGCTCTGGGTAGGGCAATCTGGGAACTGCCCCTCCTTCTAGATGCAGCTCTCTAACCCTGCAGCTCCAACACACTTCATCCTCCTTCCTACAGGTTGTTCCACTAGCACGGTGAGCTTCTGGAGATAACACTGGCCTCCAGCAAGTGAGCTGAAGCTTCAGGGGGAGCTGGGCTCTCCATATGGGGTAGGATTCTGAATCTCTCTTCTGGGGGTACGATACAGTAGATGGAACAGATGGGTTGATTAAGTGAGATTTGCCAGGATCTGGTGTGAAGTGCAGTGTGGTCTCTTGGCTAGAGCAGGGGAGGGGGAGCCAGGGCTGAAGGGGTTTGTTCCCAGCTTTGGGAGGGGAATGGTGTCTACGGATTATAGTGGGGAAACTGGCAACCAGGATGCCTGGGTTCTATTTCTGCTTTTGAGGGATCTACCTCACAGGAAGACAAGGGCTGTGGGGATTCAGCACAATTTGTCAAGTGCTATGTAAATACAGAGCTTGATTATTATTATTTTTTAGCCTCCAAGGAAAAGCAGGGCTCTGGCTTGCCAGACACCTATCTCCCCTGGGAAGGACAGATGACATCAGAGGTTCAAACTTCCTGGGAAATGAAGGATTGTACTAGATATTCCAACAGGTGGGGAGGGGTGTTACACCAGATCCTGGGTAAGAGACTCATCCAAGCTGCAAACTTCAAATCCAGATCTTGCCCTAAATTTGGATTCAAGATTTTGGAAAGTGGACATCCTTCATAACTCCTCGTTCGGCGTCTCGTGCAGTGGTGGGTCTGATTCCTAGGTGCTACCACAATGCAACCAACAATGATAATGGTAATAGCAGCAGCAGAATACCCTGGTCACTCCCTCCTCAGTTACTTCCACAAAGCAGGCCAGATAAGCGCATAACGTGGGATTTTAAAAAGCACCTAAGTGACTTAGGCACTGAGGAGTAAATAGGAATTCAGCTTCTTAGGCCCAGATTCTCAAGGGTATTTGGGCACCAAACTCCCATTGAAATCAGCGGGAGTTAGAGACCTAAATACCTCTGAGAATCTGAGCCTTGAATCTGGGCTTAAGTGCTTGTCACTTGAAAATGAGACTTAGGCTCCTAAGTCACCTAGAGTCAGATTTGCAAATGGAGTTAGGCACTTAACTGCCTTAGGCCCATTTGTAAATCCCACTAGGCACCCATCTGCATCTTTAGACACCTAAATACCTTTGTAATCTGGCCCCCTAGATAAACAGACAAGCTATATCACATAACAGTCCATCCTCTTTCCATCTCATCACTTGTACGAGTGTTTTATTTCTCCATCCCCCATTACTGCAGTGATGCTGGGCAAAGCATGGAACCCCAGGTATCATTTTCAAAAGCACTTTGAGGCACTTTGATAGTCCCTGAAAGCAAATACACCATCTGGAATACGGTGGGGAGGGAGAAGCAGCCCCTTTCACTGCCACAGCTTTCAGAACCCACCAAGCAGCCCAAAAGCTCTGGTCTCCTATAGGAGCTTAATTTGCAAGAGCTTCTCCTCCCTATCAGCCTGGGGTAGCAGTGACTGAAACAACTTCAAAACAAACCCATTGAAGGGATTTCAAACAGCTCCCTGCTGGTCTCCTGGAGATCAAACTGCCCACTGAGAGCAGTGCTGCTGACTTGCGTCACTTCATTAGTGATTCACCCGCAATTAACTGATCTCATGGCAACGTCCAGTCACTTTTGTACACAGGAAACCTGATTGTCTGATCTCAGTCATGCTAATTTTATGCAAGTGTAGCCCCACTGACTTGACTGGAGTTAATCCTGATTCACAGACGTTTAGGAGGAGAATTGGTAACCTTTGCACAGAGGTTCTCAACTCTGCTTGGACCACTGGTGGTCTGCAGAGAGGTGGCAGATCAGACATTGCTGGCTGTAACTCCACCTCCTTCTGCAGATACCCAGGCTCTTCCATGCAAAGAAAAGCCTCGGATGCCTGAAAAAGAAGCTCAAAAAAAGGCAGAGGAGTCTCCATTAGTAGGTGATGCCATGTGTGTTCTTCTCTTGTTTAAATGAACAAGACACAAAGCAGCACAGCTGCAGAATCACAGCACACACCACTGTGCCCCTTGGAGGTCTCCAACTTAAGTACTGTATTAACCAGACCCAGCTCTGCATACCTTGTGAGCCCTAACATGAGCACAGCTGCAGGGGGGCACATGACAATCCTCACTTACAAAATCTCCCTTAAAAGTCTCAGGTGACCAATAGGCTATCGCAAAGGCGCCATCAATTCCCCACTGCCATCTCTTAAAAATGTCCCCATATCCCTGGTAGATCTGCGGAGATGGAAGTGGCTCAGCACAGGTTCCCTGGAAAGTCTGCATTAAAGCACAAAGCATTTGCACTCATTGATTCAGGAACTGGAAGAAAGATGTTTCCACTGTCTGGTTTAGTCCACATTAGTGTCTGGGCACCAGATGGCAGTGGCCACAGAAAGAAGATAACCCTTATGGGAAGTTTATTAGTATTATGGTAGTGTCTAGAGGACCCAGCTAAGATCAGGGCCTACTCACAATGAGCCTCTGTATAAACAAGCAGTAAGAGACCACTCCTCTTAAGTGAAGCTTCTGATCTTAACAGAGAAAGGAGACACAAACAGGTGAAAAGACTTCACCAAGGCCACACAGCAGGTCAAGGCTGGGAGTAGAACTGCAGGATTCTGGAGTTCCAGTCTATTGCTCAATCCACTGAACTAAACTGTCTCTACTAGAGCACCTTGGAAAGTGGGATTGCTGACGTTTCAGGGGAGGGAAGTCAGTTAGAATTGGAATGAAAATTTGAAATTTTCCACAAAACAAGAATTCTGAAATGTTTTTTTGATTCAGGAACAACAGCGTTTTGTCTCAATAATGTGAAAACGGTATAACAAAGTATATAGCATGATTGTTTTCAAATTAAATAGAATATCAAAGTCAAAACAAAATGATAATGTCTAAATAAACTGAATTTACCTTCTCACAATGAAACAAAGTTAAAATGCCTTTTTCACATAGAAAATGTTGTGGAAATCAACCTGTTCCCATGAAACATTTAGATCTCAACAAAACTGCATTTTCTGACAGAAAACTGTTCAGTCAAAAAAAAAAAAATCTTCACCTGCTCTAGTGTCTTCTGATGATCTCTGTCTGGTTTCTTGCATCTTCCTCTAAAGCAGCTGGCTCTAGCTACTGTGAAAGACAGGACACTGGACTAGAAGGGCCACAGTCAGATCCGGTCTGACAATGCCTGTGATATCTGTGCTAAAGACACTGAGAAATAAGAAGTTGGAATTTTCCTTTTGAGTTACTACTTAGACGGCTCACAAGGAGTTTTCAGGGTCAGAGAAGGGGAAACTATTTCATTCTACTTAGAAATAGGCCATTACTGAGCAGCCGAGCTCTGAGAGCAGAGGCTACAGCTGCACAAAAAGCTGATAAACATCTCCTCATTTACCCAGACTTCCCCCTCCCTTCTTTTAAACTGGACTCTTAATCTAAGAAAGACTCTGCCTTAAAGTGAGTTTAATAAGCTCCTGCAGACATTGTGCAGGAAAGCTGCCCAATTCCATCTGGCAGGCAGATAAAGCGATGGAGGTGGCTGCAACGGGGGATAAGACTTACATATATACAAAGGGAGGAACTTGTGAGGTGAAAATCCGGGCCCTGTTGAAGGTAATGGGAGTTCTGCCATTGATTGCAATGGAGTCAGGATTTCACCCTTGCCTGTGTTGTTAGCTACACCTTGTCTTATGAAGGGCCCAATCCTGAGAAGTGATGCACATCCTCAACTTCCACTGAAGTCAAACAACTTTTATGCTAGTCTGAAGCCTTCTCTGCACTACTGAACTGAGCTGGTTGTTATAGAACCGGGCTATGCACAAATGATCCAAAGCCCCATGGGAAGCGGGAAAATACCCAGAATGCAATGAACACACTCTGGACCCATTCCTTGCCCCCCTTTGCTGGGAGTTTGGCCAGCGTTAGACTGCTAGGGCAGCCATCAGTAAGCGAGGGTTCCCCCCTATGTAGGTGGTGTTTCCCCAGGAACCTGCTTCCATTCCCTTCAAGGCCCCGTGCATGCAACGGAGAATCAGCTATATAGTCCAGTTGGTAGGGCCTATGTAAACTATATGGAGCACTTTTGTGTATGGATGCAAAGTGTGTTACCAGCAGCTGGAACCATTCTTAGCAAGGCAAATATCTTTAGGGAGAAAAGGCCTGATTCTGGTCTCACCATCAATGCAACTTGTTTACTTTTTTGCACTTCGTCCAGTTTGGATGATAGGATTAGACTGCTCTGCTTCACTTTCCAATTATTTCCTCATCCTCATTCTTGTGCACTGACCCTAGCACGGTTGTAGCTAGGATTCTCTTCACAGATTCCTAGATTCCAAGGCCAGGAAGGACCACTGCGATCATCTAGACTGACCTCCTATATTACGCCAGACATAGAACTCCCCCCCCAAATAATTCCTAGAGCAGATCATTTAGAAAAAAACATCCAATCATTAATTTAAAAATATATGCCTTATTTCCCATGTGAAGGTCTAACTTCAACTTCCAGAATTTACAATTCCTATTTATATTAGAGTAGCACCCAGAGGCTCAACTGAAAAAAGTGCTCCATTGTGCTTGGTGGAGTACATATACCTATTAAGAGAGAGTTCCATCCCAAAGAGTTTACAATCTAAATATACAAAGGGAGGTGCGAGAGGAAGGCCGATTATCCCCTCATTACAGAGCTGGATACGGCTTATTACAGAGCAATTTGTCCAGTGTCCGAGAGGAAGCCTGTGGCAGACCTGGGAATTAAACACGGGTTCACGGCCCACTGCCCTAACCCCAAGACCATCCTTTCTACCTGCAGAGAAGATTTAAATGTACATTTTAAAAGCCTACCTCATTTAAAGATTTATCCTCTCGTCAGGCCCAGTTCTGCAGCCCCCACTCAGGCATAGCCCCTGTTCTATGCCACTGGGAATTCTGCCTCTGTGAGAAGTATGTGCTGCAATAACTGGCCCATTAGGTTTTGTAAAACCCTTCTTACCAAAGCCAAATTCTGGGCCTAAAACAACTTGATAATGTCCCTTTACTCACTGTACTTTCCCCCAGTGAATTTGGTACTGAATATATGTCGGCTTTGATTCAGGGAAGGGATTTTTCTCTCTCTCTGTAATTGTCTTCAGTTTGCCGATTATTGCTTTCAGAGCTTGTGTTCCATATTTAACAGTGCCATGATGTAGGGCAGGCAAAGGGAGGCTTAGCAGGAAGTACAGAGGCTGAGAAGCAGGTTTGCAGGTGAGGAAAGAACCCCCCATGGAGCAAGCAGAATGAGGCTTACTACTGCTTTGTTTCAAAGCCAGAAACATTTGAAGGCCAGATCCTCAGCCGGCGCAAAACAACATTGCGCCATTGACTTTGGAATGAGGCCAATTTACACCAGTTCAGGATCTGGCCTTGAGCCTTTGGCGGCTTTTTAAATACTTTCTCGATTATTTTTCCTGTAACAGAAATCCATGTTGTGCTCTGCGCACATGGGTGGGAGCCAGGAATTGCTGAGTTCTAATCCCACCGCTGCCACAACAGCCTCGGGCAAATTGCAAGCTCTCTGTGCCTCAGTTTCCCACACTTGTGAAATGATCCACCCTGCTGGGATGCTGTGTGGATTATGGACCCTGTTTAGCCTGATTCTCCCTTACCTTGTGGCATTGTAAACCGCTGGTCAGTGTGCACGTTATGGGTCCCCCTCTGTGCCCAATCTGCAGAGGCTATGAGTCTATAACAGCCCCCAGCTACAGAGGCTTGGCTTTCACTTAAGCTGGACCAGTTTATGCTTTCGGCTCTGCAGGTCCTCGGTTCAGTCCCTGGTACATCAGCAGCATCACAGATGGTCATTTCCTCATGTGCAAAATGCGGGTTTAGTAGCATTTTAAACCTATTTGCATGTGTGTGAATGGCACAAAAAATTCAAGGCAGGGGAGTACTGTATATGCTGAATAGGGTTCATAGAATCATAGAATATCAGGGTTGGAAGGGAGATCATCTAGTCCAACCCCCTGCTCAAAGCAGGACCAATCCCCAATTAAATCATCCAACCAATTTTTGCCCCATATCCCTAAATGGCCCCCTCAAGGATTGAACTCACAACCCTGGGTTTAGCAGGCCAGGGTTATCTGACATGAACCTTGTAACCAGAGCTGGTTGGAAAATATTTTTCAAAATGCTGAAAATATATCATGAGAAAAAAAAATCAAATTGTCACTGCTTATAGCCAGCTACACTTGGGCAGAGCCGGCTCCAGGCACCAGCTTAACAAGCAGGTGCTTGGGGCGGCCAAGGGAGAGGGGCGGCACGTGCGACAATTCGGGGGCAGCAGGTCCCTCACTCCCTCTAGGAGCGAAGGACCTGCCGCCGAACTGCCGCCGCCGATCGCGGCTCCCCCGCCCCCCCCCCGTGGGGGCCGCCGGTCGCGAGTGCGACCCGGGCTTTTTTTTTTTTTTTGGTTGCTTGGGGCGGCAGAAATGCTGGAGCCAGCCCTGTACTTGGGACCTGTGGGGCACTTGCCATCATCAGTTACAATTCAGATCCAGAGGGAGCCTCCTTATTCTTCTGAGATACCTGGTGGGAACCTAGCCTTCTATTCATTGCATCAGCTATGGGGCCTATTGAAGTCAAGGGGAGTTTTGCCATTCACTTCATAAGGCCAGGATTTTTAGGGCCTGAAAGGACCATTATGATCATCTACTCTGACCTCCTGTAGAACTAGCCAGAGAATCACACCCCATGGGCATGTCTACGTAGCAGAACCCTGGGTTTGTTAACCTAGGGCGTAACCATTTACATTCATTTGTAACCCCAGGTTAGGAATTGTAGAAGCCTGGAGCTCCAGCGTCTATATTGAATTACACAGGTCTGAGTCCCATATCCCAGACTTCCCAGCGCCCTCCCAAAATGTGGCCACTCTAGCCCTTTGTTCATGGTGCAGGGTGGGAAAACTTGACGTTCACCAAACTTGACCGTCCAATGGACAAAAAGGGATTGTGGGATACTTTTGGTGGGCTCTCAGAACGCGAGTCCAGTGGGGCTGTATCTATACAGCAAAGCAATAGGGCTGGGTCCCAGCTTGACTCAGGCTCAGCTCATCCACCCCTATAGGGTCCTGGGACTCTGGATCTGACCCCTGGGTTAGCTCGGTTTGTGTGTGGACAGATGGGTTGTTAGGCTTGATCCTCAGTTTAAATCCCAGGTTTACGCTGCAGTGTCAACATAGCCAATAATCCTGCATCTAGCACAACAACTTGTTAAACTGTAGCATCTCTTTTAGAAAGGCATCTAGTCTTGATTTGAAGACTCCAAGTGACGGCAAACTTCTAACGTCCCTAGCTAATTGTTCAACTGTTAAAAATACGAGTTTTATTTCTAGTGCTGGTCTGATTCCACTCAAAACTAAAAAAAAATAATAAATGAAAAATGGCTCTTTTTGGAAAAATTAAATTTGTTGTTTTCCCCAAAATTTTCTCCATGAAAAAATCCAAACCCCAAAACTCCCCCTTCCTATTTTCTTTCCCCCGCTTTCACCCTTTTTTGTGTTTCCATTTTGCTACTGCAAAAAGAGGGAAACCAAAAAAAGTGTTGTTTAAGAAAAAACAAAAAAAAAGAACATTTTAAAAAAAAGTGAAAACTTTTGGGGAAAAAAAAATATTTCCAAAAAGTTTTGGTAAAATATTTTTCAGCTAGCTCTGTATAAACTTTGCTGACTTCAACTTTCCCTATAACCACCAGGCTTTTATCCTAATTCCCTGCATGAGCTATCAAGGCACCAGAAGGATACCAAATTCATTCTGGTTCTACTGTGCTGTTCACAATTTGCAACTGAGGTTGTTGGGTTTTTTTTCCCCTCAATGTAAAACCTATTCATCACCTGAGCTCCCTCCAGCCTTGTTCTTTTATTTCTTTTTCTTTGCGCTCCCCTCATTTATTTGAAGCTCCTGTTCTCCCCCCTGCTTTCTTTTCCTCCCAACGCAGCATTTGAACAACTCCAGTCAGCGAGATTTGTAAGTAATTGTGCAGCAAGGGTGACATTTAGATGCATAGTCCCAGAATAAATAGCATGGATTTGCTTTGGCTGGAACACTAAATTTAACCAGCCAAGAGTCCCTGAGATTGAAAGAGATTTCTGTCTCAGGAGACAGGCAAATGCAAAGCACCGGGAGATGGGATATACACATACACACACCTCATTGGGAATTAACAGAGTCTCAATCAGCCCCCCATTCATCCTTCCTGCCATGCGCTGTTGTTCCTCTGAAAGCCTCCAATCATTTCTCTTATCTTCAGGATGAAAGAGCTTCTGGTTAAAGAATGGTGTCATCCCCCGTGCCTGCCTCTGCGGAGATTCATGCGAGGAGGCTGGGAGCAGCTCTGTTCTAACCCAAGGGCAGCGTGAAGAAGCAGTTTGGTATCTCCCAAAGAACTCCTGCACTCAGCGGTACCTATTTGGGGGCTGTTGCCCTCGGCAGCCAGGGGAAGTGGAAGACTGATGTGAGACACAACTCCAGAGGACCCTGGCAGGCCATAGCTAACGAACTGCCTGATCTGGCCTGAATTTTGATTCTATCCAGTAGGGGCTAGGGGTACACCCACTCCAGCCAGTTCATTACAATGATCAGGGCCTTGCAGAGTAAGATAGATGGTGCTAAGATAGATGATGCAGGCGGCTGAGTGCTAGCTCGGGACAAGGGATGCAGGTCAGCCTTCTCGGCCCAGTCAGTCTCCGGTCTCTCCACTGAGACTGCCAACAAGGGAGCGAATTAAAACACCGCTGTAGATGCCTGCCCAATGGAAACTGGACAGAGAGCCATTCACCTATTGTCAGGGCATGGACACGGATCTCCACTGTCACTCCTAGAAGGGTGGGGGGGAGGGGGCGGGGAGGGAGTCATTCCAGTTGGGAGCAGGCCAGTGTGTGTACGTGGGAGGGGATAAAGTTGTCTGACACTGTCCACACTATGCCTCTAGAGCGGACCAATAGTGGTCTGCAGGGAGATCCGGCCAGCACCTCTCTTTTTCACCGTACCCTTGTCCGTTCACACAGCTTCCCTTTGCCTCTCCTCAGGGCGGCGAGCACTGTCCTGCACTGACACTTCCGCATGGTGCCTCTAACTGCACTCCCTGCCCTGCTCATGGCCCATTTTAGTTGACCTTGTTTCTTTTTGGGACCCTCCCCTGCTTGTCAGCTGAGTGGGGCCCCTCCCACCAACTGAGATCAAACAGAGCAGCAGCTTTCACCACCATCAAATTCAATTTAAAAAAAGGGGGAGGATGAGGGCTGGGTGCCCAGTGGGAAGTGAACAAGGGGAGGGAATCGAATGCAGCTAGTCCCGTCCCCCCCAGTCCCTCTGTGTTCCTACTCCCCCAGCTCTGACCTCCCGGGTCAACTTCTATAGCAGTTCAGCATATTTTCAGTGTGAAATAAATGTTATTTTCTCACAGGCCTAAGCCCAATTCATCTTCCTGTCAGGGAGAATCACAGAGCGAGCCTGAGCAGCGGAAGGCTGCTTATTGCCTACGTACGGCAAAGGGATAACGTTACCACGCGCACACACAAATCCCCGCTCCCTTGCTTAATCAAGTCAAAACACGGATTATATGAGGTCGAAAAAGAGTTACCTTGTTCTCCTCACCGGTCCCTTTGTTCCGTCCAGAGCTATAAAACCCTTTGCGATTTTTATCTTTTCATAAACTTTTATTGAATCTGATGGTGCGAGGGCCACGGAGTACCATCCAATTAAATTTTCCCGTAATCCCGCTCTTAACTCCACCGTGTCGCGCCGATGGGAGACTAAGAACTAATAAAGATGACAAATGAGAGGAGATAAACCAAACAGAGTTGGAAAGGAGTATGGGGGGCAAGAGGGCACAGGCAAGGGGCTTTAATAGTGTAAGCTGTAACCCCACTAACTCACTAGAAATATGGCTTTCAGATACGGCCGGGCAATCAAAGCCTCCTAAAGCTGGTATTAAACACTGCAGTGCTCTTTCCCCAACTGTGCAGTTCTTGCGAGGCTGCCCAGAGACCTCACTCCATGCTGTGGAGAGGCAGCAGGCAAAGGGCTAACTGTCCTGTTACTCAACCTCATCAATAGAGCCGACTGGAATATTTTTGACATGGTTGAGCAACAGAGACTCTATAGCTTCATGGTTACAGCACTAGCCTGGGATGGGGGAGATCCAACTTCAAGTCCCTGCTCTGCTTGAATCCGATTGATCGGGGATGAAAACTCCGCTCGAAAGACCCTGGCCCACACCCGTCTGAATCCACACAGCTTCTCTTTCACAGAAGCAGTCAAAAGGTTTGAGTTTTGTTCCCAGCAGAATGAAATAAACGTTCAAAAGTTGCCAGGCAGCAGAACTGTCATCCTCGGGTCGCCCCGACTTTAGTACCTATTGGGTCCCCTGCAGGCCTGACTCACCCCAGCAAACTCACCCCTTTGCTGACTCGCCCGTGCACCACTTACATTCTGTGGTAACTGTGGTTTCAGAGTAGCAGCCGTGTTAGTCTGTATCCGCAAAAAGAACAGGAGTACTTGTGGCACCTTAGAGACTAACAAATTTGTTAGTCTCTAAGGTGCCACAAGTACTCCTGTTCTTTTTGTGGTAACTGTGTGTGTGAGACAATGGCCATCTTGTCTGATGCACCTGGGATTGAACCAGGGAGCTTCAGAGCTGGAAAGCTCCCCAGGTGGGGGCTTTAGAAACACAGCCTCCGTGGAGCAGCACAGAAGGGGGGCCTCTAACACCCACTCTCACCAGTGCATTCCTACTGCAATGGTTCCTGGAAAAGGCTTGGGGGGCATTGTGCTGGCCCTTTGCCCCGGGGCATTTAACCCCATACGACTAATCTGGCCATGAATTGTTTCATCCAAAAAAATTTTTAAAAAAACTTTTTTTAAAAGCAAAAACATGTTTTTGCAAACAGAATTGGGGATGAGGGACGGGCTAGTTGAAAACCATTTTTTTTTAAATCCCCATTGAAAAATAATTGGTGTTTTCCAAGAAGCTCTATTCCTAAGCAGCTCCCCCATCCCTTGGAGAGAGAGCCCATGCCAAAAAATCAGAGACAAATGCATGGCTGTTTGAAATATGAATCGGTATGCAAATGTCCTGGGTCATACCCATCTGGAGTCTCTAGCTGGCTGATTCATAAGCCACTTCCCCAGTCCCTGCAGTGTCCACAGATGGGGCTTTCTGAGGGACTTCTGTGTTCTGCAATTGTTTTCTACCAGACGTAGAAAAAACACACACACACAAAGCCTTAATCCCAACCATTTTGCAAAGCTTTGCTGGAGGGATTGTTGCACACAATACACAGAGCATGCCTCAGACATGAGAGGCCTGAGCTGGAAAGGGAGGAGAGGAGACAGGCGCCTGGAATCAGCCCCCTCTCCAGTGAAATAAAAACACAGAACAACATTTTCCAGTTGTTTCTGCATCAAGAAGGGAGGGAAGGACAAGAGGGACCTGCAAGGCAGGGCTGTCAGTGTTTGTGCCCCATTGCTGGGCAGAGCTGCCTTGACTCATTGTAGGGATTTGGGGTAGAGATTGGAACTGGAGTAGCTGAGAGCTCCCCCATAGCCCGTGATCTCACACCATCAGGTGCAGCACCTTCTTCTGAGAAGGACTAGAACTGGAGTAGCTGCGAGCTCCTCCACACCATTCTCTGAGGCACTGTCTGCTGGGAGAGAAGTACAGTAGTTATGAGGAGAGCCCCAGGAAATTCCTTTTTATTTTTTAGAATTGTACTGGTTTATTTTTTGGGAATTTCATTTTACTGGGAGGACCTGGGGTGTGGGGGGAGGGGATCAGGTCTTGCCTCCAGAGGGGCGGGAGACCCTGGGGGATGGGGGGTTGCAGAGTGAGCCTATCCCCCACTCGCCCTGTAGCAGCGGCTTCTGTCCTCTGGGGGTTGGGCCCTGCTCCGGGCATTATGAGCTGCTGGCCCATGGGGTTACAGAATCGCTCAGGTTTGGCCCAGCTGCTGGTGGCAGCCATCACCCCGCCACGTGCAGTGTAGACACACTCCTGTTTAAATGCCTGAGAAAAGAACTAAGCCTTGCAATGGCCCTAAAGCAAACTCAGGTTCCCTCCACCGAAGATGCTTATTTTCCAGCTCTCCTTACTATCCAAAATAGAGGGACTGTTCGATAAAGTAGCCCAGCTGACCTCAATAGCGCCTGGGGAGAAAGGTAGTGAGTTGAACAGATCCACGGTCATCACCTTGAATTGCTCTCCGAAGTTCTGGGAACTGAAGACGACTGACCCATCAGCAAAGATGTGAATGTCTCTGGGTACATCTTCACTGCAGAGTTAGCTCGTTACTCCTGTTGAGTTAGCCCAGCTCAAGTGAGAGCAGCCACAGTGCAAAACAACATTCGAGCAGCTGTGTCCACACTGACGCTGCACTGACTCCGGTGTAGCACTATCACTACTGGGGCACATCCCAGCGTTCTTAGTGCTTCACCAATCTAAACCACTCTAAATGTTTTTTCCAAGTGAATTGTGGGAGAACTTGGCTTTTGTTTCTGGGCACATGGAGGGAATTATGGGAAGACATTAGCAGACTCATAGCACTTGAGTGGGGCTATCCTTTTTCCACACGACAGAGTGGCCATATTAGCAACTGACGAGTTGTGCTAACTTGGACTTCAGCCTGCACCTCCTGACAGGCCAGCCAACTCAAGTTAAAAGCACCGCCGTGCCCAGGTTAAGGTTTGTTCAGTGCAAATGGGACTTGAATTAGGGGCAATGCTTGAGTTATAACTGGAGTGAACTTTGCAGTGAAGGCGAGGCCTATAGCATGGACGGAATATATCCAGAAGGGTGCACAGAACAACTTCTTCTGACTTTCTGAAGGGGGGAAAAGAACCAGGAAGGAGAGAGGTGACGGACAATAGGCATGATGGGATGAAACAGACCATGGACATGTCTGCTGAGGGGCAGGCACTGTTTCCTAATGGTGAGATGTGTTAGATGGTTGGCTCATTATCCCAAGCGAAGTGAGCAGAGCACAATGTTGGAGAATAAACTGCTGTCCTGATGCAGCTGCGCCACTGCAGTGCGTGCGGTGAAGACACTCAATGCGGACAGCAGAGAGCTCTCCCGTCGACATGATAAAACCACCTCCGCGAGCGGCAGAAGCTACGTCGGAGGGAAAAGCTCTCCCGCCGACATAAGCGCTCGTGGGCACAGTGCTATGTCGGTGTCATTTCCATTGCTCAGGGGGGTGGTTTATTCACACCCAAGCATCAACCCAGAAAGCGAGCGGCTTCCCTCTGAAGACAATTTGCATAACTCCCCGCGAGGCTGCCAATTGCAACAGGCAGCTTCTTCATCAAAGTGGGTATAGACGTCAGCTCTAAATCCCAGCAGGCCGGCTCCATGTCAGCAGAGAGAGCGAGAGAGAGAGATCATGCATGCAGGGCATGCTGGTGTGTGTGCCTGCCTGGCACTGCGCTCCCTGATGGGAAAACTCTCTGCAAGCTTTCCAAGGCTGACAGGCATGGGAGGGGGATGAGGGGGAGGGGGAGGGATCCTGCAGCATTGTGCCCATTCTCTGCTTGCACATAATAGTGCAAGGAATGACAGTAGCATTGCCAGACCGTGCTTCCAGGAGCACATGATTCAGACACACACAGAGCCACCCCCGTCCCTCCTTCAAGAGCCCTACAACTCTGCATGGGACCTTTCAGGCATTTTATTTTGAAATATTGCGGCCTCCATTTCAAGCATTTCCCCTATCACTGTCCCCTCCTGATCTCTTAATAGGCACATTTGCATGGGAGCCAGAGCTCTGCTGCTTAAGGGCACAGCAGCTCATCCCCAGAGCTGTATGAGGCATTTGCAAACTCGGTGCAGAGCTCTCTGGTTGGTTACAAACTCCAGACTCAAACCAGCTTCACTGAAGGAGTCTGCACACCTGGGTCCCTTCCTGACTGAACATGGACCAGGTCCAGCATTAATTCAGGCAAGACAAAGGGGGGGGAGAAAGAGGGGAAGTGACTTGCCCAAGATCACTCAGAAGAACAGTGGCAGAGGGAGGAATAGAACCCAATATCCTGGCACCTAGGCCAGCGCCCTACCCACTAGACTATAAGGATATGTCTACACAGCAATTAACCACCCGCACATGGCCCGGGTCAGCTGACTCACGTTCGTGGGGCTCAGGCTGTGTGCTATAAAACTGCAGTGAAGATGTTCTGGCTGGAGCCTGGGTTCTGGTTTCCTCCCCTCTCGCAGGGTCCCAGAGCCCAGGCTCCAGCTCAAACCTGGATGTCTACACTTCAATTTTATAGCCCTGCAGCCCAAGCCTGAGTCAGCTGACATGAGCCCTACGCAGTGTAGACATACCCTGATACTCCTACAGCACGCTCCTGCTCTTTTCTGAGCCTTGTACCAGGATTTGGCTCCCATGAGGTCCTGCTCACTGAGTGCTGGGCTGGAGCTTAGCCGCTCGGATCTCTTCCTCCCTGTGAGCCCCACACTGGGACTTGTTTCCTGGGAGGGTCTTCCCCCTATGAACTGTGTGCCAGGACTCTGCTCCCTCTGGGAGCTCCTACCCCTGTGAGCTCCCTGGGTCTGTGTTCCCAGGAGCTTCTGCCCCTCAGGCTCAGCTCTTTGGAGTCAGTCCTGTGAAATTAAGTTTCCTCTGGCTCCAGTGCATGTTCACTCCGAGCGTCTGCCTTTGTGTGAACCCAAACCACAGGGGACATGAAGCAAAGCCACGCAGAAAAAATCCACCCCATATCTGTGATAGAAAGCCTTCTAATCTCACTCGGTTGGCTCTCTATTTTAGGGATTTATACTGCTGCCCATCACTTTGGTGTCCTAGCCCCTGCCACATAAAATCAATAGCAAAGTCCCTACTGTACTTCCTGGAATCTGACACATCTCCCTTTTCAGGGTCAACACCACTCTGGGTTGAGTACGTTTCTGTGGGGGAGGCATTGGTAAGGGTTTGGGTATAGAAGGGTGCCCTAACCCCACCTAGGTCAATGCCTTTCTCCCCCAGCTCCTGTACTTCACCAGCCTGGTGACTGCTTCTCTGTAGACATTTCTTTTCATTTCTAAGACCCACGTAATGGCCTTTGATTGGGAGCTGCTGCTTTTAATTCATACACCACTGACTCACACGTCCCAATCTCCAGCTCCCTCTTCCCAACTGCGCACCGAATGATGCGTTGACTCAGCGAAGCTGTTTCAATACACTAAGTAAAATATCAGTGGATTGCTTTTCCAAAAAAACACCTCTTTGAGAGACTCCGTGAGTATCACACAGCTGCAGGTTTGTGGCTGAGTATCTGCAAGAGTCTTTGTTTTCGAAATCCTCTGTGACCTTGTGTTTATTAATTGGTGTGGATTTTAATCTATTCCACGTGCAACAGCCCTCTTCAAAGCAACTTTAATGAGTCTCTTATTCAGAAATTTTTAGTTTCAAGAAGTTATGGTCTGTCCCTGAGCTCCCACGAGGGGAGGGCCACAGGCAGGCTTTGGAAGGGGCAGGTGCACAGATTTCCCAGCGGTTGGGATAAAGGAATTTGCCTGGGTGGGACTGGATGGGCCCAGCTACTGTGACCCAAGCCAAATTTTTGCTCCATTCCTTTTTAGTAAATGGAACATGCTGGCTAAGCATGTTGTGTGCCATGGAGGTTAGCAGGAGAGCTGGCTGGAAAATGAGGGGAGAAGGGATTCTATTGAAAATTTTAAACAAAATGAGGGGAAGGGAGAGTTTTTGTTGAAATTTTCAGCTGAAAGTTGTGTCTTTCTCAAAACCTGATTTTTCCCGTTTTTTTGCTGAAATTTTTCAGTTTTCATTTTTCTGACCAAAAAAAAAAAAAATCATTTGATCAAAACCCCAAATTTTTTGTCAAAAAAAAAAAGTTTTGATGGAAAAATTTCAAGCCGTTCTAGATAACAACCTGCTACTGCTGCCAGCTCAGAGGAGTTATACCTTTAGCTCAGGCAGTAGGGGCTTGTGCTTTCTGGGCCTGATCAAAGTCAATAAGAGTCTTTTCATTGACTTTCACGGGCACAGAATCATGCGTGTAATTCTGAGGCCCCGTGTTTGATCCTTTCGGACAAGCTGGAGTGGAATGGAGATGGTTCCATGAGCAAGCCCTGCATCTGAATAAATGTGAGGAGCTCTTTGCCTGGTGACCCCAAAGAAAATGAGTTTTAAGGCCCAGCTGAGCAACTGCAGCCAAAGCAGCCCAGCACCATTAAAAAAATGCTACTCCACATCAAATTCGCCCATCTGATTCCGGGTCTTGGGAGGTGCCAGGAGAGTGCCTGCTGTGGTTCTGACCCATTTGAAGAGCTAATGGATGCCAAACCCAGTTAGTGGTCTGAGGTCTCCAAAATGTCACTGGTAAGGGTTTTGTTTCATCATCATGGCAAATCCCAAAGGGCTGTAGCCTCCTTGGAAATCGCACACCACCCAGATCAATCTTTAGCTAGGTCCTTAAGACAATCTCTGAGAGACTATTTTAAAGTACAGTGAAGTCAGAGACTGTATTCTTCCAAGCAAGGGAAGGGAAAGAGAGCTTTTAGTTTGTCTGTCTTTCCTGCCCCATTCACCCTCTACAGCTATGAGGTGTCTTTCTGATGTCCTAATAGAGGTTAGGAATAAACTTCCTCTGTGGTCAGGTTATTCCATAACCAGGGCCGGCTCCAGGCACCAGCAAACCAAGCACGTGGTTGGGGCAGCACATTTTCAGGGGCAGCATTCCGGCCAGCCTTTTTTTTTTTTTTTTTGCGCTTGGGGCGACAAAAGCGTAGAGCTGGCCCTGGCAGCAGCAGCGCGTCCTGCACAGGTGGCGCACTGGGGCCGCTGCAGTTCACGTCGGGGAGCAGCGCCCACACCTTATGGCCGGGCAGGCTCCGAGCGCGGGACACTCGGGCTGGGGGCCGCCCCACGGGGCGCACGGAACTGCCTGCAGGTGCCGCAAGGCGGCCGCCCTCCAGCGCCGCAGCAGGGGCTGGGCGAAGCGGCCCAAGCCACCCAGGGACTGCGGCAGGGTGGCCAGGAGCAGCAGCAGCAGCGGGGCCATAGTGGGGACCGGTGCCCAGGGTGCTGCCATGCAGGGCCCGCGTCCCACTCTCCAGGGCTCCGGTCCCTCTGGGGCTGCCCTGCCCCAGCTCCTCAGCTCTCTGCCGGGCGGTCCTCCGGCTCTGCCCTCCCGGGTCCCGGCCGGTCCTGGAGGCGGGAGCCCCGGCTGGAGGGACCCTGAGCTGAGGC
>NW_020664404.1:9738425-9745311 GCF_002925995.2 Terrapene triunguis | reverse complement strand
GTTGGGGCAGCAGGGGGTGCGGGTGGGGTGGGGGGAAGAGCCCAGGGCTGGGGCAGCAAGGGGTGCAGGTGGGGTGGGGGGGGAGAGCCCAGCGCTGGGCCGGCAGAGGGGTGCGGGGGGAGCCCAGGGCTGGGGTGGGGGGCAGCCAAAAATTTTTTTGCTTGGGGCAGCAAAAAACCTAGAGCCGGCCCTGTCCATAACTCCCTATTTCATGGGAGAATTGGGTGGGGAAAATAGTTTTGTCATCTCAAGAATTTTCAAGATTTCTAAAATGTCTCCTGTCCCAAAAATCAGCACAAAAAGCCAAAATCTCAAAACTTTTTATGAACTGTAAATGTTTTTTGGATGGGGTCAATTCAAACCTTTTGTTTAGCTAATTTCAACATGCTTTGTTTCAATTTCAACCATTTTTATTCCTTTTTAATTCCCTCCCTACTATAAATTCGCTTTAATTTCTAAATGAAAGTCATTTTGACCCCCCAAAATGGAAATTGTTCATACAGGAAATGGCAAAACAGGACATTTTGACAACTTTCTAAACTTCCCCCCTTTCCACAATTTTTTTTTCAAAATCATGAAAACTGATCCTTTTCTCAGGAACAGTTTCTCTTTTGACAAATCTGCATTTTCTGACCAAAAAAGAGAAAATACTGGGCTAGATGGTTCACTGGTTTGATCCAGTCTAGCAATTCCTGCCTAACAAGGAAGTGCCTCAAAACTTCCATGCCATTGGCCAGGCCCACAACTTGCCAAGTGGCCCGAGGAATTCTCTGAATGGGGCAAGGAAAGGACCCTTCATGGGAATGAGTCCGACCACCTCTGGACAAAATTGAGCGGAGGGAGGGCAGGTGCGTGCATGCTGGGCGGAGAAGCGAAGAAATTGCAATTCCAGCTTGGTGCCAGGCCTATTCCAGCCAGCTGACAGCCCTTCCAGTGTTTCTTTGATTCCTCCTAATTGCCCCCCTTGCCGGCAATATGTGACGCTCCTTTTCTCTCCTCCCTCATTTTCCCTGCTGGCTCCCTCTCCCTCAGCCTGTCCCAAGTACAGTCGGTCTATTTAGAAGGCACATTTTAAATGACCTTTTGAGTCAGCAGCGGATGCCATTCAGCCTGGCATTTTCCAGCCATTAATAGCAATTTATGGAGCTCCGTGACCCCTTCCGCCTTTCCAGTGCTTTAACCCGTGAACCCTTCAGTTGCTGGCCTCTGGGCTTATCTAACCGCCACCAGGGCTGCTTTTCTGCTTGGTCACGGTCTCAGTCAGAGGCCAGCAGTGTTCAAATCCCTCCAGACAAGAGCCCTTTGAATGGGCTCTTCACAGCTCCTTCACCATGAACTTCATCGCGTGACTTTTCTCACATTCCCACTTCCCACCCCTGGGGGATGCTAGGGGTTCACAGACTCACATTGACTGCAGTGGGCTTTGGATCAGGCCCTAGGTGCTGTTGAGGTGCTAAGAACTTGTGACTTTCTGCCTATCAGTTGGCTCCAGGTGGGTACACCACCATCTGAGCTACCCCTAAGAACACCCCTCTGCTTCACTGATGCCCTTAGCACTGAGCTCCTGTTGGCCTGCTTCTTGGAAGACCACGCACGGCCCTGCAGAGTGCTAGTGGGCTCGGTGTCCGGGAACCCCATTCTTCGCTTGAGCTGGAAGGTGAACTCCAGCACCGCAGGATTCTGCTTACCTAAACTCTCTGTGGGACTGAAGAACTGGCATAGATCTTGGTAACATTTATTACGTGACAAGAGTGAGCGAACAGGAAGCTTACGACTGCCATTAGTGTGCAATGAAGCACACCCAAGGTTGATGTGTTTTGTCAATTTAGTATCTACAAAACTCGCCGCCTCAGGGCAGCCATAATCCTGTGTGTGTGTTTTTCTCATTAGGCTCCCTCTGTGGATTAGATGCCAAAAACATGGGTATGCTTCCATACAGCCATTCGGTTCCCGGCAGCACCTCTTACCTCAGAGACCCACAGGCCTGCCCTCCTGTAGCACCATTCCAGGACTCCTCCACTCTTGCCCTCTGCCCTACTCCCTCCCATGTTGAGACCAGTTCCTCATAGCTCCTTTCCCCTCTGAGTGTGGGAAGCTCTTGCCTCCCTCCAAACCATGGGTGGCATGAATGGTAGGCTACAAGAGGCTGTGCCTCCCTAAATAGCCCGGCGTGCCCCGCCCACGCTCCTCCCGGAGAGGCCCCCTCCTGCTTGCCCTTCCCTCTTGACCCCAGCCCAGGCAGGCTGCTCATCTTCAGGGAAGCGTGCTGGGGCTAGGGCGGCCGGGACTTGGGGAGGCTGGGGCTGCCCAGCGCTGGGGCTGCCCAGCGCTGGGGGGAGGCGCTGGGGCTGCTGGTGCTGATGCCTGCCCTATGCTCACGGGGAGCACGCTGGGGCTGGAGACCACCTGCCCGTAGCTCGGGGGGGCCTGCATGCCACCCGCTGGGTGCTCCGGGACTGGGGCTGGTGGTAGGGTGACAAGATAGCAAGTGTGAAAAATCGGGACAGGGAATGGGGTGGTAATAAGTGCCTATATAAGAAAAAGCCCCAAATATCGGGACTGTCCCTATAAAATCAGGACATCTGGTCACCCTACCTGGCGGACATGTGAAGGGAGGTGCTCTGGGCTCCGGCAGGGGAAGGGGACAGGAGAGGTGGAACCAGCTGGGGGCTAGCCTCCGCGAGCTGGTGGTTCATTTGTCGTCTGTGCTCCAAACTCCCTGTGGGAATTGGGTTCCCAGGTGCTCCTGTGCCCTTGGAACTCCTTGTCGGGACTCCACTCCTCTTTAACATTTTGGTTCCACATCTTACCCCAGCCTTGGCATCTGCCCATGGGAGCTGCTGGGTGCTAAGGCCCGCTGGAAATTATACCCCCAACTGCCTCTAGAAGTGCCCATTCCGGGAACCCTATCCCTACTTATTACACAATGCTGCCTTCTTTTTTTACATGTAGCACAAGTAAAAAGGCATAATTGAAGTCTTGTAAAGAAGCCCAGTCCCGCAGAATGACTTAATTTAGTAAATCATTTTGACTCATAATTATTTTCTTTAAAACTACAATTAGCTGATAAACCTCCAGGTTTTTTTCCTTTCTTTTCTTGCTAATGCCACATAATGAAGTAATTGCCTCATGAGTGCTCCATCCCCAGCAGGAATGAGAGGCACACAGACACACACATTAACTCACCCCACATCAGCAGAAAGAAAGGACTTGCCCTACTGACTCGGGGTGTGACCTCTGCCATCGGACGTCAACAAGGCTCCTTGCAGGCAGGGAAGGTGGGAACTGTGCCATGTAATTGGAGGGAGTTTTGTTTTGTAGGTTGTAGTAGAAAGACAGCCTGAAGCATGGGCCTGGAACAAGAAGTGAGGCCTGAACTAAAATCAGCAAGAGTCAGGCCCTGGTACAAAGCAAATGCTTGCTGACAGTTCACTATCCGGTACATGAACTTGGCAAGAATTTGGCTGGCATTGCTAAAATACAGACATTCCTAGGAAGCAGTAGGCACTAGGCATTCATGTAAACACATTCTAGAGGGGCAGTACCAGATCACCCCGACACAAGTTATGATATAAACGCATTCCCCGAAGATGGAACAGGAACACATTGACCCCTCGTAGAGATATGGTCAGGATGATGGCTGGAGAAGTTTTGATCGAATCAGTGGGTACAAGGTGGTCACTTAGCATGTCGGAAGAGTTCTACATAACTTGTTTGTATCAGTTTATAAAAGAGCGGTCACAGAAGGCATGTCTATCTGGCCTAGGGGGGAGCGGAAGGTCCTGCCCCTCACTGAGCCAAGTCCATTGTAATGGGCATACATGTGTGTGTGTGTCCCATAGAGCCGACCGGGCACGAGGACCGTGCTTCATTAACAATAAACCTGGCCAAGCGCCTTCGCCACCAAACCGAGTCAGTTGTTGTCTTGGGCAGTTCGATTGAGGTCTGTATTGGCTACCTGGCCAGATGCAGTACACAGAGAGAACACGTACACAGCCAACAACTGACCACACAGGTGAACATCAGTGATCCATAATCAGGCAAAGACTGACGGAAGCCGTACAAGTGGGGCAGTGGCAGGGCAAGCTTCACTCTCTCTTACACACACACACACACACACACACACACACACCACCTGCCAATATAGCCTTAATTCTGCTCTGGGCAAGGTGTGAAGAGGGCAGTTTACTTGGCCCATCCGGTACTTAGCCTCGCTGCTGAGATTGCCACATATGGAGCCTGCTAGCACCAGTGCCGACGGGGATGGATTTCAGCCCATTTCACACTGGCCACTCAACCAGAACAACTTTCAGGTTATGACTGCACTGCAGGTGGGGAAAGATGGCCTAGTGGTTAAGGAACTGGACGGGTATACAGATCTGGGTTCAATTCCCATCTCCCCTACAGATTCACTGTATGACCTTGGGCAAGTCACATCACATCATCTCATCTTCCCCAGCTGTAAAATACAGAGGAAAGAATCACTTTTTTTCCTTCTACCCCTTCTTTCTCATCTATTAGTTTGTAAACTCTTCAGGATAGAAACTGTCTCTCGCTTAATCCTGGTCCCCACAGTTTTTGTACCTATTTAACGACACCAGTTTAATAACCAAGATGGTTAAATCAGTAACCGTCCTAGTGCAGAAATGAAATTCAGCAAAATAAGCTATACTGCTCCAAAGGTGTTTCTGTCTATCTGACTGCATTCCCACTGGGGGCTACCCTGGTTGTTAAATCACACAAAACCTGTGTGCAGCAGAGCCCTAAGTGTCTGGACAGCACCTAGCACAGAGGGACCCTGATCTCAGTTGGGGCCTCTAGGTGCCAATATATTATTTGTATTTCAGTAGCACCTAGGTTGAAGCCCCAGTCATAGACTAGCCACCCTCCTCTATTGGGCTAAGTCCTGGTATAAACACAGAACAAAAAGATGGTACCTGCCCCCAAAGAGTGTACAATTTAGGTCAACATCATCGTCTTCTCCTGAACTGGTTGCAACCCTGTTCCACACAGGACCTTAACTGTATTCACAGACTGTGCAGCACTTTGGAAATTCCAAGGTCTGGGATCATAATGCAGGTCTGATCTCTGTGGCAGTGTCGTAACTCAGTCGCCTAATGGTCTGTTGAGCGTGTATTGAACACAAGACCTCACCCACCATCAGTCCAGGTAAGCCCCAGGCCACCAACCGAGTGGTGAAAGGTGCTAAACGGAGCCATTAGGGAATTATTCTTTTTCCCCTAACAAAACCAAGAATTTCTTCAAATCACTTCTGTTTCCTAAAGTCTTTGAAAAAACATCTTGGATTTTTTCCAGCAAAAGTGTGGAAAATTCTTCTTAAATTGTCAGGGTTTTGTTAAAAGCCAAAAAAATTGAGTAAAATCAATTTTTTCCTGTGAATGTTGATATTTTTATCAAAAAGCCATTTTTGCACTAAGAAAACTGAGGATTTTTGGCCAGCTTAGTACTGAATGCGAGAACTAGTCCTCAGAGCCATCCATTCCTCCTGCACGTTCTAATCAGGATTACCCTTTACAATAGGATGAGAGAAGCTTCTTTAATTACAGGAGAGACAACAGAATGCTTGGCACCAACAGTGTTTTTAGACACAAAGTATCTGATGGAAATGTTCTTTCTTCCTCCCATGTTGCTGTTCACAGCTGCCCTGGGCTGAGATCTCCAGAACTTAAAAGTGAGAAGGGGGTAGAGAAAGGTTAACCAAGCTGTCAATTTTTTTTTTCTTAAGATGGCAAAACAGTGAAATGTGTTTACTGTTCAGCATTGGGAAACTAACGAGAAATAGATACTCCGGCTGCAAGACACTAACTGCCTTTGACACCAGCGACGGCCTTTTGGTTGGAACAAATTCACCCAGTGCCTAAACAGATTATTTTGAGTATCTATTGGTTTGACAGCACCAACTTTGCAAATATTCTAATGGTCGAACTGCCTTAGTTTATCTATGTATCTACAGTATTTGCTGAGTGTGAGCAGCAGTAAAGAAAATCAGTGGGTAAGCTGTTTGGGGCAGGGACTCTTCCTTGCCATGCATGTGTACAGCATGATAAAGCTGGGCCCTGGGTGTTACTATAATACAATGTAATGATAACAACAACAACCCCTTATCAATACTGAGGTTGAACTTCCACATGGCAGTTCAATTTGGAGACGTGCCCAATAGTTCTGATGTCGCTGGTCTAAGTCGATCAGGTCAGCAAAGCTGGGATGGAGAGTTCATGAAAACGGGTTTTTGAGTGAAATTCTTGGTATTTCAGACTTTCACATGGGCTGAAAATACTGCAGGAAAACCCCTTTAACTCCTAACTTTCAGGATCTCCTGCTATTCCAATCCTGAATAGCTCTCTTGATGAACCTTAATTTTGACCTGCACCAACCCCATGCAGTTCCAGTCCCGCGTCTCCTACACATCTCTGCTGATGCATCTCAATCCTGACCTGCTCCTCCTTCCACTATATACATCAATGGGCAAATAAAGACTAATTGATTGTTTAGTAATAGGTGAAACTGTCCATCAGGAATAGATGTTTGCAGTGTTGTCATAACAATGTTGGTCCCAAGGATATTAGAGAGACAAGGTAGATGAGGCAATATCTTTTGTCGGATCAAGTTCTGTTGATGAAAGAGAAGGTTTTGAGCTCTGTGCAAGATCACTCACCTTGTCTTTCTAGCATCAGGAATCAAGACAAGGCAATCGAACTCACTCTCCTTGGGACTGAGTTTTCAGCAAATCTCAGATCTATATTAATCGTCCATCATTAAGTCTAAGATGCTCAAGGCAGAGCAGCTCTGCAGCAGGATGGCACAACTTAGAAGAGCTATAGCCAAGTGACTTTAAGGCCTCCGAGAAGTGCAATAACCCTGCGGA
>NW_020664404.1:9728803-9738415 GCF_002925995.2 Terrapene triunguis | reverse complement strand
CTCCAAGAAGTACAATAACCCTGCGGACAAGCACTGTGCCTCTTGTCTCATTGGTATCATATGATATGGAAAACAGGAAGAAATGAAGAGACAATGGAGTAGATATGATGACAAGGTTTTCAGTGAAAGCAGCACATCACTGGCAAGCAGCCCCGCTCCCTTTGAGGACCCGAGTCCAGCATTCAGCTCCGAGCTCTGTCCTGACACTCATGCGTACACAGCTTGGTATTTTCCAAGACTGATTGGTTTGGAGAGCAATTCCTGCTGGGTGGGTGATCGATTCCTGGAGCAGCGGAGGGTTCTGTTGCACTGCATGGCAGGGTTTATTTGCAACGGCTCCGCTAGAGATAGGTGTGCGCAGTGGGGACTCGGATGATGGGTGCCAGCAGTAGAGCTCATATAAAAACATCTTTAAACATTTTTTGGCCCAAGAAAAAATCTTTGTAAAAAATTAAGTCTTTTCATCACCCCCCTCCTTTTTTTTCCTTCCAATTTTCAACTATCAAAACTTAAAAAAAAATCTGATTCTGCATTTCTGAGGAAAAATAAAAAAAAATTCAGAAATGGGCAAAAACAAAATTGTTTTTTTCTTTGAAATATCCCTGACCAGCTCTGTCCAGCAGCTCTAATTTATGCAGAGGAGACTCTTTTGGCCCCTGGCAGCCACCTACGATCTGGACAGGATCTGGGCAGTGTAAAGCTTCCCCCATCCTGAACTGGGCCTCCTGTTCCAAGTTGCTCAGAAAGCCTGGCAGAGAATCTGCCCCAGCGTATTTACCTCTCCAATGGCTGTGATTAGACCTTGCCCGTTATGCAATGGTGGTGAAAATCTCCCTCTCTTGTCTGCATTACTGAGATGTCGGGACACATGGGAAGACTAACCTGCTCCTTGCTAGGGCAAGAGAAGGGCAGAAAAAAAAAAACTTTGTACTTCTTTGATTTCCTACCTGGAGGTTAGAGAAACATCACTGGGACAGGAACGATAACATGAGACAGAATTTACAGGAAATCAGTAGAAAAAAACCCAACCCCTTATGGTGCAACTGGCATCAGTTCATTTCTTCATCACTTACCGACTTGGCTGTGTTTCCACTTCCTTGTTTCTTTTACTAGTGTTAAAGGTAATCATGTGGGCATTCACAGAAAACACAGCCTGAGGGGACAGGATAGCATAGGAGACCAGGGAAGCGCGATGATACTTCCTGGGTCTGGAAAAGATTGGGGTGGATGTTTTTTAGTGGCTAGAGCATCGGACAGAGAGTCAGGACTCCTGGGTTCTAGCGACCTCACACGCACTGTATGCTCAGGATTGCTGTGACCCCGTCTGCTAACGGAGCGGCCCTACTTGGGGTTGTGAACTATAGCTTGGGAACTGCTGATCTAGCCCCCAACTTGTGTGCCCCAATTTCCCTGACTGTAAAATGGAATTAATGCTGACTCGCAGCCCCTTGTTCAAAACACTAGCCCTCACTTCTAGTTTGTAAGGACAGAACTTTGTTTTGCAAGCAACAAAGACAACATGGGCACCACTAGCTCACCGACTCACATAATTAACTTTAAACGAGAGAGACAGCATAGTTTCCTTTTCTCCTCCTTCAGAGGGGATAACCTTATCTGTTCTCAAGCCAACACCAAAGGATGGGAATATGATGTAAGAATCCAGTCCTGCGGTCTTTACTCATGCAAGTAGCCCTTACTTAGTCTGTATATCAATTCACACCTGTAGACAGATACAATCACTGAATAAATCCTATACACGTGGGGACCTTGCATTGGGGCCCTGGTCTTATAACTCAAGATGTGTAGTTCCTTTGATGGCCATACGAGTGAGGGTGCAGGATGGAGGTCGCCCTCTCGGTGGGAGACAGGTACTGAAACACTTCCAGGGTCTGATTTTCAGAGGTGCTGAGCACCTGTAGCTCTCATTGACTTTCGCTGGTATTGTGGCCTCCTGAAACCCAGCCCGTATCATCGAGGCTTTGGAAAAACTCCTCATGCATCTCCCTGTTATCAGCTGTATTACAGTACAGCCTGGAGGACCTCACTGTTCCAGGTGCTGTACCATACCCACGTAAGAGACAATCCCTGCCCCAAAGAGTTTAATCTAAACAGACACAGGTGGGAGAGGAAACAGAGAAATCAAGTGGATTGTTCAAAGTCAAAAAGCAGGTCAGTGGCAAAGTCAGAACTAGGAGTCAGATCTTCTAGTTCTCAGTCCGACCACATACACAAGGTGCATTTGTGCAGATCTGCCAAATGAATTAAGTGGCAAACGGACCCCAGGCATGAGAGAGGCCGTGCTGCTGTGTGTATGGAGAAAAACACAGAAATATGTAGCAATTTGCCCAAGCACATGCAGTCATATCATGAATGTTAATTTCTCTCTCTTGCAAATTATAGGTAATACAGAGTCATAGTCTCGCTGATAATATAGTGCATAAATCCATGTATAAAAGATAATACATTCATCTCACTCCACTCCCTGACATGCTGTAATATTTGTAATGGGCCTTCACAGACAACACAAAGTCAGTTGGATACAATGACATTTCCCCGCAAAGTAACTGGGGGTGGGGGAGAGGCATGTTTGTTTTTCCCCCCGCTTTGTTTTTGTTTGCAGTGTCAACAAACTTTCCCAGAAAATCATTCATTGTTAGCACAGCTGGGTGAAAGTCAGAACTTCCATTCCATGGGAAACTCGACATTTCAAAATTTGTTTCTGTTCTGAATTGGGGGTGGGGGGGGGAACCATCAACGTTTCCCACAGAAAGATTTTTTTTCCAAATAAATAATAAAATACTAATTATTAATTTTAAATTAGTTTCAAGTCAATCAAAATGTTTTATTCAGATTTTGACTTTAAGTTTATAATTTATACTATAATCAAAAATAAAATACATTTCAAAATAAAAGAGGTACATAAAATTTGAAATTCTCTTGACCTTATTAAAACATTTTTTCATTTTTTTTTTAATTTGTTGAAATTGACCTGTCCCTGCAGCAAATTAGGATTGTGACAAAACGGCATTTTCTGATGGAAAAAAAAATGTGTTGTTGGAAAAGTTTCCAACTTCCTCTAATGCTTAAACCTGATCCAATGCCCACTGACACTAACAGAAATGGACTTTAGTGAGCTGTGGATTGGGTCCTTTATGGGGAAAAAAAAAAGAATCCAACTGTGTGAAGAGACAGAAGCAGGCCTATGCATCATTTCAGTCCTCCTTTCCAGAAGCAGGACAAGTGCTCAGAAGTTCTGACCCCCAGCTCCTGTTAGCCAGCAATCTCTCTCTAAATAGAGTGGCCCCCGTTTTCTCTACTATCCCACCTAGACTGAAAAAGCAGAACTTTATTTTGCATGCAACAAAGCCAAAAATACACCCCAAAAGCAAGGATTTCAGGACTTGGTCCCATTGACTTCTAAGAGATTTGCCTGAGTAAGCAGCCAGCAGGGACAGAGTAAAAGCTGGATTTGGCTCCCAGGGAGCAGACTCCATGCCCTGGGCCTTACTGCCTGTTGCTCCTGGACACAAAAAAACAATTGTTGAGCAGTAACTCAGGGCTTTTTTCCCTCCCACGCTTTTCAGGAGTGCAGAAAGCTGAAGCAAAGCTATAAATTGTTCATCTAAAGGACACCATGTCAACAAAGGACCTATTACCTTCTTAGAAGCCAAGCAACATAGATTAGAATGGAAATTATTTGGGATCTTCATCAGGTCGGTCAGAGATTGTTCAAGGCTCAGCGATTCACTTGGGTTTATCACTGGGTCATTGATTTACTTGCTTTTTTGCCATGTATACACCGTGCTGAGCTAAAAATAAAAAGTACTGCTGTAAGTGCTGAGAGCAGTGAGGGATATCCCAAGATGCTCTAGGGGAATGTGGTATTTTGGCTCAGCTGGGTAGGGTCTAGCAGGAAATTTGGGACCCAGAGGGGAAAACCTCATCAGTATGAGAAAGGAAACAAAACGTGTTAAAGAGAATAATCAGAAGCCAGAGGGTGGGAAAATAATAACGGTGACTGAGGGTGATGCCCAAATAAGAAAGGGATTGTATGTTCTGTGCCCAGTGGAGAACGTGTTCCATGCGTCTCCTAGATAGTCAGCCAAGTACTAGCTTCTATATGGGAATCCAAACTTGATGTCCTCATAGGGAATGATCCCCTGGACATCACCAGCATGCACGCTCACCTGCATTGCCATTCAATAGGAATGAAGACCTAGGATCTGCTTATTCAGAAGGACTAGCCCCATTAATGATGGTCCTGAACCAAAATCCCAGATCTGAGCACTCCCCAATTTTGGGAAATTTGCATCCGTATCTAGACTGAGATCCAAATTTTGGAATGGTGACTTAGAACGGAATGCAGGTGCCCTGTCCTAGCAGGCCTTCCTGCCCAAGTCAGAGCTGGACTGAGGGCTCTCCTTGAAGGGACAACACACTCAATTTCATGAGATTGGTTTAAAAATCATGGGACTTTAAAAATAATAAATCTGGGGTTCTTGTTATTGGCCTTCTAGTTAGTGAGCCTTTAGGGGTCACATCTACTAGCTTTTCTCTACAACCATGACGGCTGAGTCTCTCTCACAATCACATGACCCCGGAGCTGAGGCTTTATGGGGAAAAAAGACACCTAATATTGAAAGCCTCACAGTAAAATTGCAAGAACTGGCAACATGGCCCTTACAGGACTCAGCTTTCATTTCCACAGGAAACAAGGATCACGGATTGAGATGTTCAAAGCTGACTAGTGGTTTTTAACCCAACCAGCTCCTGTGAAACCTTTGTTGCTAATCAGAGTCATTCGAGTTTCAGAATGACAGTGATCTTGACAGTGCAGCTGAACTCAGAAAACAGCTATGCTCAAACTCAGTGAGCCCCTGGCATGCCAGGGTGTAGAGCCCCTTTCCTTACCCGGCCTTAACCTTTTGAGCCATCCATTAAACAGTACATAAGGTCCTGGGATATCAAGAGAGAATACATAGTTGTGATTAGTGTAAGTGCTCACTGGGCCAGCTTTAAATTGGTTATACCCACAGGGATGTTTATGATTAACTGAAACAGCCACTGCACTGCCATGAGACAGGAAACAAACCTGTGTGCTGCCCCCAGGGAATGCTTGCCAGACGTTAACCACTTGAGTGAGGCTGGAGGACCCAGGTATCTCCTCACATATTCCATTGATTTTAAAAATGGAACAGACAACACCTGGCAGTATCCGTCAGCATAGGCACTATGGAAAGCCAGCAGTGAAATGGTTAATGCATATGCTCCTCCGAGTAAGTGTTTCTGGGATCTCCCTGGGAAAGGAACATCCCTGGATTATCTAGTCTCGTAGATGTCACACATGCTTATCCCCAGGGGTCTGACAGCTCTTTGGAGCTGATTAGTGAGCTGTCTTGCTTTCATGAAGTAAGAGAAGCTATGCTGATTAATGTTGCACAGGAACTTGGTTATGCTGCATGTTAGCTGGGAGCCTGTGCTTTCTTGGTCACTATGGGCCAAAATTTCAAAAAGATCAGCTCAATGGGTGCAGCTGGAGGGACAAAAAGGAAAAGTCAAGGAGAACTTACGAGACTTTTCTGAGTAGCGGTGACAGAGTGGGAGCCCGTTGGATGCTGAGCTGTTTGGAAAATCCACCCCCCAAGCATCACAATGTGCTGGGTGCTGAGCATTTCCAAGACCTGCCCCAGGGTCCTTCTGAAAACATCACGGGGGCCATCTTTGTTATACAAGCAGGTTACTCATATCTGTGCTATTAAGCCAGGAGTTGATGTAAGTGTGCAATGATCATTGCCCCTTTACTAAAGCACTTGCAAGCTCCATCACTAACAATCTATAAAGTTATTCTGCAGACTTTAGTTACTTCCTAAGATGCTGCAGAAGGTCATTAAGAAGGCACAAGATGTGCGAACATCTTATTTCTTTTAAAGGCCCAATTCTATTCTCAGTTAAGTGGCCCTTAACTTTTAAGGAATTGCAGCAGTTACCCGAGTCTCACTGAACAATTGCGTTGCAGCTGATGTGAGAACATAAAGTGTCCTTCTCTCAACCAGCTATGGCAACGCACCTTCTAAACTGACCAGTGAGTCCCGCCATGCAATGAGAAGCTATGACCTCAGATACTGATCGGTAAAGCCGGCCAAACACTCTCCACCACAAAGTTTTTGTTGTTGGGACCAAAATCTTTTTTGACAAAACAAATTTTGAAGACAGTGACCATTTGTACTGATTTTTAGGGATGGGGGGGGTGTGTGACGGTGGGTTGCAAATTTGCCACTGAAAATTGTCAACAAAAGCTGAGTTTTTCAATGAAAACAGATGGGGGGAGGGATTTCATATGAAAACCTGAATTTTTGATGAAAAAGAAAAAAAAAAAGCATTTTTTGGTGCCTAATTCTGTTCCTGGTGTGGGGGAGGAGGAAATGTAGTTTCCTGATCAGCTCCACTCATTGGCTTGAGAGGCCATTGAATGGTATTGGGTGAGCTGGTACTGACAGGTATTGGAGATGGCAATATGAGGTGTTGGATAACAATGGATTCAGTGGCACGGGGTTAGATGTAATGGCATAGCCGGGATGCATTGGTAGACCTGGGATTGGATGGGACAGGAGGCTAGTGTAGAATACAGTATAAGGAGGGACTGATCTGTGTTATTGGATAGGATGGGATGAAAGGGTATCGGATGGGATGGGATTCGTTACTAACAGAGCAATGAAGAAGTGTGGCACATTGGTTAATGCATTGCCTGAGCATAGGAGACAGTTCTGGAGCAAGACTGCTGTGAATGCTAGAGGACTGGTCTAAAAGCAGCCAGAAGTCAGTCTTTGGCTTTCACTACCTGATTCTGCCTTGCATTTTTATGATCTTTCATGGTAAAGTCTTTCACTTTTCCATTCTCTCTCCTTTTCCCTTTCCTCCTCACTGCTCTGGTGCACTAAAACAAGGGAAGCATGTGTTGCTGAAACCTTCGTTTTTAGTACTGGCCATACAGTACATTACACCAAACAACTGAAGCTGAAAGACCAACCATCTGCTAGTACAAACACAGCCTTTGGAATACACAGCAAGACTATACTAGGCCAGGGTGGTTGGTATAGGACATCCATTCAGTGCTGGTTGTAGCTCATGGGTCCCATTAATATTAACCAATTAGCAAACTGCCTTCATTCATTCATCTCCTGTTTCTTCTGGGTTCACAATGCAGTCTCTTACATATTCATCTTGGATTCAATGAGAAGTGCAAGCATTTGGAGAGAAGCAGCTATGACCTAGCCTTTTGTCCTGAGTCCATTATTGGCCTGTCCTCTCTATGCAGTACTAGTACTGGCACATGTCTGGAGTCAGACAGCAACCATGCTCTCTGGACATCTTTTAGAAGGAAAATAGGAAGAAAGCATTGATGTTAAGAGTCATTTCCAAACAACAAGAGAGTAATGGGACATTTTGGAAAGAATTGGCAAGGCATTCAAGCTGAAATCCACCTAGAAACTTGATGTCTTTAGTTTTGTTTTTCTGGAGAAAAAGGAATGATGGTTTCAGGGCAAACATACGGGGATAATACTTAACTTCTCCCCCTTACGTCTGTCTTACCTATTTAGATTGCAACCTCTTTAGGGCAGGGACTGTCTCTTGCTATATGTATGTGCTGTACAAGGAGGCCTTCAGGTGCCACCATAATACACATAAGAGGAAACAGAAAACAGTGCAGCATATTATCCCACTTTCTGTCTAACTGCTTAAATGCGCTGCCAAAAATAATATCTTTATTCCTAAAACCCATAATCCATGTAGGGACAGCAAGCCAGCCTGAGCAGTGTATGGAACACACTTTTCTCTGTATATTACCCAAAGGAATGAGCTGCTATTATGAAATCATTACATTAATAACTTAGTAATATAAGCAGATATATAAAACAATCTGTTCATAGAACAAAAGAAATTACTACATTCCGAACATTCATAATTTAATTTAACAGTGAATTAAAGCAGCATACATAATTTTAGCCTCAAAATGTCAATAGAATTATGTAAATACAGCACAGCATGCTAATGCTGGGTGCACGCGCGTACTCACACTTGAAACACATATGTGTATTGGTTTGAAGTTCCCCGTGTGGGGGCACCTACTCAACACCCAGAGCCAGCTGACAGAAATAGATTAGATGCTTGGCTTTTAATTAACAATTTATTAAACATTCAAAGCATTCTACAGACAAAAAAAAAGGAGACAGGAATTATTCTGTTTGTAGAAGCTGGGGCAGAGAGTAAACAAGGGAACTCATGGAGCATGTGCTCAGAGATTTGATGTTTGCAATGGGTCCCAGGGATGTATCAGAGCTGTGAAAATAGGAGAGAAATGCACCCATGTGCAGAAAGCAAACCCAGAGCTTGTGCATAATTAACAGTCTCAAAATAAGGGTTGGGTGGTGCATAAGTTCTCTGCATCTTCTTCTCATATGTAGCCATCACAGCTCAATGTCCAGATTCCGTAACCAGAGGATAGCCTCTGTATCAAGGGAGGCTAGGGGTTGTTAATCACCCTCCAGGTGTCAGTTTGGACCCTCTTCCACCCTGTGAATTACTGTGTGCAACGCTGCCCCACAGTCACACAGTGGAGAGGAAACCAGGCCAATCCAGTGCACAGTTGCGGCAACTCTGGATGAGCCGGTGAGTAGCCACAATCAAGTGGACAAGGAGCCAGGTGACACAACGGTCTCCTGAAATGACTGACTGTGTTACACGGCCTTTCCCACTCATCCACTCTTTAGAACGTAGTTGTCAGCTCCCTGGTGGTGCTGATCATCTGTGCCTGTTGAAGGGCTAGTAGCATTCTTGTCCAGGTGAGCCTGAGCTGCTGTTAGCAAAGGTGTGTTGAGAGATCAGCTGTGGTGCCTCTCCTGAAAATGAGCAGATCTTTTTGTTGGCACTGTTGTTTCCTGTCTAAAAATAGGGCATCAGTCCACTGGATACGTAATAGACTGTAGAGCTGTGATAGATGAAACCAGGCCGATTTAACAGTAATGGCTGACTGAACTCTGTGAGCTAGTATAACGCCGACAATAGTCGGCAGGCGGGATCGAACCTAGGACCTCTGGAGCTTAGTGCATGAGCCTCTACTGCGTGAGCTAAAAGCCAACTCACCGTTAGCTAAGGCTGTAGAGCAGACTCATTAATTGCTCTCTAAGTGGTCTCAGTGTCACTAGATGGGACAGAACACCACACCCAGAAGGTGTGTGGGTTACACTAGCACATACAAACTGGAGGCTGTTGTATAATTCAGGCGGCCACTAATAAGAGCTCCATGTCCAAAAGCTGAATGTGGTGACTGTACCCCCTAAATGCAGAGCATTATTCAGCAGGAGCAAACATCAGGGGCAGTACAGATGTACCGAGGACCCACGGGTCTGCTCCCCAGGAGGTTCCCAATAGTTTTTGTACCAGTGCAGTACGGGAAGAGCCCTTTGTTTTCAAGTGTCTCCGCTGAGGGCAGTATGTCAGGCTACAGTTGAGTTTTACTCCCAAGTATCTGGCAGGTTGGAATGGCAGTGACCATCCTAGTACATAGTGTGGCAAACCCAGGGCAAACAGCTACAAAGGGGGTAGTAATCAGTC
>NW_020664404.1:9720103-9727603 GCF_002925995.2 Terrapene triunguis | reverse complement strand
CTGCATGAGGCTTGCTGTTGGGACAGCAAGTTGCTAGGCCAGCACCGCCCCTACCTGTGCTGTAACTGTTCTGTTAATAACTTGTCTCCAGGGCTGCTAACTTTCACCAGCACTAAAATGCAACACGGTTGTACAGCTGCGGCTTTGAGTCTTCTAACTATCATTCTAGCATATCTCCTGGGTTTCTGTCTCCTATCCAAGCTAGTCTCCTCATGTGGCAATGGAAACTCTCAATGCCTCTAAGAAGTTTGGCTGCCCTTCTCTGAACTTTTACTATTTCTGATCTGATCTCTCTCTTCAGAGACAAACTGAATGCAATATTCAAATCCAGCTCAAAACGTTCCCCCGTTTGTTTTTTGTTTCAATTTGTGCTACCTAATATTTTTCTCTTTGTTTAAAATTAATTTGCTATAATTTATGGGAGCATATTTTGATTGTTTTTGATTAAGTTTAACAAGCTGACAAAAGTCTGCTGCATTAGACATCAAAGTAAACAAATCCATTTTCTAGGCCCACTTGTGTATAATTAACAGCCATTCCTTGTACAGTAAATATATCTATTATGTTACAATAAAATATGTGTTGTAGTAATTAATACATGCAACCAAAATACGTTTCGGGTACATTCACACAAAATCTAGGAGTACAAGTTGATTTGCATAATTCCCAGAAAGCAATGCAATTGGCAAGCTTTTGGACAACTTCATCGATGAAAAGAATGGTATTTTTACAGGTATTTTAAATTGTTTTACATCGAGCATGGAGCATGCTGGAAATAAAAGCAAAATCCCACTTCAAAGGCAGCCATGGTGAACTTGGCTATTCTGAAGTGCATGTGGGTTCTCCCTATGCAACACCGTTCTGAGTGCAATCAATGCAAAATTAATAGCATCCACTTCACCCCACTCTGATCCATACAAAATACAACTAATAAGGTAATCTTCCTGGCACATTGTTCTGAACATATTACCCTGCTCTTTGAATGGCTCCTCCCTGTCCACACTATCAAGTTGAAGCTCATTCTCCTAACCTGCAAGGCTCTTCACTACTGCCCTTCCTTCCCTATCTGCAACAGCTGGTTGAAAAAAAAATTGAGACATTTTTGTTTTGGGGGGAAGGAAAAAAGAAAAGAAAAGAGGTGGTTTTTGGTTCTCCCTCCTCATTTTTGCCACTGAAAACAGGAGAGAAAAAACTGAACACGAAACATTTTGATTTTTGTCAAAAAACCCAAACCAAAATGGAAAATTTCAAAAACGGTATGTGAAACTTTTTGAAAAAATGCCATTCTTTCAATGAAAACTTTCAGCCAGCTCCATTACTCACTCTTGTTTCTCATCACATCACCTCCCTATCTGCTCTGCTAGGTGATCTTAACTGCCTGTTTTGTACTCCCTTCTGTGTTGCCCTTTATGCTTGGAACAATTTCCTCGAACTCATCCCTTAAAACACTTCCTTTTTCTTCAAATGCCATTTCTGCTGCAATGTCTCCAAGAAACCAACCAATGGCTGATGTCTCAGCTAAGAGGTGGCTGGGAAACATTTATATTTATGTATTATTTAAAAACCATAGTGTATATAAAATGTATCTATTTAGTTATTTGTATTACAATAGCACCGAGGGCCCCACACTGGACAGTGCTAGGAGCTGTACATCCACAGAATATGATATTCTTCGTACTTCCAGTATGTTAACCCTGAATAAGAGTTTGTTTGCAATGGACTATTGTTACTGCATCTAGATTAGTTTTAATACCTTAGGATGAGTCTTAATGATTAAATAAACAAAAGAGAAATGCTCTTTTTTTAATCAATCTAGAGGGAGTTTCTTAACCTGACGGGTAGTGCTAGTCAGAATTTCAAATTTAATCTTGTTTTAACCACTAGCTCATATGATTACCAACATGAGAACGGCCGTACTGGGTCAGACCGAAGATCCATCTAGTCCAGTAGCCTGTCTTCCGACAGTGGCCAATGCCAGGTCCCCCAGAGGGAATGAACAGAACAGGTAATCATCAAGTGATCCATCCCGTCACCCATTCCCAGCTTCCGGCAAACAGAGGCTAGGGACACCATTCTGCCCATCCCGGCTAATAGCCATTGATGGACCTATGCTCCATGAACTTAGAATTCTTTTTTGAACCCTGTTATAGTCTTGGCTTTCACAACATCCTCTGGCAAAGAGCTCCACAGGTTGACTGTGTGTTGTGTGAAGAAATACTTCCTTTTGCTTGTTTTAAACCTGCTGTCTATTGAACCAAGAGCTGTGACTAGAACCCAGGAGTCCTTACTCCAAATCCCCTGCTCCCCCCATAGGAAAAATATATATCTATATCAGCATTATAAAAGAGAGAGAGTTTAAGGCCCTGATTCTGGTTTAATTACACTTGTGAAAGTCTGGAGCAGCTCCATAGAAGTCAATTGAGTTATGCTGGAATATAATCATAGTAGTGAGAGAAGAATTAAGCCCTAAGGACGAGGCCCAGTAAGTGTTCTTTGCGGCACTCTGCCTTGGTCACGTTCCCTTTTTCTCCGTGCAAACTGGAGGAGGAGAGGCAAGGTTGGATCTGGGAGAACTAGTAGGGGAAAATGAAGGCAACTCCTAGAAAACGAACAAACCTGGACAGTTGGTGCAACTTCCACAAGCATTAAATATTTATGGCCCCTGGCTCACGGTTTCAAACGAGCTGTAAATTGAATGGAGGTTATCTTCTAGGTAATTAAAAAAGAGAGGGTGATGGAAAGGACTGTTTATGGGAAGCCATAAAACTGTGGCAACTAGGCGCCCTGGTGCTGCTGACATGTGATGCAGAGGAAACAGCAGAATAGCATGATGTATGGTGGCTTTATGAAGCTCTGGGATACCTCAGAGCTCAGGAGGAGGGGCGGGGGTTTGAACTGAATGGCCTGGCTGCAAATCATGGCTGTTTGAGATCAGTGCCTGACAGGCTGGGGACAGGCTGTCCCCAGTTGGCCTCATCATCCTGGTTCCTTTTGTGTGGCTGGAATGATTAAAGGAAACCCAACTATAAACATGTCAGGCTAATTATGACTTTGTTTAGACAACGGCAGACAAGAAAACAGAGGCACCCACGTCCCGAGAGCTCGCTGCAAGGCAGTGGAATAATGGGGCAAGTTGAGACAGTTGGAAGGTGGCCTCACGGAGGAGCAGGACCATGGCTGGGAGACTACCGCTGGCAGGATTCATTGCCAGTAGGGTTGCAAACTTTGGTTGGATGAATTCCTGGAGGTTTCATCACATGACATGATCTTTAATTAAAGATTTATTTTTAATTACTGGAGACTCCAGGACAATCTTGGAGGGTTGACAACTCTGATTTCCAGGGTGGACTAGAAGCTAAGGCCTATTGCCTCCAGGTGGGAACTTCAGCAAACCTAGGCATGAGGCCCACAATATATGTAGAACCCACCTAGAGTCAGTCTTTACCCAGCTCTAGGGGATGGGCTACTTGAGAGGTTTATAAGTTTCTACCGCCCCGCCAGTTAACGAGCCTAGTACGTTAGCTCAGTACATGCTCCTGCTTTGACATCCAGGGTTCAGTCCACACAGACAACCAGGGTTGCTGTCACAAACAGCAGCCCCATATGAGAATTTGGACTGATGTGGATTTCTGACACTCAGAACAAGAGTGTGTGTGTGTGTGTGTGTGTGTGTGTGTGTGTGTGTGTGTAATACATTGGCCAAGCACGTCTTTGAACCCCCTCCCACCCTCACCCCACAGTGGCTTGAGCAGGCAAGAGGTTTATGAATTGACCACAGGCTTTAGAAGAACTAACTCACGCCGAAAGGGCTCATGTGTTTAGAGCTAGGTTCAGTCCCTATCCACCCCATCCAGGGGTGTCTTAAGAACAAGACAGATGGAAAGCATGAGCAGGCCTGAGGGTTAGAACAGGTGAATGAGGAGTCAGGACTCCTGGGTTCTGATTTGCCAAAAACAGCAACTTTGTAGAAAGGCCAGGTGACTCCCAGGACAAGACTAACCAAGCAGGATATGGAATTGGGGCTTTTAGGGAGGAGTACAGTAGGGCCAGAGATGTAAATCCTTCTAGAGAAAGTCCCTAGCAGGATTTGGATCTGGATCCAGCTCTTGGACCTTTCCAGAGGTATTCTATCCCAGGGCTTTGATTCAAGTCAGATCACATTCCAGGCTCCACATTTAGAGCCAGATCCATGTTCAAGTTCTGGAACCACCTCCACTCAGCCAAGCTTGGGATCTTGGCTGGAAGGCACCCACCTCTTAAATAGTTCACTGTGATTCCAGGGTTCAGCAAAGTCAACGGCCCACAGATCACTTTCAGTAACAACCCCTTTCCATCCCTGCACAGAATCATTAACACCCAGCTCCTCCGCCAGGCTCTAACTCAGCCTGTTATTAATGTCCGTTCCGCTGGAAAGCGATTCCTATGCAAATTAATCCTTCGGGGAGCGGAAGCCGCCCAGGCTGTGGACCTCTGAGTGTGAGACACACACATGCAAAAGGCCCAGCATTCGCAATCAGCGCTGCCTTTCATTCCCAGCTCGCACTCTTTGTGGTGCTGCGAAACCTACAGAATGGCTGAGCGTGTAGGTATCCAGCCGGAGAACGGGAACAGAATCCTGGGCTGGGCGAGTGACAGGCTGCCAGAGCAGTGGAAGTTGTTTGGACATGTCTAAGAGAGATTTCCTGGGCCTGATTCTCTTGATGCCCCCGCACATTGGTGCAATCGTTTGCACCAGAGCAGAGCACTATTCCAAGGGCTGCCAGTGCAAATCAGCAGCATTTTGCACCCCGTGCAGTCATTTTCACCAGGGCAAGGCGATGGAGAATGAGGTCCCGTGTCTGGGAAAGCAACAGATGGGGTGAGCGCTTAAAGCACCACAGGCTAGATCAGGGGTCAGCAACCTTTCAGAAGTGGTGTGCCCAGGGCTGGCGCAACCCATTAGGTGACCTAGGCGGTCGCCTAGGGCACTAACATTTCGGGGGCTGCGACCCAATCTTCAGCCGCCCCGGTCGTCGTCGGTATTTCAGGGGCGGGACCTTTCGCCGCCTCTGTCGGGGGCGGTATTTTGGGGGTGGGACCTTCCACCACCTAGGGTGGCAAAAAAGCTGGCAGCGCTCCTGGGTGTGCCGAGTCTTCATTTATTCACTCTGATTTAAGGTTTCACATGCCAGTAATACATTTTAACATTTTTAGAAGGTCTTTCTATAAGTCTATAATATATAACTAAACTATTGTTGTATGTAAAGTAAATAAGGTTTTTAAAATGTTTAAGAAGCTTTATTTAAAATTAAATTAAAATGCAGAGCCCCTGGACCGGTGGCCAGGACCCGGGCAGTGTGAGTGCCACTGAAAATCAGCTCGCGTGCCGCCTTCCCCACACGTACCATAGGTTGCCTACCCCTGGGCTAGATCCTCAGCTGGTGTAAAGCAGTGTGGCTGCACTGGAGTCAGTGGACCTGTGCTGATTCACAACAGCTGAGGAACTGGCGCTATTTCCCACAGCGTTCTGTGCTCCCTCTCTCCCCTTTCCTCCATTTCCTGCTCCTTTCTCACTTCCTCTCATGCTCTATTTCCAGGCTCTCACAGTCTTTCTTCCCCTGCCCTCTCCAGTCTCTACAGAGCCAACACAACCCTTCCCATGTCCGTTCTGTTTCTGCATCAATTGGGGTCAATAGAGATGCGTTTATTTTTCAGTTTGTGGGTGCAAAACTCAAAGTCCCTACACTGTGGTGCGTGCCCCTATCCCGGAGTCTGGCCCCCATTTCGCTGCATGATGGGGCCCATTCTTGGCCAATCTTATTCTTTCCATTGTTTTGTTCCAATGCATAACACCAAGTGTGGCCCTCCTATACCTACCCCATCCTGAAGGATCTCAAAGTACTGTAGAAATTCAAACACAGCGTATTGGGCTCACACTACAGAAGTAACAAGATGAAATTCTCTGGCCACAGGATGTCAGATTAGGTCCCTTCTGGCCTTAAAAATGATTAAATCTATGAATCTATTAGATCACCTAGTCTGATCTCCTGCGGCCAGAGAATTCCATCTAGTTAGTATGAGCCCATTCCTGTGCTGGAATTTCTAAAGTGCTTTGAGACTCTTCAGGATGAGAGGGGTCACTTAACAAAGAGAAGGTCAAGGGGTGACTTGATTACAGCCTGTACGTACCTACATGGGGAACAAATATTTAATAACGGGGTCGGTCTAGCAGAGAAAAGTCTAACATGATGCAATAGCTGGAAGTCAACGCTACACAAATTCAGACTAGAAATAAGACCATGTTTTTGACAGTGAGGGTAATTAGCCATTGAAACAATTTACTGAGTGTCGTGGTGGATTCTCCATCACTGAGTTTTTAAATCTAGATTGGATGTTTTTTTCTAGAAGGTCTGATCTGGGAATTATTTCGGGGAAGTTCTATGGCCTGTGTGCTACAGGAGGTCAGACGAGATGATCACATTCATCCCTTCTGGCCTTGGAATCTATGAATATATTAAATTAATCACCCATCCCCGCTGCCTTTACTCATGTGAATATCCCCCTGGACTGGAATGGGCCTGCTTGTGTGAGTCAAGGCTACAGAATCAAGTCTTCACAGCCTCCCCAGGGAGGGGGGAAGTATCTTCCTCACCATTTTACAGGTGGGGAAACTGAGCCACAGGGCAGGGAAGTGAATCATTCAAAACCACACACAGAGCAAGGCAGTGGCAGAGTAGGGAACAGAATCAGCGACATCAGGTACCCTGTTCTAACCACTAGACATTACTGCCAAAGCAAGCCTTAACTGGGAAAGAGCGTCCAGTTACTTACGTCTTCAAGAGAGCCTGTTTCCGCTACAATCAGACAATGGCCCTGATCCTGCAGTAAGATCTCTGTGGGCAAAGGGGTCCACCTACATGTATGTCATTCCAGGACTGAAGCCTCTGCAAGCAGGAGCTAGGGCCTTGGCCCAAAATAGTGCATCCCACGTTCCTGCTGGGCCTAGTATGTTCTGAAGGCAGACTGATGGGCCCTTTCATATTCATTCCCTCTCTGGCTTCAGCCAAAGCCTGCACTACAACAGTCATTTGCCCGGCTGTGTCCACCAGACCAGCTGGGGGGATCACTAGCAGATCCATGCTTTCCCCATCAGCTGCCTGTCCCTTATTATGCTGGAGCTCTGAACATGCACAGAATATTAGAGGCACGCCAGAGGGCCTCCAATAACTTAGCTTTTCCTTGGTGCAGTCAAACAATGAATGAACAATGAAGTTAAACAAGACGATTGATTTTTATATTATTCCACAGTGCTTCACGCTGTATTGCTTTGGAGAGGGGAGCGGGCCCTGCCTACCCAGTCAGGAGTAATTTAACCACACCGTGCCTGTAAGCATCTCAGCTAAATGCAAGAAACTCTTAGGGGTCATGGAAGGAAAAAAAAAGGACACGGTGTTGGCTGGAGCCGTGCAGTGTATGTAGGGTTACCATATTTCAGCAAGCAAAAAAGAGGACGGGAGGAGC
>NW_020664404.1:9671654-9719703 GCF_002925995.2 Terrapene triunguis | reverse complement strand
TTTACAAATTCCCCCCGGACGCTATTTTTAGCTCAAAAAGCCGGACATGTCCGGGGGAATCCGGACGAATGGTAACCCTAAGTGTATGGACTGGTGCTTTGAAAGATTATTCTACAGAGCTCTACTAATTTCACTCCAGCCCTGCTCTGCAGAACCCCCTGGTATTCCAGTGCTGGGCTTTCCACCAATACCTCCACCAACACCCCCAATCCTCACCCAGGGCTGGTGCAAGGAAGTTTCGCTGCAAGCCTGGGAGGCAGGAGAAGTGGAGCAGCGACCGCGCGCTCGGGGAGGGGGCGTAGGAATGCTGTAAAAAAAAAAAAATTGGGGGCACCGCTTTTTGGTGCCCCCAAATCTTGGCGCCCTAGGCAACTGCCTAGTTTGCCTTAATGGTAGCACCGGCCCTGTCCTCACCTCACACACACTTGCTATTCCAGCGCTGGGCTCCCCACCAATGCTGACTGGATGCACTCCCTGCTATTGCAGTGCTGGCCTCCCCCTACCCATGGCTCTGCTGTGCCCCTATTCTAGCGTGGATGTCCCCACCAGCAGCTCTGGTGATGCATGTTCATCTTGACCTACCTCATCCCCAGCTATTCCAGAACTAGGATCGGCACATGCAACAGCGGGTGAGCCCCAGACCTGAATAGCAGAGGGCTTTGTTGCAACACCCACTGCTAACCCAGTCCAGAGTGCTCCCATACCATGTTACTAATGCACCCCAAACCTTTGACCTACAGCACCGACTGCTATTCCAACCCACAGTTCTACTAGGCACCTCAGTTTCAGCCCTCCTACATCCCTTCGGTCTTCGCAGTGCAGAGAAGGAACTCAGGGATAGACCATGCATCCATAAGCACTGCTCTGCAAGCAGATAGCCATCCTGCTTCTCGCTCAAGCAAGTTTTCTGTCTCCCTGCCCCCATCCCTGGGGGATGCCAGTGGAAGCCAATGCAGCTTCAGAATGATTGTGTGACCTTTCCCAGCTTATGCGCACACACACGCCTCTCCCTCCGGTGCATTAATATTTATTTATTTATTTAATAATTCAGCAGATGGCAAACCTCTTTCAAACAAACCAAACACCACCTCGGGGGCCCTGACACCATTATCTTTCCTTTCAAGAGGTTGTCACCTGTAACAGGTGTTTGCACTGAGTCTTCTTATATGGAAAGTGGATTTTCATAGAAACTGCCAGATTGAATCAGATCAGGGATCCATCTAACCCAGTGCCCCGTCTCCAACAGTGCCTAGCCCTGCTACAAAGAACCCTGAGTGAGGTAGTTAGGGGATAACTTTGGCCGTCATTCATTTGCAGATGAGAGCAGGGTCCTTTGCCTTTAAGAGCTGTAGTTTTGATGAAGGGATTTGCATTTTGGCCCTGGTCTCTCACAGCCTGTAATGGTCTCGCAGTTGAAATTCAATTTTCAGTCCCAGTGATTACAGGGATGGGGTAGGGTCAGGTGGGAAGGGAGGGAGGAAGAGACTTTTTAAATATTTTTTTAAATATTTTGTCAGCAGAATTAGCAAGACAGTAATTCTGAAAGACAATGACTTTGCCCTTGGCAACGAGGACCACTGCATACAAATTGCCTGGGATAAATCATTCTGCCACTGCGCCTGCTCGTTAGCGTACAAAACGCATCATGGAGGAGTGCCGCTTCCCCTGGCCTTGGAACATTAGACAGAGAAGCAGGTATGACAGGCCAGCACACTGCAGGGCACCTGTCTGAGACCCTCAAGCACCAGAGTCCCTATGCTGCCATCAGGAAGAGGTCAGTACCGGATTGCCGGTTCTGGTGATGTTGCCATGCTGGTGTAAGTGCAAGGGGCAAATGAGAACCAATGTGAGCAGGGGCACCTCCCCACACACAGCTCTGCCAATGCCCCTCAGTTCCCACCGGCCGCCTCTTATTAACATCTTGCCCTCCCCACAAATGCCAATGAACCCCAATCCTTTCTGGCAGCAGCCCAGGGTTAGTCCCTGGCACCCAGCTCTTCCATTGCCTCTCCATCCCCCCTGAAGCTAAAGGCTGCTGCTGCCCTGTTACGCCATTGAAATTCAAGTGGGACAGGGTGGTGCAGGCTGGGCTGGGAGTGCATTTTACCTGGCACACCTGGCCCATCATGCAGCAGCAGAGCGGCTAGTGTCTATGGTTCCCCCCCCCCCCCACACACACACACAGTGCTAGTGGGCTCCCAGACACAGCATGCATGGCACTGAGTTTGTCATGGCTGTGGACTCCCAAGAGTTTCCAGCACTCCTTGGGTCTGCAGTGACTAGAGACAAGGATACAGATCTTGTTGCATTAGACTACCTGCGACTTTAAGGGCTCTCCTGTGGAACAAGTAAATACTCCCTCTACAGTCCAGCTTGAATGGCCTCAGATGCCCTTCTCCAAGGTGCCTGGACACTGATGCTCAGCACCCAGGATCAGGGTGTTTTCAGCAGTTCAGTTAAGGTGAAAGATCTGTTGGGGGAGATTCACTTTCAGCTCCATGGCTGGGTAGTAAATCAGGGACCTGGGCAGAGGGTGGCGTGGCTGCAAGCGGCTTATTCCCCACGGGGAAGGGCTCTCAGAGACTGGGAGAGGGCAGGCCGTCTGGGTGCAGATGTTATAAGGTTGCTAAACATTGCAGAGGTGGGGTGGGGGAGAGGGAAGGCAAGTGGACTGGGGAATGGGAGAGAGGGAGAAAAGGAGGAGCAAGATTAACAAAAAAAATCCAAAAATCCATCAACGCAGGCTACAAAACAAATTAAAGTTGTTATGGCAACTGGCGTGTGTGGGCAGCAACGCACGTCTCCTGAACATACAGAATTAAAGCACTCGCCGTGTTTGGCAGCTAATTAAATATTGCCTTGCAAATCCATGTAGTGCTCCAGCTAGTGCTCGTCTCTTCAGCAGGATGGCTAGGATTTGGGCGGGACTCCTCCACTGATCTGCTCTTGCGGGAGTGAGGTGATTAAGGTGCAAATTCTGTTCCCTAGCCCCATGAAAAGAAAGAAGGGAGAGATCTGGGTTTCCTGTAGTCTAATTATTTCTTACTATTATGTTTGTGCTAGTGGGGTGGGGGGCAGTTCTTTTGCCTAAGGGCCTGATTTTCAGAGGTGCTGGGGAACCATGAGAGCCAAGATTTTCAAGAGTCACTGATTATTTTTGGGTGCTTTAAAGGAACCTAATTTTCAGAGGGCAGGTGCTCAGCCCTTTGTGAAAACTCACCCCCTTCCCCTTTCAGGTGTCAAGTTAGGCAGCCAAAATCACTACCCTCTTTGGCAAAGCTTGGCCCAAAGACAGACAAAGAAGAAGATGAAGAATCAGGATGCCTTTCCTTCAACCTTTATCTGCCATCTACATGGATTGCAAGCTCTTTGGGGAAGGGACTATTTCTCACTGTGTGTCCATACAGCACCTAGCACAATGGGGCCCTGATCTCAGCTCGGAGCTCTTGGTACAATAAATAGGGATTATTATTTTTATAATGCAACCTGGGATGCCCCTTTATGCATGTGTATTTAAATCCAAATAAATGCTACTCTAATTATCACTGATATTTACTTGTTGCATTACGCCAGCATCTAGGAGCCCCAATGAGGGTTCCGTTGTGCAAGGAGCTGTACAGCCAGCGAATGGGGGTTTTCCTTCCGTGCCCATGGCAGAGGTCGGTATTGGAAGGTGGCAGCAGGCAGTTCTAATCCCAGCTCCCCAGAAGCGTGCAGTTCGTTCAAGGGACTGTATCTATCACGTGTAGCATTTAGATTTGCTATGCCCAACTCCACCCTTGACTCACTGCCTGACCACAGGCGACTTACCCAACCTCCTGGTTCCTCTGTCAATGCAACCGGGTAAACAAAACTAAAGCCAGGAACTTCAGTGGAAATTGGATGAGGCATGTTAAGCCACACTTCCCTGGGGAAATAAACTACACAACACCGCACACAAAACAAGATGCCGGCTACACTGGAGCTAAGTTTTCTCCAGGGAAATAAATTCATAGATATGTATGTTTAAAGGTGAAGCTGAAAAGAATGCAGTAAGCCAAGTTTCTTTGATTGTTCCCTTCTCTTTAAATTAAAGAGAAATGGTTTAGGTGCATGCTGCAGAGGGCAAAGGGGACATGTGAAAGGAACTAGGCATAAAGCAATAAAATGTGAGCTTCATAAACTGGAGCTCACAACCCTAGCTGGAAAAACCTACAGCGTGTATAAATGATATGGCTGTATCAGATGGAGGCCAGGAAAATATGAATGAGGATGGTTATTCTGCAAGGCATGGGAATTTGAGATAGGAGCATCTATCGTAGGCATGCCAAATAATCCAATTCAAGGTTGGACAGGAATGGTCCAGTGCCTGCTTGGGACAGACCATAGGGTGCAGAAGAATTTGAGCTGGATTTCTGTGCACACCTGAAATGGGTCCTGGCTCTCCCATGAAAAGATTAGGTCAGACCATCTGCTTTTACCTTTTGGAAGCAATTCTCAGCAATGGGAGAATCGAGGCTCAATTCCATTCTGTTGAAGTGCCCCAAATAGAACAGATGCTTCTCCAGACATTGAGTCTGGGAAACTGATGGGAACAGGCTGCTTCATTGGTTTTAGGTGCCAGGAAGAGCAAAAATCAGAACAGAAAGGGGGAGAGTGGAGGAAGAACGTTCAGGGCTCTGCCCGTGTTGGTTTTAAATGATCTGGCTTCCTACCCTTCTGGAATTACCAAGGCACTGGGGTGGAGACGTGGGACAGGGAGTGAGAAATCCTAGAACCCAGAACATCCTGCCCAGCTCTAACCAAACCAGAAAAGATGCAGTCACCCCACTGAGAAGGATCCGGCTACCATTCACTTAACCACTCCCCACCCTTCCTTGGGGCATAGAGCAGAGTTATCCTAGCAGAGACTGTTACCCAATTCTTTGTTCGTCTCTAACACCTTTCACCATAATATCCCAAAGCATCTCACGCCGGTACTGGACCTATCGCACTGATGGGGCAGTTGGGAGCTGAACCCAGGAGTGCTGACTCTTAGGCCTTTGCTGGAGCCAGTAAGCCACGCTCACCGCGCGAAGCTAGGAATCCTGACTCCCAGCACCCTGCTCTTTATTCATTAGTGTTTGTATGACTGTAATGCCTAGGAGCCCTGCCCATAGACCAGGGTCCACCTGGGAACAAAACTGAGGAGTCCCGAGTCCCACCCCTTGCTTAGCATTGCCTGCCATGGTAAAATACTGCAAATCATCACTAACTACACAAGGTAAGAGACACGTGCCAAGTGTATTCCCAGTCCCACACACAGACCGGGTGAGGTCTTTGAAACATATTTCAGGCCTCCAATTGGGCTGACAAACAGCTGCCTTCCCCCAATCGACTTCAGCTGCTCTCCTTTTATGAAAACAAGCACCACATCTCAGAAAGAACATGCCCCCATCACTCTGTCGCCTCGCAGGCATTCCCAGCCCATGATAGGATCGGACATATCCATCGCGAGTCCCTTGGCGCCGGCGCTTAGAACATTAACCGCAAGGGATTCGTTTGGTTCCCACCATTCCACAGGAGCACCACTGGAACCCAGCATGAATTAATGGCCACTTGTTACCAAGTGTTTCTATGCCACATCCAAAGGCTAATCTAGACAAATCATTGCTTGTACATGCACAAAGGATTCCCAGCAATCACAGACCCCACCACCTGCTGCTCCAGGTGGATGGCACACCCTTTCCTGACCTGGGCTTCTGTAAAATAACGCAGAGCCATATGGACATTTACAACAAGACAAAGCCCTACTAAAACAAACCCCGCCCCCACGCACACAATGCTTTTTAAAGAATCAGGCTACACTCTGAAGCACCCCCATGCAGCCAGTCAGGCACCACTCACCCACCTGAAGGTCTCCGCTGTAGGCTGCTTTCTTCTGTGAAGTCCGAAGTAGCAGTGTTTTAGCTCTCTGGCCCAAGACACACGGCAGTCCTACACCTGCCAGGGTATTCAGATCCAGAAGAAATCAGGAACAAAACTCCCCCAAAACTCACAAAGAGTCATCCAAGGAATCTTGACTGGGACCCCAGCCTTCAATTCAAGGCTCTTCTTCAAACAGTCCACCAAGCTCTGGTTGTCCCTTTTCAGCAAGGGGCTCAGCCTGCTGCTGAGCAGCAACCAGATGTCTCTCAGGGCTGGTCCACACTGGGGCGGGGGATCGATATAGGAAACGCAACTTCAGCTACGAGAATAGCGTAGCTGAAGTCGACGTTTCCTATATCGAACTAAATTTACTTACTTCGGGTCCACGCGGCGCAGGCAGGCTCCCCCGTCGACAGCGCTTCCTCCTCTCGACGAGCAGGAGTTCCGCAGTCGACGGGGGAGCGCTTCTGGGATCGATCTATCGCGTCCAGATGAGACGCGATAAATCGATCCCAGAAGATTGATCTCTACCCGCCGAATTAGGAGGAGATGAGATGAGGAGATGCAGAGCTCTGCTCTCCTACCTAGGCAGCCCTGGACTGGGCTAGGTCTCCTCCTTGTAACTTCCCATTCCACACCTGATATCTCCTGCAGCTGTAGCAGGGCATTGCCAATTAAGTCCACAGGCTCTCGTTAACCCTCTCATTGCCAGGGTGGGGACTATCTGTCCCAATGCAGGGAGTCACAGATGGAGCAGTAGACCCAAGTGTTGCCTGGTCACAGAATGGGAACATAGCACCAGTGTCACAGCCCTGGTCTGCAAGGAATGGAAAATCACGACTGACAGAATATTGGACACACATCAATTTAGGACAAGAAGACCCACAACTGGATTTCTATGCTCACCTGGAATGGACTCTGGGTGCAGCCCCTGGGAGGCAGAGGGAAGTAAATAACTTGGACTGCATCTCTGTGGGACAGTCTGGGAGTTCTGCATGCAGACTCTGGGAGGAATAGAACCAGGAATGGATTCCTGTGCTGATCTAGAATGGGCTCTGAATGGAGCCACCTTGGAGGAGAAGAACTAGAACTGGGGTTTTGTGCCCACCTGGAATGGGGTCTGGATACAGGGCCTGGAAGCGGCCAGGGTGACCGTGAATTTGCATCCTGTGTGTATTTGTGAGAGGCAGAGGACAGGCACACCATGTGTGTGGTCCCTGGGAAGGATGGCAGGAGATGCATCAGGAACCTCCCCCCGTCAGCGCTCAAAGATGCCACTGGCACAGTCTCCGCCAGCTGGCATGCACTGCGGAAGGACGGATTGTGGAGCCAGGGCTGGCTCCCAGCCTTTTCCCTTTGCCCGCTTTATTCTCATATATATTAGCTTTGTGTCATCAAAAGATGATTGTGCAAGGTCAGGGAAAGGAGCCCGAGGCCATGAGGCCGGAATGGAACATTAAGCCCCTTGTTCCTTCCCAGCACTGTAAATAGAGGGCCCTGGCGTCTCCAGGCAGGGGAAGAATTGGCCCCACTGTGTTGTGGAACAGGCTGGGGTCAGCTTCCTTGCAAAATGCCCTCTTTATAAAAGGAGCCCTGGGAACTAAGCTGTCCTGGGCCAGAGGAATCCCATCCCACCATACGCCAAGCAAAACAAGGGCTGGAGTGGAGACCATCCCTGGAAACTTTAACCCCTTTATGGCTTCACAGAAGTTTGCATGGCACCAGCCACACCACACCCAGGGAGTGGCAGGAAAGCCTTCTTAGCACAGTAACAAGAACTGCACAGTGTCTAACAATGTCGGCCAGAGGGATTGGCTAGATGCATCTGGAATGTGCTGCTCTGTCCATTACACTGATGTGACCGGGGCAAAGCACTCCCCACTCTGTGTCACAGTTTTCCCCAGCAGCAGAATGGGAAGGACGACACGCACCTACCACTGGGTAGCGTAAGACTTAACGTCTGCACTTGTCTTGATGCTCTAGCCCGTACTGGTGGTGGCCACAGAGAGATTGATGAGCCCGGTACAGCCATCACTAAAAGAGCTGGGTCTTTAACTCAGGCAGTAGCAACTCATGCACTAAAAGCCAGAGGCCACAGGGTCAAGCCCTTCTGCTGACAACCCAAGGTTGGCCTTACAAATCACAGAGCTGTGGAGCAGGCTAGTTTTGTTTGTGTAACCCACACAACTCCTGGGTATGGTGTTCTGTCCCATCTAGTGTCACCAAGACCACTGAGAGAGAGAGAGAGAAAATGATTTTGCTCTACAGTCTTCGCTAACAGCCAGTTGGCTTTTAGCTCATGCTCTAAGCTCCAGAGGTCCCCGGTTCGATCCTGCCTGTCGACAACCAGGGGTCTGTTGGCGTTACATGTGTTTTTCAAGAAGTTGACTGAGCCTTTGAAGGGTAAGAGCATGTGGGGAGTAGGACGTTCTTTGCTTTCGATTATAATAAAATTTTCAATGCCACGTGCACCCCCCCCCCCATTTTTTTTTTTTTTAGCAGAGAAGACTGATGGGGGAAACCTGGGCTCTATTCTTGTCTCTGCCACTGTCCTACTGTACAGCCTTGGCCAAGTCACTTCCTCTGTTCTCCGTGCTATGGTTTCTCCTCCCACCCTTTGTCTGCCTTGTCTCATTAAATCATAAACTCTCTGGAGCAGGGACTGGCTCTGACTAGCTACCTAGCTGGCAGTCACAAACTCCTGTCTGCAGAGGACTATGTTCACACAAAGTACATCTCTGTTAGTTCACATCAGCAGTGTCCACATGGGGCAGATACAGCACAGCATGCTAGTGCAAGCTGCCACTCACACCACACTGCAGGGCCATGGAGAGGCCCTTAAGCTGTACAGTACCTAGCACAAAAAGGCCCTGGTTTTGGTTAGGGCCTCCGGGTGCTACAGTAATATAAATAATGGTAAAAGCCAAGGGAGAGGGATTTGTGAAAACACACTAGTTCTTCTTCATCTCTATATTCGCTGGCCAGACCAGCACTGATTTACACCCCCGTGCAACCTTTTAAAGTCCAGGGGTTGCTGCACGAGATGATAGTGCTGAATCTGATCCCACGTTGGCAGCATCCTCTCCCACTCTAGCGCCCACTAGCAGCAAACTCAAGAACAGCAGCCCCAGGCCAATTCCCGGCATTCAGCACCAGCCTAGTTAATCACACAGAATTGCAATGCAGATTCTCGAGCTGCCAGCAGCTCCGAGCACTGGAGGGGTTGGGAGAGGGGAACAGGAGAACCTTCAGCTTGCACCAAAGATAAAAAAGGAAGCATTGACATCACCAATGTAACCTTGAGATGAGCGACGGCCGCCCCAAGAGCTGAAGAGAAGCTGCCTAGCCTGGGCTGCACAGCTAAGCTTCATGCCCCATCCCCCTTTCCCAATACTCAGAGCTGTATGAGCCAGCCGAATAAGTGGCTGTGTCCTTGTGAATTATTCTTCAGTGCCTGAGCAAGTGCCACATTTTGCATACTTTAATTAGACTCAGTGGGTAAAATAAAACAGAGTGAAGACTCTTTTAATTCCCTGTCTGTGTATTCATTACAGAAGCAGCAGCAACTGGGATGTCAAGGAGGATTAAACAGAGAGGTGGAAAAGTTACAGGTTGTTGTTATGGTATGAAATGCAAATATTCTCTCTCTCACACACACACCTGTTTGACAAGCAACTCTCTGCCACTGGCGCTTGGGATCAGCTTTATACATTTCCAACACAATCACCAAATGGTGCAATGGATTAATATTCACAGCTGTTCTCCGTTCCGAGTTTTTTAAGACCGGACAAGACCATTGTAGCCATCTACTCTGACCTCCCACATAGCACATGCTGGAGAATTCCAGCCGGGGATTGAGTTATTCTTGCCGACTGTGTAGAAGAGTGCTATTGAGCCCAGTAACTTGTAGCTGAATTGGAGTGTATTTTTTTGAAACCCATCCAGGCTTAAAGACTCCAAGGCCTGGTCTACACTAGGACTTTAATTCGGATTTAGCTGCCTTAATCCGAATTAACCCTTCACCCGTCCACACTACAGAGCCAGTTAATTCGAATTAAAGGGCCCTTTAAATCGATTTCTGTACTCCACCTCGACGAACGGAGCAGAGCCTAAATCGATTTTGTTAATTCGAATTAGGGTTAGTGTGGACGCACACCACCGAATTACTGTGTTTAAGTTAATGGGGTAGTGTGGCCGCACACCACCGAATTAATGTGGTTTAAAACCGAATTAAGGTGCTTAGTGTGGCCGCGCACAATCGAATTTATACAACCTGTTTCCCAAATTCGAATTATCTAAATTCGGATTAATCCTGTAGTGTAGACATACCCCAAGTGATGAACTGAATGATGGAGATATGGCAGGCACGCCTGTCCGTTTAAATACAGAGTCCTCTTAAAACTCTTGGTGCAATCGGTCTGCTGGAGAGGGGATTGGATTGCTGGGGCCAGAGCATGAGTCAGGACTGGATTACAGTGAGATACCTACGGGGAATTGGAGCCCCAAATGCCATGCTGGCTGGGGTAGATTGGAGAGCCAGCGCATCAGGTGGCATTGTATGGCACAGCTGATTTCTGATGGGGCTGGGGTAGGAGGAATTTAAATGCCCATTAGAGGATTGGGGTCTGAGAGGGACAGTGTCTTTCTGGGTGGCTCCAATTTGAGTGACTCTCTGCCCTCTTTAGACTTTAAGGACTTTCCTACATTGAAAACTTTCTGAAGTTCACTCACCCCGGGCCTAGCCCCAGGGCTGCTTGTCTGAGCTAGCAAGAGGAGGCGTGCTGGCATAGACCAGTTTTACTACTGGGTCAGCTAGAGCTGTTCTGAGCGGGTTAAGATGACACACAAGCCAAAATACGAGCAGTTGCTCTCCACTAGCCCTCCCACCCTTGCTAGCACAAACAATGCTGCACCAGTGCTGGATCAAAAGCGGGAGAATTTCAGAAAATCCTGAGAGGAGGCCTGGATTGCGTCTGCACAAAGCCACGCTCCAGCACTCGGGACCTTAATGAAAGCAGGCCAGAAAGCTCTGAGGAATGACCAAGGGCTAAGCAGCCTAGCAGAGCATAAAGCAACCCTTGTTACTGTGGAGCATAGAGCAGCTGCCATCTGAAAGGAAACCTGGAGGGCTACACCCTGCTCTCATTGACAGGAGCTAGTCTGGGCAAGGAGCAGCATATGTAAACGAGCTGTGAGTGGAATCGGTGTGGTGCAGAGTTCAGACACGACTGGGGCTTGACCCTTCCCTGGGGAAGGCTGCTCCTCCATAGGCCAGGACCCTCACCTGAGATGTGGGTTCAATTCCTGTCTCTTGCACAGGAGCCCTGTGTTTGGGGCAAGTCATTTAATGTCTGTGCCTCAGTTCCCATCTGTACAATGGGGATAATGGCACATCCCTGCCTCCCAGGGTGGTTGTGAGGAGAAATACATTAACGATTATGAGGCGCTCAGATACAGTGATGATGCGGGACCGTGTAAATATAGACAAATGCTGCTTTATACCTTTACGGCTGTGGAAAGTGAATATAAAATGCAACAAAGTAAAAATTCTTCACTGGTAGCAGGGGTACTTTATTGGGTGACAAACCAGGGACCTCCAGAACTAACAATGAGTCTCTACCGACTCTGTAATCTGGAACAAAAACAACGAGGAGTTCTTGTGGCACCTTAGAGACTAACAAATTTATTTGGGCATAAGCTTTCGTGGGCTAAAACCCACTTCATCGGCCCACAAAAGCTTATGCCCAAATAAATGAGTTAGGCTCTAAGGTGCCACAAGGGCTCCTCGTTGTTTTTGCTGATACACACTAACACGGCTACCCCTCTGAAACCTGGAACAGACTTCTTGGAATTTCCCAGAGCAGCAAACTGGACCTCAGCCCAAACGCTCCACCTTTACTCCACTGAGACCCTGCTCAATGCCACATCTGCTGCTGCTCTCATCTGCACCTGATGCTACTGCAGCAAGAGATACCATTGCCTCTTTTTCGGGGGGGGGGGGGGTGATGAGCTGGAAAGTACTTACAATGCTGGTATGGCCTTTGGCAGCAATTGCAAGTCTGGCCGTGAGCCCTTTGCAGCAATGGTGTAAGGTCAGCATGTCATTTGCTGCGATTGGTGGAGGATGAGTTAATGCTCTGCAGAGATCAGTGGGACATCAGTAATTGGCAGAAGGTTGGTGATCCAATCATATCTCTCATAACAGCTATTATAGATCAGTCATTTGGAGGTCTCTCTATGCCGCTCCCCTTTCCTCTGTGTGTTGAGAAGCTGGTGATTGGGGGATCCCAGGGAATAGCGCACCCAGGAAGTGGTGTGATAACACATTTACCTGAATTGTAACTTCAACTGTAAAAAGTGAGTACGTTCCTAAGATGTCCCAAATGAGCTAGAACAACAAATGCTGATGGGAAAAGGCGCCAAAGAGAGACAAATGCTGAATTAGTCCAAACCAAAAGACCTCCTGATACAACTCAAGAACTGTGTGTAGATCATGCCCGGTAAAAGAAAGAAGGGTGGAATCAGAAATCAGGGAACCAAAATTGGAAAACAGGCCTAAACTGGTGGACAAAATAATGAGGGAACGGGTTATTCTGCCCATCACTGCCTTTTGCTGTCCTGATAGAAAGAGACTTTGAGGGGGAAAATTAGCTACTGACGTGAGATTCATCATCATGGCTGACACCCCCATTTCCTGGGACCTTGATCCTTCCTCATCCTGATCCTTAGTGATGTCCTGACCTGACCAAGGCAGGAACAGAGACACAGAGGAGATCGCCACCTCTACCGGCTCCAGGTGAATCCCAAACGGCACCTGGGGTGAAACAGGATCAGACTTTAACAAACAGCCACAGCTGCTTCAGCCCATCTCAACGAACTTCTTCTCTTTTCCCCAAAAGACAGTAATTGCCCTCTTTGATACCATCAGACACATTTTTTCCTTCTAAAAAAGATCTCCTTCTAAAAGGAGAGGGAACAAAGGGTCTTGTTAAAATGAAAGCCCTAAGACTTCACATTTCTAACACTAACTTTTTCACCTTTTTTTTAAAAACTAAAACAAAACAAAAAGCTACAAGGATTTTGAATGATGAGTTTGCCAAAGTATGAAGCAGGCTGAGGTTTCTCTATGCCTAACCCTGAATCTTCTTTAATATTGGTTGCTGCTGGGCAGTGAGTGGGTTATGTTAACACGCTTAGCCCGCATAAATTGATACAACAGAAGGGCTCTCATGGAATAAACACAGCAGGGGTGTGCAGTGCCATAAAGGAGCTGACAATGTACTGGCATTGATTTAGGACCAGGTGCCACCTCTCTGTCCACTGTCCCTTATGGCTTCTCTAAAGGGAGACTATCCGCTGCCCCGAGGAAATCTGTCTAGTGTAACCTGCTAGGGAACGGCTGTGGCTCCTTCATTGGCACCAGAAAGGGTTAAATCCCACCCCTCACCCACCCCTCACGTGTTAGCACTGCTAGCATGTATTTTGAGCAGGAACAAAATCCTCCCCTGGCTCCTGTGGCCACCTCGGAATTATCTGTCTCCCATGAGCGGCAGGCGCTTTCCACTTCACTTAACCCACCTATTACAAACTAATGACATTTTAAATCTGTGTTACCTGTAAATGAAGTGAAAATCTAAGGAACTCTGGGTATTAAGCTTGATTAACTGGATGGACCTCTCTCTCTCACACACACACACACACACACACACACTGTAGTTGAGCATTACGGCTAGTGTCCCACCCTCCCACTCAGCATGTGCAGTGTTTGCAGAGATGTTCCTGACATCCAGCTCCCCTTGACTTGGTGGTTGCTCGGCACTTCTGGAAATCAGGCTTGTAACCCCCTGAGGGCTTGTGCACTTCATGAAGGGGTCTTTGCCAGGTCCTGACCCCGGATTGCTTGTCCTCTCACTGGACCAGCTGGACCTATACCCATTTTAACTCTCCTACACATAGGCTGCAAACCATCCCATTCCTTTGCCCCCATTTCCAAGCTCAGCCTGATCCTGAGCAAGTGAAGTGAATGGGAGTTTGGCCCATAGGACCTATTCCTGCACCCATTGACATCCATGGAGGTCGTTCCACTGATAACAATGGGAATGGGATCAGGACCACAGTGTGGGAGTCCAATAACCCACTCCCTCATGACACGAAGCATGGTCTTGTGGTTAAGACACTGCACTGGGACTGTAAATTCGTTTCTCTGCTCTGCCGCAGACTTCTTGTGTGACCTTGAGCAAGTCTCTTAATCTGACTGCGCCTCAGTTCCCCATCTGTACAACGAGGGTCATCTTTTCTTTCTGTCTCATCTATTTTGATTGCAAGCTCTCTTGACAGGGGCTGTCTCGTACAATGTGTATATGCAGCACCTAGAGGAATAGAGCCTTCATCTCTATTGGGCAGGCACTGCTGTAACAACATCAAGCAGCTGACCAACAGGGATGTGTCTGCTCCCTGCACTCCAAATGGCTCTCCGGTTTCCATCTGGCTTTAATGGAGTAATGGGCACAGAGCATGAGATGTAGAAACACAGGGCTGACTCCAACATGCCCGTTGCAAAGTGGCACTCAGAGGTCTCTGGAACGGGAGTTCTTGCAGCTGTAGACTAACGACGGCAGCTCCCCAGTGGGCCAGCCAGTCATTTTTGGATGCAGTCAGTTTTAATTCCTCAAGGAACAAAATATAGACTGCAATAGAGTTTGACTAATTGGTATGATTTATTGCTTCTCATCCAACAGGAAAGTGAAAGGAACCCAAACTAACAGGCCTATGGAAGATGGATTCTCTCCTCGTGCCAAGCAGGGTCTCTTCAGAGACACCCAGGAAGTCAGCTTGGAAGCATTCCTGTTCCAGCTTGCCTGTGGCCGCTTGCAAGGAGCAGCCCTGGCCACACCTCAGGAAAGAATTGGGAGGCTCATCTTAGAAGAGACCTCATCTGTCCTACAAGCCCAAATTCCAGCGACAAAGACCCCAGCCTCACCCCTAGGCGAAGGGCGATGTGATGGGCACTGACAGCCCCATAGTCTGTGGCAATCAGGAGGGAGAACAACAAAAGCAGGATGAAGGCCAGACCCACATTAGCATTGTCAACAGGCTGGTCACATTCATTCATTATTAGGCGCACTCCAAAGGATTCAGCAGGGGAGGACGCCGTGGGGATCTGCCCTTTGTCCCTGCTGTTCAGGGATGTGGAGGGAGAGCCCCGCACAGAGCTGAGTTCCACAGCTGGCAGGCAGGGTGAGCTTCCTCTGGTTAATGTGAGGGGGATCTCAGTTCACTCTCTTCTCACTGGTGTGGGGGAGCAGAGCTCGCTCACAGCTGCTGCTCCTCCTGAGCTGGTGTCTCGGGAGCTCCCCCTCCTCTTTCAAATCGGCTTTATCCTCCCAGCGTTCATAAATTAAACTTCCATAGCAGTGGGCCTAAGCTAGAGGCCTGGAAACATGGCCCCATGCTTACAGTGCTACCCTGGGATTGGAGAGACTGGGGTTACTTCCCTTCTCCATCACAAGCTTCCTGTGTGACCTCGACTTTCTCTGTGCCTCAGTTCCCCAGCTGAACAATGGTGTAATAACACGGCCCCGTCTCGTAGGGCTGTAGGGAGGATAAATACATCAAAGTCTGTGATATGCTCCAGCATTATGGTGATGAGCACCCTATAAGCATTTAAGATAGGAAGGGGCAGGATTAGGCCTAAAGGTCTTTGAGTATTACCTACCACATCTTACAGGGGCTTTTTGGTATGGGAAGGAGGCTGGTTCAAAGTGGTTTCTGAACCCCTGCAGTCATGACGTCCTCCACTGATTGGCTTGCTAGGGGTACACTGTGGAGATGTCTACACTGCATGCTAAGCCTGGGCTTTGACTCAGGCTGGAGCTGAACCCCGCTTCCATCCACACAGAAATCAGTCTGACTCAGGTCAGCAAGGTCCTAGGACCCAGCCAGTCCGAGTCCCACTGTCCACTCCCCTATCATTGTGCAGTGTGGACACAGCTCAAACCGCAGAATGCCTGCGTAGTGTCACATGGACGCGTTTGCATGGGTCCAGCAACTGTAAACCCTGGTTTACAATGCAGTGTGGACGCTCAAGTGTGGGCTTGGAAACACTTACAACCTCGGTCCCACAGAGCCAGGTTTAGTGAGCAGTGTAGACACATCCTAAAGTTTCAATCCAGGGAGAAGCTGAACAGCATCTGCTGGGTGTTGGCTGGTCAGCTGGTGAGAGTTAAGCATTCCCAGCACCTTGTAAGGGATGGGTCCAATTGGTCTAATTTCCTATACAAAATGGCTTTACACCCGAAATGCATATTTTTGTTTCACTCAAGTTTTTCCATGCTGGACAAAAGGACATAAACATAAAGTCAACCTGTGGAACTCTTTGCCAGGGGATGCTGTGAAGACCAAAACTATAACAGGATTAAAAAAGAACTAGACAAATTTCTGGAGAATAGGTCAATCAGTGGCTATTAGCCAGGATGGGGAGGGATGCAACACCATGCTCTGAGTGTCCCTAGCCTGTTTGCCAGAAGAATCATAGAATAGAATAATAGAATATCAGGGTTGGAAGGGACCTCAGGAGGTCATCTAGTCCAACCCCCTGCTCAAAGCAGGACCAATTCCCAACTAAATCATCCCAGCCAGGGCTTTGTCAAGCCTGACCTTAAAAACCTCTAAGGAAGGAGATTCCATCATCTCCCTAGGTAACCCATTCCAGTGCTTCACCACCCTCCTAGTGAAAAAGTTTTTCCTAATATCCAACCTAAACCTCCCCCACTGCAACTGGAGACCATTACTCCTTGTTCTGTCATCAGGTACTACTGAGAACAGTCTAGATCCATCCTCTTTGGAATCCCCTTTCAGGTAGTTGAAAGCAGCTATCAAATCCCCCCTCATTCTTCTCTTCTGCAGACTAACCAATCCCAGTTCCCTCAGCCTCTCCTCATAAGTCATGTGCTCCAGCCCCCTAATCATTTTTGTTGCCCTCCACTGGACTATTTCCAATTTGTCCACATCCTTCTTGTAGTGTGGGGCCCAAAACTGGACACAGTACTCTAGATGAGGCCTCACCAATGTCGAATAGAGGGGAGCAATCACGTCCCTCGATCTGCTGGCAATGCCCCTACTAATACAGCCCAAAATGCCGTTAGCCTTCTTGGCAACAAGAGCACACTGTTGACTCATATCCAGCTTCTCATCCACTGTGACCCCTAGGTCCTTTTCTGCAGAACTGCTACCTAGCCATTCGGTCCCTAGTCTGTAACAGTGAATGGGATTCTTCTGTCCTAAGTGCAGGATTCTGCACTTGTCCTTGTTGAACCTCATCAGGTTTCTTTTGGCCCAATCCTCTAATATGTCTAGGTCCCTCTGTATCCTATCTCTACCCTCCAGCGTATCTACCACTCCTCCCAGTTTAGTGTCATCTGCAAACTTGCTGAGAGTGCAATCCATGCCATCCTCCAGATCATTAATGAAGATATTGAACAAAACCGGCCCCAGGACTGACCCTTGGGGCACTCCGCTTGATACCGGATGCCAACTAGACATGGAGCCATTGATCACTACCCGTTGAGCCCGACGATCTAGCCAGCTTTCTATCCACCTTATAGTCCATTCATCCAGCCCATACTTCTTTAACTTGCTGGCAAGAATACTGTGGGAGACCGTATCAAAAGCTTTGCTAAAGTCAAGGAATAACACATCCACTGCTTTCCCCTCCTCCACAGACCCAGTTATCTCCTCATAGAAGGCAATTAGGTTAGTCAGGCATGACTTGCCCTTGGTGAATCCATGCTGACTGTTCTGATCACTTTCCTCTCCTCTAAGTGCTTCAGAATTGATTCCTTGAGGACCTGCTCCATGATTTTTCCAGGGACTGAGGTGAGGCTGACTGGCCTGTAGTTCCCCGGATCCTCCTTCTTCCCTTTTTTAAAGATGGGGACTACATTAGCCTTTTTCCAGTCATCTGGGACCTCCCCTGATCGCCATGAGTTTTCAAAGATAATGGCCAATTGCTCTGCAATCACATCCGCCAACTCCTTTAGCACCCTCGGATGCAGCACATCCGGTCCCATGGACTTGTGCTTGTCCAGTTTTTCTAAATAGTCCTGAACCACTTCTTTCTCCACAGAGGGCTGGTCACCTCCTCCCCATACTGTGCTGCCCATTGCAGCAGTCTGGGAGCTTACCTTGTTCGTGAAGAAAGGCCAAAAATGCATTGAGTACGTTAGCTTTTTCCACATCCTCTGTCACTAAGTTGCCTCCCTCATTCAGTAAGGGGCCCACACTTTCCTTGACTTTCTTCTTGTTGCTAACATACCTGAAGAAACCCTTCTTGTTACTCTTAACATCTCTTGCTAGCTGCAACTCCAAGTGTGATTTGGCCTTCCTGATTTCACTCCTGCATGCCTGAGCAATATTTTTATACTCCTCCCTGGTCATTTGTCCAATCTTCCACTTCTTGTAAGCTTCTTTTTTGTGTTTAAGATCAGCAAGGATTTCACTGTTAAGCCAAGTTGGTCGCCTGCCATATTTACTATTCTTTCTACACATCGGGATGGTTTATTCCTGCAACCTCAATAAGGATTCTTTAAAATACAGCCAGCTCTCCTGGACCCCTTTCCCCCTCATGTTATTCTCCCAGGGGATCCTGCCCACCAGTGCCCTGAAGGAGTCAAAGTCTGCTTTTCTGAAGTTCAGGGTCCATATTCTGCTGCTCTCCTTTCTTCCTTGTGTCAGGATCCTGAACTCGACCATCTCATGGTCACTGCCTCCCAGGTTCCCATCCACTTTTGCTTCCCCTACTAATTCTTCCCGGTTTGTGAGCAGCAGGTCTAGAAGAGCTCTGCGCATAGTTGGTTCCTCCAGCACTTGCACCAGGAAATTGTCCCCAACACTCTCCAAAAACTTCCTGGATTGTCTGTGCACCGCTGTATTGCTCTCCCAGCAGATATCAGGGTGATTAAAGTCTCCCATGAGAACCAGGGCCTGCGATCTAGTAACTTCTGCTAGTTGCCGGAAGAAAGCCTTGTCCACCTCATCCCCCTGGTCTGGTGGTCTATAGCAGACTCCCACCACGACATCACCCTTGTTGCTCACACTTCTAAACTTAATCCAGAGACTCTCAGGTTTTTCTGCAGTTTCATACTGGAGCTCTGAGCAGTCATACTCCTCTCTTACATACAATGCAACTCCCCCACCTTTTCTGCCCTGCCTGTCCTTCCTGAACAGTTTATATCCATCCATGACAGTACTCCAGTCATGTGAGTTATCCCACCAAGTCTCTGTTATTCCAATCACATCATAGTTCCTTGACTGTGCCAGGACTTCCAGTTCTCCCTGCTTGTTTCCCAGGCTTCTTGCATTTGTGTATAGGCACTTAAGATAACTCGCTGATTGTCCTGCTTTCTCAGTCTGAGACAGGAGTCCTCCCCTCTTGCACTCTCCTGCTCGTGCTTCCTCCCGGTATCCCATTTCCCCACTTACCTCAGGGCTTTGGTCTCCTTCCCCCGGTGAACCTAGTTTAAAGTCCTCCTCACTAGGTTAGCCAGCCTGCTTACCTGGCTGGAAATGGGCAACTGGGGATGGATCACTTGATGATTACCTGTTCTGTTCATTCCCTCTGAAGCACTTGGCCTTGACCACTGTCGGAAGACAGGATACTGGGCTATATGGACCATTGGTCTGACCCAGTATGACCATTCTTATGTAAAAATTAATTATAATAATAAAAATGTTTAGTACAGAAACTCCCCCAATATAATGATCTCTCAAGATAGCAACGATGTGAGATAACCTTGGGAAATAATGCATTTTAAAAATCTTGGCCTACTAGGAAACATATTTATATAAGTTTCCATTTCCAGTCACAAATCTAGCATTCTGGAGCAAAGTCACTAAAATATAGTCCAACAAACAAATGTTTATTTAACGTGCCCCTCACTTTTCCTTCCACCGTACCCCACTCGCCGGTGTTGTCCTTGGTCAGTGGAGACTCAGAGTTGCTTTCACGTAAGTACACCTCCCAGGTGGGGGGCAAGAAGGCTCCTTGCTCGTTCCTCCAGCTGCTCACTGTTCGCTCTGGCCACTGTTGTTCATTGTGCCACCATTCACTCCATCGCTCTGTTGCCAATGGCCCTGCGCCATCACCTTCTGCTGCCACCTGCCACTGTGACCTCTGCGAGTTAGTCTCTTGAGGTTCCACCAGCTCTCAGTGATTCAGCTGAGCTCTCAGTGGGGGAACCTCACTGCTAGTGCAGTCTGGGCCGTCTGTTCCACAGAAACACTGTCCCACAGCAGGACTAAGCACTTAGACCGGATTATCAGTGATTTCAGCTGCAGTGGTCACTTAACAAAACAAAAGACTATCTATGGAGCCTAATCAGCTCTGTTTTTAAACAGTGGAGAGGGACAGGTCCCCACCCTCTCTCTTGATGGCCTCAATCAGCACAGGCTAAGTACAGTTCTACTGCCCTTTACTCATATAGTAAGAACAACAACATTTCATTCTCTCCCCCGTCCCCCGCATTCAAGTGATTTGTAACCCAACCCCAGCCAAAATCTATCACTTGGGCAACACAGCTCTGTTTGCTGGATACCTAGGTAGATTAGGTGTGAATGTAAATACAATCTGGTCCTGAAGCCTTTCCCCCCAGCCCCAGCTCATCACTAGCTATCAGGGAGAGCTCATTTAGACTTTGCTTACAAATCATCATTTGAAATTACACCTCTGCCCCGATATAACGCTGTCCTCGGGAGCCAAAAAATCTTACTGCGTTATAGGTGAAACCACGTTATATTGAACTTGCTTTGATCCGCCGGAGTGCGCAGCCCCGCCCCCCCGGAGCGCTGCTTTACCGCGTTATATCCGAATTCATGTTATATTGAGTCGCGTAATATCAGGGTAGAGGTGTATTAGGTTGGCAAACATCACCGAAATGAATGCACTGACATTGTCATAAAAAACAACAGCTGTATAAGGAAGCTAGTCTATGTTCATACTTTTCAAATCTATTATACTTTTTCAGATACACGTATTTTATCATACACTGTATATGCTTTTAAAGTGTGTATTAATGTTTCAATTTCAATTCAAATTTCCAAACAGTCACTAAATTGGCATGTAACTAGTTCACAAAACTGGGGGGGGGGGTGTTGGGGAAATTCAGGGGGGGTGTAGGGAAATCACTGGCCGCGGGGCTTGCTGCGCTCTGGCTGGGCGCAGGGCCCGATTCGGGGGAATCGGCCTAAAGCCAGTCCTGCCCCCCTCCACACACAAATTTGGAATTAAACAATTGTTTTTAAAATCCCATGAAAAACAATTGCCACTTTTCATAGCTCTAGTCAGGCCCCAAGTTACCCTGAGAGCATTTGAATACAAGATTGGGAGGGGGGGGAAATGACCAAGAACTGCACAGAATGAAATTAAACTAAAACACTTAAACTTCACATACAATAAACTCTGCTGAACGCTGGTCACTTTCTTTAAAAGACTAAAAAGGTCTGTTGTAGAGACGGTGGGAGGAGAAGCAGCTAGGAAGAGCCTGAGAGCTTAGCTCTAGAGACAAGCCAGGTTTGAGGTGACCTGGTTGAAGCAGACAGAACCCTGCGGGGGGACTGGCTAGCGGAGCTTATATAAGAATTCTTGAGCAAGTGTCACATACAGGACCTGGGGGGCATGAACTCCCGCTCAGGAAAGGGCAGTCCCTGCAGGAATTTAAACCAAATATCTTTATGACAGAAGTCACTTTATGAAATAGAAGGTGGGGGGGGGGGGAAAGGAGCAACTAATGCAAATAGCTTAAACATAAAGGAGGCAGGTAAGTACTTAGGGAGAAAGAGGATGTGCAGGGTACCATTGCTGATTAGAACAGACTGGAAGATCTCAGAGGTAGATGAGCAGCCTGCTGCCTGGATCATTCCTTATGTTCCTATCAGCATCTGGGAAAGATCTTTCATTTCCCAGCTGGTCCCCCTCCCCCTGGGGCCAGTGTAGAACTGATCCCTATTGTACCATTACTACTTGTATTCTGGTAGCACATAGCAGCTCCTACTGAGATGGCAGCCTCCTTGTGCTAGCACAGTGAGAGACAGACCCTGCCCTGAAGAGATTACAATCTAAATAGATAAGGCAGACAAAGAGGGGATGTTTCCCCCATTTTACGGTTAGGAGTCTAAGGCACAGAGAGATGAAGGGACATCTTGAGGCCACACAGGGAGCCTGTGGTGGAGCTGGGAACTGAACCCAGAGTTCTTGAACTCTGGACTTTAATCACATGACTATCCTCCCTCTCATCTCCTGAATCCCAGCCCAGTGCCCTACCCTCCAGGCCTCCTTTCCTTCCTGAAGTCTATTCTCTAGCCTTGGTTTAAATGATTCAGGATTCCACTGAAATCTATTCCATATCTAGCCCCCTACTCCCAGTCATACCCCAATGTATTACACAACATTCTTCTTCCTTGCTTTGGGCATGCTTCAAAGCCGCGCCCACGCGATTTGTAGACTGCTCGCTGGCTGCCCATTACTCATCATTTAGCCAAGCTATTGAGGGCTCAGGTTTCTAAATTTTTCTTCATACGTTGATCCCCCCACCAGGCCATTCCTTCTTTTAGTTGCCCTTCTCCCAATTCCTCCCAGTTTGTTTCCATTTCCTCCTGGCACGGAGATGCCCAGAACTGAACTCAGCGATCCCTCCATCACCTCCTCAAATGCGGCAATGCAGCTTGCTGAGTGACTATCCTGCGAGGCTGTACGGTGGCATTAATGGAATGAGTGGATTGTGGTTACCCACGTAGATGGCTATCAAGCAGTGCCGCGGGCCCTCTGACTTCCCTTACCACCTAGAAGGCCCGTGTCTTTTGGTTTAGTGCATTCGGCTCATATCACTGCTGGCATCAGACTGCCCTCTCATCACATCCTGGTGGGCATAAATGAAGTGTCAGGCCAAGCTGAGTACCAGCGGTTCACCTCATGCGCCACTTACCTGTCAGAAATGCCATTCTCGGTCCCTTGCTATTTGCCAAGGCTGAAGGCTTGGCTTGAATCTCCCCGGCCACAGCTGGAGAACTCACAGGTAGCCATTAAGAAGGAGGCAGGTGCATTGCTGTGTTTCTTTACAGTCCCTGGGCCGATCAGACACATCAGCATTTACTCTGCATGGAGCTTTCACATGCCAGCTCTTCAACAGAATGACAGAGGTCAGAGATAAGACAACATACCTGTTAACTGGTCCATGGCTGTAGCCAGAATGCATGGATGGGTAGAAACAGCACCAGAAAGACACCCCCCCCCCCCTTCAGCCCACTGGGAATGGCTGGATGGACAGGAGGTCTTTGCCTAACAGTACAGTTGAGAAGAGATAAGGGCTGGTGATGCTTCTGCCTGCAGTGAGCTGGGATACATTATATCCTATATGGGTTACATGAGCAAGGAGAATATCTTGAAACCCCATGATTGATCTAGTCCAGTCATTCTCGGCTAGTGGCCAGCACCAACTGCTTGAGAAGAAAGTGGAAGAAACCCTGCAGTAGGCATTGCGAGATAATCTGCCCCAAGGGAAACTTTCCTCCTGAAGCATATTAGTTAGGGTTTGGCTTATGTCCTGAAGCATGAGGGTTTATATCCCGGACATAATTCTTGGTTTGGTTTTTTAAATCTTTGCTATTGTAACAGGATGTTCTTGTTATCCATAGAAACATGTAATCCTTTTTTGGATCCTACTCCTCACTTGCACTTAATAATATCTTGTGGCAATGAGTTTCACCAGCTAACTATGGGTGGATGAGAAAATTATTTCCTTTCCTCATGTTTAAACTGTCAGCCTGTCATTTTCACTGAATGGCTTCTTGATCTCATAATTCTGGGACTGGAAGCCAGAACCTAGGTTCTATTCCCAGCTTTGCCTGGTGGGTGACCATGGGCAAGTCACTTCACCTCTGTTTGCCCTCACACCCTTTGTCTGTCTTACCTATTTACTCTTTGAGGCAAGGACCGTGTCTCTGTGTTTGTACAGCATGTAGCACAATAGAGCTCTGACCTGAATAAAGTGTCTAGGGTGCTGCTGAAATAGAGATAATTAGAGCTGGTCTAAAACACAGGAAAATAGTTTGTGAACATTTTCATAAAAATATTGTCCCTTTCTTTTATCCAAAACAATTCAAAATTTGAATTGTTGTACCAGCAAATAATTAACAATAATCTGTAGAGCTGGTCCAAAAAACCCCTGAAAAGTAATTTTGATGAAAAATCTCTTGGTCGAAAACTAATTTCTTTCTATGAAAATCTTCATTTCAATGGCATTTCCTGGATTTTTTAAACCAAAAAGACAACTTTTTTTGAGCAAAAAACAAGTAAAAATGACCAAACAATTTTGAAAACCAGTTTTTATTCCTTAAAATGTCTTCTGAAAACCAATTTTTTTTAAAAAGGTTCTTCAAAAATGTACTTATAAAAATTGTGTAAGTTTCTATGAAACCAAAAGAAACATACTTAACATTTCCCATGGATAATATGTGGCATTTTTCAACCAGCTCTAATAATCTTGCTGGAGTAAACAGTCCCAAATAAATAGGCCTCTTCTCAGCATTGGTGCTGAGCACAGCTAATCTTAACTTGATTGCCCTAAAAACAGCACAACATTTCTCCTCACAAGGGAATAGAAAAAGAAGAAATGATTGTTTGACCTTGAAAATCTTTGCTCATTAGAACAAGCTCCTTTCCTACCTCTGTCTCCTATCCCATCCCAATGCTGCCTCCTTGCTTTTCAGGTGTCTTCTTAGGGCATCAAACTGTTGGCCGCTCCCTTGATGGCTGGGGGCAAAGAGCTTGGAAATTTATGCACAACATTAAGTGAGATGCCTTGGTCTCCAACTAGGTTAAATTGCTTTCTATATTTAAATTGCCTGCTAGCTGGTTAGATGTGAGAGGCACAGCTGTGAAATGGATAGTTCCATCCAGTAAACAGAAGAATGTAAATCTTAATGGATTAATCTGTTATAATTAGACGATTTGCCGTGACTTTGACACACAATCCACAAAACCATTTGGTAGGGGCAGCAGAACTGTAGTCCGAGAAGCAGCAAGATGGTAGCTGGCGGGGAGGGGGGGGGCGAGATGCGTGATGCTGGCTCTGAATGTCAAATTGCTTTGGAAAAGAAGCAGCATCCCTCAGAGGTAGGAGCTCACGCACACAAACAAAATTCTCAAATTAAAGATAAGAAAGAAATAAACTGCTGGTAACAATGAACTTGTTCTGCTTTGTTTTTTGTCGGCATTAGCTGGAGATTTCCGCTTGATATCGTCCCTGAAACACTCTGTTGGAATCCCATTAGTTTCCGTTCAGTCCTTTTTATCTAAAGGGCATTACCGTGGATAGCTGCAGCACCGTGGAATGATTAGAACTTCTCAATAAAACTTTGTATGTTTGCCTTTTGTATTCCCCTTGCCCCGAGCCCCCCTTTCCTTTCTTCATGCCATTCAGATCCAGTTCAACGACTCCTTGTCTCCAAAGCGATCCAGAAGAGATGATGGAAATACCTGGGAGGGATGTTGAGAATGAAACCAGAGTGTCTGCCATAGCAGGCAGACCATTGGGAGGCCTGGGGCAATAAGCAGAAGGGGATGACGGGAAGAATCCCTCCGCTGAATACTATTCAGAGAGGACAGGCACAGAGTGGCTCAGGATAGACTGGGATGGCAGTGGATGTCATCATGGCTTTTCTCTACTTTCCAGGGTCCATAGGGGATCCTGGGAAGCAGAGCAGCCTTGAGGCTGCTCTACCTTTACATGGGGGCCAGGCAGGACCCCAAAAGGCCCCAGAACACAAGGGGGCTTATCACCACACCTACCCAACGCATGAGAGCCCAGCACCTGAGACAGAGAACCGAGTGCCTGTGTCATCCTAGCACAGTGTGGGTGCTACTGTAATGCACTTAATAAGAAGCCACTCTCCCCTCACAGTAATTGCCTGTTGCTAAACCTGCTGCTATATTAGAAAAGCTGATTGAGTAAACTGAAGCCAAAGCCTTGCTCTTTTCACAGCGTGAGCCAGGCATTGTATCCCCTACTCCTGCTCCCGGGGGCGTACCCCTGCTTGACACAAAGGGCACCAGCAGTGCTACATTGCCTCTCAGCTGGGAGCCCTGGACCCTCTATGGTCTGCACGTGCCCTGTTATTGACCCCATTGTATACATCTAACTACTTAACAACTGCAATCCAATTACATTCCCTTTCTGAGCTAGCTACAGAGCCATTCCCAGGGAATTACACACTCCTTTGGGGTGGGGGTGGGGGGTTAATGCTGCTAATAGAAAGCTGCGGCTGAGCGCAAGCTGTGCCAAGACCCTCGCTTTCTTTCTTTAATTCATTGCAAACCTCTCTGTTTATTGAGTTGACTCACATATTTGAACACTGACTCAAAAGGGGCCTTCTCCCAGACACTGTATGGCTACGTCTTCACTACCCGCCGATCCGGCGGGTAGCAATCGGTTTATCGGGGATCGACTTACCGCGTCTCGTGAGGACGCGGTAAAATCGATCCCTGATGGCTCTACCGTCGACTCCGGAACTCCACCTCGACAAGAGGCGGTAGCGGAGTCGGCGGCAGCGCGGCAGCGGTCGACTTTCCCGCGTCCTCACCGCCAAGTAAGCCGACCTAAAATACGCAACTTCAGCTACGGTATTCACGTAGCTGAAGTTGCGTATCTTAGGTCGGAAGTCCGCTGTAGTGTAGACCTAGCCTTAATCTGACAAATAATTCCCCTTACACTAAGATATGCATGAAATTCAGGGCAAGCAAGTCCCTTCCCCCCTTAAATTTGCCTACAAAGCTAGGGGAAGATATAAAATATTCTACAGTTAGTTCACATGTGCGCACACCTCACCAGATACACCCCACACGATCCCAAAAGGCAGACGGGGGTTATGTGTGCGCACACACACACAAGTACACAAAGAACCAGAGTCAGACCCGGTGTGAGCAGTTGCAATTCTACCCTTCTTAGCAGGGATGCATGCCCTTAGGTCTGACTCCATTGAACTGAATGGAGAGACACCCATTGAGTTCAGTGGACTTTGGATCAGGCCCGCATGCCTCAGTGGTCCCGGCCTCTGAGCACCAAGAGTCGCATGCGGCACTTGCAGGCTGTCACATACACACCTTCTGATAGATGTGTAGTCACACGCATTCCCACCGCAGCCTAGATACCATGGTGATGGGTGCCCCATGAGCACCCCAGACAGACAGCATGTGGATACCTATGCTCACCCACAGCCTCCGCATGCAGAAGTGTCAAATAATTGCAAGGAAGGTTGTGCTGAGTGTATTTCTAACCCAGCCAGAGTAGAGGAGTCTCTTCTCATGGGATCTACAGCCTAAGGATGTCTTGGAAAGATTCTGGGAAGTGTCTGAAGTTTCAGGTCCAAAACTCCTGAGGTTTTCCCCATCACCTATTCGCTCCTGACATCCAAACAAGTTGGGATTTCCAGCAGCACTTAAATGGGTTGGTCCTTGTCAACACCCAAAAACTGCACCAATTTAATTAAATCAGTTTAGAGACCAGTTTAGTAAAATGGTGCAACCCCTCATTATAGACACTGCAGTTTAACTTGTTATAGCAGTTTAGCTTGTGCCTGGAAGTGCACAAGCTAAATCAAGATAAAGCTCTCAAAAACCGATTTATACCTGTCTACACAAGGGGTTGCTCCCACTTCAATAAACTGCTTTAGTTAAATCGGTGCAAAACTTGTGCATAGGCCAGGCCTTAGGCATCCAACATCTATTTAATTTCAGTGGGTTTTCTCCTTTGAAATCTCAACCTCAAACCTCAAACCTCCTTTGAAATCTCACCCTCTGTACCAGCCCAGTCCTCCACACTGATACTTTGGGGAGACCTCAGTGGGGGGGGGGGGGGGGGGAAGCAGCTGTCTTCCTATTTGCTGGGGTTTCAGGGCCTTAAAAACTGAAAAGCCTCTGCTCAAATTAGGAGCAAGAGTCAAACAAGCAAGGTTCTTAATGAATGCCAAGGAGGAGAGGCGTTTGCATGCCTCTCAGAATTCAAAGTGGTTTTATTATTCTGAAGGGTCCTCCAAAAACTTGTCAGTGTGAGAAGCACAACAACTTGGGTCTTACAGTCAGATCTCATGAATCCCCTTCCCAATGTGAGGTTTGGGCATGATGATTAAAACCGGGCTCTGAGCTGATGAGAAAGAGGAGAGTTTTTTCTCTGCTGGTGGCATGAGGGAATCAAGGCAAAAGGAAGTCCATTGCGGCAGGAAAAGAAGGCTTTGTGTGAGCCCCAAGGCAGGAATAGCCTCTGAAGAAGAGTAAGTGGTAAGAAAAACTGGGACTCGGAAAAGCTGGGTTCAATACCAAGCCCTGCATTACACTCAGTGTATAACCTTAGAAGAAAGTGTTTGGCTTTTCTCCGCTAAAACTCAGCTTTCTAAAAATTACCATAATACATAAAGCCAGTGATGCCATAAAGGGCAGACTGTGCATATATAAAATTCCCTCCATATGGATTTAATTATGTACAGTAATAAGCATTGGAAAGCTTTAATGCATTGTGTGATATACTGTGTGTGTGTGTGTGTACACACGATTGGACATACAGACAGCTACAGCGCTTTAAAGTGTTCTCGGGCACCATAGGGTCCTCCTGTGTTTCTTGACAGTGTCATAGAAATTCCTGTCCGTTCCAACTGAGGAATAAGGAGAGACGGACACAGCTAATCAAGCAAGGAGCCCCAGGAGGGGCGATCCGTTTATTTCAATTGCAATTGGGTTCGAGCTCGTAAGTCAGCAAGAACAAAGAAAACACTTACACCAAAGCATTATATGCAGTTGACTATGATAATCTATCGCTCCATAATTGGTTAAAATTTGCCATCATTAGCATACATAATTAGCAAGCTACATATATCTGCCCCTCTTATGACCCCTTATTGTTCATCTACTTGCTCCCCCCTTGCGTTATTTTGCAAACTAAGCGGTTAGCTATCTACAGGACGCAGGCGCAGAAAGTTCCATTGTCTCCAGGTTTGGAGTTTGGCTACATTTCCTCTCGAAGGAACTTCCTGAGTTAGGACTATGCATAGCTGTGCTATATATCTTCCATGTGTACGTGACAAATTTGCCCCCTGGCAGTTAAGTAGAATAATTGTATATCAACAGCATAAAGCTTTTTCGAACCACACAGGTAGAATATTCTCTACCGATCTGGACGGCTGTGTGCCCCCCATCACAATGGTATCTGTTCATTATGAGAATTTAGGGACAGACCCCTGCATGGGACTAGTGTAGAGCCCTGCAGCGGGACCGGGATCCCCGGGTCCTGCTACCACCATTTTTTTTTCTCCTGCTGATGATAGCTCATCTCAATTGATTGGCCTCTTACAGTTGGCATGGCTACTTCCACCTTTTCATGTTCTCTATATGTATAAATATCTTCTGTCTGTCTGTTCCATTCTATGCATCCGATGAAGTGGGCTGTAGCCCACGAAAGCTTATGCTCAAATAAATTTGTTAGTCTCTAAGGTGCCACAAGTACTCCTGTTCTTTTTGCGGATACAGACTAACATGGCTGCTACTCTGAAAGCTACCACCATAAGAGCTGGAGAGGGACGGGAGCAGGATTAAAAACAGGTCCGCACAGGGCTCTATTTAGGACTACCAAATTATATCAGACCAGCAATTCCAGGTTCTCCCCCTCCCAGGACTTGTACCCAGAGGCACAGGACACAGAAATCCAGTTCTAGTTCTCCTTTCCATGCACTCAGGCTGCTTCGGTGAGCACCAGAGCCCAGTTGTGATCCTTTACTGCCTTATCTTCCCTTGCAGTGAGCAGACTGCCATGCCAGCGCTAAATTCATGACGTCATCCCCATAGGAAATCTCTGCCAGGATTCTTGGGCTGTCTCACAATGCATTTTGGCCTTTCCCCTCAGTCTCTTATTCCAAGTTGATTTCCTTACCCCTCGGGATCATCCCTTTCCCATATTTGAACGGGAAGGATAGAAGCCCTGAACTAGCTCTGAGAAATACCTCCCATCAGACACTCATGGTCCTGACCTTTTGCGGTTGTACACAATTTTATCCCCCCCCCTTCCCCTTGATTTAATTCATTGTTAATTGGCTGTGGTAATTATATTAGGAAGCTGTAATGCAGGACACGGGAGTCCTGTGAACGCCACTAACTGTTACTGGAACGACGCCAGCCAAGGAGTTAATTGAGAGAAATGCAGCAGCTTCTACAGACCAGAGGAGAAAGAGGGGCCTTCTGGGGAAAAGACTGAACTGAGGAAAGTTTCTGCAATTACCTACACAACAACCTGCACTGTGCCAGCTACAGCCCAGAACTCGTTAGCTGCTTCCCTAATTGGATACAGAGATTTAGGGGTACAGTTTGAATTCACTGAGTAAATCCTGGATTTGGGGGTTAGTTAAGATTAGGCAAATAGTCACAATTACAAAGGTGTAGTGTTGCCCAATCTCAATTTCTGGAGTTTCTTTTAATTCCCCAGTTCCTGCAGTCATGTCATTACAGGACAATCTCAGGTCTCTTTGAAACACCAAGAATCTTTCTTCTAGAGCTGGTCAAAGAAAACTTGACAACAGTCTGCCATTAAATACCGCAGTTCCGTCAGAATTGAAAATGGTTCAGGGGAACATTGATTTCCATGAAGTTTTCAAGGGGAAAAAGCTGAAAAAAATCATTTCACTTTTCTTCTTTCATGTTCAGAATGTTAAAACATTTTGTGTCAATAAGATAAAGATGTTTCATTTTGACTTGATTGTTTCAAAATATTTCATTTTGACTTTTATACTAAAATATTTATTTTATATTATATTACATTTCAGATAGAAATGTACACCAATGCGATGGGAAGACTGTCATGAGAAGCGTGAAGAGCAAAGGTCTGGAGCTCCAAGACTTACAAACACACGCTATGGCACCTCTGACCCCATCTAAATGAGAAAAGGAGTCAATAAGAGAAATGAGGTGATATTGCCATTTATATTTTAATATATATGAAATATGATAAAGTCAAAATGAAACTAATTGAAATGCTAGTCAAAACATTTTGACTTTTAGAAATGAAATGTTTTGACGTCATCAAATAAAACTATTCTACGTTATCAAAACAAAGATGGGGTCCTGAACCAAAACGTTTGGAATTTTTGTTTTGCGGAAGAATTTGAAAAATTCAGCTTGTTCCAATTCAGAACAAAAAAAAACCAACAGCAGCTAGTCAATTTCCTAGGACACTGAAATTCTGATGTCCAACCAGCTCCGGTTTCTAGCCAGAGTTGCATAGAAAAACTGGAAAAGTGGCTCCTAAAGACTCACAAAAGAGAAGGCACGTTGAAATATATATTTGTAAGTCTCATTATTTGGGGACGGGGGACGGGGGGGGGGGCTGACTCATGGTTTTTGAACATTTGGGGTTGGCCATACTGAAGGCACAATGAATATTGCACCAAAGGGCACAGTTAGAATCATAGGACTGGAAGGGACCTCGAGAGGTCATCTAGTCCAGTCCCCTGCACTCAAGGCAGGACTAAGTATTACGCCCAGTTGGGCCTGGGGGTGCAGATAGGATGGCTCCTATCCTAGGCTTTATATACTTGGTTGGGTAATATCTGTGACTTGTATCACCGTAGTGTCAGCTGAGATGAGGGTCCCATTGTGTTAGGGAAGAGCCTGAATACAAGCGCTCTACAAGCCTCATATGGGGTGTGTCCACACTACAAGCAGGGGGTATAAATGCAGCACATATAGCCGTACCTGAGTTAGCGTTAATCTAGCTAGCTTGTGCACTGATGCTACACTAGCATGGACTTCAGCAGCATGGATTTCAGCATGGGCTAAGCCCCTCTGTGATTACTCAGGCTTATGCAGCCCGTGCTGCCGTGGCTTCACTGCTATTGGTACTCGCACTAGCTCGATTAAAGCTAGTTCTGGGAAGTCTGCACCCCCTGCAGTCACACACCGCAATTACAGCGTGCATATATCCACAGAGAGACAGGTCCTGCCCCGTGAACTTATAGTCTAAATACACAAAGGGTAGGAAGGGAAACAAACATAGGGAGAAAGAACAGGAGTACTTGTGGCACCTTAGAGACTAACAAATTTATTAGAGCATAAGCTTTCGTGGGCTACAACCCACTTCTTGGAGGGAAGTGGCTTGACCAAAGTCACACATTGAAGCCAGGAATAGGCCCCAGTTGTTCCAATTCCAAGCCCAGTGCACCATCCATTGGGCCACCCTTATTCTCAGGTGCACCGGCTAAAGCGAGCGAGCTAACAACACTGCTTGGAGCTGGGAATGGTGAGGACAAGTCCTTTGCTAGCGTCTTGCATACACAGCTTATTCACTGCCAGAGCTGCGGTGGGGATGGCTCACCCAACCCTGCGCTTTGCTCCAGCCTGTGCTACCATCCCAATAAAAAACTAATTCAACCCATCTTTCAAAACTCCAGCTAATAACACCAGAACTGCACACTCAGCTCTCCCCAAATCCTTTAAATCCCTGGGCCTCCGGAGGCCTTGGGACCTGTACTAGTCCTCTGAGCTCCATTCATAATATTAAAGATAAGCAAAGAAATCGATTCCGCCTCCCCCAGGACCTCATCAGACAAATGATGGCTTCGCCCAGGCATTATCCCCTGGGATTATCCAGAATAGACTCCAGTTAACCTGGCATTAGAGAGACTCCTTCCCCCTAATAAAGTGCCTGCTATGTGCCATCATGCTTAAATCCACAGGCCCCGCTCTGAGCTATAAGCTGCTGCTCTTCCCTTTCGTGACCTGTTTGCTGCATAAAGGCCCTGTTCCCATTGTGGCACTGACTAAATCCACCCAGCTCCCTTCAATTACATTAAGCAGGGGCCATTATGTCCATGGAGCTGTATGTGCCCTATTCCTTCCTCTGATTACAGCTGGCTTATGGGTACAAAGCAATTGAGGGACAGGAGGAGGGGCCTTTCCCATAATAAGACAATGAGATGGAGCCTCTTGTTATTTCCTTCCTCCTCTCCCAGAGTTTACTTTCCCATTGGCCTCTCATCCCATTCAACGGCTCCTGCTTCATGCATCTCCAGACAGGCATGCGAAACAGCCTTTGTCCTGGTGAAATCTTGGCTGGGTTACTTGGCCCCCAGGGCCTGAAAAAAAAAAAAAAAAAAAAAAACAAGCATGTAGAGAGGCAGGACTCGGCTGTGATGACTAGAGAGAGGATGCTGTTGGATACAGACACACCATATGGTTCCACCTGGCTTTCCAGCTCCCAGCCTGACTCCTGCAGCCCATGCCGCCCAGGGGCTAATTCTCAGTGCTAGCCAAGCTCCATTCCAGTACAGGAAATGGGGCACGCAGAAGGGGCACGTTTGTGCCTTCCCACATCATGGAAGTGGCTGGGGGTGGGGGGTGTAGCGGGGTGGACACCCGCTCCTGCCCTGAAGGGCTTGAAACCAGCCCTGAAAGAGGGCTGCAGGGGTTAAAAGCAGCCCTGCTGAGGCCTGCAGCTCTAAAAGCTGGGCTGATTGGGGAAGTGGCTGCAGCTGGGCCACGCCCCAATCTGGCCCCAGCTGGCCTGTATAAAATGGCTGTGAGCAGAGGCCCAGGATAGTCTCTCTCTGTGTTCAGAGAGAGAAGGGCCTGGTTGCAGGGAGCTTAACTAAGTGCCTAGAGTGGAGCAGGGCTGGGGAAAGGCCTTGGGGGCAGGGAAGCCCTAGGCCAGCAACTCCCCAGGCTGCAGGGCCTGGTCCTAGGCCCACCTAGGTATTTGGCTTGCAGGGGGCAGCCCATGGGTAGGCAGAGGCAGCAGGTCTGAACCCCTTTGCCTGTGATGAGTGGCTGATACTGCAGTCTGCCCCAGTGAATGGGGGCTAGATGGAGACTGGGCAGAAGCCAAGACTGAGGTCAAGTGGGGGTAGTGGGTGGGGGTTCCCCAGGGAGGGGAGACCCTAAGACTGAGGGGTTACTGCCAGGGGGCAGCACCCCAAGTACAAGGGCACCAGGGTCCTGGGAGGGATAGGGGGCCACAGGTAAGGCAGATCACCAGCCTGCAGGGGGCGCTCTGGATGCTGGAAGAGCTAATTCCTGATTTAACCAGCAGGAGGTGCCATAGGGGTGAGTCTGCTCCTCTACAGGGGTGTCTCACCACCGCCTGACTTAAGTTAGAGCATCCTCGCAGCAGCTGTAGTTTACACTCAACTGGCCACAGTGCTAAGGCACCACTCCAGGATTTCCAGCAGACAAAGATAGCGAGAACACAAAGGAGCTGCTGCCCTGTGCCCGTCTTCCAGCCATGCCTCTTACATCGGGGATTGTGAGGGACACCACACAGGTGCTATGATTCAAAGGAGCCACCTCCATGCTGGGGGCATTCCTTAGTGACTGATCCACCAACTTGCAGGCTGCTGGCACAGCATCTAGGAGCCATAGGTCAGTGGGGAACAGGGTCCAGGTTCTCCATTAGAGCTGGTCTGTACTAAGCAGTAGTCTACACTGCTGCTGTTCCCCCGGCGGTGTGAATACCCAGACACTCCATACCACACAGCCAACCAAGTCCCGCAGGTGGCACTAATGCCACACATCCCTGGGAGCTCGCTGACCCCAATTCTGTCCCCAACCAATGTGCTGCAGCCGATTGCTGAAGAGGTGCTCGGAGCCCGGCTGGTATCTCTGCACAGTGCCTTTACACCTTTCACTGCCTCATGTGGGAGTGTTTCCATGCCAGGAGCGCAGAGCCTGTACAACCTCCCTATGGGATGTAACGCTGGTTGGCACAGGCCCAAGGAGTGCAAACCAAAACAAGGCTATTGGGAACTTAGCAGCTGCAGCACAGCTGTCTCTTTGTGGGAACGCAAGTTGGCCAGTGCCAAGAGAGCTGGCTATCTGATGCTGGAGGATCCTGGAGAAGAAGTTATTAGTTAATATCTGAGCTAGCCACAGCTGGAGACAGGTGTGCAAGAGATCCAGGAAAAAAGGGAAAGGGCTTGCTATGTATATCAGTTGTCCAAGTGCAGCCGGGATGTGAAATATTGCTCATACCAGCCCCAGGAGATGGAGATGCTCTTCCACTTTGTAACTAAAAGATCTCAGGGAAGCACTGCAGATCACTGAAGCTTGGGCTACATTGGTGAGAGGTTGGCCTGGGAGCTAAGGTACACGGCTGGAACTCAGGAGATCTTAGTCCAGTTCCCAGCTCTGCCACAGCTTCCCTGTGATACCTTGGGCAAGTATTTTAATCTCTCCCTTCCCCACTTCCTATCCCCACTCTGGGATAACAATACTTCCCTTCTCTCACCCTTTGTCTTGTCTATTTAAATGATAAAGATTTTTGGGCCTGCCTTTTACTGTGTGTCCATACAGCACCAAACACAATGGGACCCTATTGCTGGTTGAGGTCTCTGGGTGCTACTGTAACAAATAACAGCATAAGTAAGAGTGACAGAATTTGCCCTATGTAAGTTCTACTTATTCTATATGCCATACCCATCATCATGGCATCTGCGTGGAGCTGCTGTTTACAAGTAACCACAAGTCTTGCTTTTTCTTTAAATCTCTTCAAGGTTTGCAGTCTCTCCCTTCCTTTCCCACTGCTTCCCCTCCTGCCCACAGATGGTGGAGGCTGAGAGACAATTACCATAAGGGAAGCAGTTTGGCGCAATAAGCGATTTTATGAAGTTCTGTTTGTTCTCTGCGCACGTTAGAATCTTTCAGTTTCATCGTCCTCCCGAGATTGGATCTATTTCCTTCCTCATTTGGAGAGGCAGCTGTTGAGCTCACGTGTAATGGGCATGGTGATTTCTAACAAGCACCACAGCCTGGCCTGTGAAGCCCTTTCGCAATTACCTACCTAAAGAAGTGAGCGCTGATTTTTTTTATTTTCCTCTTAAACAAAATGATCTACTTCTTCCATTTGGTCTCTTTAACCCTGCTGCTGCTGGACTTACACAGGGATCATAAAGTAAGCTGCAAGCTGAACTGGTGTGGCCAGGTCAAGTGGGGCCATGTTTTTCTCCCCAAAGAGCTCAGCTGTGGGGCTGGTGGAAACACCTCCCTCAAAAATTCTTCAATGGATTTTTTTTTTTTTTTGACAAAATGACCAGTTCCATGGAAAGTGCCTGTTTGCTTGAAAGTTTTTGATTATTCAAAACAGGACAAGAATGTGTGGGGTGATGTTTTCAGTCAAAAACTATTGGATTTATTTATTTTGGTGGGGGAAAAGGGGTGATGAAATGTTAGAAATTGCTGGTGAAAACTTGAAATTTTCTGTGGGGGAAAAAAACCCTTCTCCTGACCAGCTCTGCTCAGCTCCCAGGGCGCTGAACGGCTGGAAATCAGGCTCTTAGGGGTGTTCTTACTCCTGGGAGGCTATCCAGCACTTTGCAGAATCAAGCCCTCAATAATTCTGCGCCTCGGTTCCTTGTGCATAAAATGGGGAGAATAGTCTGTCCTTCCCCCCCCCCCCCCCCCATAGACTACAAGTTTCCCAGGGCAAGGACGGTCTCTTACTGCAGCACCTGGTCTAATAGCTCTCTGACCTTGGCTGAGGCCTCCAGCTACCATTGCAAGGCAAGCAATGCCAACAGAGTGTGTCCCAGCCCCCTTTTAAAGGGCCTGGGCCCAACTCAGGGGGGAGGGATAACTCAGTGGTTCGAGCATTGGCCTGCTAAACCCAGGGTTGTGAGTTCAATCCTTGAGGGGGCCACTTAGGGATCTGGGGCAAAAATCAGTACTTGGTCCTGCTAGTGAAGGCAGGGGGCTGGACTCGATGACCTTTCGAGGTCCCTTCCAGTTCTATGAGATAGGTATATCTCCATATTAACAAACAAAAAAACACACACAAAAAATACTCTGCCTAGTCACTTCAGCTCAGGCTAACTCCCTCTGAAAGCCCATTCAACACCCTGAAATCCTGTCATAAGAACATAAGAAAGGCCGTACCGGGTCAGACCAAAGGTCCATCTAGCCCAGTATCCTGTCTACCCACAGTGGCCAATGCCAGGTGCCCCAGAGGGAGTGAACCTAACAGGCAATGATCAAGTGATCTCTCTCCTGCCATCCATCTCCACCCTCTGACAGACAGAGGCTAGGGACACCATTCCTTACCCGTCCTGGCTAATAGCCATTAATGGACTTAACCACCATGAATTTATCCAGTTCTCTTTTAAACTCTGTTATAGTCCTAGCCTTCACAACCTCCTCAGGTAAGGAGTTCCACAAGCTGTCCATCTCTGGGCTCTCCCCAGCGGGCACCAGAATCCCATGTCAGCCAAAGAAGAAATAGATATAGCATATGCTCATTGTGCAAAGTCCTTTGGGACTTCCATCGCTGCTGTACATGGCACTAGCCAGTGCCACCCTGCTGAGACCTGTGAGTTAGGATTCGTGGGTTAGACCCCAGCTCTGTTATCAGCTTGCTGCACAGCTTTGGGCCAGTTACTTCCCCTTCGCTGGGCCTCAGTTTCTCCCCTTCCGGAACGTTAGTGGTATTTATCTTTTTGCAAAGCAGTTTGAGGCCTGGGGCTGGAAAAAACACCATGCCCATGCAAAAGGCTATTATTGTGTCTTTAAAATTAAACACAGCACAATGGAAAACAGTTCCTGTGAAGTGAAGCAGCTTGGAATTGTTAATGAGGCAAAAGTATCTGCTCACAGGAAAGCGAGAAGTGTCAAGAGAGCCCCAAGGTGATAACTTATTTAATAGAGAATTAAGAACAGGGGGGAAAGAGGGCACCTGTCTCAGCATGCTGGCTCTGGGGTGCTTATTAAAGTCTAAATGATAACATCAAGTTAATTAGAAGGGGGCAAAGGTGCCATTCCATCTATTTTAAGTACCTCTGCATGTTGCAAAGGTCGTCGGCTGTCACCGGTATTGCCCTCACTGTTTGAGTCAGGCCAAGGCTAAGCGCTCTCCGTGGCAGATGAAATAATCACTGGTTGGATTTTGTTTATTTGATCGAAGGAGCTGCCTCCGTTTGCAGGAAGAGGAATGGATATTTCTCCTTCTTACCTGCAAGAGCAGCTGCATCCAGGGCAGCCATAACAAAGGGATAGCAGAGACCATAGAAAAGAAGGGGTGTTGGCCCTTGGTACTACAGTGATGGGTGTGATATGGCCACCAAAAGAGAGAGGCTGTTCTGTGTGTCAGGCTTTTCATGGGCACTCAAGAAACCTGGGCCCAGGCAAGTCACATGCATCAGATTTTGAAGAACTCAGGGTCCAAATTTCAAAGGCTCAGAACCCACATTTGGAGCTGTGTTTTCAGAGGAGCACAGTTCCCATTTAGGTACCTAAATAAGGGCCAGATTTTTAGAAACATTCAGAACCTGGCAGCTCCCATGGTGACCTTTATGGCCAGATTTTCCATAAAGCCCAGCACCTGATGGGTACACATGTCAAACCTTTTGGAAGGGCTGGCCATCTTTTTCAAGTGCAAAAATGAGATGTGATCTCTCCCCGTGGCCTCAGTTCTCCAGCTGTGAAATGGGGCTAATAATGCTTCCTCCCACCCTTTGTCTTGCCTATTTCGATTGTAAACTGTTCAGAGCAGGGACTATGTCTCCTAATGTGTCTGTGCAGCACCCAGCACAATGGGCCCCAGATCTCAGTTGTGGTCTATAGGTGCTACTGGAATACAAATGCATAACTATAAGCATTGGGGTGGAAATGCATGCTGTGCTCATAAAGAAGACTGGAAGAGAAGACTTCTGTTCTCTCTCTCTCTCTCTCTCTCTCTCTCTCTCTCTCATTTCCCTGCCTTTTAAGAGCTGTATCCAAATGAGAATGGTGAAGGAAGGTTTCTGTTCTTCTAGCCCAGCTGAAGCTGAAACCGGCTGAAAAACGCCAGAGCATTTTCCCTTCACTCGGAGGATTTCTCTGAACTGCAGGGCCTGGCTCAAGCCGTGAAAATTTGAATGAGAGAGAGAGAGAGGAGAGAGAGAAATTACGAGGGAGATTCTCAGTGGACCGCACACTACAAAAGCTTCCATCACCAGAGGGAGAGATTTGAAAAGCTGCCTAAACATTAGCCCGAGATGTGGGAGTCTTATAATAGGATCAGAAGGGACCCCCCAAGGGTCATCTAGTCTAACCCCCTTTTAGCCTTCTTCCAGCTCCCTAGGAGATGAGACTTGGCCAGGGTGGAAGGGAGAGCTGCTCCACACAGCTTGAGTTCCTTCCATTCATGCCTCTCCTCAGAAAGGACTGTTCCAGAAAGTTTTATGCAAATAAAATCCTTTTTTCCATCAGATAAGGTGGCTTCAGTGTAGCTGGAGTTCCTGTGATTTACAGCAGTGTCGGTTATTCAGAAAAAATTCCCACCTCCTTTTTCCTTCCTGTGACACGTCAACTTCCCGTCCCTTCATGCGACATACAGTCCAACCTCATTCTTCCTTGTGACGTCACTTCCCTTCTTCTTGATATGCTGTCTGATATTATTGCCTTTCCTGTGACATCACTTGTCCTCCTGTGACATGGGAGCAGACATCCCTTCCCCTCACATCACATGCTCTTTGTCTGATCAATCTAATGAAATCAATGCTGCCAATTAAAAATAACCTAACCGTGATAAGATCCATGCTCTATAAAACCTGGTAACCCTTCCATCACCAAAGGAAGGGGCTGTGGTCACACCTGCCAATCACCAAAACATACATCAGGAATTTATTGCAAGAGTTTGGCTTAAGACTCACCATCTTTGCCAGGGTGGCTTCACAGTGTTCCATGAATGGCTGAAATACAGCCACTAAAGTGTTCTTCTAAAGGGACTGATAAGCATACGTCCCTTGCCCAAACTCCACTTTACTGCCTGCATATGATCTGATGTCTGTCATTGAGATAGAGCAGTGTTGAAGTCGCCATGGTAGCATCACAGCCACACAGTTAAAAAATAAAATAAAAAAAATCACTCACTTTGTCTCCTGCTGCATCAGGTATGGGGAAAGAAGGAGGGGGGTGTTATATTTCCCCCGTTCTTTTAACAAGAGGGAAGCTGCAAAGTTTCACAAAGGGGGTTATGATGGGCAATTTGGCACCAGGCTCATTACACAAGACAAGGGGTCTGTAGCGAAGCGACGACTCACCGGCGTGGCGCCTCCTGCTGGTCTTCTTGGGAATTAGTTTGTCCAGCACTTAGAGCGCCCTCTGCTGGCCGATGTCTCGCTTGCCTCAGGCCCCTGTGTCCCTTCTGAACCCTGGTGCCCCTTACTTTGGGGTTCTGACCTCTGCAGTACCCCCGCTCTGGGTCTCCCCTCCCAGGGGAACCCCCAACCCTCTAAACCCACCTTGCCTCAGTGGCTACTGCCAGTCATCATCTAGCCCCCTTTCCCTGGGGCAGACTGTAGTCTGTAATGGCCACTCATCATCGGCAAGGGGGTAGGACCTGCTGCCTTTGCCTATTGCCAGGCTGCCCTTCTGCAGCCCCAGTACCTTCATAGGCCTTCAACAAGGCTTGCAGCCTGGGGGTTTACCACGGCTAGAGCTCCCCAGCTCCCTTTGCCCTTCTCCAGCACTGCCTCAGGTACCTTGCTCCCAGGCAGCTAGCCCTTCCCACTCCAGGACTAGAGTAAGGGCACGTCTTCACTACCTGCCGGATTGGTGGGTAGCGATCGATCTATCGGGGATCAATTTATCGCGTCTACTGTAGACGCGATAAAATCGATCCCCGATCACTCTGCCGTCAACTCCGGAACTCCACCGCAGCGAGAGGTGGAAGTGGAGTTGACGGGCAGGGCCGGCTCCAGGCACTAGCTTACCAAGCAGGTGCTTGGGGCGGCCACTTCGGAGAGGGGCGGCACGTCCAGCTGTTCGGCGGCTATTCGGCAGACGGTCCCTCACTCCTGCTTGGAGCGAAGGACCTCCCGCTGAATTGCCGCCGCAGATCGCGATCGCGGCCTTTTTTTTGTTTTGTTTTGTTTTGTTTTTTTGTTTGGCTGCTTGGGGCGGCCAAAACCCTGGAGCCGGCCCTGTCGACGGGGTAGCGGCAGCGGTTGACTCGCTGCCGTCCTCACAGCCAGGTAAGTCGAGCTAAAATACGCAACTTCAGCTATGCTATTCGCGTAGCTGAAGTTACGTATCTTAGGTCGACACCCCCCCCCCCCCCCCCCCTGTAGACCTAGCCTAAGACTCCCCTGCCTTCTGGCCCTGCAGCTCTTTTATAGGGCCTAGCCTGGCCCTGATTGGCTGTCTCCCAGCCTTTTCCTATTGGCTCCCCGGGACAGCCCTTTCCCAGGGCTGTTTTTAATCCCTTCAGGGCCGGAGCGGGGTGATGACCCCGCTACAGGGTCATTGAATAAAATTAAAAGGTGGCACACCCAAAACAAATAAAAACTGCGGAACTCGCTGCCACAGGAAGTCACTGAAGCCAAGAACTTAAGAGTCAAAGAGGAATTGGACATTTCTATGGAAAAGAATATCCAGGGTTATCAGGACTGATAACAAAAATATCAGCAGGGATCTTAAAACTCATGCTTAGGGCTGAAGCCAACTTTTAACTCTGAGAGATCACTATGAGACTTCTGTGGGGGGCAGATTACCCCACATCTGCTTTGTTTCTTGTATGTGGCCACTGTCAGAGACAGGACACTGGACTAGATTGGCCATGGGTCAGACCCTATGTTCCGATACTTCCCTAGCAGCTAGAATGGGTGCCTTCCAACCCTGCTCTTTGTGACATCAGAGGAACACTCCCTTCAGTTTATCTCAGCTGCATCAGGCAGTCCGCACTTTGTTCCTCATGCCGACTCCCTGCTTTGACAAAAAGCAGTTTGTTTAAGAAGAGAAGCTTAGCAAGGCTTCGGGGGATATTGCCAGGATTTTTCATCCTAAACCTACTGCCGTCAGCCCCACAACAAATATGTTCCGCCTAGAAGCTACAATGCATTCAGCGGCACAGTAGGTATGGGCTACCTGAGTGGAACTAGCACATTCATCAATACAGCAGATAAAGTCTTATCTCGGATATAAATATTTAGCAGCGCCGGTACAACCTGTGTGGCTGGAACTGAGTCAGAGAAGGTATAATTACACCTACATGCATGGGGGTTGTTCAGCTGCACAACAGATACATTCCACCTGGCTGAATGGGGAATGCTTGGCAGCACTGCTGGTGGGTAGTACCTAGTGGTACTCAGAATAGCCAGCAGCACAGAGGGGGGTGCATGACTTAGATACCCTAGAACAGTGCTTCTCAAAGCCGGTCTGCCGCTCGTTCAGGGAAAGCCCCTGGCGGGTCCGGGCTGGTTTGTTTACCTGCCACATCCGCAGGTTCGGCCGATCGCGGCTCCCACTGGCCGCGGTTTGCCACTCCAGGCCAGTGGGGGGCTGCGGGAAGAGCAGCCAGCACATCCCTCGGCCTGCGCCTCTTCCCGCAGCCCCCATTGGCCTGGAGCGGCGAACAGCGGCCAGTGGGAGCTGCGATTGGCCGAACTTGCGGACGTGGCAGGTTAAACAAACTGGCCCGGACCCGCCAGGGGCTTTCTCTGAACAAGCTGCGGCCCGACTTTGAGAAGCACTGATCTAGAATGTTTGACGGCACAGAGGTGTCTCCCAACTGGAGCATTCAGACAACATAGTGGGTTCAAGCCACTTGGTGTTGGAACTATTAATATTAGATATTATTAATATGGGAGGCAAGACACTAATTTAACCATAAATTCCTTTCAGTCCAAAGGCCAAATGGCATGCTATACAATAGCTCTAAACATGCCTAACAGCTTAAACATAAGCAGTCACTACATCCAATACAGTAATATAATATTCTTAAGCATGTGATCAGTACACTTACAATTAGGCCAGACCTGGGGAAAACCCTGTCATCCTGGTGTGCGCCAGTATGATCAGATAGGGTTTGACTAAGCACCCTCAAAGTCATAACTCTTTTTAGAGCCTTTAACTAACGAATGATGTCATTGCTAATTACTGACTTCAGCTACAAACCAATTTGAGACAATTCACCCCTAGTTTCCATCTTAATCCAGATAAAAACCACATTCTCTTTCCTTCCCAAGGCCTTTCCTCCCCTACTGGTTGCTGTCCAACAGTTTTTCCGTTGCGCCTGGGTTCACATAGGCTTTACTTTTAAGAGAACATTGGTAGGTGGGGTGGGAAGGTCCATGTTGGCTCCTTTTGTCTTATTTAAAAAGGCCTGAAGTCACCTCAGAGACCTTCTTTTTCAAACCTTCCCCTTATCTCAATTATGTGAGCCAGGCATCCTCCCTACTCCATCCCTTCTGGCTTGATCACTCATTATTTTCAAGGCCTTCTTTCACTTACTAATCAGGGTCTTTATTTACAACACATAGCACCAAACTTAAGCTAACCAGTTCTTTAATTTCATATTTCGCCTGCACTCGGGCATATGGAATGTTTCACAGCAGCCAGTCAGTCAAGACTAAAAACCCAGTGACATTGGCTTCCTTGGCCTCATCTTCCTTTTGGAACAATGAAGATTTCAGCATCTTGCCTGGCACTTTGAAAGGACGGGGTGGTATCTCATGTTATGGGAGTCGCAGGGATATCTGAAGGGGGCACATCCCTTTTGTTTGGAAAGCTGCATAAAACCAATGACATTATCTGGCAGGACGAAAGGGAAGGGGAAAGCCTCACCATGGCTCAGTCAGGCCTCCCCTTGTGAGAGGAGCTTGCTTTGAACAGCTGGATGGATGGTCCATAACGTTAACACCAGTTTACTTCCTCAGCTTCCCTTCCACACTAGCTGCAAGCTGCCTTTGATGTGCTACACAAAAACCCCAGCACGTTGTGCCATTGAGTTACAAGCACGTCCCAGCACAGCACCTACCAGCCCCCGCCAGGAAACCACTGCCATGCTGCCAGAGTAATTGAAATAGCGCAGCTCAGAGAGTTGCTAACGGGGGCCATGGGAGTCACTATGTTGAGGAGGAACCTGCCAAGTACGGGAGATGTGTTTGCCAGATCTCAGGGGCTGCACGCTGAGCCGGGCTCCAACACGGAGAGCAGCGCCGCTCAGACAATTAGCACCCTGGCTTGAGATCTTTGTTCAGCAACCCAAGGCCGTGCTCTCTGTTTAGGAAAAAAAAAAACTCAGTGAGTTTGCAACCTCCTGAACTACTTTGAAGTGAGAAATACAGCCCTGCGGGAACAAGCCTCTCTCGGCAGCAATGCCATCTCAGGAGCAAAGAAACCCAAGATCACTTTTTTATCACATGAGAAAGGAAAAGGGCCGAGTACTGCAGTGTCCATTGACCTCACTGAAAATCAAGGGTGTTCATCGCCTATTGGAAGTGGGGGTCAAAGTTCCCAAACGCTGCTCAGCCCAAGTGATTGCAATCTCTTGGGGCAGGGACCACCCCTTTGCTCTGAGGTTGTACAGCACCTGGTTCATGACTGGGGCTCCTAGGCACGACCACCATCTATGCAAGAAGACTCCAGGATTGTCTCTCTGAAGCCTAGACTAGCTGTTGAATCAGTGTGAAGCATAATTGGAAGCTTTTTTTTTGTTTAAAATAGGACTAGGCTCAGTCATCACTGGGCCCTGGAAGAACCAGATGGAACAGAGGCGAGAGGTTCTGGGGTGGTTGGAACGTGACAGCTGAGCAGAGGAAGTGGGGTCTGGAGAAGTCATGGTTTGTGCCTTTTGTGCTTCTTCATGTTGGATGGAGAAGGCCAGAAAAAGTCAAGGATGGGTTTAGATTTTTTCTATTAGAAAACAAGACTCTATGGAGGACCAAATTCAATAGGGTTATGACATCAGAGAAGCCATGCAAGTGAAATTCAATTAACCAAGAGAGGGAGTGATTCTTGACTCCAGCTCCTTTAACCCTTATGTTTCCTGGTGATTATCTCTTTAACACTAATGCCTTAGAGACTCTTAAGGGAAAGATATCCTTGTTAAAGACGTGCTTAGGGACTGAGAGAGCTCTCAGTCCATATTTCCAGCTAAGACCCTCTGCAAAAGATAGCATAGGAGAGTGCACTCACCGATAGCATACTCCCTCGTGGCTGGGCGTTGGCATAGTAGGCTTTTCTCCATCTGGCTCCCTCTGCTGACAGCTGTTCCCGCCTTGCAGTGGTCTCTCTTCCCATAACTCAGCCCTCTGGCAGAGTCACGATTCAGTCCCATCCCTAGTCTCACAACTAAAAGTCCAAATGTTCTTTTTAAAAGGGGCTTCAGCCCAGATTCTAGGCCCCATGGTCATCACACCCTTCTCTCAGGGCTCTCCATTAACTTTGTCCCCCTCTCAGGGCCCCACATGACCAGCTAACAGGGGAACCCAGCCCCCTCCACTGGGCTCCAATCAAAGGACCCCAGGACAGGCACCCAAGGTTCATACCACCAGACTTCTTCCTATTGGGCCTTTCTCAAGCCCTCTCCCCCACAACCGCTCTAGGTTCACCCAACTGTCAGTGTTGAGACTCACAGAGCCCTCCCCTGGAATCTCCCAATAAAATCACAAACCAACAAGTGTATTTAAACCTACTGCCACCCTCCTTGGGCTTGACCTTGCATCCCTCTCCAGCTTCCCCTCCTCTATTCCCCAGTTAAACACCTCCCGGGTTTCTCCCTAGCAGTTCAGCCCCTGCTCTCTTTTCAGGGCAAATCACCAGAGCCTGCTCCACCCTAGATCATTTCAGAAAAATTTGGGGGGGAAGGGGAGGGCACAGGGGCAGGGCACAGCTCAAAGTTGCATTAACATAGAGAATATTATATGTGATTATATTACATCCTGCAAGGTCAGCTGGGGGGCACCCAAAATATGGACATAATGGAGAAGATAGGCCTATGAAAAGTCTGGGTGGGGCAATTGCCCCCCTTGTTCTATAGTAAATGACATCACTACACCCTGGCTGCTTGCCAGCCTTCTCTACTCCAGCAAGGACCCCATGACTAGCAACTCTCCATCTGTCTATCCCCCAGTCTTTCTCCTTGACCCACTCTCATCCCCAACAGTGCTTGCAAGGTTCCTCTCATTTTCCCTCCAGCCCCATTTCTGTGCCACTCTTTCCCTGTGTATAGTCCTCTCTCAGCCCCTTCCCAGCTGGGCTTCATCTTCAATTAAGCAGCTGTGTGTTTGTTAGTTGGCCTGCAGGCTCACTTTAACCCTTTCATCGCTTGTGTAGGGAATACACCCCACCACTGATCGAGATGACCATACTGGCTCAGCCCAAGAAGTTGCAAGCAGCTCTGCAGTGGGCAGATATGGAATAACCTGCCTCTAAGAGAAGTTTCTTTCTGACCCCCCTCTGTTAGGGGTGACAGGTTTCAGGGTGGTAGCCATGTTAGTCTGTATCAGCAAAAACAAAGAGGAGTCCTTGTGACACCTTAGAGACTAACAAATTCATGCCTGGAAGCATCAGGGTTGATATTCCCTTCCAAAACTTGGATATTATTTTGAACAAGGCTTGACATTCCTGATATTTCTAGGGTTAAAAAAAAAACAAGCAGGGGAAAAATTCAGATTCCCCCAAAAGAAGACCCAATCCAAGTTGTTTTTCCTTTTGAAAATCAGCTTTAAGGGCAAAATCCTTCAGTCCTTTCTGAGGCCCAAGTCCTGCTGATTTAATTGGAGTTTAGCCAGCAAAAGGCACACAAACTTTGGCCCTAAACACCCCACATGCCAGGCATTCAATTACTCCCTCTCCCCCGTCCTCTGGAGTCCTGGATAGCTGTTGATATTTTTCAGCACCAAACTGCTTAGCACATCTGGCTTTCTGTTTACAGTGCCTGTCATTCTCTTAGCTGTTATAGGAGTGAATATATTAAAGAGCAGTCTGGGTTTGCAAAGTGACTTCTGCAAGAGATGTGACATATTTATCTTCCCCTTGGCAACTTCCACATCAAATTTGTTTAGTTTTAAAAATTTCAAAGGGGACATTTATTTCTCCCCACTAAATTTTCTGGCTCCAACTCACTCCTGGAAAACTGAGCTGTGCTCTTCTTGCTCTGCTCTCTGTATCATCCCTGACCATGAAGATGAGGGTGGGGGAAGAGAATCAGAATTTAGCGGGTAACTGGGTTAATGCAATTGAATCCTGCTTGCTCTGCTGAGAGTGGTAGCTACTGGTTTTGTCAGTAACCGAAGCATATGTGACACATATGGCTCAAATAGTGAGACGCAGTGTGGTCCAAAGAGTTGAGCACTGGTCGGAGAGTCAGAAATAAAGATCTGTTCCTGGCTCCGCCACTGGCTTGTTGGGTGATCTTGGGTGAGTCATTTTATCCCTCTCCCCCCCCCGATTTGTTTTGTTTATTTAGCCTGTAAGTGCTTTGGGGGCAGGCACTGCTGTCTCTTTCTATGGGTGCATCTATGCTGCAGCTGGAGGTGTAATTCCCAGTGTGGGTAGATGCACATGCTTTAGCTCTGCGCAGGCCATCTACTGGAGTACGTACCTAGGATCTCAGATGGGTTTGTACTCTGGCAGCTTGCTTGAGCCGCCATCTGTGCCAAAGTGGCCACGCGGCTAAGTTGGCTTGTCGACATGTATCCAAGCTGGGAATTACACCTCCCTGCTGTAGTGCAGCGATACGATGTGTATGTGCAGCTCACAGCACAGGGGAGCCCTGATCTGTAACACGGATACTGGCATCCAAGAAATGATCAGTTTCACTTTTTGTTCCTTAGAGGAGGGGCTGTGCAGTGCTTGCTGCTTACTGTTCACAAGGGGATCCTGTCACCTACCTTCATTCCACGCAGCACATCAAACACAGCACTCGGTGCTGAGGGACTGATGCTGAGCAGCTGCAAAGTCCCTTGAAGTCAACTTTAGGGTTACCATATTTCAGCAAGCAAAAAAGAGGACGGGAGGAGCCCCGCCCTAGCCCCGCCCCTGCCCCCCCACTTCCTGCCCCCCTCAGAACCCCCAACCCTCCCCCCGTTCCTTATCCCCTGACTGCCCCCTCCTGGGACCCCTGCCCCTAACTGCCCCCCAGGACTCCACCCCCTACCTAAGCCTCCCTGCCTCTTGTCCCCTGACTGCCCCCTCCTGAGACCCTCCCCCCATCCTAACTGGCCCCCTAGGATCCTACCCCCTACCTGTACCCTGATTGCCCCAACCCTTATCCACACCCCCACCCCCAGACAGACCCCTGGGACTCCCACGCCCCATCCAACCACTCCCCACCCCCTGACAGCCCCCCCCCAGAACTCCCAACCCATCTAAACCCCTCTGCTCCCTGTC
>NW_020664404.1:9622293-9661654 GCF_002925995.2 Terrapene triunguis | reverse complement strand
GGAGTAGGGACAGGCTCATGGGATTTTAAAAGCTTGGCTGTTTTCTTTAATTCCTTAAAGTGTCACCCTGTAGATACAGCCCTTGAAAACCAGCTCAGCTTAGAGAAACCTTACTGTCCCCGTAGATATGCTGAGCCTCATTTGTAACTCCATCTGACTCCACCTCTTGCCTCTATTGGCATGTATGCATGGCACAAAGCACCCCCATGCTCACACTTCCATGCTCTCCAGCCTGCCCCTTTCTCTCTTCCCAGGAGATGCCATGACACATACCTCCGAGAAGCAGAGACTGTGCTCTTTGGATTTGTTTAGCTTCGGTCCATGTTCCTGTGGAGGAGAGAGAACAAGTCAGGAGGTCTTGCCAAAGGTCTCAGGGTTTCAAGCAACCTGAAATCAGACCTGGTAGCCAACTATCATTACCCCCATTTTATAGATGGGGAAACGGAGGCAGAAAGAGCTAAAGTGACTTGCCCAGGATCACACATTAAGTTTGTGGCAGAGGAGAACAGAGCACAGGAGCCACTATATTACATTCCTTCACAGAACTGGAAATAGAACCCAGGAGTCCTGACTCCCAGGCACTTGCTTTAAGTAATAGACCATCCATGCTGCACCATGGCCAGGGACAGCGCTTCCATTTAGGCGACCTAGGCGGTCGCCTAGGGCAGCAGGATTTAGGGGGCAGCAATTCTGTGGCGGGGGGTCCTTCCGCGCTCCGGGTCTTCGGCAGCAATTCTGCAGCGGGGGGTCCTTCCACGCTCCGGGACCCGCCGCCAAAGTGCCCCGAAGACCGGGAGCGTGGAAGGACCCCCCACCTAGGGCGGCAAAAACCCTGGCACCGCTCCTGATCGTGGACAGACTGTGCTTGGTCAGAGATTAACACCTGTAACCGCCATGGAACATCACTGGTCACTCCTCACAGTCTGCGACAGAATAAAGAGGGTGTGAGGAACCATCTTTGTCAGGCAATTCCAGAGCAAGCTTCCTCCTTCTTGTCATTTCTCTTCAATCTCCAAAAAAAGCAGTAAGATCTACCTCTGGTGTTACGTTGCGGGTGAGACAAATCATTCCCTTTAGCTGGTAAGAAAGGAATGTGCTGGCCTGTTCTGTACCCTGGGTTCTAAAGACCTGACTCATTCCACCAGCCCCGCTCAAACAAGCTGTCCCTCCGGAGCACACTAAGCCCAATTTCATTGGAGCTGAACTTTTGTCGTTTTCCACTGTCCTTGCAGAGCCGGCCTACAAGGGCATCCCGAATTGTTTTTATTCTGATCACAGGCCTGCAATTACCAAGCTTCCACATTTGCATGGGGCATTTGAAGGCAGTTCAGAGTGTGTGTCTGGTGTTGAAACATTAAGTCTCTCTGTGTGCTCTGCGTACGCTGGGGCTGCCAGAAAAGCTTTGAGAAGGAGAGAAGAAAGAAAATTCTCATCCCTCGCTCCCTGGGCTGCTTAGCCTCTCTGCTGGACTCCTGCCTAGATCTGGGCAGATAGTGCAAACAAAATAAATCTGCAAATATTCATTCGACTTCTGCAAACTCGATTGACTACGTGTTCCTTGCATGAAAGTCTTCAAGCAGATGAATCCAGATATCATTATTATTTTTTATATGGCAATACAGCTACCAGGCCCCACCCGGGTTGGGGGCCCCACTATGTTAGGTGCCATACAAACATCTAGCAAGAGACAGTCCCTGCTCTGAGGAACTCACGGCACAAACACTCATGATGTAAAATTTCACACACAGGGTACGTCCACACTGCAATTAAAAAACTGCGGCTGGCCTGTGCCAGCTGACAGGTTTGTAGGGCTCGGGCTGTGGGTCCGTTTAATTGCAGTGTAGATGTCCAGGCTCGGGCTGGAGCCCAGGCTCTAGGACCCCGCAAGGTGGGAGGGTCACAGAGCTCAGCTGCAGCCCACGCCAAATCATCTACACCTCAAATAAACAGAGACACAGACTGAGCCCTGCAAGCCCGAGTCGGCTGGCACAGGCCAGCCGTGTCTAATTGCAGTGTAGACATACCCTTTGGGAGGAAATTCTGAATTTGCATCAGGATGGGCTAGTTATCTAAGGGCCTGTCTTCCCAGTGTTATCTTGAGGTAAACCAATTTCCATCCACACACACGTATCTCTAGCTTAAGATAAGTGTTGCTTTCAACTGAGGCTTGCTGGCTTGTTGGATGGGGGCTGGAGTTCGAGCGCTGCAGATGCTAGAGCTAGTGCAACTCGAGCGTTGTTTGCTGTGTGGCCACTCGCACTTGAGAGGTGTTAACTCAAGTGTTGATAGCTCAAGCTAACCCTGCAGTGAAGACAAACCTGGAGAGGAGACCTTGCCTTCACTGGAATGCCGGGTTGTGTTAGAACACATCCTTGACGAGTCATGTTCACTGACATGCCGTCAAACATGACTTTGCTGGGACTACTGCATTCAGCATTGTGTTATGGGCGAACCCTCCTGAAACTATATATAGGCTCAATCCCTGACGTGGTATTAAACACAGAGGCCCCTGTGGACCCTGACTGCAAGATGTGTTTAACATTGTGTTGGTTAACGTGACTCCTGATGGCTGTGTTCTGATATCACCTACATTTCTAGTGAAGACAAACCCCACATCAGAATCCAGCCAGGGAGCAGAAGCAGTTCAATGTAGCTTAGGAGCGAATGGCGCTTGTTGCATGCTGCAGGGGAGGGGCTGTGGGGATGGGGAAATAGCCCTGAGAAGAGTTCAGATTCTGTATCAGGTGGGTTGCCCCTACAGACTATTTTATGCCTGGTCTCCCACCAGCAACAGCCCCGACTCAGCCATTATGGGCCAGCACAAGCACAGACAAGGACAAGTTGGGGTTTGCACGAACTGAGCTAACTGGTGGTGATTCCAGTTACAAGTTTCCATGGCTTCGGAGGCCTGAGCTAAAAACTGGAGCATAAGTACCTAGAGGCCACTGCCGCTGCTTGTGCTGCACTTGGGTTTGGCAGCGGTGCAGCTACTCCGACTTCAGGCCATCAGGGCTACTCCAGAGTGTACACAAGCCTAATTATCCTTCCATTTTGTGTCAGTCTGAAAGGGGCTGTGGGTTTTGCCCAGTTCCAACCACTGGTTCTAAGCCTGCGGACTGGCCAATCATACATAAGCCATGCTCTCCCATGAAACTCTTGTGAGAGAGATCTGAGAAAGGTAAGCTGAGGGAGGGGAATAAGCCTCTGAAAGGAGCAGGTACAGTTCAAGAACAAAAGCACTAACAAGAAGCTCTCCCAATCTCGCTACAATAGGCCTTTTAGTGCTGGAGATGGCCATAAAAGCACTGAAGTCTCTCAATGTGAAGTGAGATGGGGCCATTAGACTCATCTCTTCCTTTCATCCTTTTGCGGCTCAAACAGAGTTAAAGGGGAAGTGGACAGACTCAGGAAAGTGGGATTTGTACTATCGAGTGAGTTGCTGGGGCACGGAATTTTCATTCACACTTCAGAGCCCACAGTGCTCCCAGGGAGGCCACCACTGCACAATGGTCAAGCGCACGCACACCCACAAATACACACGAGGACACACACATGGGGCTATCGCTGCTCATCCAAGAAAAACTTTTACAGAATTTCAAAAAATACAAGCTAACTTTTTCTTTTCATTTTCTTGCCCGGTGTCAGATAGTGAGTCAGTAGCAGACCTAGACCTGAATCCCAGGAGTGCTTTCTAGTCCCCTGGCTCTCACCGACAGAGCACACCTTAATTCTTGACAAAGTAGTACGACCTGCAAAGCTAAGTGCATATTTCTCTTCTCAGCTACACTGGTGTAAATGTGAGTAACCCCAGTAAGGTCAATGTTGGTGTAACTGCACTGGGCTTAGTTCTACTCTCACTTGCATTAGTGTAAATCTGGAGTAACTCTGGTGAAGTCAATGGAGTCACACCAGTGTACATGATAGGAGAATTAGGCCTAATGACTTTAATGGAGATACTCCTGATTTACCCAGCGGGTTGAATCCAGACTTGCTCACTCGGGGTCAGATTCTGATCTCACCCAGGTATTCATCAGGAACAACTCCACTGACTTCCATGGAGCTATTCCTGATTTACAAAGGAGTGACTGAGCCTGATTTTGGAGTAAATCCAGTGTCACACCCCTGTAGTCAGTAGAGTAACACAGGCCAAGTCCTCTGCTGGTATATTTGGGGCAGCTTGACTGAAGCCAATGGAGCTGTGCCTGTTTTCACAAGTAGAGAACATGACCCTCCTCACAGTATAGAGGATCAGAACCAGGCCCTGTGTGTTACTCAGTTTTTACTCAGGTATCACTCCTATTACAGTTGTGCTAATAATGGGTGTTTTGGTTCTCTGGCAATTCTGAAAAAAATCAAGAAAAACTGTTCCAGGGCAAACCGAAAATGAATTTTTCAAAAAATGTCATCAAGTCGAAAAACAAAAATAAATGTCAGGTTGAATGGAATGTTTTGTTTTGACAAAATCACAATGTTTTGGGTTCTGGACCATTTTTAAATATCTGGAGGTTTTTTCCAATAAAATTACAGGATATTTTGAAGCACAAAGTTGTTCTGAACCCCCCCCCCCAAAAAAAATTGAAATATTTTGTTTCATAAAATGTCAAAATGAAACATTTTGATTTTTTCTGATTTTTTTATGGTGTTTTTCAACCAAAACTTGGTTGGATCCAACTCCAATTCCCAACCAAATCTGCATTCTTCACTGAACAAAAGTTACAGCGAAAACATTTTACGCAGCTCTCTTCCCACTGAGTTCTCCCTGAGTAGCAACTGAGCTCAGGGTCTGACCTAGTGGAGTTCACTGGGTTTACTACAAGCAAAACTAGTCCACTAGTAATTGACTCCAGCAATATACCGCCACACCACCACCACCACCAGCACTTCCATCATCAGGTGGCAAATGGAGCAGAAGATGCGGTAACGCTGATAACAACATTGTTTTTCCCTTTCTTCCCACTTAGAAGAAGAACAATTCTGCCAAGCGTATCTCACAATGAAAAGTGAGCCAAGTGCCCACCAAGGCGGCGGCGGGGCCCTGATGTGCCGCAATTCTAGCATGAAATTGAGCTGCTGATTGTCTCACGGAGTGGTAACTAGAAAACATAAGATGTAATTACTCAAGCATGCCGGATCTAATTAGAGGCTGCCCAAGGGTGACATTGCTGCCTTCACGTGTGCTCGCCAGCCTGAAGGAGAAGAAGAGACTTACTTTGTTTCTGCAGAGGTGGACAGAGAATCATCCTCCGGTTGGGACTGTGAGTAGGAGATGCCCGTCTATCTAGCTAGCTCTTCGGGGCAGGGACCATGTCTTTCTATGTGTTTGTACAGTCCCCAGAGCAGATCAGGGCCTCTGGGCATTATCATCTGATAAACATTAAAAGACAGGGGCCAGCGAAGTGATTCCAATAGCTCTCTGTACACCACCCCGATCAGGGTGGTAGCTTGATGCTTCCCCTGCCTTCAGCAACGCCGCTTCAGGTGCAGGGATGAGGGGAGCAGTAATTTCCGGGTGGGTCGGAGGCTTCATCTAGACTAGGATTGAAGGTTATTGGATGGAGTTAGCTATCTCGATCCCAACACCTTCTAAAACTCTAGACCAGACGAGGTAAATTGTACTACAGCACGTGCTAAACGGGTTGAGTTAAAGCCTTGCTATAGTGCAGTTTACCTTGTCGTCACTAGAGTTTTAGAAAGTGTTGGATCAAGCTAGCTAACAACACATCTTTCAATCCTAGGGTAGAGCTATACTGCAATTGTTTGGTAGAGTAGACGTACCTGAGCTGGCTTTAATCTAGCGAGCTCGAGTAGAGTAGCGCACAAATTGGACAAGCCCACCTGGAATCCTGCGTAATTACTTGGGTGGGTAGCCCCTGCTGAAGCACATGCTGCTGCAACTTCACTGCTATCAGTACACCAGCCAGCTGGATTAAAGCTAGCCCAGGTATGTCTCCACAAACTGCAACCACACCTCGTGACCACCGCATAGACATATCACTCATCTAGGCAAAGCTGTGAAGAAGAATGGCAAATGGGCGTGGCCAGCTCCTGCTGCAGGATGAGAATAACTCCCAAGCAACTGGAAGTCTGCAGGGCCAGAGGAATTTGAGAAGGCCAAGGAAGGAGCTGTGAATTGTGGTTTGAGGTTTAAATTCTAAGATCCTTGCCAGCCCATGTGGGTTTGTTTTTGTTTCTGGATTCGATTAAAAAGCAGAAGGGACCTTATTTTCCAGTTCTGGTTCCTGTTTAGTTATGGCTAAAATCTCAGGAGGGCAGCTCAGAAGATTTCAATCCAAGGTGGGGGAAATCCCACAAAATCAACAATAGTCCTAAGAGATTAGCTATTTGGGGTCAACGTCTTAACAGAACCACTTGCCAAGGTTTCATTGCCCTGGAACCTGAGCACAGGCCCCGATTCAGCTTCAGACATAACCTTAATCTTGATCCAGATCCCACCACCTCCTCCCCAGCCCATCGCCAGCAGGATTACATAGCGGTGTGTGCACATAGGAGCATACGTGTGGGCCGTAAATCCACAGGTTCTGTGTGGATACTGATGGGCACTTTCAGCTTCCAGTGCTCACCCAAAGCAGGAAGGCTAGCCAACCTGGGCAAAAACTGGTAGTCCGTGGGGCACTGCATGGGAAAGCATGAGCCTGCGAGATCTCCATCCCAAACAAGAGAAGGCAAAAAGAAATCAAACCATCTAATACACATAACAGTGAGCACACTGGGGCTGGGGCTATTGGGGAGTCCTGGGGGATTCTGGGTAATGGGGATGTATCAGGGGCTGGGCAGAGCCCAGGGAGATTCTGGGTAACAGAGAATACGGTGCTGGGCATGGGCCAAGAGGATTCTGGATAACAGAGAATTTGGTGCTGTAATAACTCAAGAGGTACACTTGCAAACAGCAGCCTTCGATAGACAACCCTCACTTTCCAAGACCATAGGCTAAGTCCCGGCAGGCACATCAATGTGTGGGAGGCTTTGGCCAAGCTAGGTCCATGCATCAAATTAACACGTGTCTTCTGTGAAGAGCGAGCAGGAGCCGGAGCCGAGGTCCTACCTGAACAGAGGTGCAAGTTGTGATCACACTGGTGTCATAGATGGTGTTGCTGTCATTGATGTCATCTGGCAAAGCAGGGCTCTTTTCTGTCTTAGGGGGCAGGGTGACAGGCAGCGAGGGGTTTTTGGGGGACAGATTGACATCCGTACCATTGCCGAAGGCCTGAATGGCGTTTCCTGCGAGTGGGAAGAGAGACAGGGCTTTGGGGATGTGGTTTCACTATCAACTTCTATGCACACAACTCACAGGGCATACAACAATAAATACTAAACATGCTGTGCTTCCCCATGGATCTGAAAACACTTTACAAACATTAGGAATGGATTAAAGCTGACAAACTCCCCCTCCTCATGAGACAGGTCAGCATAATCCCCATTTTATAGATGGGGAAACTGAGGCACCCAGCCGGGATGCAACGTGCCTGAGGCCACACAGCAAGCTGGCGGTAGATGCCAGCGCAGAGGCCATGGTGGACGTTACATCCTTGCTCCAACCACTATACAGCATTACTTCCTTAGACTGGGAGTGGAACCCAGGAGTCCTGACTCCTGGACCACTGTGCTAATCACTAGACCACAATCCCTTCCCAGGGCAAGGAGTAGAACCCAGGAGTCCTGACGGCCCATTCCCAGCTCTAACCACTAGAAATGTTGCTTGCTGTGTTTTAGGGTGGCTCCCAGCTGGTTGTATCAAACTTCATGGTCATCAGGGCTAGGGGCTGTCTTAGATAACGACTGAGAGACAGCCACTGCCACCCCACGTCCAGGCTCTCACACCAGCAGCCCGTGAGAGGAGATAATTGCTGGGGCTCTGTTGGGCCAGCCGGACAGCCTCCTCCTTGGGAGGGGGTCTGCTTGCTTCCAGGCAGCTGCGGAAGCAAAAGCCCTCAAGCTTTATTTGCACACATCCCACTTTGAGAAGCATGCCATGGCAGAGACAGCCAGGAGTCACTAGCTGTCAGCGGGATGCCGGGGCTGGGGGCGGGAGTGAGCAGGCTTCGAACAATGTGGGCAAGTTATTTCTCTTCCTGTCAGGCTGTCATCTCTCATTCATACGCTTCTTCCTTCCTGGCCTCGCACCTTCTCTCTCTCACACACTCTCTCTACCCACCTATCCTCCTTCCCATTCCCTGCTCCCCATTCCAGCCCTCCTTCCTGCCCAGACCTCATTGCTTTGGGACCCAGCCTGTCACCTTGAGGTTCTGCTTCATTCGCTCTGACACAGCCCCTGCAGATCAAAGTGTTTTCCTCTCCTTAACCCCCCCAAACCGCAGCCCCAAGCCTGTTTCTCAAATATCACTAAATCCCACCACAGAGGGGATACGTCTTACGAACTCTCACCTCTAGTGGGGACCCCACCTCCTCCCTGAGCCCAGGGAAGGGGATTGAGGGCAGCAGTGCTGGAACTAGGGGTGAGCCACAGCCCCTGGCTTGAAGCAGTAATAACAAACACCAAATGCACGATCGAGGGGACTCTGTGTCTCATGGATCCCCTGGAACGGTCCTGGAGTCCTCCCCGCTCCAGCCCATTGCTCTGCAGAGGTTGTCAGTGGCTCTCCCATGCAGAAGATTGGGGCTGGCAGCAGTTCTGCTGCTCCAATAGTAACTCCTCCTTCCCCACCTCTCTGTCTCACACAGGAGGCCCTAGCCTGTTTCAAGGTGGCAGCCCGGGGCAATTCTACCCAACGGCGTGAGAAAAGCTTCCAAAGGGGGGGAGGGGGAAGGGGCAATGAGGCACCGTGTGCTGACCCGCTGCTCTGGCTGCATGCCCAGCGCAGAGATAAATGCCCAGGTGCATTGTCTCCAGCCCTGCTCCCCACTGCGGCGCCATCACAGAGAATATGGCAGTTGCTGATGGAAACAGCACAAATTACGCCTTTTCCACTGAGCCCCCGATTCCTCTGCAGCTCTGCGAGCAGGAGAGGCATCTTGGGGGCATGGCGGCCGTGTTTAGGGAAGGCAGAGAAAAGAAGAGAGCAATGGGATGGGAGTGACTGGAAAGCAGAACTAAAAATACCGTCTTCCACTTCCACCTCCATCCTCTCCCTATCTTCCTTCCCCATCACCTCCCATCCTCCTCTACCACCTTCTCATCCTTCATCCCTCCCTGCCCCTTGCTATCCACACCCTCATCCCCCAAGTTCAGCATCCCTGCTCCCTTCGCCAGGCATCTCTTCCTGCCCATAGGCATTCTCATCGGCCCTAGATGCACCATGGGCAAAGCACACCAGAGGCAGAGGTTTCCAGCTCCCCCAGACAGGGACAATACACAGGAGCCAGGAACCTGGAAGAGATCAGCTGTTAGCCACATGGTTCAAAGCCACTGAGTTCAAGGTGCTGCCCTTCCCCCCAACACACCTTAATCTTTCCTCCCTCCACCTTCCCCTCCATGACACCCCGATTGCTCATTGCAAAGGAAAAAGAAATGCCAAATGAGCAGGGGGGTAGAAGAGTTAAGTAGCGTTGCCAGCGCGTAGGGTTTGACTGTGAGTTTCATGATAGTCGGTGTTTTACTTAGAACCCAGGATCTAATGTAAATGATTGCATGAGAATCTCAGTTCTTTGGAAACGAAAGCTAAGATTCCAGCCCTCCTGGTGTGACAATCACTAGTCATCCCATCAAAATACATATAACATTTATAAAGTCAGTGTAGTAATCTTTGAATATTCCATGTATCTATAGCATCTGTCACACCTGGTTACAGAGAAAAGCTTGAAAACGTGACCCAAGTGTTCCTTAAAGGCTCAGAAACTAGAAGGCAAAGAAAAAAAGCCCCAACATTGTGTGAGTCTGGGGGTTAAGCTCATGAGTATTAAGCTTATTTCATGATTTTTGCAGCCCAGACTCGGGGGTTGGGGTTGGCAGAACTGGTCATAGGAGAAATTGAGGAGAGCTGTGGAACTCGGAGTTCACAGACCTGGAAGGAATTATACTTGGAGTGGAGATGGGTTGGGGCTTAAGGACACAGGGTACAGGAAGGCTAGCAAGCTAAAGAAGTATGGATTGGCTGAATGGACTATAAGGTGGATAGAAAGCTGGCTAGATCGTCGGGCTCAATGGGTAGTGATCAATGGCTCGATGTCTAGCTGGCAGCTGGTATCAAGCGGAGTGCCCCAGGGGTTGGTCCTGGGGCCCATTTTGTTCAACATCTTCATTAATGATCTGGATGATGGGATGGATTGCACCCTCCGCAAGTTCGCGGATGACACTAAGCTGGGGGGAGAGGTAGATACGCTGAAGGGTAGGGATAGGGTCCAGGGTGACCTAGACAAATTGGAAGATTGGGCCAAAAGAAATCTGATGAGGTTCAACGAGGACAAGTGCAGAATCTTGCACTTAGGATGGAAGAATCCCATGCACTGCTACAGGCTCGGGACCGACTGGCTAAGCGGCAGTTCTGCAGAAAAGGACCTGGGGATTACAGTGGATGAGAAGCTGGATATGAGTCAGCAGTGTGCCCTTGTTGCCAAAAAGGCTAACAGCATATTGGGATGCATTAGTAGGAGCATTGCCAGCAGATTGAGGGAAATTATTATTTCCCTCTATTCGGCACTGTGAGGCCACATCTGGAGTATTGCATCCAGTTTTGGGCCCCCCACTATAGAAAGGATGTGGATAAATTTGAGAGACTCCAGGGGAGGGCAACAAAAATGATTAGGGGACTGGGGCACATGACTTATGAGGAGAAGCTGAGGGAACTGGGTTTGTTTAGTCTGCAGAAGAGAAGAGTGAGGGGGGATTTGATAGCAGCCTTCAACTACCTGAATGGGGATTCCAAAGAGGATGGAGCTCGGCTGTTCTCAGTGGTGGCAGATGACAGAACAAAGAGCAATGGTCTCAACTTGCAGCCGGGGAGGTCTAGGTTGGACATTAGGAAAAACTATTTCACTAGGAAGGTGGTGAAGCACTGGAATGGGTTACCTAGGGAGGTGGTGGAATCTCCAGCCTTAGAGGTTTTTAAGGCCCGGCTTGACAAAGCCCTGGCTGGGATGATTTAGTTGGGGATTGGTCCTGCTTTGAGCAGGGGTTTGGACTAGATGACCTCCTGAGGTCCCTTCCAACCCTAATCTTCTATGATTGTATGTAGGTGGAAATAGACCTGGGTCTATCTAGTGTATCAATGGCACGTTGCAACTGCAGTGGCTTAACTGAGCTACATGATGAGGTGGGGAACGGGTGTTGGTGGGACAAAGCAATAACACATTTGATACCTACCTCTGGACTCCAACATCTCTAGCACTCACAAGTGAAATGAGTTTTGGCAGATCTCCGTCTAAACCCTAGCAGCCATTGAGCCATACAACAAAACGGACACACGCTTTTGACGGGACTGGTAAGCTCTCTCGAGAACCTCACGTCTGGAACAGTGGAGGATGAAGCCGGTCCAAAAGTCCCAGGCATCATGCAACTCACACAACACTCATGCATTTGGCAGCTCTGTTGTGCCTGCCTCCGTAGCTAGTAAAATGCCGTGTCGCTCTCAAACGTGACATAGCGAGTGTCATTCACTTTGTGGGCTGAACTGTGCTTGGCTGTGCTGTCACTGACCACTAGGCCATACTCTGCTCCCAGAGCTAGGAATCCTGACACCCAGCATTCCAGTGCTGCCTAACAACAAGTAGTATAACCCACTGGTGAAGTGTGTCCCCCTCTATGGACTAGTCCACGTAGAGGATAACAGCCTGCTTAGAGCAACAGTTCTTCTTATACTATAACTCAGATGGCTGAGGTGTATGCTGTGGCACTAAAGGCCCTGGGTTCAAAACCTGTTAATTCATGTAGGGAAAAAGCAGCATGTAGTGGTATAATTAAACACTGTGTCCTAATGAACATGCATAAGGGGGCTGTATAGGTAACCTTAACTCTACCCAATGCCTTTCACCAGCATTAAATCCTCATGATACTTTTAAGGGGAAGTTTAAGAGTAAAAGCAAACTATCAGCAAATATGCAAATTAGCTCATTTGCATAATATGTCCGACATGGCGCTGTACAAAATGTGGCAGCTGTGCAAGTCTGAACTGAGGTGCACTGGTACAGCTGCATAGGGTGAGCAGGCAGGAATAGTGGGGCGGGAGGGTCTGCAGGCCAGGATTATGGGGCACTGGAAACATTGGGGTGGGGTGGCGAATGGGGGCCATGACTGGAATAGCAGGCGGTGCTACAGGTCAGGAGTCAGGGGAATTGGCAGAACTGCATATGGGGAATCCAGAACTGGAAAAACGGGGGTGCTGATGGTCAGGATTGAGGTGCATTATTAATAATAATTATTATATTATTTCTTTATTTTCTATTTACATAGTACCCAGGGAGCCAGGGCTCCTACTTCCTTCTCTACAGTGCCTCCTGGTGTGAAAGCGACAATGCCTTCTGTTTCATGAGTGTGCTAGGCTAATCCTGCAAGGCAGGACTAAATTGCAATGGCAGAATAATCCAGGCCTGCTTGCACCCAGTTGTTATCCCCAAAACAGATGAAATTAGCTTGACGATTAAGCAGGGATGGGGACATTGTTAGCACTAGGGCGAGAGAGCTTGACGGTAACATTTTCAGATCATTAAACTGAATAACAACGAATTAAATGGATACAATTATAATAAGTAACGGAGAGAATGAAGCTCCTGGAGCTCAGCACACCAGGGCCTCCTTCATCAAAGGGACCTTGTCAATAGCTATCTGCTAGGTTGTAAGGTTTCCCAAAACTCCACAGAAAGCAAGCCCAAGCCAGAAGGAATTTCCTACATCTCCTTCCTGTTCAGAGACATGGAGCAGGAGCTCTGACAAGGTCTTGTGGAGAGGCCAGAATAGCTAGGAGGTTACAGATACCTGCAGCACCACTGCTGAGAGAAGCTTGCAATACAGCAGTTGTGAGCTCCCACCGACACAAAGTGCTCCTGCAGCATAGCATATAGCACTCCCTGGAGTCCCTTGCATCAGACTGCTTCCCATAGCTTCTGCTGGGAGAGGCTGGGACTGGAATAGCTGGCTGCTCCCCCATAGCTAGCGCTCCTGCCTGGCTCCCTACAGCACTCCCTGCTGGGAGAGAATGTGACTAGAATAGGAGGGAGCTCCCCCACAGCCAGAGCTCCTGCCCTGCTCCCTGGGACAGGCCAAAGCCCCTTCAGACAGACAACGAGTGAAGAGCGGTGCCTTACGGAGACATGGATTTTCCGTGAAGTCTCTCAGGAACTTCTCACACTCCTCCTCCATGTTGCCGCTCCCTCTGCAGGAGCACCAGGGCGACACTGTGATGCTGGTGATGCTCGAGTCAATGTAGTTGGGCGTCATATCGAACCCTGCTCAGGAGGAAGAAAAGGAAAAGGGAATCAGGGGCCAGAAGAGCAAAGTCTGACGGAGAGAAACAGCTCTGCGCTCCCTCCTGTCCCGACAGCCTCCCCTCACAGCAGGGTGGGCTTTGCACCAGCTTGGCTCTCGTCTTCCATGCCCAGTGGATTCCCCATGATTCAGGCAGAGCTAAAGGGAACTGCAGATGGCTCGTTCCGGCCCCCAGCTCTCCCCAACCCAAGTGGCTCTGACAGACCCCCGCTACCAGGGACTCTCCCTCCAGCTGCTCACTCAGGAACCAGCTCAGGGTGAGATCTGCAGCACAGAAGGGGAAGCAGGTAACTCAGTGGGAGATGGAGGGAGGGTAACAATTTGGTGATGAGCGAAAGGCTCCGTGTCCCATAACTAGCCCCTGGTATTGTCCTGTCTAAGCAGACACATGGCTCTTGGTCCCTCTGAGCTGGCCTGGTCTCCTGTTCCTTCCTTATCTCTGGGAATCTCGTCTGACTCAGACATGCTGCTTGCCTGCTGAACTTGCCCCTGCGTCTCTCTTCAGGCGCGATGAGCAGAGCTGCCCTGACAGCTTCACACGGGGACCTGGCCCACCCATCATCCCCTCTGCATTCCTGGTGTCAGGATGCCTTTGAGTCCTGGTGTCAGGATTATAACAACACTCCCCGGTTGCCCTCTGCGGCCCCTGCAACACTGCGCAGTAATTGTGGAGGGGGGAGAGGAGCTCCGGGTCAGAGCAAAGCTGAGAGAAGCAAAACCCTGGACTGAAGAGTGAAACTGAGTTGGAGTGACAAGGCAGCTGGATTTGCTATCCCTGAAACTCACAGCTCTCTCTCCTGCAACCTGCACCCTAGGATCTAACCTACTGTCAAAGACCTCAGGAGCACTCCTCTGGGGAAAGGCCAATCGGCATCGGCTGAGCATGCCAAACACCTCTGCCACCTTCAGTTGTTTTCTCCCAGGTGCGCCTCTAGAAACAGAGTTGTCTCCAGTAATAATACATCCTCCTTTAGCAACAGAGCTTGCTGTACATAGCAAGGCCAGCATCTCTATCCCCCTTTAACAGAGGGAAACCTGAGACTTACCCAAGGTAACGCAGCAGGTAGAGGTAGGAATAGAACCCCTCCCCCATCCACTGGGCCACAGCATCTCCCTATAACCCCACCCTGCAGCAGATGCACAAAGGGGTTTGGTGCTTTTGCTCTTGTGAGCAAAGAGGAAGGTTCCTGCAGATACATGTGGTTGTTCTTGCTGGCTACAGCAGCCTTGCTAAACTTCCAACATCTGCATCCACTACCACCCCTCCAATACGCCCCAGCACTAAGTTATTCTGTCTCTAAAGTGTCAAGTCCCCCAAGCCACGATCCATAAACCAGTCCCCCCAAACCCAGACACTGATTGAGAAAGGCAACCCTGCTGTGCTCTGCATGATGAACAAGACAGACTCACCTATCATCCCTGCGTAGGAGCCCAGACACGCCTGGTAATTATCCCCGGGGCAGCTGGTAAGTGACTGGAAAGAGACTTGACAATTTGTGTGAAAATCTGCCAGTCTTGACCTGGTTACAAAACACAGGAGAGAGAAAACAGGGTTTGGTTGGTTTGTCTGCTTTTTCCTCCCTAAGAACTAGTAAATTCAGTGGTTTTAAAGCAGAGAGAAAAAGAAGAGAAGAGAACGTATTAGAGAGGAGAGCTAAAGGAGAATAATGGCTAGGATCTGCAGCAATATTTTAATGTATATGATCTCATTCTGTAATCGATCACACTCATGCAGCGTCTACCACTGTATGTCAACCATGGCTCAACACCGTTCAGGGAGATGGTGTTACTGCATCACTGTAACAGGGCATTTATGTTATTGGGAGACAGATTTGAGTGCAAACACACGTACAAATAAGTTGACAAACGGTGACTTACATCAACCTCTTTGTAGCGTAGATCCGGGTAGGTTTTGAACATAGCTCACACCCAGAACATGAGGATGCTCTGAGGATCAATTGCCCTCCCCCCTTAGTCCTGCCAGCTTGAGTGAAAAGCACCAGCAGACTCAAGTGAGAGGTTTCTGTGCATGGATGGGACTCTGGTTAGGGGCAACACTTGAGTAGAACTCAAGTTAACTTTGCACTAAAGACACAAACCCTCAGAAGCAAGAATCAGAATGCAGAGAAAGCATGAAGGGGACAGGGTGGGCTGAGGTCCCAAGCCTGCCCCTCAAGAATAAGCAGGTTCCCAGATCTCTTTGCTGATTACAGCCATGCTGATCATCACAACCTTGCAAAATTCCACTCCTCACGGGGAGTAAGATTTCCTGATGGGCGAATGAGCTATTTATAGGGGTTGGGTTGTTTGGGGTTGGGGGGGTGTTTTTCAGGATCATGCCAAAGGTTGGGTGAGTAGATTCAAAGCCTGGGCTAGTACATTTCCATTGGGCTTTTGTAAGGCTGGATTTACAGTGAGGAAATGATATGTCTAAACGCATATGGAGAGAATATCAGAGTGCCTAACCCAAGCAGACCCATGCAAATTTCATATGGCTTCTCATGGGAACATAACAATTGCCATAACAGATCAGACCTGGCTCTGACAGTGGCCAGCACCAGCTGTTTCAGAGGAAGGGGTGAGAAACCCCAGTGGACAATTAAGGAATAACCTGCCCACAGGGGAAGATTCTTCCTGACCCTCATCAGTGGGGTTTGTGCCCTGAAGCTGGAGGATTTATATCCCTCAGCTACTCAGCAGTTCACTGGGGACAGAGTGAGACAAAGCCCTTCCTTTTATACACACACACACACATTGGGAAACAAAAGGGAAAATATTTCACCTCGTTTCCCCCTCGTTTTTTTAAACAGGCTCTCACAAACACAGGGAGACCCAGGCACGAAGGCCACCGCTTCCCCTGCCAGTAAGAGATGCTGGTTTGGAGCAGGAAGGTCTGGAGAAAAGATTCTATGAAGCATCAGTGACCCAGTCTCTCCTGCCCAGCATCCAGCCACTGCACTATGCACTGCGCACACAGCAAAAACCAGGCGAATTCACAGCAGGCCTCTTGCAACCGTGCTCACAAAGAGAGAGACAGATCAAAGCTCTCCTTCACGGCCTACTTTTTCTGCAGCCCACTTGGCAGCTGTCCTTGGGGGTCTCCCTTCCTTGCTGCTGCTAGGGATGGATGACACACCGCCCTAAGGCCCACTGAAGTCAGCGAGAGCCTGGCGCGCTTTTCCCGGCACTTGACAGGGGAAGGATTTCTGATCTGTTTACAGTTTATTCCTAAGCCAGGATGGGAACAGACACTAAGGGCCTAATTCTGAGAGGTGCTGAGTGCAGTCAGCACACCCCGGCTCCAGGGGGAGCAGAGAGTCCCCAGCACTTTGCAGGATCAAGCCTTAATGCTTTCAAAGCCTGACGGGCTGGACAACCATTGAGGGTGTTGGGTGACAGGCACTTCAGAGCCCCCACCCCCTCACTCCTCTCAGCGCAAACGCTCCCCGCCTGAGTGGCTCGTGCTTGCTTGACTTCAGAGAGATGTGGCTTCTGAGCACAGCCGAGGTTGACGTGCCTGTCCGGCTCGTTCCGAGTGGCTGGGTCCTGCCATCCCTCAGCCCCCAGGGGTGACAGAAACAGAAGGCTTCAGAGCCTCGCCAGCCAGAACAGCAGGAAAAACTCCCTCTCTTCACTTCAAACCTCTCTCAACAGCCTGACCTGCAAGCTCCTCTCTGACCCATTCAGGGGATAGTGAGCAGAGACCTGGGGGGACGTGAGAGCGGCCCTGTTACAGGGCGTGGGGCCGACTTTCCCTGTTGCAAGAGCAATCACTGTGCTGTCACGTTGCCACAAGTTTCATGCCATTAGTATCTGGGTCCACGAACGTTGCGAGGTGTTAGCATTACAGATAGGCCGAAGCAATAGCTCCTTCTAGGAACATCCCTGCCCCAGCAGTCGCACCTAGTGGCTGCAGCCAAAACAGGGCTCCCATTGTGCCAGGTGCTGTGACACCATAGAGCGAGAGACAGTCTCTGCCCTGGAGAGCTTACAGACCGAAGCAGATTAGACAAATGAGGGCAGTGCCGTCCCCCTGTTTCACAGAGGTGCAGAGAGACTAAGGGTCACCCAAGGAAGTTTTCAGACATGCTAAGGACTGAACTCAGATCTCCTGCATTCCAGGCCAATGCCCAAAGCACAAGGCTACCCTTTCTTGTGCCTGGTGCTTTGGATTAAATGAAACCTGGATCTAACTCACCCTTTGCTGGTTTACACTGCACTGCTACAATCAGCCAGTTACACGGCTAGCTGTGCATGTTACCCTGGGCCATAGTAGCTACACTGGAAATACTAGGAGTAGCAAAGCCATAGCTACACCATTATATAGTTACATGGGTATCCATGCATGTTGCACTATTATTTACCTTGCATGTACTGTGAGTAACCCTATACATTGCATGTACTGTGAGTACCCCTATACTCATTGGTCCTTGCTTACTCAGGGCCCTTCCACTGAGGAAGGAGCAGTGAGGTGGGGCCATCATTTATGTTGGTGTCCATGTACTGCACAGAGATTCCTAGTTACCCTGTAAATACTATCAGGATGGCATACAAGACACTGCCCTAATATGCTTAGCTAGTTACCAGCAGTGGCTGGTATGCTGGGACATTGCTCGCTCTTTAAGTACTGCCTACATTCCGAGTGCTCTGTAAATTTCATATCCTTGTTTGGCCACGCCGCTGCCAGCATCATTCCAGGATTGTATAATTTCACTGCTGGATCTTATCGGCCCCCTGGAATGTTAGAGGCTGGCATGCAGTTGAAGCGCCTGGGGTTGGGTTGTTTTTGTGATTTGCCGGTGACATTGAAATACAAAGTCGCAGGTTTACAAAGGGAATAAGAAACCAGAGGCTCCGCTTGCCCATACTAGCTCCCCTCTAGGCTCTCATGCTCACCCCTATGCACCACTGACAGTAGCTCTAAGCTACAGGGTGGGCAGAATGAAGGTGACAAACAGGCCAGAAGAAAGAGAAAGGATGACAGTGGTGTCAGGGACTAGGGGCGGTGGGGGAACAGACCAGAACATCCTGCTTCTGAGCATCACATAAAGATGTAAATAAAGCCTCTTCCCTTTCTTCCGAGCTCATCTTTGCTTGGGCTAGTGGCTAAGTCAGCAGACTGAAAGCCAGGCAACTTCAGTTCTGTTCCTGGCCCTACCTCAGACTGCTGGATAAGTCACTTCGCCTCTGTTTTCCTTCACACCCCTTGTTGTCTTCTCTTGCTTCTCGGTGGCAGGGGAGAGAGAGACAACAACCATAATATTTGTTACCTAATGGGAGGCTCTCGGATACCAAGGTGATAAGGGCCATATGGGAGCACAGCTATTATTATTATGTGTGTTATGGTAGTACCTAGGGACCCCAACTGAGATCATTGCATGAGGCGCTGTAAAAACACAGAATGAGACAGTCCCTGCCCTGTAGCTCTTACAAAGACAGAACCAAGGGCTAGGGGGAAGGATGGCACATACAAGCAGAGCGAACACAGTGATGGTCTGCAAACGCCATGTTAGTGCCGCCATTTTGATTGGTGTCTTCCTTCATGTGTTTTGTTTTAATTCCTTTGGAGGATGGGATTTTCTTGGGGTTGGCTAAACAGGGAGAGAAAGGGAGAAAGAGGGGACTCTGAGGAGAGGGAGGTAAGAGAAACATGGAGGATAGATAGATAGATAGATAGATAGATTTCCATAAAGGCCAATAACCAGGAGTTCCATATAGAGTTAAGGAGTTTGCTTACATTACAGCCTTACAGCTATAAGGCTTACTGCCACCAATAGGGATTTTCTTCTCAGTTACATCAAAGCCGCCTTGCAAATCGTATCATTTCAATCTAAAATTGAACTGGCAGCGCTGGGTAGGGAACTTTCTACAGTTGGGAAAGCTGGCCAAGAAAAAAATGGGGTTTCCTCCCAGGACCAGAAGTAATAATTGAACAAGAGATGAGTCAACAGAAAAAAAAAATAGCTCCAAACATAGAACAGCTTTGGCAAAGCCAGAGCTGCACTCTGTGGCTCTCTAAATGAATACTCTTCTCGATTCAGTCTAGTCAGTTCCAGTCATCTAACAAGTGGTGCCTTATTATTATTTGTGTTGCCGTAGACCTGCATACCCCACTGTGCATATACCTATGAGAGAGCGCTCCTGCCCCAAAGAGCTTGCAGTCTAAACAGACAAGACCAGCAGAGGAAGTAGTCTACGTGACACACCCACAGTCACAACATGGAATACAACCTAAGTCTCCTGGCTCCCAGTCCAGTGCCCCTAATACCTAAATTATACTGCCTCACCGTAATACCTGGAATAGGTTCCCCACATGCACGGTAAAAAACACCCATTGTGGAACTCAGTAATAACAACCGAATCTCCCTCATCAGGGTTTGCAACATACTGAGGACTGAATTGTGACTCAGCCAAACTGGGTCAATGTAGCCAGGTCCCCTGACATCATATTGCTCAGTGTAGAGAAGACCTTGGCTTTCACAGGGGAGTCTCCCCTGAGCAATTTTTTCTTGCCTCTTTCCAATTTTTTTCTTTTTGCTTCCTTGTTAATTAAATGTCAGCTCTCTACAACCAGTGATTGAATTATCCAATACTACCTGCCTAGAGCCATCCGAATTGATCAAAATAAAGGGCGGAAATTGTGTTATTTTTTAAATAGGAATGATTTGGATCCAGAGGTTTTTGATCATATTAAATGGAGGAAGAAACGAAGCCGTGATTGAATGAAGTGGAAGGATCTGCAGTAATACCCCCCATTTATACATTGTTTTTTGTCACAACGGATATCAAAGTGCTCTACAGAATGAGTGACAGATCCTGCCGAAATGCAGCCGCCCCTGGGGTGGAACTCAGCAGTTGCTTACTACACTAAGGGTATGTCTACACTACAGGATTAATCCGAATTTAGATAATTCGAATTTGGGAAACAGGTTGTATAAATTCGATTGTGCGCGGCCACACTAAGCACCTTAATTCGGTTTTTAACCACATTAATTCGGTGGTGTGCGGCCACACTACCCCATTAACTTAAACACAGTAATTCGGTGGTGTGCGTCCACACTAACCCTAATTCGAATTAACAAAATCGATTTAGGCTCTACTCCGTTCGTCGAGGTGGAGTACAGAAATCGATTTAAAGGGCCCTTTAATTCGAATTAACTGGCTCTGTAGTGTGGACGGGTGAAGGGTTAATTCGGATTAACGCTGCTAAATCCGAATTAATCCCGTAGTGTAGACCAGGCCTCAGCAATAACAACTGAGGACAGGATGCAGGTGGTTGGAAAACAAGGGTAAGAGGGAAAGTGATGTAACTTGTGCCAGTCTGGCATTCTGTGTGTGTTCAAAACTGAGTGCGGTTGGCTCTGCTATACATGCCAAAGGATTAGAAGTGAAACATGCAACAGCCACCAGGAAACTGGAAGATAAACAGTCGTCCCATGCGCTGTATCCTATACCTTCTCCTGCTGCTTATTAAGCCCTTAGCATGTAAGTTACACTCATTTTTGCTCTAAATTAGCACTTACACCAGTTTGCTGACCCACTTACTGCCTATCTACAGACTACATTTTCCAGGGCTATGTTAATGGGATGTGCCAATCTTAATGGGATTGGGGCCTTTAGACACTAGGGTAATATAAATAATTAACAGTAATAAATAATAAAATAATAACAATAGTAATAATAATAATAATGCAGATGACACCACCATTTAGTCCACTGATAAATCTGGTCCAGAGACCTCCAGTGGAGCTGCATCTACTTTAGACAGAGAGGAAAGCTGGTCTTGCGGTTAAGACAGTGGGACTTAAGAGAATGGGGTTCAACTGCTGGCTCTGCCACAGACTCCCTGTGTGACCCTGGGTAAGTCACTTAGGGAATGTCTCCGCTGCAAATAGGAGTGTGCCACCGTTCTGGCTAGCCAGGCTGGGAGGCACGCTGCCAGCTGCAGGGCAGACATACCCTTAATCTCTCTGTACCTCAGTTCTCCACTGTTACATGGGGATACTCATCTTCCTCCTCCCCACTGCTCATCTATTTAGACTGTCAGATCTTCAGGGCAGGGATTGTCTTTCGCTGTATCTGTACAGCACCTAACTCTGGGCTTGCTACTGTAATTACGTAATGTGGACCCAATTTGCCAGGTCTCCCATAAACTCATGAACATCTCTACCTGCAGAACACATAAGACTACAAGACGGGGTATCCTGAACCCCTACTCTCTTGGCTTCCAATGTGCCTGGCACAGACATTCTGTACTGAGAGTAGAGAAGCCCTGACTTCAGCATTAGGGTTAATGATATGCACTGCTATTCAGCTGGATCATGAATTATGGAGCTGCTAAAGCTAAAAGGTCCCAGGGGATTCCTGGATTTGCAGAGCAGCCCTGGTAAAGGGCAATGAAGAGATCTTTCTCTTCCTCTGGATATATTCTCTCCCTGGAGTTAGGCCTAAAAACAATAGTTTCTCTCGATTCACTACCAGTCCAGAAACAAACAGCGAGGTATGATACAGCTCACCAGAATTAATGAGCTCAGATATCACCTCCTCCTGCATGTCTCACCCCTGGCGTTTTCAATTCTCCTAAGCAGTCAAGGCGATGCTAAAGGATACAAGTGCTCAGGCAGGAACTTAAAAATGCATCAGGCCTGATTCTCAGTGACGCTAAGGCCCATTCTATGCTGCTCGGGAGCGGAAAGGGGACTTAGCATGGGAATAACTGGTCCCATGAGAATAACCTCTGTGCAGAGTGTCTTCCCTGACTGGTGAATAGCTGGTATGAGGTCCATATGTGGAGCCTGGTTCCAGCCCACTTGGGTTGGGAGGTGTCCCCAAAGAGCAGTATATTACAGCTGTTCTCTGCTTCCCAGGGCCTAATGGGGGCCAGCAAGTATGGTAAAGAGTGAAGGATGCAAAATTTCAGCCTTTGCCTTATTCTGAGACTCAATTGTCCTATGCCCTCTGTCTAGTTAGGTGTCTATATGGCCTTTGCCACCATAGGACCTGAGTGCCTCTCTCCAGTTTGAAGGGATTGCCCAAGAGAAGCATTCTGAATAACCTGCAGCATAACAAACTTGTCTTTAATGACCAAGTGGGAAAGGGCAGGACAGAGGACAGCAGGGGAGAAAGAGAAACAGCTAAGGGAATTGAATCTATTTCCCCATGTTAAGTATCCTCACACCTCTTGTTCTTTTTGCGGTTACAGACTAACACGGCTGCTACTCTGAAACCTTGCACCTCTTGTCAACTGTCCGCAATGGCCCATCTTGATTATCACTACAAAAGTTTTTTTCCTCCTGCTGATTATAGTTCATCTTAATTAATTAGCCTCTTAGAGTTGGTATGGCAACTTCCACCTTTTCATGTTCTGTATGTATATATATATCTCCTTACTATATGTTCCATTCTATGCATCTGAAGAAGTGGGCTGTAGCCCACAAAAGCTTATGCTCAAATAAATTTGTTAGTCTCTAAGGTGCCACAAATACTCCTGTTCGGCTTCCATCTCCTGGCTAACACCTTCCGACATGCTGCAAGCAGACACACCAACCGAGGGTACGTCTACACTGCAGCTCGGGGTGGGATTGCGGCTGGGGTGAACGTATCCACAGTGGCATAACTAAAACTAGCAGTGGAGATGTGGCAGCGTGGGCTTTGCAATGTGAATAAGTACCCAGCGTTCAAGGTGGGCTTGTGCAGCCCACGCTGCAGCCTGCGCCGCTGCACCTACGTTGCTGTTTTGAGCCATGCTAGCGTGTGTAAAGCTAGCACAATCACACTTCAGATTGCAGTGTGGACGGACCCTGAGAGAGAGGAGTGCGTGCTGCTTGCATGTCAGGAGTGTTCCATTCAGGAGCCACGGATGTGGGTTTTAATTCCCTCTTCTATTGTGGAAAATGTGAGAACAAAAGCAAATCAGAACGGCCTGGCCCCTGATCCAACTCCCCCACCCTTCAGTGAGCGAACTGTACATGTTGTCAGCCCTCAGGAGGAAAGGACGTCAATGCATACAACAGCCAATCCCTCTCCTCACCCCCAGTTCAGAGCCAGCTCCCTCTCCTTGCTGGAAACAAACCTCTCCTTTCGGTCATGCTCAGCTCTTTTGTTTTAGTGCCCCTCGTAAATCCAATGCAAAGCTAACCTGATAGCACTCCACTCCTCCTCACAATGCAGCAGATTAGGCTTCAGTAAACCTGCTTGTTTATTTCCCTGGTCTGTGAAATTATGCTCCCAAAGGGAAAGGCACTTTTCCACAGCCTGCAGCAGAATCAACGCAGTGACAGGCGCCCTGGGCTCCAGCCTACAAGGCTCTGAGCATTCCATCCCATACCCAGGAAAGCACCTACGCGCATGTAGAGTCTCAATGAAGTCAACTCATGTGTTTAAAGTCAGGCATGTGTTTAAGTGCTTTACTGGACTGGCTTTGGAGCACTCAGAACCTTGCAGGATTGAGTCCCCCCAGGGTGTGTCTTCACTGAGGAGTTAATCCAGGCTCTTACCAGTGTTTTACACTAACTCTCCCTACAGTCCACACCCAAAAACCGTTTACCCAGGTCTGGAGGTGCTTCAAGCCTGGGCTACCTGGCCCAGCTGGGGATGCAGGGTAGAACCCAGGCTACACTTTCACTTGGGCTAGAACCCGCCTGCTTTGCAATGAGGACACAGGCTAAATCACTCAAGTGCTGATAGTCCTGTAATGTCTTCCCATAATTCCCCCGGTAGGGCAGACAAGTTCTCCCATAATTGACAACTGGCTGGGAAAGAATCAGAATATCTGCTCAAAGTAACTCAGATAGGGCTTTGCAGTGTAGGTGCTCACACCCGAATGAGGCTAACACACGTGTTCAGGTGGCCATGCAGATCAACTGGACTAACTCTGCAGTGAAGACACACCCTAAAAGGGGAAGGAAAGTTGTGCCACCCCTCTACAAAGATTTCACCCTTTCTGCAAATTTTCTAGCAGAAAGGTACTTTCAAGGAAACAGCCAAATTTAGGAGAATATTCATAGGAAGCAAATTTGGAGGGCCAGATCCTCCCCTGATGTAAACCAGTGTAGCTCCATTGATTATGCCAGTTCACCCCAGATGAGGATAAAGCAAACTGAACTTGCAAACACAGCCATTCACGCTGGAAATCTGATTGTAAGAGTTACACTCCTCCCACCAGGGAATGGAGTCAACACCATATGACCTAGGGGCGCACGACACTATCTCAGGCTATGTCTACACTGCGGCTGCAGGTGTAGTTTCCAGGTTGGGTAGATGCACGTCTACTAATAGTCTGGACAGAGACATGGACTAACCACCCAAGTACACACCTAGGGTCTTGGATGGGATTGTACTCAAATGGCCAGCTGCTGCTTCTGCTGCCTAGCACCACTCCGGCCACACTGCTATTTTTAGCATGCTAGCTTGATCAAAGCTAGCATGTGTACATCTACCCAAGGTGGAAGTTACAGCTGCAGTGTGGACATACCCTCATCAGAGTTTGAATACTGAATGGTCATGAAGAGCTGCTCATTAAGAACCCACAGACCAATAATTGTTCTGCAATTAATTTTGAATGAGGGTCTGTTCACAAACACACAAAAAAGTAAGAGGGAAACTCACAAGAAAGAACACAGGGATTGCCAGACTGGATCAGAATTGGTCCATCTAGCCCAGTACCCCATTTCTCTCAGTGGCCAAGACCAGCTGCTTCTGAGGCAAGGGCAAGAAACCCTGCAGTAGGCAATTATGGGGTAATCTTCCCCCACAAGAAGTTTCTTCCTGACCCCCATTAATTAGAGGTTGATGAATGTCATGAAGCATGGGGGTTTCTATCCCTAACTGAATACATATTTTGGTACAAATCAATCTCCAAAGGCAGCATCTGTGGAGAAAGGAGGAAAGGTTTGCTCTTGCTAGTGGTACAACCGGATATACAACAGCAGGCAGGTTGCAAACAGAAACAGGTCCTGCTGAGCAGTGGCAGCTGAAAGGAGAAGGGATGCCAGGATAGATGTGCAAGGGAAAGTTAAGCAACAACACCCAGTACCAATGGAATGGAAAACTGTGGATACAGCATCCCAGGGGGAAATCAGAACACCAGGGCTGAGCCACCTTACAGAGCATCTGGTCAACCCCATAGAGTTGAAGACATTGAATGCAACCAGCTGTAAGCTTTGTCAGCTCTGGGTGTGAAGAGCCCTGCCTGCCTTCCCCGGAGAAAGAGCATCGGCAAGGGTCAGAAAAGAACACAGTGCTGCTCGGGAAGCCACTGCTGCTAGCACTTGAGAAGGCTGGGTGCCACTCACCGCTTACATCTGGGACTTACATTTCACAGCTGGAGTGTGTGCTCTGCTCAAGGGGGTGCTAATAGGGGGACTGTGACTCAGAGGACTTGTGCTCTATTCCCTGCCCTATGGCACTGATCTGCTGGGCGACCCTGGGTGAGTCATTTCACCACTCTGCACCCCAATCTGCCCATTTGCAAAATGGGGATACTACTACCTCCTGGGGTGGGATGGGGGGCATTTGTGAGGGTTAATTCATTAATGTACTATGGTGATGGGCACCAATGCAAAAGCACAGATAGCATGCCTGCAAGGTGCCTGGAGATCCAGGGAGGACAGGGACTAGAGAAGGGCAAAGAATTATTATTAGAGATGATCCTGGAAGAGAAACCTAGATCCAAACCAGCCCTGCAGGGGTTGTGCAATATCTGCACCCAGATCTGGATTTCCCAAATGGCCCCTATCTTCATAATGGGCCAGACCAAATCCCTGAATCCCAATTGCCACCCAGCTCTGGGCCATTCAGCATCCAGGCAGCTTGAGCCCATCTTTGATGATGCAACATGAGACGCAGACCACGTGAATCCAGAGCAGGGGAGACCCGGCTCCCACATCTGCCACCTCTCTTCCAGCACCCATTGCCCTTGGTGTTGCTATTACCACCTCCAGACTGACCTCCATGGATGTCCAGCCTGTGCCTGTGCCTGACTCCTGTCCTCAGTGCCCATCCTAAACACTCCAGCCCTGCTGCAAAGGAATAAACCACCCTGCAGGAGATATCCAAAGCTGTAGCTAGACTGCAGGGGACAGAGCGCTGCGGAGTATTGACTCTGGTGGATGGGCAAAGGGGTGGTGTAAGAAGCTCTAACCCCATTGCCCACCTATGCAGGGAATAGTCCCTGTCCCTGAGCTCCCTGGGGGCCTGATTCTCCTTGCAGATGTGCTGGTGTAAATCAGGAGTGACTCCGCTGAAGTGGCGCTGCATTGGTGTGGACTCAGTGCAAGCAAGCTTAGAATCAGGCTATGTGAGTGCAAGCAGCAGGGAGAATGTTAGTGCCGCCAGGGATGTGAGACACTCCAAAGTGGGTGCCCCCACCCCCACTTCTTTTTCACACCAGCTGGCACAGCTGAACTATGCATTGGAAAGCATGTGGTTCCTATGGACAGGAGGCCACTTCTGAGCATGCTCCTCCTAGGGCATTCATACCCCCTGCAGGCTGTATGTCGCTAGGGGCTGCAGCAATGCCTCCCCATGCACAAGGCAGAGAGAAGGGAGGGAGGCTAAGAATGTAGAGTCTAGTCTACCCTAGGAATCTGGAGTCCTGGGCTAAGGACTTGATCCAGCTCCCACTGAAGTTAATTGGACCCTTTCCACTGACACCAGTGAGGTTAGATCTGGCCTTAAAAGCCCCCATAACCTCTTGCCAATCTGCAGGCAAGGGGGGACCTGCCCCACTGCAGAAAAACTCTGATGCTTTCTCAACATACTTGTGCTAAGAAGGTACTTGAGCTCCTTCCTTCTTTGCTTCCCCCATCCCCGCCCCCGCCCTTCCTCAGGAGATAAATAAAGTTCATGACAGCATCTCCCTCTCCCAGAATTAGAGACAAAGTTATGTCAATTCCCTTAAAGAACTGTGGCAAGTTCATCACCAAGCGTGATGGAAATTTGTCAGCCCACTCCCTGGGGCCCTGCTCCTGGCTTGTAGCATCCTCTAAGGCAAATGTTATTCTTTTCATAATACATGACAAGCCAGCTGGTAATCTTTCCATAATATCCAAGCCAGATGTCACTCTTTCCGTTATATACAATGAGTTCACAGTCGTTGGATGACATTCTAACTGCCAGGAATAAACCTTTTTGGAACAGTCCCATGGCTTCTCAGATTTCTGCCTTTAAGTGCCTCGGTGAAGAGAGACAGAGCCAAGTCCGTTTTAGCAGCAATGTGGGGAACTCGTGCCAAATTGCTGCTCACAACTCCAGGCAGCAGGTGGGCCTGGCCAGTCTTTGCCTAGAAATCTGAGACCTGCTTTGGAGTCAGCTTCCCTGGCAGCTGAGGTCAAATCCCATGAAAGAGGGAGGAGGAGAAGAGAGAGAGAGAGCGCGCACCAAAAATCTTGGCTGTCAAGTTATTTTCCTGAAATCCAGCCAAGAAAAAAGGAACAAAAAAAGGATTAAAAGAAAAGAACAAATGAGCCCAACCCAAATGCTGAATTTCAAAGTTAAAATTCTCCGGCTTGTTTCCCCTTTGATGAATTCATCTCGGAAATGTGTTTTCCTTCTGGACGAAAAGGCTGGGACAATTCAATTTGGCTGGGATTCCCTGGCTAAGGTTTCCTTGTGCCCTTTAAAGGAAAACAGGCAGAGCGCTGTTGAATTTGACCACATTAAGTTAGCTCAAGTCACCTGCAGCTGTTCCAGTCATGAGAGGTGGGAAGGGTGCAGTGCCGAGATTTTCCAAGTAACTAGTCATTTGGAGTGCCTAACTTTTTCTATGCCCAGTGTGGGACAGTTTGAAGGGGCTTGATTGTCAGAAAGTATGGCGCACTCAGGTCCTTTTAAGACATCTGAACCTTGGCACCCAAAATCATTGGTCACTTTGGAAAACTTGGCCTGCAGTCACTGATATCAGAGACAAGGTGGTAACAGCAAACCACTGCCAATCTGACCTGGGAAAAAATTCCCTCCCGACCCCAAATATGGTGCTCAATTAGAACCTGAGCATGTGGGCAAAACCCATCAGCCAGACACCTGGGGTCATCTATCAGGTTGATCAAAGGACTGGGGAACCTACCTTAGGAGAGGAAACTTAAGGAGTTTGGCTTGTTTAACCTAATGAAACAAAGGCTGCGGGGAGATATGATTGTTCTCTATAAATACATCAGAGGGATAAACACCAGGGAGGAGGAAGAGTTATTTAAATTAAGGGCCAGTTCTGGCACAAGAACAATGGATATAAACTGGCCATCAACAAGTTTAGACTTGAAATTAGGGGAAGGTTTCTAACCATCATGTGTTGGTTTCTAAACATCATGTATACAAAAACCTGTAGGAGAACACTTCAACCTCCCTGGCCACACAATAGCAGATGTAAAGGTAGCCATCTTACAGCAAAAAAAAAACTTCAGGACCAGACTCCAAAGAGAAACTGCTGAGCTTCAGTTCATTTGCAAATTTGACACCATCAGATCAGGATTAAACAAAGACTGTGAATGGCTATCCAACTACAGAAGCAGTTTCTCCTCCCTTGGTGTTCACACTTCAACTGCTAGCAGAGGACCTCACCCTCCCTGATTGAACTAACCTCATTATCTCCAGACTGATTCTTGCCAGCATATTTATATCTGCCCCTGGAAATTTCCATTACATGCATCCGACGAAGTGGGCATTCACCCACAAAAGCTTATGCTCCAATACATCTGTTAGTCTTAAAGGTGCCACAGGACTCTCTGTTGCTTTTTACAGATCCAGACTAACATGGCTACCCCTCTGATACTTGACATCATGTGTTGGTAATTCATCGCTGACCGTAATGTGGAACTGTATCAAATACTTTACTGAAATACAGGTAGATTCTATCTACTGCATTTCCTTTGTCTAGAAAATCAATTACCTTCTCAAAGAAAGTGATCAGGTTGGTCTGGCATGATCTACCTTTAGCAAAACCATGTTGTACTTTATCCCAATTACCATTTACCTCTAGGTCTATAATTACTCTCTTTCAAATTTGTTCTAAGACCTTGCATACAATTGAGGTCAAATTAACAGGTCTGTAGTTTTCACTCTTTTCCCCTTTCTTAAATATAGGTACTTCGTTTGCAATTCTCCAGTCGCAGGGTACGACCCTGAGTTTACAGATTCATTAAAAATCCTTGCTCTTGGGCTTGCAATTTCATGAGACAGTTCCTTTAACATTCTTGGATGAAGATATCTCCCTGCCTCGTTTGGTCCCATTAAGTTAATTTCTACTTCATATCCTTGTTCCCATTGGCTACCCTGCTGCACCTCCAAGCTCCTAATTACCCCTATTGAAAACTAAGGCCCTTCACAATCTTGTAACATATTTATCCTCACAGCACCCTGTGAGGCAGGGCAGTGCTATTATCCCCATTGTACAGATGGGGAACTGAGACCCAAGAGACTAAGCCCAGAGCTTCAAAGGTATTTAGGCACCTAAATCCCATTGATTCCACTTACATACCTATGAGAATCTGGGCCTCAGAGACTTGCCCTAAGTCACACAATGCCCCCACACACACCAGGTCACGTTTGGAGGCAATTCTGGTTTTTATATGAATCAACGTTCTTCGAACCTATGATTAGGCCACAACTGAGATCACAGCCCCATTGTGCGCAACTGCGCATTGCTGTACAGACCCAGAGTGAGAGACAGTCCTTGCTCTAAAGAGCTAAACAGACAAGACAGACAAACGGTAGGAGGGGAAACAGAGGCACAGGGAAGGGAATCAGCTTGCCAAAAGTCACACAGCCAATCAATGGGATAGCCAGGAATAGAACCCACATCTCTTGAACACTAAGCAAGGACCCTAACCATTGGGCCACACTGCTAATGCGTATGATTGCCTAGTTACCGTTGTCCCTAATCTCATGTAAGCATTTCGGATGCTGTTTGTCAGTGCCACCAAGACACCCACACTCCAGCATTAAAAGTCTCTTCCAGAGCATTTTTTAGCCAGCAAGGACTCCTGAGGGCTGTAACACTTTGATCTCATTTCTGTGGCTGGGTTTAGCGTGGGGGTGTAGTGGGTGGCCTGTGATAGACAGGAGGTCAGACTGGATAAGCTGGTTGTCCCTTTGGGCCTTAAACGCCATGACTCCATGAGAACGGACACCAAGGTGCCTAAGTGGCCCTAACTGTGCTCCTTCCTCAGAGCCTGGCAGGGTCTCGGCACAGCACCAGGAACAGTTTGAGGAATTTGCTGCCCCATGAACCATATCACGCACTTGAGTATTTCAAGCAGAAAATATCCACAACGTGGAAATTACTCAAGATGCATTTTCATGGGCCCTTTACAAGGACCGAGGCAAAATGGCTTTAATGGACAGAGGCGTCTGCACACCAGCTCTGATGTGCCCCTCCCTCAGCAGTTCAGTGCCTGTCCGAATCGCTGCGATGCACCATGGAACTCTCATGAGTGCAACCAGAGGCAGAAGATTTTCAGCCACCCACCCGGCAGGCAGGATGAAAGCGCTAGAAAGAGCAATGCCCCCATTGCTGCCTGAGAGCTTTCGCGCTCGGCTCGGCCTCCAGCGCCGCACCCCCCTGCCTTTGTTTGGTTAGGGGGAGGGTTGGCTATGTCAGAGCATCCAGGGAGTGTGCACCTCACACAGACAAGCGCTCACCAAAAGCTCTACAACCCCAACAGGGCACACACTAAACTCGCAGCTGGTAGGCCGGGCTGAGATTTCAGGAGGGATCTGTAGAGGGAAGAGCAGGACTGCATGGGAGGCCGAGAGTGTAGGGAGCCCTGTGCTTCTGCAGCAGCACTTAACGGGCTCCTCAGACTCTGCCCCCTCTGAGCCCTGGGGCCCAATAAGCCATGCCAGGGGAAACCTTCACATGCAGTATCTATGCAGACACTTGCCTTCCCCCGCTCAGCAGTGGCCCCTCTCATTCACTAACCTATTCCTTCAGCATAGACTACCCAAATCAGCACTCAACCCCCCTTCCCTTATGTTCACTCTGCCCGCTCCTCGATCAACCCTGCTCACCCCTCTCCAAGGTCCTCCAGGACACATGCCTATGATGCTCATTTTGCACCCTGGGTTCACCAGGGTGTGTGCGCAGAGCACAAGTGGGGAGTCAAAGGAAGGATGACAGATTGGGTAGGGCCCAAGCCTGGGACTTAGAAGACTGGCTTCAGTTCCCTGCTCTGCTACAGCCTGCCGGTGTAACCATGGATGAGTCACCTAGCCCCTCTATGTCTCAGTTCCCTCTCTGTAAAACAGGGATAACAGCACTGCCCTGCCTCACAGAGGTGTGTTGAGGATAAAGAGTGTGAGGTCCTCAGATACCACTGTAACAGGGTGAGTATAAGTCCCTAGATAGATAGGAACAGAGCTGGGTAGATAACTTACACAAAAATGAAATTTGTAGGGCAAAAAAATGTGTTTCTATTGAAAACAGAAGCCACTAGATGGATGATGCAGTTCCATCAGATAACCCTGGCAAAACGTATGACCAATAAGGAGAATGAGTCTTTATGCATTTAATTGTTCAAGTTCAGAAGTGGTTTATGTCTGAGATGTTGTTAAGAATGCATGTCCATGAAAACATGTGTGCGACACAGAGTTTGGCATTTGTGAGGACTGTGGTTGGTTAGCTAAAGGAGTCCAAAGGAAAAGAGAGGGAAGCAGGGGAAAAATCCACAAGAGGAGCATTTATACATGTTTCCTCATCAATATGTCACTGAAGAAAGTAAAATATGGAAATTTCACTTGGCCCATGAAGAGCTATTGGCCCAGATTTGGAGACTAAAGTCAATCATTATGGTGTGACACAGAGGAATCTTAGTCATGCTTTGAGTGCAAATCTCAACTGAACCTTAGCTCTGAAATCTGTGCCAGGGAATATCTTGTAATAAATGTACACACACCTGCCACTTCATAAAAACCTTCCTGTCATAATGGAAGCTGATGATGAATAAAAGGAAAGAGGGAGAGGGGAAAGAAAAGGAGACCAAAAAAACTAAACCCAGTAAAAGCAGCTAAACCTAGAGGCAGTGAATAGCTGTGTCTTTTATGATAAACTTAAGGTAAGTTATTATTTAGGGGACTAAGGATTTTGGGTACATTAGATTAGAGAGAGAGAGAGAGAGAGGAATAAATTAGGTCAGATAGACAATAGGTTGGCTGCAAAGATAAGTCCACTTTGTCTTTGAATTAGGAAATAAAATCACCCATATTTTTTAGGACACTACATTTTGATTCATCACGGATAAGTGCACTTGAAAGATTTTTTTATCCACTCGCCTATGTTCAAAACCTATTATTACCCAGTAAGAGAAGGAAAGAATTAAATGCACACATCATTTGATTTTAATTGAAGGAATGTTCTATTTCATTGAACTGCTAACTAAGCTGAACAAGAGATTGTGTTTACATAAGCAAACCCTGAGTCAGTATAGACTGGCTGTCACATTAAGTCAATACTTATGAAGGTTCTCTATTTAATTATTCAGTGAGAATTGACTTATTATTGTGTTAAGAGTGTGGTTAGCCTTGAGCAAGGTAGCCACTGAGCTGAAAGATTTCTTTAAACTTTCTTTGAATGCTGATCTGGTTTCTGCTGAAGATTTGAGGTCTTTTATCATTATCATCTTTCTGAGTAGTGCAGCCACTTCTCTTGTGCAAAGAAATGAATTAGGAGGGAGGGGAATTCAGAGGTTTCTGTTATTCCTCTCTTTCACCACTTCCTTTGGTTCTCTTTATTCCCCTTCAGCATTGCACAGGAGGACAGATCCAACAACCTCTATGCAGAAGTCAAGTGAAGAAGGGACTTTGCATTTTTCTAAACCACAGTTAGGTAAATCATCAGTTATTGGGAGTTTGGAGGAGAATTTTCTATGGGGGCAGGTCATTCCATCACGGCAGGGTTCCTTGCACCTTCCTCTGAAGCAGCTGGAGCTGACCACCACCAGAGACAGGATATTGGGCTAGATGGAGCCCTGCTCTGCTCTGGAGATTCCTAGGTTCCTATCAGAGATTTGCATTTAGGCATGTAGGGCTGGCTATGGAGAGCGTAAGGGGCTCTAGAATCATTCACCTCTAGCTCACAAATTCAAACCCAGCCTAGGTCATTACTGGTGCAACACTGCTGCCTCTGACAGTTGTACAGTAGTGTTCATGTGGCGGGATGCCGCCCTGCTCCCAACAGACAGGCATCTGCATAGCAAAAATCTCTGCAATCATTAGAAGTCTCTGCCGACACACCAAGGACTCAGTGCACCTTGGCAGACAATCCTCTGCACCCCCATGGAAGAGACCCCTCCAGTGAGATTGAACTCATTTGTAGGGGCATAGCACGGAGGAAGCTTGTCACACTGCGTCTGTTGTGTGGATGAGCAATGGTTTTTTTTTCCCCCCCTCTCAAGAGCTGTCAAACCAGTGCCAGATTCACCCTACAAGACTGTAAACTGAAAATATAAATTGAGCATAATTTTAACTGGTGACTGGATAAATAACCCCCTGGCTGTCCCAGTTGGGACTAGTTACTTTGGCACGGCGTGAACAGCAAGGCAAGGAGCAAGGCAACAGAGAATCTGGCCCTCCATGTTTTCCATATACCCATCTGCAGCAGGGAAGGGACAATCCTTGCAGATGGATTGAGTGAGACCCAAAGGAAGGCTGAAGGTTTCAAGCACAGCAAGCATCCCTTGGTACCAAACCAGGCTGACTAATCAGGGAGCGATGCTGAAAGAAGCCACCATGTAGGCCCCTCCTCACCCCCAGGGATATCTAAACCTCAGTCTGGGGCCTTAACGGGAAAGGAAGGATTCCTTTATCACGCACAAATTTTACACGACAGTCAGAGCATCCTTCATCTATAGCAGTGCAGGCATAAAACAGGGCAGGTTGGATAACAGCCTGACCCCCTTTGGATTCCTCTTCACAGTCAACCTTTGGGACCTCATCAAAAGGCTCAGCCCACCAGAAGAGCACATCAGTAGTGGCAATTCAAGTGGGCTTGCTTTCAGCTGGTCTCCACTGGTTTCTACTGGTCCCTACTGATGAAGCAGTAGGCCGAGGGACCAGTAGTCTGACCCAAGTATTCTGAACTCTAGTTGCCAACAGGAAATGGTTAACATTTGGTAACTGGAATTTCAGCAACAGTGTAACTAGCCACAAATGAGTGCTGACCTGCTGGCCTGACAACGAGCAATGGAGAGTTCCCTCCCACTTCACCATGCGGATATAAGCATCCAAAGACACTCGGCCAAATGCAAGCCTACAGAGTGGGGAAAGCGACCCAATAAGATCTAGTCAAGATGATAACGTTAAACCATGCCATAGCCTAGAAAGTCCCCAACAGGCGGCCAGCAGGAATGCCTGCTTCCCATCTCATTATATAAATCTATCTATTCTATTCATTTCTTTATTTGTTTTTCAAAACACTCGGTAAGTCCATGTACATATTTTCCCCTTCTTCTTCTTTCTGGGGGAATATCTTGACAGCTAAACAGCAGCACTGAGCCACTCTCATTACATGTTGTAATGAAAAAGTTGAGCTGCTCCGATGCTGTTTATCAAGGAAACATCCATTATAAATGACATTTTGCTTGTACTAGCAAAGGATATGAAGCTGGGGACACAAGTTAAATATATATACATACACATACATACATATACTATATATAGTCAGTGCCAGAATCGAATAATCACCCTCTCCCCATCCCATAAGCCAACTGTTTTAGGGGGAGAGGATTGGGAAAGGGGAAAGAAACCGAAGAAGAATTAAAAGCTGCCCTGCCTTTGGATGCTGTGGAAATTCAGCCTGTAGAGGATGGGAAATTCTTAAGTACCAGCATCAGTGAAGCATATAAGACCAGATTATTTGTGGTCTTGACTTGCTGATGCAAGATGAAAAATACAGCAAACTGCAGCTGCTGAAATCAGCTTTTTCCCCTGCTTCCCTTTCCCCTTAGCTGAGGTTAGTGTTTTGCAAAAGGCTTTTATATTCTGGGAGCTAAAACCTGTCCATTGCAATCAGACACACAGCACAGGGAGTTTGTCAGAATTCTCAGTGGCAGAGGGGAAGGCTTCCTGGCACAAAAAGCCTTGCAAATCACAACGCTCCCTCCTCTCACTCTTCAGCACTCAGAGAGCGGGAGAGGGCCAGGGCTTGGGAGCTGGAGGGTCTCTCAGGGGCCTTTCAAAAGGCATCATAATATAAATGAGGAGGAGTGGCAGGATTTCATGCTAAGGCACCTAGAGATCTGGCCTCTCCAACCTCCCCTCTCCACATCCCAAATCTCTGAATCCAACCATCTGGTGAGGAAGAACAGAGTTTCAATAAGACTGAGCAATGAAGAGGCAATGGCATGCTGCATTGAACAGAGTCTATTTACAGAATAGGCTGAGACTGTGCAGCTCGCTTCACCAGTATCCTGGCCAGCATTTCAAGTCAAGTATCTGGTGGCAACATTTAGTGTAATAACCCTAGTACATGCCCAGGCATTCCAGCTTCGCACTGCTGGAACTGAAAGCTCCGCTGCAGTGAGAGAACCAGGACTAGACTAGTAAGGAATGCTGCAGTAAGGACTGACCTGCCTCATTAGAAGTGAGAGAGAAGCTCAAGACTAGAGGAGCAGGGGGTACCTCAGGATGAAAGAGGTGCATTGGCTGAGCGACTGGGACAGGACTAGAAAAATCAATAGATGCTAGAAAGTGAGAGTAAGGCACAATGAGAGACTGGGTTAGTTGCACCAGGGCTGGAAGAGCCAAGGGGACTGCAGACAGGGCCGGTACAACCTATTAAGCGACCTAGGCGGTCGCCTAGGGCACTAGCATTTGGGGGGCGGCATTTTCTTCGGCGGTGACCGCGGCGGCCAGATCTTCTGCCGCCCCAGTCGTCGTCGGCATTTAGGCGGAGGGAGGTGGGGCGGGGGGTGCGGGGAGGGCCGTCTGCAGCAAGTAAGGGTGGGGGCGTCACGCAGGGGAGCTCCCCGCCCCAGCTCACTTCTTCTCCACCTCTTCTCCTGAGCATGCCGCCCCGCTCTGCTTCTCTCCCTCCCAGGCTTGCGGCGCCAAACAGCTGATTGGCGCCGCAAGCCTGGAGGCGGGAGAAGTGGAGCAGCGACGGCGTGCTCGGGGAGGAGGCGGAGCAGATGTGAGCTGGGGTGAGGAGCTGCCGCATGGCTATCAGGGCAGGGGGGGGGGGGGGGGGGCGGGGGGGGGGGGGGGGGGGGGGGGGGGGGGGGGGGGGGGGGGGGGGGGGGGGGTAGGCCTCAGGGAAGGGATGGATCAGAGGTGAGCTGGGGTGCGGAGCTGCCGCACGCCTGGGGCGGCAAAAAAGCCAGAGCCGGCCCTGAGTCCAACCCCCTGCTCAAAGCAGGACCAATCCCCAACTACATTGAGTTCCATGGGCTTTGGATTGAACATGAAGGGGCTGGATTTTTTTTAAAGGGCTCAGGACCTGCAGCTCCCAGTAAAGTCAATGGGAGTTTGAGGCACTTAGCACCTCTGAAAATCAGGCTGTACATGCAGAAACAGTGTTGGTACCTTGGGGCATGGTGCAGGATGGCTGCACTCAGGCTGGTCTACAGTTGTTCAGTGTCCAGCAGTAGCATGAGAGGGACCAGTTCTCCTTGTTGGTCACCCCAGTGTAAACCAGGCGTAACGCTACCAAAATCCACGGAGTCGCATCAGGGTGCAGGTGGCACGTGTGTGGGAGCCGAGTCAGGCCCAGAGCAGCTTCTTTCTTAGATACAGCCCCAGGGAGCTTTAGCTCAATCCAAACTCATTTTCCAGGTGAGCTATTCTCTGGGGTGCTAAAGCACACAGCCCAGCATGCTCGATGTCTAAAGCCAAGTCCCGTATCGGAACTTCCCAGAATGGGGTGGGCTTGGAAATCCAGGTCAGGCTCTGCAGCCTGGGTGCCCTTTCTAAACCCATCACAATTAGATCATTCAGCAGGACCTAACTTTCAGAAGCGCTAAGCCCCAGGCAGTGCTCAGTGACGTCAGTGCGGGCTACAGATGCAGCTCAGCACTTCTTAAGATCAGCCCACAAAGTTGCGATTCACCCCAGCACAAAGACAGTGCACCCCTTCAGCCTCCCTGAGCAGCACAACTATAAAATGGGGCCGCTGCATTTCCAGGCCCATTCCAGCCAGCAAACGAAATCCAGTTCCAAATCTTCTCCTCCCACCAGGGAACTATACCCAGAGCCAATTCCAGATGGGCACAGAAATCCAGTCCATGTTTCTATTCTCTTTATTCCAGGTGCATGAATCCTCTCTACCTGTAGGAAATGTATGCTCAGCCTGAGGGCTGCAATGTTTCATTTGTGTCGGTCACAAGTAAATCCAAAGGTGGCAGTGTAGGAGCGTGTGGCTCTCGTAGAGCGTGTGGCTGTGGAAAGACACCAATGGCAGCGTATGCAAGCTCACTGCCAGCACAGACTTACATCCAGCCGGCTGGCTAGCAGAGGGGTAGAGAGCGCAGCCTACGGCAGCTCTCTGGGGGAAGTGCAGCTGTGAAGGGCAAAGCCATAGAGGGGGAGCCAACCGCCTGAGCAAGGTTTGCGTCAGCTGGCACGGCCTCTGATGGTCTTAGGCAGGGGAATAGCTGATCACGCCATGGTGGGAGTGAACAGCATCCCTATTGCTCTGGCAGCATTTGGCTTCACCAGTGCAGGGGTGAAGCCGTTACTGATTTTGGGTCCCTGCCCTCTTGGCCACCGTGTTTGCCCCTCTACAGTTTGGACTTTTCTAATCTTACCTTGGCCCATTCGGGGCAGCCTGGGGCATCCACAGAACACAGTGGGTGTCTCTGGGTAACAGCAATCCAGCCCACAATGGAGCAATGTTAGCAGAGACTGGAGGTAAAGCGCAAGCGGCACGTTGTTCACTTCACCGCCTCCTCTCATACCCGCAAGGCTGTTTATATGAGCTGCAGCCCTCCAGGCTGGTACATTGTCTGCTAGTTAAAATACCTCCATTTCCAGCATTCAGAAAATAGCTGTCTACAGTATTGCTTTCAGCCATAATGGAAAACTGATAGCTTTTATCTCCCCAACTTTATGACTATTGATAGGACAGAGGCCAGTGTCTGACGACCATTTAAAAGCCAGCCCTGTGCAGTCAGACAGCAGCAGCAAAAACCAGTGAAATCTCCAGAATGATTGTCTGGCTGAGAATACGCCACCAACATCCAGTAAACAAAGGAACTAAAAAAAGAAAGAAAAGAAAAACTTTCCATCTGGGGGCAGGGGAGGGGAATCAGAAAAAAAATATTCCAGTATTGACTTCTGCAAGCACTACTTCTCCAAGGTCAGTCTCAGTCCCACGGTGTTGGGCATCCTGCCTGCCCAAGCTTCATAAGGGGAGGACAGGAATTTAAGAACATCGGAATTGCTGTACTGAATCAGACCAGTGGCTCACCCAGCTCAGTCTTCAGAGTTGCCCGCTCTTGCAGTTTTATTATGAGTCTTGCAGCGTTTGATGTTTTTTCTTAAAGCTCCAGCTCCCTGGATTCATGTCATTAAATGAAAATCTCACTTTATGGTTAAAAAACTAAGTTTCAAGCCCTAGCAGTTGGGAAGAAAATCTGGAAAATGTGACCTGACCTGAGTGTAAAGCTAGGGGGTAAGAAATCAGAAGGCAAAGAAAATGAATCCAAAATTATTGCTGTGCATAGGTCAGAAGTTCATTTTTCTAGAGGATTTTGAGATTTTGACGTTTAGCTGCATTCCAAATTGGAGCAAAAATTTCAAAGGAAAGAAAATTCCAAAACATTTTTTTTTGTTTCTGGTCAATCAAAATGTTTTGATTTTAACATTTTTTATTTGTATTACAATATATAATTGCAAGACACAAATAGTATGTAACAAAATTTAAGGAACTCAGCAAATTGAAGAGACATTTCAAAATGAAAAAATGAAACATTTTTTTCCAAAAATGTTGAAAAAGGCCATTTTGACATTGCTGGAATGCTCCCTCTCCCTCTTCCCTCC
>NW_020664404.1:9576103-9622283 GCF_002925995.2 Terrapene triunguis | reverse complement strand
CGAATATGGCTCCATTGGAGTTTCTCCAAACAGCTTTAGCTAAAATTTATCTTTTTTAAGCCAATCTCATGATTTGTTGAGGCCTGACCCATGATGTTTGAATGCTTGGGGCTGGTGCTACTGAGCGTCTTGTCTCCAATGATGGCCAAGACCAGCTGCTTCAGAGGAAGTTGCAAAGACCCTGAAGTGGGCAATTATGGGATAACCTGCCCATCAGGGAAGTTTCTTACTGACCCCATCAGTTATCGGTTGGCTCCTGCCCTGAACTAAGAGGGTTTACATGTCTTCTAGCTTTCTATCCTCTCTAATGTAGCTGGGGATGTTGTCATTACCCAGTGAAGTCTCCAATCCTTGTTTTGAATTTGCTTCTGCTTCTGGTTGTTTTGTAAGGTTTTCTTATCAGAGCTTGGCCCTGTTTTCTCCCCCATGATCTCTGGGTTCTGCTTGGTTTGGAGGCTCTAGTCTGTGATCAGGGTACAATGAGGAAGTTCTGGGGTAACCCAGTATGTGATAAAGGAAGACAAGTTTCTGCTGGGAGACAGCCAGTCAGTGCACTAGACTTATCACATCTAGAGATCTCAATCCTGACCCTCAGAACCCTCTGCCATCCCAACGTGACTCTTCCAAACTCTGCCCCCAGTCCTGAAGTACAGTTCTTCCTGGGGTTTGCACACAATTCTGCCAATGCCCTTCTAGCTTGCCCAGCAACCACAGTCCTGGATCCTTCCTGAGCAGAGCCTGCCTCTCATGCCAGACTGCCTGGTATTTCTGGGATAAGGAACTCCTGGCCACCCAGGCTGCAGGCATGCCTTTGCTATTTTGTAGCAATTGGCTTTGAACAGCTTCTGCTGCGATTCCATGCAACGGCTTTCTCGCTGGTGGCTGTGCACCAAACCCTCCGAGAATACGCAGAAACCTTTTTGTAGCTACAGCGGTGTCCATAGCCAGCTCGCTGTCACAGCTTGTGTCTGTAATCTAATCTTGTACGCTCCTTCTACTAGTACAGAATTTACACATGCTTCATCACCTAACACAGGCTACGGCATCCAGCACCACAGCAAACAGCCCCATCTGCCTTTTGCCATCACAACCCCGTCCAGTCTGTAAACGCCCCTCCTTTCAGAGACTGGGGCCGCGCATTGCATTAAAACCCAGCCTGTTCCCAAGTGACTGGGGACCGGAGTGAGATTTTCAAAGCTGACTAAGGGATTCAGATGCATAACTTCCATTCATTTTCATGGGAGGGGGTATCTGAATCCCCATGGCAAACCTCAGAGCTGACTCTTGGCAGCCTGACCTGTGGTGGAAGATGGGACTAGAACAGAGACCTGCTGTCTGCAGAGACCTGAGTGGCAGTGGAAGATGAAACTAGAGTTCTGAATAGAGAAGCACCAGTGCTTCCCAGGCTGCACTGAATAATGGCACTGGGTTCCCAGCTGTTTAGCTCCTGTGTGCCTATTTCTTCAAATGCCCACTAATCCTCTCTCATCAGCTGAGCTGCAATGCTTTCACCAACTGTTGCATCAGTGCTCCAAACACTGGAGGGTGTTTAACTGCACATCCCACTCTCCTGGCTTGAGGATGTTTTGAACTGGGCCAGCCTGAACTTGGGACTCCCTCACTTGCCATTTTGAATCTCTTATCTCCGAACTCTGATTCTAAAGCTGGAAATTCTGACTGAACTTCGAAACTGAGCTGCCAGCTGGAATCTAGCCCAGGCCAGATGTAATTACTGCTTGACAGCAGTTGAGTTGCCTGTGTGATGAGTTGGGGGGGTCTCATTCAGGCCAGTTCCAATGGGACAAATCACAAAACCAAATATTTTAATGGATGCCTTTGTGGGCAGTCTCAGCAGAGGCCAAAGACTGAATGGATCTTGGAGCGAGAACTCCCCGCTTTGCTCTTACCCTAAAAGAAAGTCCCTCCAAGCCCAGGATGAATCTTGACCTGTTGTTGCCCATGTTAGATTTGTTCTGTAAAAACGTGACATCGGAGCCTAATCAGAGACTTTCCACTGACTTCAAGCGGGCTTTCGATCAGACCTCCTGGCCAAGATTTTCAAATATGATTTGGGGAGCACAACTGGAATCAGCTTAAAGGGGCCTGGTTTTCCCAAGGGCTGGTGCTCAGCGTGAGCTGAAAAAATCAGGTGGTCATCTTAAAAAATAGAGCCGAGGTCTCCAAAATCCCGGCTCACTTTGGGACGTCATCTGTCTCCAAGAAGGTGAGAGGCTTCCCCAGCATGATATTCACCAAAGTCTTCCATGAAAAGCACGTCTCTCGGGGTGGCTCTCCTTTTTTTTTGGTTTGTTGGGCTTTTTCCTCTTACACCAACTGCTGTGAGATAACAGCAGAAATCTCTGCTTAAAGGTTCTCCAATTACAGTCCATGTTGCCTTGCATTAGCAGTGGAAGTTGGAGGCTTAATTACCTCCCATCCTGGCAGAGAAGCTTTATCTCTTCCTTGTGTTGCTATTAGGTAGCATTGCTGCTTGTTGATTTGCTTCAGAGTGCAATCAGCACTCTTGGTCCCATGTAAAGATTAACAAGATGAGCATCATGCAACCACTCAGGACTGATAAGTACAGGCACATATCAGGCTCTTGGTGGTCCAGTCAACGAACTTACACCTGTATGTGGCCCAGTTACCCTCCACTTTCAATGGCAGTTGCGTGATTCTAATTCCATCCTAGACAGAAGGTAGTGGTGCACACTACCCTAGCTGGGTCATCATGGCTGGAATTTTCACAAGGGGTAAGCACTCAGTAGTGCCAGTTGGGCATCTAAATAAAGGTCACATTCTCCAAAGGGTCCAGCACCCAGCAGCTCCCATTGCCACATTAATGGCCAGATTTTTAACCAAACCCAGATCCCAACATGCTGAGCTCTTGTGAAAATCTGGCCTCAGTTGTAGGTGCTGAGCACTTGGAAATCTGACCCTGAGCTCTGGTCCCAAAAGACAGTGCAACTTTATTTGGCATAACCCAAAGCTTGCACTGCTTCCAAAAGGAGGCTAGGGGGAGGGACAGAGGCACCACCCAGACATCACTAGGCCAAGACTGCATCTATTCATAATACAGAAGGAGTATCCACCTCACAGACCCCTTTCTCTATACTCCTTCCCTGACACCTCCTGGCTATGGGTCTGAGAGCCTTCTCCTCTATAGCTCCTGCCATCCGCCTCCCTGAACCCTCTCTGACTGCCCTCTGCCTCTCTTCACCTTTCTTCACTCTTGTCCCGTGTACGTGCCTCTTAATCTCTTCCCACATCCTCCAATCTCATTACCTCTTAAAAGCATGTTTTGGAATAGACAGCCCATAGAGAAGATGCTCCACTAAACTAACTTGTGCTACTTTATACTCTCCTGGCTAGTGTGTAAGTGTACCATTCTATTGGATGGAATCTGAATTCCTCAACTGTGTCCCCCAAGCCCTGTACTGCTAACAGCTGATGGAGATTCTTTCTGAGCTCAGGTGGGTGGCTCTGGGCTTCCTCTGAAGCAGGAAGATCTGTGTCAAGTCTTAGGCGGCTCACAGTTTGTTAGAGTATCCAGAACTAGCACAAATATCTGGCTGCCACAGTGACACCTCTGTGCTATCCGCAGAGGATCTAAGAGGAAGCCACGCCAGCTGGTCCTGAAGAACGATGAGGTTGACATCCTCCAAAGGAAGTCAGCGGAGTTTGTTATTGTGGCAGAGGTTCTGGAGCCAGGACTATTCTACACCAGCATAACTGCGCTTGGAGGGGTAACACAGGAGCTGATAAAGGCTGCCTGAGGCTGCAGCCCAATTGAGACAGATGTAAAGTGAGCAAGGCCAAAGCCTGCATGCTCTATTTATACACATTCTCAGCATGCTGAGGTTGAATTACAGCCTTGGCAGTGGCTCATGGCCAATGCCTTGTTATTTATAAAACGTACAGCGCCTTGGAGACAAACAAGGGAGAGGAGACACCATTCCAGCAACAGACAGAACTACAAACAAACATTAGGCTCTTTCTGGTGCTCCCGAGTGAGCGTGGAGCCCGTTTGCCAGCACATCTTGCCTGGAGCCAAAGAGGATGCATACCAGGGGGAAGGTTATCATGCATGGCACCTCACTACCCTCCCAAACCCACCAGAGCTTGATAAGGCTCTAATCCTCCAGGGGTTGCTGGGCAATGGCTGCTGGTGACTGGGGAGGCTCCATTCAGATAGGAGCACGGCTCCTTAGCCAACCCCATTAGGTTCCCTTGTGAGGTACCCAGGCTCCAGCACACGCTGGAAAAGCAGTTTCTCTCTGTGTGTGTTCCCACTGCCATGTCCATCTCACACTAGTAGGAGCCACGTGAAGCAGCTGTTTTCAGATCTCAAAACCAGGGTGGGTCCAACCTTCTGGGGCAAAGGGTCGGGGCAGATTTTGTGTCTGAACCCCGTCCGCCCATCGCTATCAGAAGCCTGATTTGGGTTGGATGCCAACTCGTTACTATTGTAAAGATTGGACGTGGCCTTGCTGAAATGGTCAGGGAAGCCCAGACTGACCTTACAAGTTTGTGCTGATGTTTACCAAATGGCTCAGCCTACAGTGAGGGCTCGGAACAGTTTCACAGTTGTGGTTAGTGATACCTCACAGGCTGGCAAAGCTAGGCTAGCGACGTACAACTGCGGGGGGTGCTGGCTCATCCATTGCTGGCTACGTCTTGTGCGCGTAGGAATCAACGGCAGCCAAAGGGACCTTGAAAGGTCATCGAGTCCAGCCCCCTGCCTTCACTGGCAGGACCAAGTACTGATTTTGCCCCAGATCCCTAAGTGGCCCCCTCAAGGATTGAACTCACAACCCTGGGTTTAGCAGGCCAATGCTCAAACCACTGAGCTATCCCTCCCCCCAAAATCACATGAACTGTTCACAACCCGCACACGGAACCTTCTTAATTCAATGCAAATCCAGGGAAATATGGACTAAATATCTGCACAACTGACTGTCCCTGAAGGAGCTTGGACTCCCCCAGCTCCAGTCTATGGGTATGTCTACACTGCAATAAAACATCCATGGCTGGCCCGTATCAGCTGACTTGGGCTTGGGCTGCAGACCGGGCTCTGGGGGACCCCACAAGGAGGGAGGGTCCCAAAGCCCAGATGTCAACACTGCAATTTTATAGCCCCGCAGCTCAAGGCAGCTGACACGGGCCAGCCGCAGGTGTTTAATTGCAGTGTAGACGTGCTCTTTAGGAGCAGAGATTGATTCTGTCCAGCTTCAGTGCATTGCATAGGGAAGTAGTAGTGCTCTCCCCAGCTCCAAATTTACTGCACCATCGTGGGAAATGCCAATGACATCCCTAGGTGAGCAGAAACCTCATCTGAACAGCTCCAGTAGATTCCTGGATGCTCAAGACTTAGCCGGCAATGGATAAGCCAGTGCCCACCACAGCCAAAAGGCTAATAGCTATGGGAACAAATCTGTAGGCAAGTGTTTCACTTCAGCCCTTCCAACAGCTGTGAGGGAGACAGAGGGCTGGGTGCAGGTTCCAATGGGAACAGCAGGTTCCCAACCCTTCTGCAGGGACAGTGCTGTAGTTAGATGCCAAAGACAGAGAGTCTCAGCAGCTAGATAGACAGACAGACAAAGTCATATAGACAGGGGCAGCGGGAGACTCAGATACACTGAGACAAGACTATCGCTAATGATGTTTTTCCTTGGCCGCCTCTTCCGTGCATCCTTGTAACATCAGTCAAGATTTTCCTCTCTCTGATCTCAGATGACACTCTCCACCCACCCCCAACACAACAAGAGCGCACAGACCAAAGCAACTCAGCTCCCCACGTGCCAACCCCAATGGTCACATCCCCAAACACCCCCTCTCCAAACTGCCTCAGGCACACTACCCTCACATTGGCCCGAACCCCAAATCGCTCACCCCAAAGTGCCCCTTATGACATTCCTGCCAAATCCTCCGACCCCCACAAATCACCCCAAACACACCAAAGGGCCCCAGCATCCAGATAACCCCAACACGGACCACCCAACCCACACATACACACCTAGATTTATCTTAAGACACATGCACCCCAACACACACCCCTTGGAGAGATAGGAAATGCAGGGTTTGTCCTCCTTTTGGTAGCCTGATGACCACGTCACAGCTGGCCCTGTGCACTCATGCCATCTGACACCCAGAAGCCTCTTTGCCTCCATCAGCGGATTTTTATTACACTGCCAACAGCTCCACTCTGCTGTTTGTCCCCAGTGGGACTGGCTGGGCTGCCGCCTTCATCTCACTTCAGTTTTCCCACCGTAAGACTGGCACTCACAACACTGACGCCCGCTTCTAGCTCCAAGCCCCAAAACAAACAGCACTGAAACTAATCAACCTACGCTCCCCCCAGTATATTAATAACGGTTTGAAACAACCACCCTAACCCCAAGCAGAGGTTGTTGGGATTTTACCCCAAAAGGGGAGAAGTGCCAGAGACCCCAGGAAACCCACCAGGGACTTCACTATTGCTATTGATTTTAAGTGGAAAGTGCTCAGATCCCACGATGATGGCTGGCACCACAGAACCCACAGACAGTCTCTCAGCACCATTAGTGCTCGGGCTCAAACTGGGCCGAGAAAGGCCCCCAGAGCAAGTATCACCAAATCCACAGCTTGACACAAACGCCAGCCTTGTTCCAGGGATAGAAGAGCAAGGTATGAGGTTGGGCGGGGGTGGGGGAGGAGCAGGGCCGAATTGAGGGTCACTGGCAAAGCTGTGGAGGACCCCAGAATAACTGGGGGTGCTGCTGTTGGGGATTAAGGCACCTGGGCAGTCGAGCGGATCAGGAATTTTTCAACAACACTTATTGTCAATGGAAAAGGCCAATTTGTCTAAATTGAAACTTTTCACTGAAATAGTGCAGGTTCAACAAAACTTTTCCCCAGAAAGTTTCTTGGGCCCAGGATAGAATTCCTGGTCGAAATGAGAGAGCCCCAGTGATCAGGGCACGCAGCAGGGATGTGGGAACCCAGGTTCAGGTCCTTGGTCTTCCTGATTTGGAGCGGGGACATAACCCTGGGTCTCCACCATCTCAAGTGAGTGCCCTGACCCCCAGGGTATTCTGCGGTTGGGGTCTCTCCTGCTGGAGCTGTTGCACGTTGCACTGAGCCAGGGCCAGAAAGGATGACTCTATAGCCCAGTGGTAAGGCCACCAGAGCAGGGACTTGAACCTGGATCTCTCACATCCCAGGTGAATGCCTGGCCACCTGGCTTTTCTGGGGTGGCACTCTGGCTATGTCTACACACCTAAAAAATCTCAGAGCCCAGGTCAACTGACTCAGGGTATGTCTACACCCAGCCGCTAGTTCGGCGGCTGGGAATCGAAGTTCTGGGTTCGACTTATCGCGTCTTGTCTGGACGCGATAAGTCGAACCAGGAAGTGATCGCCGTCGACTGCGGTACTCCAGCTATACGAGAGGAGTACCGCGGCGTCGACGGGGGAGCCTGCCTGCCGCGTGTGGACCGAGATAAGTTCGAACTAAGGTACTTCGACTTCAGCTACGTTATTCACGTAGCTGAAGTTGCGTACCTTAGTTCGAATTGGGGGGTAAGTGTAGACCAGGCCTTAGACATGCACTGCGGGGATAAAAATAGCAGTGTAGACGTTCAGATTCGGGCTGGAAACCTGGCAAGAGGTGAGGGCCTTGGAGCCCAGGCTAGTCCAAGTGGGAATGCCAACATTGCTAGTTTAAGCCCCGTGCACAGACCCCATGAGTCCAAGTCAGTTGACCCAGGCTCTGAAATTTGCTGCTGTGGGTACTTTTTGTCTGTGTAGACGTGTTTTTCTCTCTCTGGTTTTTCTAAAGGTCTCAGTTTTGTCCCAATGTGGAATCAAACCAAATGCCAAAACCTCAACGTTTTTCACAAAACAAAGTTCTTTTCTAGGGCTGCCAACCCTCCAGAATAGTCCTGGAGTCTCCAGGAATTAGAGATTCATTTTTAATTAAAGGTTACGTCATGTGCACAGACACAGAGTGGTGCACACAAACACCCACCCACGCATGCACCCCAGCTATAAACTCAGCCAGAGGATCTGCTACAGCCATTTCCATTTCAAATACCAGGAACCAGATCTCCTCTCTAGCTCGCAGCCTGACAGTTAAAAAGAAAATTCTTCTTTGTTTTTTTCCACCTGCATCCCTCAGGGAAACACAGCTCAGGTGTTGGGCCACACATGTCTGCAGACAGGTCTCTTCTTCTAAACAGCTTTACAGCTGCAAACAAAAGCAGGTCAAGTGAGCTGCCCAAGCATGTCAGAATCCCCTTGCATGTGAACAGGGCTACCAGCTACTCCACACTAGTATCTCGGGATGCCTTGGATAGATTAACCCTTTGCAAGGCAGGACATTGTTGTGCAAGACCAGCACTATCCCTTCCTAAAGCCACCAGACAATAAGGAGTCTAAGCAGACAAGCGTGACGTGCCCTCAGGGCGAGAGCAAGGGACTGGGAGTTGCAGCTCCAGGTGCTATGCTGGGATCTGGAAGGCAGTGTAGGTCTAGCAGGTAGAGCAGGGGCAGTGGAAACCAGAATTCCTGGGTTCTATACAGGCTGACTTCAACATCTACTTTGTACTTTCTTAGCATATTCATGAAATGTTCTCCAAGTGTTTAATTAATTCATCACAGCTATCGGTGGGATAGGCCACTATCACTATCTACATTTTACCAAGAGAACAAACAGGCAGAGAGGATAAGCCCAAACTTTTCAAATTCAGTGGCAAAAGATAGGCACCTAAATAAAAATTTAAGTGCCCGTGTTTAACGACCCAAGTTTGAAAATTTGGCCTTAAGAGTCACCTAGTTAGCTCATGGCAGAGCCAGGAATGGAACCTCGGGGTCCTGGCTTCCATGCCCCCGTACTCTAACCACTAGCCCCCACTCACTCCCTGAGGCAGAAATAGCATCCTGCAGTCCTGACTCCCCATCCCCTGCTCTAAGCACTAGACCTGCGCTGCCCTCCACGAGCTAAGGATAGAACCCAGAAGTCCTGCTTCCCCAGCCCTGGGGCTCTGACGCACCATTGTAAATTCTCTTCTTTGCCAGGAACATATTTCAAAGTGAAAACACACAAGGCAAATGTCGCACACTTTCCCGCACTCCTGCTGCTCTCCCTCCCCTTTCAGTCTAAACTTTGTTTCATGCTGGAAGGGGTCTATAATTTGTGCGCTGCAGAGCTACATTCTCTCAGGCACTCTCTCTCAACTCTTTCCTAATGCAGGTTATTTCCCTCTGCGAGTCGGACACATCCACAGCATTTAACTTCTGAGCAAGCGTCGGGCTGGCAGACCTGCTGACAAAGAGCTGCCGTTAATTTGACGCTGCACAGAGCCTGCCCCGTATCATTTATTCATAGACACTGGTTTATTGTATTACTGGTGGATGAAAAGCCACATTCAGAAGTTTCAAACATACTCCTTTCCAAGGAGAGGAGAAGTAGATACAGCTTTACGAGGGCAGGGAACTGGACCTCTGGAGGTCCCTTCCAGTCCTAGGATTCTATTTTGGCACTAAACCCCGAACGCCTGCAGCCATTTGACAGGAAATGGACCCTCCTCCGATATTAAGCAAAATTCTTTACGCGGCCAATCTGCCACTGGGGAGAGTAAGGGGAGTTTTTGCTGTAGGAATAATAATGCTCAGAGAAAAGTCTGGAGCGCGCTCGACTTAGTTTGTACACAGGGAAACCAACAGACGTCACTAAGAGTGGACATACGGGCGTGGGTTTTTAAAGCAAGAGCTTATCTCTGAGTGGTATTGAAATGTAGTATTTGAGCAGTGAGCACCTCACAGTCTTTCATGGGCTTATCCTCCCAGCACCCCTGTGTGGTAGTGCAGTGCTTTATCCCCATTGTATGACTGGGAGACTGAGGCCGTGGGGACACATCTACACTGCGTTTTAAAACCCGCCGCAGAGCGTCTCAGCCTGGGTCTACAGACTCTGGCTCGCGTTACAACACTAAAAATGAAGGCTGGGGTGGGCTTCAGAGCCCAAGCTACACAGCTGTATTTAGCGCCATAGCATGAGCCCGAGTCTGTAGTCCTGGGCTCTAAGACTCACTGCCGCGGGTTTTAAAACGCAGCGTAGACACATCCAGGAGGCTACGTCTATGGTCAGTCAGTGGCAGGGCAGGGAATTGACCACAGGGGCCCAAGCTAACACCCTAACCATCAGGCCGTCTTCCTTCTCCCTACACCTGCCTGCCACTGAAAGGCAGCTCCCCTACACCCCAATCCTCCAGACACAAAGCATCGAATGAGGACTCCTTGTTACTTGCTTACTATTTCTATTACTGCAGTGACTAGGAGCCTGAACAGCGATCCGGACCCCAACATGCTAGGCACTGTACAAACACACAGTCAGAGACAGCCCCAGGCCCAAAATGCTCACAGTGTATATAGACAAGACAGAGAAACGGTGGGAGTGGAACAGGAGGCCCAGAGAGGGGAAGTGACTGGTCCAAGGTCTCACAGCAGGTCAGTGGCTGAGCTGGTGAATAGAACCCAGGTCTTTGGACTCCCACTCCCTGGCCTTCACCGCTAGAGTCTAGACTGTACTTCCCCTTAAGCCTGGGCTTGTTAGCAGTGCTGGTGAAATAAAAACCAAGAGGGAAAACTGTCTCTCCCTTGTTATTCAAAATTCAAAATGTAATGAGGAAGGCTGTCACACACAGAAATACTTCAACCAGCTCCCCCTGTAGAGCAGATTCCGTCAAACCCTCATTAGATCTGGGCGCTAAATTCCCCGGAGCTTCCAGCAAGCCAATGACATTAGACAAAGACTTAAGACAAATTCCTAAGTACAGCTGTAGACCTTCCCCATGGAAGGTCGGATGGCATGATGATGAGAACGGTGTAAATACCTAGAAAGGTTAGGCTGGGGTAGGCTAGGCAGACAGACAGATTACACATGCCAACAGACAGACGAAGGAATCTGAACAGCTGCGACAGAACATCACTGCCAAGGCAATGCTTGAATCAGCGGAGGGGACACCTCTAGACATCCAAGTCTACGGATAAAGAATAAAGCTCCTCCCCAACAGCAGACGGAGCCTGGACTACACAATCCAGCCTGAGTTCTTCTAGTAAGTATCCCACCAAGGAATAATGGAACACTCGGTCTGCAGGCCGTATGGGCAGGCAGCCAGCTTACCCGAGTGGCTATACCTCGGTACAGGATCCCCCAGACACCAATCAGCAGAAATGCTGCAGCCATCGGGGATTGTTTACAACACCACACACTCATCCAGCAGCAAGGGGGGTGACCGAGAAGGATCTGAGTTAATCTCTTAAATCACAGGCTCCTCCCGAGGGAGTTAAAACCAGCAAAGAGAATGCACAGCAGATGGATTACATAGCAAGGTGCCTACTGTGGAACATGGAAGCACCATGTCACGACGAGCATATCAGAGACAACTGGCCCATCCTCTGCAGGTAGGAAGCAGCGCAGCTCCATTGACATCCTGGAGTTGCACCGCCCTGGTCTAAGGGCACATGGAACCGTGCACCAGTTCACACCAGTAGTTTAAAAACCTAGAAGAGAGCCAACCAGCCAAATTCTGCATGGGGCCAGAGACCAGCCAAACAACCAGTACCAGGATCAACCCAGCTGCCAGTGGCTAACCAGCTCTGCCAGAGCATAGTGCAGAAGAGACCACTGCAAACGTGTACACAGACCAGCCGCACACCCCAGCACTGCCAGGGAGCCAGAGGAGGCCAATCACTGCATCATTATATTGATGCGGTGCTGTGACTGTTCTGTGCCTCCCTCCACACTCCAGCACAACATCCCCTCTGCCCACTCCTCGGCCTGGCTCATGCGGGCGCGGGGTGAGAAGAGTTGGGAATGGAAGAGGAGGCTTCTTTTCCCCCCACCTCCAATGTCCTGGCTGCTTGGAGGGACTGGGAAGGATCCAGGCTTGTTGGGAGACCAGGCAGATAGAAAAGGATTTGCCCTCAGGCCTTTGGACCCCACCAGATCTGCAGGGAACGCCCCATGTGGGTCTGTAGGGCATCCCTATTCTAGTCTTCCCATCATGCCATGCAGGTGGAGAACCAAGACCAAAGCGTGCACTTGTGTCTGGCCCGGAAGGGAGGGAGGACAGTTCTTACCGGCAGAGATGGTCCGTCCGGCACATGTTCCGCAGATCCAGGCAGTTGGGCTTCTCCTTGTCCTCATAGGAGCAGCTGGGGACTATGGTCTGCCGGCGGCGCTCGGCGCAGGCCTGGTCCTTGCAGGAGCAGAAGAGCAGCCGGTAGGTGTATTCGCTGGGCACCCGGTCGAAGAACTGGCGCAGGGCCTTGTGGCACTTGCGGCGGTTGCAGCGCTCGGTGGCCGAGATCACCTTGCTGCAGGTGGAGATGTAGGCCGAGCGCAGTCTCTTGCAGTTGTCATTCAGGTTGCAGGCTTTGGCCGCATCTAGGCAGTGGTTACTTTTGGAATTGGTGGCAGGATCCATTCCTGTCCGAGCAGAGAGAGGGAGAGGGGATGGGTGTTACTCAGAGGGATGGCAGAGTGGCTGATGCTGCTGGCATGCCCCGAAACTAGGGAAGAGGAGAGAATGTATGTAACTAGGGGAGCCAGAACAGGGCATCACCACCAAAGGGTGGCTACCGCATTCTGGCATGCCCCGGCACCGAGACCCAGCTGCAGTGTCCAGGCACACACCGCACTATGCCTATTACGCTACAACTGGGATAGGCATCACCAGAACCCAGCCGAGCCACTCATTCAACGCAGCAGTCATCGGCCACATTCCTGCCAGCCGGGATGCCGCACAGCAGCGTGGCAACTGCACATGGGGAGGCACCAAACTGGTTATTTGGCAACACTTCCTTCCATTGAAAATCCGTGCCTTGAAGAGACAACTCTACATTGCAGGTCCCTGTGGCAAGGACAAGAGGAGAGCAGCTGCTTGGGTGCCACATGGGGCGAGGTGAAGTGGAGATGGCTGGGGAAAACAAGGGAAAACAAGGGAATTTATGGCCGCTTTTAGGTTTCCTGGGTGCTTTGCTCCCCCCTCTCCCAGCATATTCTTTCACTAATGCCGCTGTAATTACAGCTTGGCTCATTCCCAATCAGAGCCTGAACACAGAAGATATTTGCTTTTAAAAAGAAATGTCTGTATATGGACATATGAGCATAGGCAACAAATTGGTACAACTCCTACAAAGATCCATGTGAAAATGCAGCAGCGGCAATGGTTAACTGCGTGGCTACTGGGTAAATAAACCCCCCGGGGGGCATGTGTGACTCTGGCATCGCTGCACAGCTAGAGGCACGTGGTGAATGACGTGTGTTACAGTTGGTGCAGCTTCACGGTCTCTGTGTAAGCCACTGCAGCCTGACACAGAGGTGCTGGGCCAACTGCTACTAGCAGGGGGTCACCTCAAGTAACTGGGTGAAATATTCCCCTTCGGCCAGAAGTGAGATGCAAGGGCCTCACATGTGTTATCTGCCTAGGCGTGAATTGCGCCGTTCATGCAAAGGACAGGGAATGACAACCTGCCGCCCTGCACTGGGCGCAGTCATTCCCACCAGTAAAGTGTGGGTGTAAAGCACTACCACACTGGTAGCATTTTGCACGGACAGTGCACTGGTGACTGGTCACAAGAGGAGCCTGGTTCCTATTTACACTAAGGCCTCAGGCTCCTTTGCACTGCCAAAGCAGAGTCAATAAAAGGGCAAAGGCAGGCTCAGCAGAGCATCGGGCTCAGAGTGTCTCACACAGAGAACTGATTTCCAAGGATGAATAGATGGTTGGAACCCACTTCTCCAGAGAGGGAAACAGAAGACGAGCTGCAGGGGTAGCCCTTAGGAAGGTACACGTCCGCCAACAGACACAGATTTTACCCTTCATCCACCAGCACGGTGGCCCAGTTGAGCAAATGGAGCTTTGGGAAGACTAGAGCATGGTCCATCTGATTGGTCAAGCACCGTAGCAAACCACCTGCCCCTCACAGACCCATCTACCAAGGCAGCACCCCAGAGGCCTAACCCAGACCCCCCTAGGGTGACCAGATGTCCCGATTTTATAGGGACAGTCCCGATTTGGTTTTTTTTTCTTATATAGGCACCTATTACCCCTCACCCCCGTCCCAGTTTTTCACACTTGCTATCTGGTCACCCTGCCTGAGCCAGCTTGTCTCTGGAACTCCAGGCTGAGGGCAAAGATGCAGGTATACTAGGTACACTATATGCCCCAGCGGAGAGGGTGGACTAGATGGCCTCTTGTGGTCCCTTCCAGACCTGTGTTTTTATGATTCTACGAGCAGCTGCAGGGTTCATTGCTGTGTGCAGCTCAAACCGAGAACCATTTCCTGGTCTCTGCTGAGGAAACACCAGGCAGTTGGAGCATTTTTTTTAAAGTGTGTTAATACTTTAGAAAACTTATTTGCCAACTTGCACAGGACCCCTCTCTGCCCCCATCTGCTGGCAAATTCCAGCCCTCAGCATCACAATGGGCCAGACCCAGAGCAACCTCCACTCCCCCAGTGACTTCAATGAGAGTCACAGGAGCTCAGACCCCCTTAGTCAGGCGCTCTCAGGCATCTAAGTCAGAAAACGTGGGCACTGTCACCCGACTGAGACATTGGCGTATTCACCCCTGCGATCCGCATTACCAATTCCTGTTAGGAGGGTCACAGACAGCTGCCACCAGATCAGTGTGTATATCTGCAGCCAGAACAGGACCTGTATTTAACATGAATTTCCCTAAGGTCTGCTCGGACTAGAGGTACGCATCTGGCATGGAAGGGGTTAACCTGAGCCAGGCGAGAAGCAGCAGGGGGATCAGAGCTCATCAAATAATATTCAGTGCATAATTTATGCCATGAATTTGCAATATTTTTCTCGTCCATTATTCAATGAATAGGGATTAATTATTCGCCCAACTCTAGAACAGAATCACCTCCTATGATGTGCTGGGTCCCAGCCAGCTAGCACCTTCCCCACTGGTTCCCCCCCGGGGGCCACGTGACCACTGCCCATAAACACAGTGTATACTAGGTGCTTCTGCAGCAAAGCAGCTGCATCACTGCAGCCCCTCCAGTAGAGACGCATTGCCCTGGTGTAAGACAGGGCTGGCTCTGGTGAGGCATATCTGGAGTAAGCCATACCAGCACCAACCCTTTTTTTTTTTTCTTGCATTAGTAACTTGCACTAGTATCATCCCATGGACGTGGACAGCCCCTAGTCTAGGCAAGCTAAGAGCACTGAGCTAGAGACCCAACAGGACCGCTTGCAGCCAGGCAGGACCAGGGAGAAGGGGAGCGGTGAAGTGAAGAGAGCTGCTGGAGAAGCGGAAATGCCGGCCTGCCAAGTGCACAGCTGGATTTGCAGCATCTGCTCCCGGAATCCCAGCAATCAGCAAAAACAAAAAACAAAAACACACACACACACACACATAGACACACACACATATACAAACACACACACACACACACACACCCCGGAGAAGGAACAAGGGCTGAAATTTTTGTCAAAATGATGTATTGCCCAAGGAGAGCCAGGTGCTATTTTAAAGTCACCCAACTGCATCAGTAATTTCTTCCCTAATTTCCCCTCCCCCACAAACCAACCAGGATCCTGGATTCATCCACTGTTCCCCAGTTTCCACTGGCAGAGACAGATGGCAGCATCAAGGAGGGTTTCCTAACAGAAATATTTGTAGAGCCCTGGTAATTAGCAAATGGCAAGCAGCTACCTAGGTGGGAAACCTTGGCTTTGTTTTTTCCGCTCCCTGCTTTGTTCCATCAGTGCTCACAGGCCCCACCAAGAGCTCCCCCACAGCCAGCCCTCCTAAGCTGTTGCCTACGGAAGCAGCTGTTAAGAGAATCAGACAGCTTCTAAAGCCATCTCTGCAACTGAGACATTTCAAGCCTCGTTTGGAATACAGCCTTCCAGCACCTCTCCCTGCAGCACTCCCTGCTGGGAAAGGCCAGAATTGGAATGGCCCTACAGCCAGTGCACCTGCACCATTCCCTACAGCACCTCCTGCTGGGAGAGGCTAGAACTGGTGTAGCTGTGATCACACCCGCAGCTGGCTCTGATGTGCCATGTCACACACACTACTTGAAAAGGCAGGGACAGAAGTAGCTACAGTCCCCCCACCCCCGACACATGCACAGCCAGCTATTTATCCCACACCCTTCCCCAGCAGTGGCTTGGGGAGTGTTCTCTGCTGGGACGGTTGCTTGCCAAGCTCTAGACAAGTGCTAAGTACTAACACAGCATATACGTTAAAAACCTACTCTGCGAAATACAATACAGAACACAGAGTTTGCCCAGATTCCTGTCTTCCCAAGCTACATACGTTCTACCCTGCAACTTCCCCTTCCCTAGATACCAGAGTGAGGAGCAATAGACAGATGATAAGCAGGCAGACATGCCTGGGGGCAGCACATATGGTAGTAGGCACATGGCAGTTGTCTCTCTCCAGCTCCCAGGGCCTTTTTTCACCTTGTCCCACACTCGCTAAGCATTTGATCTGGGATCTGGTTTAGACCAGAAGGAATCAGGCACTGGTGCAGCTCGATCATGCTCTCTCTGGCCGATCCCCCTCAGAACACTTAATAGAGTGGAGCGCGCGGCATTCTGATGCACCGGCATACGTGTGGGATCAATGCACAGTGCTGGCTTATTGTATAATCCTCGTGAGCATCTGCTTCTGTCCTGCGTGAGACCTGCGGGGACCTGGATGCATTTTAATAGAGCCTGCACTTGGAAAAAGCGCAGTTTCTGGGGAGCTCGTTAATAAGGCACAAGCATTAACATTTCATGAGGCAGAAAGGCAATGGGGTCTGTGAAGCTGGGGCTTCTGAGGAAGCTCTGGGAGAGTGGCAACTCCATTCCCCTCACCCCCTGAGCTTATCCCAACCCTCACAACAGGCAGGACAGGGCCCAGGGCCCTCCAGGGGCAGGAGATGGTGCAGAGACTTCCAGGGCAGGAAAGGGGAGGTTACCTGCAACCCTGTGTATGCTGCCTACTGTGCACAGATCAAACATACAAGAGCTCGAGCCTGCATCAGGGCCTCCAGCACAGAAGTTAGGTGCTCATCAGCACCCCAGGTCCATCTCCCTCCCCATCAGCCCGTCAGGCTTCGTAGAATCTCCAATACAGGTGCGTCTGGAAGAATTTTGAGGCAAAATACTGGATATAAAGTCTGAGTCTCGCATGAATCGCTGCTAACATCCATTAATGCTGTCAGAAGCCACGTCCGCTCTCCCTAGGACTGCCTTTGGCTCTTGAGACAGATGTGTCATTATTCACCCCTTTGCCAACAGCCAGGCACTGCTAGCACAGGAAATGAATGAACATTCGCCACCAACTTGTGGCCTAAGCTCAGAGCGCTCCCTTGTCCAGCATGGGTTCCCTTCACTGCAAACATTGGGCAGAGACAGTACCAGGCAGTAGAACACTGTTCTGGCTTGAGCTAAACCTTGTTATGGGTCATACACGGCCACTGCCTTTCATTCAGAATAAATGTAAAGAATCCATTGTGATCACGTGACTGAAGCAACAGCGGCAGCACCCAAAACATAGGCACACGGAAAAGCAGAGCAGAAGCTGAATTATGTGGCTCAAAGGGTTTCAAGTGTATGGACAGGGCTTTGATTGGGGGAACAGTTTCTCTGGTCTGTGGGCGCATGCAAGAGGCACAAGACAAGGAGACAAAAGACAGAAGCAGAGAGAAAAAGCCAAGTAGACGTAACCTGGAAGCACAGTAATGTGGTCCTGAGATAAAGCTAAGAGACAAAGCTCTTTGCATACAGAGTGCTGGCTGGAAAGGCAGGCTTGGGACAATCAACAAAGGAAATGTCTGTGGGTTTGTTTGTTTTGTTCCTCCTGTGTTTGGGGAAACAATTTCTCCTCCCAACTAGAACAACTGCCAGGGTCCCAAATTTTAACCAGCTGCTCAGACCAAAAGGGGTAACAATAAAATGTAATGGTGTCTACTGCAAGGGAGACCTTCAGGCAAAGTATGGCAAGCTTTTAATGAAAGAGGAGGAGAGAAGGAATCTGGGATAGAGATAGAGACAGAGGAAAGCTGGTCTTGTGCTTAAAGAACTGGATGGGCACTCAAAAGATTTGGGTGCAATTCCCGGCTCTGCCACAGACTCCCCTGTGTGGCCTCAGGCAAGTCAGTTCATCTTTCTGGGTCTCAGTTCCCCCACCCCAATCTGTAAAATGGGGAGAATAATCCTCCCTTTGTCCCACCCTGTGTCTGCCTCATCTGTTCAGATTGTGAGCTCTTCAGGACAGGAACTGTCTCTTACTATGTGTGCATACAGGGCTTAGTGCAAGCGGCTTCTGAGCCAAGTTGGGACCACTAGGCATTACAGTAAGGATACCAGAGACAGAGGCACAAAAAGCTCTGGAGGCAGCTGGTCTCCAGAAGGGAAGCTGTGTGCACAAATGGAGGAGAACAGAGCTGAAATTGACCCCATGATGGAAGTGCATTTAGCAGCTTCCCCCACATAGCTGTGCCAACGCCCTCTCACCTGCTCTGCAAGCAACCTGCTGTTCCATGCCTTGGCTCTCCACAAACAGCTCTACTGATGCATATGAGCAGGGCCGGCTCCAGGGTTTTGGCCGCCCCAAGCAGCCAAACAAAAAAACAAAAACAAACAAACAAAAAAAGCCGCGATTGCGATCTGCGGTGGCAATTCGGCGGGAGGTCCTTTGCTCCGAGCAGGAGTGAGGGACCGTCCGCCGAATTGCCGCCAAACAGCTGGACGTGCCGCCCCTCTCCGAAGTGGCCACCCCAAGCACCTGCTTGGTAAGCTGGTGCCTGGAGCCAGCCCTGCATATGAGTCCTGCCCTCCAGCCCCCCTGACCTTCCACCCCCTGCCTCTCCAAAGCACAGACTGCTAATTGTGCCAACTTGGGCATTGGGTCTATTGATGCAGGAAACAAACACACACAAGGGGCTAGGGGGAGACCCACCACCAAAGCCATTGGTGATGGCATTTCAGGAGTTCCCAATCAGGTCAGCTGCTCTGCAGCCAGCAAGCCTGGCGTATGCAATATCTCCCTCTTTGCTTCCACAGCCCCTTTTTAAAAGGTTACGGTAATCCCACGGCTATCCCCACAGGCAATTAATGCCAGGCTGGCCCAGCCTTGTTATCGACAAACAACAGTAACAGCTCGTTTGCTTCAGTTGCTTCGGCTTCAGGTCGGGGGGAAGCTCCCGCTCCCTTCGCAGCCTCATTACTGCCATGCATGCATGGACACAGCACCAAGGGTGGAGGGCAGAAGGAATGAAGGGAGGGGCTGGGAGAAGCAGCTGCACCGAGCCACATCCTCAGCTGCTCTTAAAAGACACTGGAGAAGAAACTTGTAAGAGCGCAGGATAGAGGGAACATCCTGGGCAGGAGGCCAGGACAGGAGAAAAGCCCTCAGCAAACGGGCACACAGGGTGGTGGACTAGGGCAGGAATGGAGATGGAGTGGCATCTGAGGCAGGACAGGTGGGTGGGGTGTAGTCAGGGCAGGAGTGGTTGGATCCTCTGCAATAACAAGAGAAGAGCAGCAGGAGGGTAAGGGATGGAGCTGAACAAGGGGTGGGAAACGGAAACTGTAGGCAAGAGGCAGTGCACACATGTGTGCGGGCAGATGGGTGTAGGACATTCAGGCTTTAGAGATTCAGGCTTTTCAGTCCCTGCTTCAATCCCCACTGGGTTGGCCAAGATGGTGGCAGTCACATATGCACCACTTAATCCATCAAGAGAGGGCTAAAATGGGACTTGATTGGGATGCAGGCCTAGCGCGGGCTCCTCCGCCCAGGGCTGAATCCCACACTATGCACAAGAGAGGTGTAACAGACCAACATACAAATGTCTATCCACTCCCCGTGTTCCCAAACCGGCACCTCCTGCTCACGTCCCCTGGAGCTAGTGGTGATTCCTCCAGGAGTTTGGAGAGACGCCTGAGCAGCAGCTCTAACCTGCTTTGTGGTGACACTTAGCAGCTCTGACAGCCGTTCGGCGAGGAATCGGATCTTTTTGAAATTTAAATAACATGTTTTCCGCATTTGGCCTGGGAGACAACCTGAGGATAATCACGTTATGCCCCATGCAGCCGTGAAAGCAACGCTCTCCTTTGCTGAGCATTTCCCCATCCCATATCCCAGCCTCCCCCTCTGGCTGGCAATTCCGCACCCTCCCCCCGCCCCCCACAATTGCCAGAAACATTTCCTGTTAATCACGGGTTGGTTTTCGGAATAGATCAGCCCACGAATTAATAATCCCCGACGCCAGACACTTCACTTTTCATATTTTTCCACCAGCTAAATGTTTCCCTGATGATAATTTAATCCAAAATGCGGGGGGAGAAATGGCCGTGCTGTCTGGAACCCAAAGGCTGAGCTCCCTGGAGCACTTTTGCTTCAGAAGTTAAAACCAGGAGTTCGATTCAGCAGCAATATGATTTTACTTTCCATTTTTAAATCCTCCCTTTGAGCCACCTCTCAATTAGATTGAGAAGTCTTCAGGGCAGGGATTAGGTCAGGCAAGGCATTTGTACAGCACCTAGCACAATAGGGGTCCTGATCCTGCCTGGGCATTACTTCAGGGAAAACAATCTAGCCGCTTCCTTCAGTTAACCCTTTCAGTGCTGAACAGAGAAGGGCACTGATAGGAGATCTATGATCCTCTCCATCTGTGACCAGTCTGCTGAGCTCTTCCCCCGGCTCCATTGTACTGCTAGATGTTTTGTGAGGTGGACAAAACTGAGAACTGGCAAACTCATTTCACACAGGCCACTGAGCTGACAGACAATAACAGCTTGATCTCTCTGAGCCTGTGACCAAGGAGCATAAATAGGACCCTACCAAATTCACAGCCATAGGATTTTAAAAATCATAAATTTCATGATTTCAGCTATTTAAATCTAAAATGTCAAGGTGTTGTAATTGTAGGGGTCCTGACCCAAAAAAGGAGTTGTGGGGGGTGAGTGTCAAAAGGTTATTGTAGGGGGAGGTTGCAGTACTGCTACTCTTACTTCTGCCCTGCTGCTGACAGCGACGCTGCCTTCAGAGCTGGGTAGCTGGAGAGCAGCAGCTGTTGGCCGGGAACCCTGCTCTGAAGGCAGAACCACCAGCAGCAGCGCAGAAGTAAGGATGGCATGGTATGGTATTGCCACCCTTACTTCTGCACTGCTGCCTGCAGAGCTGGGCCCTCAGTCAGCAGCCGCCACTCTCCGGCCACCCAGCTCTGAAGGCAGCAGCGCAGAAGTAAGGGTGGCAATACTGTGACCCCCCTAAAATAACCTGTCAACCCCATGCAACTCCCTTTTGGGTCAGGGACCCCAATTTGAGAAATGCTGGTCTCCCCTGTGAAATCTGTATAGTATAGGGTAAAAGCAGACAGAAGACCAGATTTCACGGTCCGTGATGCATTTTTCATGGCTGTGAATTTGGAAGGGCCCTAAGCATAAGGCTCTGTGGTCCATTACGAATGCCCCAGAGTAACCGGTCACTTGTTAGTATCTGCCCACCATTCAGTCAAAAGTCTAATGGTGGCAGGCTGTGCTCACGCCTCCCCTTTCCTTCACCCGTGCCCTGAGCTGCGGCCCTGGCTGTGGAACGTGAGCCCTCTAAGGCAGGAGCATTCAGCTGGCCAGCACCGTGTGTCACCGTTATAGGCGCACGAGTTACTTCACTGCAGTTAAGAGCATTAACCTCTCACCGGAGCAGAGCAATATGTCACTTCACTGCTGACAAAAGCAGCCGTTTGTGCCCTTAACTGGTTTTATTTGGAAGCGTCTGAAGGGACATTTTTCTATTAGCCTACCCCTTTCCAGGAACGTGCTCTTAAAGAAGCCCTAACCTTCCAGACGGTGCAATGAGCCATGTAATGTACCTCTGAAGAGTAATAAGATTCCGGCCCTTCCACTCCTCTCCTGCCTCGTATATTACCACAACCGAACTCCGTAGCCATAGTGACACGGCTGCTGGGAAGCAGGGTTCGTGTCACGCACAAGGCACATGGTACGGGCTTGGCTTTCATCTCCAGGGTTAAAAGGAGAATGAGTGAAAAGAAGTCAAGGCATTGCAAGTCCTGATTTTAGCTGGCTGGAGATGTAGGGGACTTGAGAAGAGGGAGAAGCCAATGGAAATGCAGCACCAAGGGGTGGTCATGGAAACTGATGGCCAAAAGTTACAAATGGACTGGGATGACGTTCCAAAGGATGCTCAGTGGGTGGCACTGAAGGAAAGACACCTAGACACAGAGAGAAATCTGAGGTTCTCAGATTCCTCCTTGACAGACAGACCACTGAATTCTGTCCAGCCAGTCTGCTCTTAGTTGATTTCAGTTGCCAGGGCTAATGAGTGACTTGTGGGTCCCAACTTGAGACTCCTTTAAAGGGTTTAAAGATTTTCCAAGGGAGGGCACTCAACCTTGTCTGAAAAGTCAGACACCTTTAAATTGTCTTAAGCTGGACATCCCCACAAAAATAAAGATGTAACAGCCTTGTTTGGATTATTGGTAGACATTGAACCTGGGACCTCTGTATCTAAAACCATGAGCTGCTATTGCCTGAACCGGAGGATCAAACCTCTAATCCTGAAACAAGTAGCAAATTCAAACCTATTTTTCAAGACAGAAACCTACATTACGATGGATGTAAGATGACAGTTCCTACCAGTAGCTTAAGCGTAAAAATCCTTACCAGGATGTTGTGATCCCAAACCCAACTATTAAATATTCAGGAAATTCAGCGTTAAGGTTATATTAAGGATTGGAAATACAGAGTTATAGCACCCAGACAACCTTAACTCCAGGCCCACAGTGACAGACAGAGAGGCCCACGGTGTTAGCATGAGTTACAACTAGAGCTGGGAGAAATTTTCCATCCACAACTTTTTTCACTAAGAAAAAAAATGCAGATTAGGAGACACCAAAATGCTTCACAAATTCATGTCAAATTCACTGACTTGTTTCAGTTAAAAAACAAAAACCCTGAAAAAAAGACCACCCCAAAATCGAAATGTTTTGATTTGAAACAATTTTTTCATTTCAAAATTTACTTCAATCTTATATTTAAAAAGTTTTAAAATGCATAAAAAAGCTCAAAAATGAAGCATTTTGTTCAACCAAAAATACATTCTCTTTCTTCAACTTTTTAGTTCACCAAAACATTTTTTAAAAGTTTGTTTCAGGTTGACCAGAATTATTTTCCACCCCAATTTTACAGGACAGCCACAGACTGAAAAATTAGTTACTGACACAGCTCTAGTTACAACTGGTCTCTTTGGCAGACCTAGACCCAGGAGTCCTGACAGACTTGACCTCAGGTAAGGTTCTTCCCTCCTCTTAGCAGCTGTACCCAGAGTCTGTTCCAAATACAGCATGGGTTCTTCTCGTGGGAATCAAGACAAAATTGTGTGCCTGATCCATCTAGTCCCTTTTCCCCTCACTGTCAGGGCAGAGAGCTCTCGCTAAGCAGTAAGGTAGACCCAGGTGTATACAGATGTTTATATCCTGAGTGTACAGCTGATCTGTCTTGCTTTTAAACCAATTGATTGGAGCTGATCAAAAGTTGAAATTTCCGACATATCAACATTTGCTTTCATCCTGAAACAGGATGAAAAGTTGAAATTTTAAAAAATAATAATTATGGAATGGAAATTCAAAAAAAAAATGTAGAAACTTTTCATTTAGACATTTTTGAAAAACATTTTGACATTCCTGAGGGAGCCACATTGCACTGTGTGAGATACAGTCCTCCAGGGAGCCCTGCTCATAGGAGACAACAGGTATCCAAATGACAACACCCATAAGGCAATGAGCTAGAAAAATGCAGCTTTATGTTATTTTTTAACTGATTCAAAATGAAACATTTTGGGTCAATTCAATAAAGTATTCTGATCTGGGTCAAACTAACCAACAACAAATATTTCATTTACTGAAATGAAATATTTCCTGCAGAAAATTTTGATTTTGCAGAAACTTCATTTTCCACTGGGAAAATCATTCAACAGAAGATTCCCACCAGCTCTACCATTCGTGTTTTTTTCATAGAAACAGAGAAATGTCAGGCTTGGAAGGGACCTCGAGAAGTCATCAAGTCCAGCTCCCTGTGCCGTGGCAGGACCAAGTAAACCAGGACCTGGCAGGTATGTATCAATCTGTTCTCAAAATCCTCCAGTGATGGTGATTACACAGTCTCCCTTCAAAGCCAATTCCAGAGTTTAACTACCATTACAGTTACAAAGTTTTTCCTAATATCTAACCTATATCTCCCTTGCTGCAGATTAAGCCCATTACTTCTTGTCCTACCTTCAGTGACATGGAGAACAATTGATCACAGTCCTCTTTACAACAGCCCTTAACATATTTAAAACTGTTATCAGGTCCCCCCCTCAGCCTTCTTTTCTCAAGACTAAACATGCCCAGTTTTTTCTAACCTTTCCTTACTGGTCAGGTTTTCTAGACCTTTCATCATTTTTGTTGCTCTCCTCTGGACTCTCTCTCCAGTTTATCCACACCTTTCTTAAAGTGTGGCACCCAGAACTGGACACTGTACTCCAGTTAGGGCCTCACCAGTGCAGACTAGAGAGGGACAATTACCTCCCATGTCTTACATATGACACTTCTGTTAATACACCCCAGAATGATATTAGCCTTTTCCATAACTGCAGCACATTGTTGACTCATATGCAATCTGTGATCCACTATAACCTCTACACCCTGTCCAGCAGGACTACCAGCTAGCCAGTTATTTCTCATTTTGTAGTTGTGCATTTGATTTTGCCTTCCTAAGTGAAGTACTTTGCACTTGTCTTTACTGAATTTCATCTTGGTGATTTCAGACCAATTCTCCAATTTGTCAAGGCATTTTTGAATTTTAATTGTGTGCTCCAAAGTGCTTGCAACCCCTCCCAGCTTGGTGTCATCTGCAGATTTTGTACAAATATTCTCCACTCCATGATCCACATCATTAATGAAAATATTGGCTAGTACCGGACCTAGGACTGACCCCTGTGGGACCCCACTAGATACATCCCCCCAGTGTTCTTTAACCTGTTCTTTCACTATTTTGCCATGAGACTAACATGTGGCTGGATGTTCCTCACTCCTACTCTGCAATTGTGCAATCCTTAGTCAGGTGAGTACTAACTCCACAAGGGGTCTTATGGCCTTCCATAGGCAAGTGCTTACCAATGGGACACAGGGCTGCACAAGTTGGCCCTCAGAGAAGACGTCCTTTCTCCCAGTAGAACATTTAAGGCTTTCTGCTTCTTCATACTGGTACCCTTCTTCAAACCTTACCACTATAAGGTCCTTTCATGTCCATTTTGGGCATCTGGAAATCAAGATCCCTCAGGTAAAAAAAACAAAAACAAAAACAAAAACAAACCAACCAAAAGTCAACTCTGCTTTTTCTCCAGAGCTCTTGCTTTAAACCTGCCAGCTGGACTTGCCCCCACCTCTGGACTCTCTCATAAATCACAGCAAGTCCAGACTGACACAAATGCAGGTGACACAAATGGCCATCTGCCCTCTCCACCCAGGGCTGGCACCTGGTCAAACAGCCTCCTGGAACTCCAGGACAGACGCCCCATTACCCAGTCACTCATTCCCATTCCTGTTCCCCTCACCACTGACTCCCCTGTCCAAAGCATGGGAGTGGCAGCAGGGTCTCAGCCCCCCAGAGGGAGGGGGGAGCTGTGTCTAAGTGTCTCCCTCTGGGAAAATCTTTGCTTAATGGACTTGACACTCTGCTGGGCAAGAGAACACGTTTTGTGTGTCTACGAGACAAATGAGCAAATTACGAGATCTCCAGCCCACTTTATCAATTCCTTATTATCCGATGCTTGGAGGCAGCTGGGTCCAAAGGAAAAAAAAAAAAAAAGTAAAACACCAAACCACAACAGCTTTGTAAAACAAAAAAAGAAATCCACTCCAAGGAAGAGCCTGCGCTCTTCGCGCTGATAGTCATGCCACAGAAGATGAGAAGGTAGCACGTTCCAGCTTAGTTCTGTCTTGCCAATTTCTCCTCATCTGCACCCCCAAATGCCCCTCCGACCCCTACTATGCTTAAAATTTAGATTGACCTAGCTACATCACTCAGGGGTGTAAAATTTTTCACACCCTAGCACCATAGTTAAGCTTACCTAACCTCCAGTGCCGATGTGGCTACCACCACTTAGGGAGATGGATTACCTCCATCAGTGGAAAAATCCCTTCCATTGGTGTACGTAGCATCCACGCTATAGAGGCACAGCAGCAGCACCGTATCTGTGTCCCTAGCACCCATAGCATAGACATGACCCTAGGTAAGTGACTAACAGAGACAGACCAGGAAAATTCTGTGCTGCTGTAAACTGGCACATCTCCACTGAAGTTAATGGAGCCCTGCCGATTTCCACCAGCCGGGAATTTGGCCCTGGATTCATTGCACCTTTCTGGCTATTTCCCCTAGCTGTCCTCTCCCAGGGGCATGACCCAAGGCTTCCTCAGTATCTGTTAGTCATCCATTGACTTCAGCGGGAGCAGGAATATGTTGCTTTGCTGGACGCATCTGGCAGATGGATTCCAATGTCAGGAAATGGGAGGCACCAGACACAGCTATACCCCTGCTCCCACTGACGCCAATGGGAATCTTGAATGTCTGAATGGAATGGAGCTAGATAAGAAAGGGGAGGACCCGCAAGTGATGCCTCAACAGTTACACAGCTGCAGCAGGGAGGCCCTTGGAGGTGCATAAATCAAGGAATGCATTTCAAATAGAGAGGAAGAAACAGTGCCACATAGAATGCACACGTGCACATGGGTCGTCTGGCTTGGGAAAGGGTCCCACAGGCCTGGAGACACTACAGAGGGGGCAGAGAGAGGGAAGAAGAAAGGAGATGAAGAATGGAAGGAGACACAGAGATAGAGGGAGCCCTTGAGGGCCAGGAAAGAAGGCAACATCGGGCTGCAGAATTAGAACTACCCTGAATACTCAAAGGCAGAGAATAGTGCCCAGAGGTCCCGTACTGCTCCCAGACTCCATCTCTGCAAGGTCTCCCAGGACTAGAGCACTCCCCAGAAGATCCAGTTACAAAGTCTCAAGGTCTCACCCAGCCCTGGGATCTCAGGCGGTGGCTCTACGTAACCGGCTCCAACAACTGCACAAAGCCATTCACCTTTTCTAATCCCCCTCACCACAACGGTTAGTTACCAAAGCCACTGGGTGGTTGCAAAGAGGACTCCTCACAGCTCAGAAAAATGAGCAGGGGGAAGACCCAGGAGATCCAGTCTGGTCTGTCCCCACCAGGGACCAAAATAGGGTCACCCCTGCACTACTCTCTACATTTGCCTCCTATTGGACTCTGCAGCAGAGCGTTATTAGTTCACTCACGTTGGTCCTGCACTCTGCTCTCAGTTGGACTGCTTTAAACGCCAAGTAACTCCACAGAAATCAGTGCAGTACCACCAGATTGGCACCAGCGTCACTGAGATTAGACTCTGATGCAACAAGCATTAATTATATATCTATACATGCGAACCCCAAGAGCCTGCTTCTGTTGCCCTGTATTTCGTGGCACCATCAGCGCACGGGGTATGTGAACCGCTAACGAATGAGAACAGTAAGGCTCAATTCTGGTCTCAGTCACACCAGCGCAATCCAAAGCTCCCTTGACTGGAGCTACTCTCAATTTGCACTTTTACTCGCTTGCTGCTTTATGTGAAGAGCATCTGCCCTGTAGTGTTTCACGCCCGCTTTGCACGGGTGGAAATAACAGCATGAGGTGCAGGGCGACTGAGAATCAGGCCCAGAGCATTCTCAGTAGCAGCGCTAGAGATGTCACCGTTATCCATAGCTCCAGGCTGCAACATCTTAGTCAAAGAATTATGATTGCAAGGCAGCCAGGGGAAGGGGGACGCAATACGAGATATTATGGGGTGGGAGATATGCTGGAGAGGAAGGGATTGAGGAATGGGAAAGGGAGCTAATGTTTTATCATTCCCCTGGAGGTTGGCAGAAGGTCTGTTCATAGGCAAGAGGAAGAGAATATAAAACAGTGAAAGCATGTTTTGTTTTGCTTTTATTACCTGAGAAAATTGAAGCGAGTCTGAATATATCAGAGAGACGAGAGGTGACTGGCTCGTAAGGGGAAGCTTCATAAAATTCTTCTCCTGGAGTAGGGGAAAAAAATAAAATAAAAGAGATTGAAACCCCGCACTGAATCAACCCAACAGCCACCCACGCTATTACTGAGCTGCCCCCCAAGCCACTGTGGGGGAAGCCGGTCATAAGGCACTAAGGGGATTTGGTGCTAAATCCCACTGAATTTCAGCCGGTTCCAGCCACGGAAATTCCTTCGACTCCTCTACAAATCCTATTCATCCTGGAATGTTCTGACCATTCATTTCTGCAGAGCTGGTCAAAAAAATGTGCCCATAAAAATTTGCCCATAGGAAAATGTAATTGTCAAAATTGACACTTTCCCCACAGGAAAATGTCAATTTCACCAAAGCTTTTTGATTTCCTGTTTCAGGAGAATTGAAACGAACGTTCGTTGCAAATGGACACTTCAAAAAATGAATTTTTTTTTTCAGTTTAAAACATCTCATTTTAACATGTCAAAAATGTTGACGTTTTCCCAGATTCAAAACTTTGGGGGATTTTTTACCCCTGCTTTGCAAAAAGTGTCAGTATTTTGATAGTACCTTCTGATTCAGAACAGAAAGTTATTTCAACATGTCAAAATTCTCCCCTCACCCCCAAACAGCTCTAGTTCAGGGCTTAGCCTTTGTTAGAATTATGGCCGATTGGGGGGGGGGGGGGAGAAAGGGCATTTCCAACCTTGAATCATATTGATAAGCAGTTCCCTACAGTTCCTAGTATCATTGGGTCCCTATCTAGATAATTATACAGCGTTCAGCACCATCATATCATAGCTCCTCCCAAACATTAATGAATTTACCTGCAGAGCCCCACTATAAATCTGTTGTCATCCTCATTGTACCGATGGGGAAACTGAGGCACAGAGAGGCGGGTTTTTTTGTGTGAACTCAGCAAAGTCATCTTGTAGCAGAGCTCAGAACAGAACCCAAGTCTTTTAACTCCAAATCCATCTTCTCACACTTTCCCTCATGGCAGAAAGGTGTATATTTGTGGGGGGGGGGGTGCAGATTTGGGTGAATATTTTAATTACAATTTCAAATGTTTTGCTTCCAAGACCTTCACTGGGGTTTAATAACCCCAATCTACAGACCCCAAACAGGCTCGGCAGAACATAGCAGCCCCTTCCTCACAACCCCACCCATGGACCATAATTCTGCCAAAGACCATGGCATATTAACCCTTGGAGCACTGGTATGCAGAGAGCTCAAGAGCTTGTGGCTTTTCTCCAGGGCGACTTCACATCTCTGTGGAACTGAGCGAAGCTGCCAGTATGACCAGTATACATAAAACACCACACTAGGGGCCAAACCTTGGGAGCACTCCCATTGATTTTAATAGGGTCAGATTTTGGAGAATTGCTCTCCAGGGCAATGAGCCCATTACTAAATTGCCTTCAAGCATCTCCAGGACAGATACTAAAATTAGCTCCAGGTGATGATCTCTCTTGCACGCGCGCGCACACACACAAATTCCTAAACCAAACTGCACCCCCAAAGAGCAGCCGTCAGCAAAGTCAAGGATAGGACGACAAGCAGTATGGGCCATGAGAGCATTTGTCCTTCTTAAGGAGAGATTCATGAAAGGACCATTAATATCAGTCCTGGACCCTGAACGCTCCCATTGTGCAGGGGCTCTTGCTAGAGAGAGAAAAAAAAAATCAATGGAAGACCACTCCAAGCTCCCAGCAGAAGACTGACCAACAGCCTCATGCATCGATTTCGATTGTACCTAGCCATGCTTTCAGTGAGCTCCCGGCACATCTCTGTGGATTGGGAGAGAGCCAGGGCTTTTGGAGAGGGCCTGTCCGAAGACATTTCCTGCCTGGAGGAAGGGTTGGCAGATGCTGAAGTGCCCATCCTGCTGATAAGTGAGCTGGGGCTGCAGTGGAGGGATTAGGAGCAGATGAACTGCCATGCCACACATGGACCCGTAAACCAAGGAGGACACTGGGTCTAACCACACTGCCCACACTGGCTTCCTGGAGGTGGAGGCTGGGCTGGGGCTGCTCCCTTCCAAGCTAGCTCTCTGCTGATCAGCAAAGGGGATTCTCCAGGAAAGGGGCAGATGATTAAACAGAGCGGCCTATTTCCAAACCCAGCAGCCAGGCCCAGAGCCTGCTCTGGGTTACATCAGTATAGACCATTGTCTTTGGGGGGCATTGACGCCGGCGTAGCTGAGCGGAGAATCTGGTCCTGTCTGCCCAAACTGGTACTAGGAGCTGTGGTGCTAGAGTGGGAGGGTGCCTTGCAGATAAGGCACGGTACCAGAACTCTGGGGAGCTGGGTCCAATCCCTGGCTTGGTTACAGACTCCTTGTGTGACCTGGAGCAAGACACTGAAGACCTGATTCTAAAGGTGTTTAGCTGCCTAACTCCCATTGCAGTCAAGGAGAGTTAGGTGCCTAAATACCTTTAAGAATATGGGCCTTAATCTCTCCATGTCTGTAAAGCGGGATGATCATCCTTCCTTCAGCTCTTTGGACTGTAAGCTCCTGAGGCGGGGACTGTCTCTTGCTATGTATATGCGTAGGGTGACCAGACAGCAACTGTGAAAAAAACAGGACAGGGGGTAGGGGGTACTAGGCACCTATATAAGAAAAAGTCCCCAAAAACGGGACTGTCCCTATAAAAATGGGACATCTGGTTACCCTATGTATGCGCAGCCCCTGCCACAATAGGGCCCTGATCTCAGCTGGGGCCTGTGAGCACTGCTGTAACCCAAATTACAGCTAGCTACTTTTCACTGTGGTCATCGGCTTGCACCCATCACAACAGACCCAAGAAATAATCATGAGGATCTCCAAGCACTTGGCAATCGGTGCTGAATTCATCCTCCTGACTCCTTGCCCGGAAAGTATGTATTATTCATCTCTATTCTACATTACCCACACCACGTGCAGTCAGCAGGGACTGACTCCACCACCTCCAGTGGCAAAGCAGAAGCCTCAACCACTTGAGCTAAAGGAGTCACTATTAACTAGCAGCAATAACAGGCTCTTATCCTCGAGGTGGGCCAGCCACTGGCATGAGAACACACACAACATGATTTGGCAGAGCATACAGAGGGGGAAGTGAAGCATGAAGGGATGGGTATGGACAGGTGACTCTACAGCAAACCAAGACGTGGGGTTGATATGACAAGTGGGTGTCAGGAGTAACAGGGGACCTCCAAATTCCACCTTCCGCCTGGGTTTCAGGTCTATAGATGTGAAAAGAACCAACTCTTTTCGGTTCACTGGTGATTCCAAAATGTTTGTTTTGAGCTGAACCAAAGCTTTGAGCAAATCAAAACACAACTTGATTTTTAAACATTTGAGTTTTGACTTTACCATCTTTAAACTGCTTTGATACTAAAATCAAGATTTTTCACAATTTTTTTTAGCAAAACAAATCTCTCGATCTGTCAGTTCTGGTACACCATACAGATGGTGAAGTAAGGCATGGAGGATTCAAATCAGCCCTGATCTGAGCAGCTGCAACTCTTTGAAATCAATGGAAGTTCCATCCTCTTGTGCCAGAGCTGATTTTGCCCAGATAGTTCAAGTGATTTGTCCACTGTTCTCAAAGGCAGAGCCAAAATCAGAACCCAGGAGTCCCAACATGGGGTTCCCTGCTTGCTCCCTAACATCAACACACACCCCAACATCCACACTCTCGGATCTGCTTTTTCTTTCTCTCTCTTCAAATTTAAATTTGCAAGGCTGATCTGGAGTAAGGCTACATGCAGAAAAAAGGGGGCCTTCTCCTCATAAGACAAGTGCTGGGATACAGGCCTTTATCACCAGGTCATGGATTCAAATCCAACCTAGGTCCATAGCGACCAAAAGCAATCACTCCCATGAGATTTATGTGATGTAACTTGAGCAGGATTCAATTTCATTCCTAGTGTTTTAAATGATTGGTATGATAGTATTTACAATCCCGCATCAAGTTCAGGGCTCCATTGCCCTGGGTGCTGTACAAATAGAAAGTAAAAGATACCTCCTGCCCCAGAGAGCTTAATGTCACTAGGTAAGACAAAACAGAATTTGTTCCCATCAGTAGGGTGGGGATAAGGCACGGGGAGATGAAGTGACTTGCCCAAGTCACACAGGGAGTTGGTGGCAGAACCGGAAATAGAACCCAAACTTCCGGAGTCCTAGTCCAGAGCCTTAACTATGAGACCATCTCTCCAACAGCCAGACCTTGCCACCAAAAGAACACTCATCATGCTAATTGTCCTATCTTAGACTCAGTTGCCTTCTCACTCCTGGGGGTAGGAGGGTCTCTCTCTCTCTCTCTCTCTCTCTCTCTCTCATGAAGGGGAACATGGAGGGAGCTTGCTCTGGCCCCCAGGTGATGCACCTACTCTGTGGATGAACGGAGATCTCACACAGTGACCCATCAGTTAGTTCCCTTGACAGGGAGGATGCTCAACCAGAGCAGGAGGAGACAGGAGGCTTCTGTTTTTAAAAAGATTTACAAGCCTCCTAACAGACTGTGGCCCATGCCCACTCTTCCAGGCTCTTCTGGATTCTTCAGGATATTATTAGCCTGAGCAAGGCTGCTTTTGTCCCCCATAATTAAGAAGCCACTCAAAACCTGCTGGAAAAGAGCAGGAATTAATGAGCAGTAAGCAATCAGGCAGGGCCGGCTCCCCTTCCAGCAGCTCCTCCACGGACAGTTATAAATGCATTTCACTACAGGAAATCCGTCAAAAGGATCGTGAGGCAAAATCGGTTGCCGGGAAGCTGGGACTGAGACACCCTCCGTCCCTGCTGCAGTCAGAGCAGAAGCAAGACTGGGATGGGACCTGGATAGCGGGGAGAGCAGCAAGAGGAGAGAGAGAGAGAGAGGCTCCCACCTGGCTCCAAGAGCTTTCACCGCCGTTTGGTGGCCTCTGAGAAATGAATTGGTGGGTCAGGTGTCTTCATGCCATGAAGGGGCTAGAGAAGTAACTCGTGCTCAGACAGCACGAGCGACAACAGCACAGCTATCGCGCCGTGAGCTGAAACGCAAGCCCCCAGATTGTGTCATGGTTGCGCTGGCCACTCCAGACCTCCCCATCTCAACTGAGCCCAAATCACCCCACCTCAGACACGGTACAGGCAGTCTCCCACAGGCTGTCCCATGGCCTCACTCTCTGTCCACCTACCTCACCTCCACTGCCCAGGGACCAACCTGGCCGAAGCCACCCAGAGTACACATTACACAGCACAGACACGCCGGCCCCAGTTCCAAGCTGTTCCCATGGCGACCAGCTCGTTTCGGCAATGGACTCCTGCCCTGCCCACTGAATGTGCCTTGTGAGGAGTCCCACGATCGGGTACCTAGCAGCCAGGGGGAAGGTACCAATCGCCTTTTGGGAGGGGGCAGCAGCGCTGCAGGCCCACAGGAGAAACCAGAAGGCGCCTGCTGGAATTAGAGACCACAGACTGACCTCCTGGAGGTGATCAAAGCACACTGAGAGGAGCCTCAGTGATGTGAGAGAACGGAATTCCAGCCTCCAGGCTGGAAAGGAGAAGAGCAGGAGGAACACAGAGAAAAGGCAAGCTACAAGGCAGCAACGTCGTCTAGTGCACAGAGCACTGGACTGGGGACTCAGGAGACCTAAATGCTATTCCTGGCTCTGCCCCAGACCCTGCTTTGTGTCCATGGAGGAGACACTTTTCTCTGTGCCTTCCCTTCCCATGTCTGCTCTAGCTAGATTGTGAGAGCTTTAGAGCAGAGGCTGCCTCTGACTATCTTGGTTGATGCCTCTGCTACAGTACTACAAATGAATATTGAAAACAACAACAACCCCGCCCTCCTCATGTGTTATTTTGGCCTATTACCACAGGCTGGTGAAACTGAAAGGCCATTAAAAGAAAAGGAAACACTTACGCTCATCCTGTAAGAGTCCCTCGTTTAAATCGTGCCAACACATTCGCCGTGCTGGGTTTGCTAATGCTCTGATGACAAATGGCACCTTTATTAAAGTGTGTTTAGGAAACACTAACCTCTCACTATATTGCTTTGCCAATGCAATAAATAATTAAACACCGGCTGAACCTTGCTGCTTGCTAGGAAAATTACCCAGTATTAAAAGGGCATTGAACTTCCCCTAAGCTGGCTGAGATGCAATTAACCTCTGGGAAAGACGCTGGGGTGAAACCAGCCAGGCTTAATGCCGGGGACTAAGCTGCCATGCACCAGGAGAATGCAAAACTTGCTCACTTGGAAAGGTGAGCGGAGAGCAGTCTATTGGCCAGATGCATTGTGGGAGAATCTAACCTCTCTAAGCATCACATATTGGCAGTGTCAGAGACAGGATACTGGCTAGATAGATCACTCTGATCCAGTGTGATAGGTGGGGATCACTGCATTGAGAGATCTAAGTTATGGAAGGAGATGGGATACTGGACCAGGTTGCCCAGAGGTCTGCTGCACTACAGTGAGTCTACCTGCAAAGTGAGGTCTCTGAAACAAGATGGGATTTTGGATGATGGCTTTGGATGGTCCTGCAGCAGCTCCCTGCTATTCTGGTCCTGGGTTCCCCACACAGCTCTGCCAATGCCCCTCCATGCTGGGCATCAGCACAACCTTCTACAGCTGGTCTGTTACCTACTGGCTAGACCACAGGAGTGGAGTCAGGAGTCATCCTGGGTTCTATTCCTGGCTTCCCCACCGATTCTGTGCATGAATTTGGGCCCTTTGGCCTTGTCATCACGAGAGGAAAAGGTGTGTTCTTACCCCGTTAGCTAATATGTGGTAACACAAGGTAAAATCTGAGTGAAGGCAAAGCCGTGCAGCTCTCACATGAGTTAACAGGTTGAGGTAAACCTAGGATCCTGGCCAGAGTCACCATCTCACCCTGCAAACCTGTGTGAAAGCTACAGCCTGCCTTCCAACACATGGTAAGAACACACCCTTTTTTCCCTTCTGTGCCTTAGTTTCTTTCGGTGCCTCGGTTTTCTGCTCTGTGAAATGGGGCTAGTATTCTTCCCTCCCTCCTGAAGGTGTTGTTAGACTAAATTCATTCATGAGTGCAAAGCCCTTTGAAATTGCTGAATGCACAGTGCTGAGGAGCAAATCACCATTAAGTAGAGATTCCTGCTTCCAGCCTGGCTTTCTTGCCATCCAGCAGCAGAGCTGACCTAGAGGCTAGGGTTTACCTCCACCAGCTGACACATGTTAAAACTACAACTTGCCTCATCTTCACTTGCAATTTAACATCGGGAAAAAGTGTGTTTTAACCAAGCGTGGGTGAAGGTCTAAGGGAGTCACCAGGGGCCAAAGTTTTCAGAGGCACTCAGCACCCAGAATCAGGTCCAGATTTTCAGCACGTTGGGTGCGGAGTGCTTTTGGAAATCTGGTCCCAATGTCGACTGCACACAGACTTACAACACTTGAATTAAATGAGTGCAAACCTCTGGGCGGACACACTTTTTCCAGTTTAAAAGCTGGTTCTATTGGTTGCGCTTACTCCTGTACCTTTACCGACACACTCTAAAACAACACAATGTTCAAGTTCATTCTGTGCCTTAGCACGGGCTGGTGTGAGCTTGGGTAGAGCTGGAGTGGTATCAGCAGGGCTGTCTTGGACTGGCATGTCTCAGCTTTTAACCCCCAAGGTTTCAGTGTTTAGATCCCAGGTAGATCTCTCACCTTGTTCATTACAGTGTGGGTGGGGTGGGGGGAGAGCCCAGGGCTGGGGTGGGGGGCAGGCAAAAATTTTTTTGCTTGGGGCGGCAAAAAACGTAGAGCCGGCCCTGTCTCTGCTTTATCCTTTCTTCCCCCAATTTTTCCTCCCTCCACCCCACAATCAGGCCCAGGCTTTCAGCTAAGCTCAGTTCCCACTGAGGCACCTAAATAAGGGCTGGGTTTTCATGGGACCTGCTATATGCTGAATCTGCTGGTCACTCCATTCAGGTGCCCAAGCAGGAGCCTTCGGGTACAGAGCTTTTTGAAAAATCTGGCTCTGAATCTTTAATGAGGCAGCCTGGTCCAGTGGCTGATACATCTGACTGGGAGTCAAGAGACCTGTGGGCTAGTCCTAGCTCTGCCACTGACTTGCTGTGTAACCCTGGGGAAGTCATTTAATGTTCTCTGAGTCCATTAACCCAACCAACTTTAAAATGGGATAGTGATACTCACCCCCACTTTGTAAAACACTTGCAGATCCAACATCCTTTGTAAGTGGCAATTATTATTTCCCCAGGGCTCTTCTGAGTTCTCTACATGCTACCTTACCAGTCCTGCTGGGCACTAGAACGTCCTCACTCTCTAGCACCTGCTTTCTGCATGGAAGACACCCCAGTACACATACACCCAGTTTTCACCTCTATGTTACAAGGAAGCAACATCTGCCGTTTCATCTGCGGGTGCCTGGAGCATTCCCAGGCGTCCAATGGTCTGCAGTCAGCATCGTGGGCAAACGTATTAAGGAAAAGCTACAGAGCTTGCTACAGATAGGGCTGGACGTGTCTTGGCTGGCTCATCGTTGCGGGACAGCAAGGATGGATGATGCACCTCTGGCTGGAAAAGATCATCCAGGGGGCAGCCCAGGTGCAAGGGAAATGGGAGGGAGGAAATTTGCTTGCTACAAAGAGCAGCCTCATGGCAGCTGGGATTGAGGCAGAGACTCAGGCTCATTCTAGTCACCAGTGACACTTTTTCACATATCACAGAGCAACCAACTGGGGGATGCTCAGAAATGACTGGCAGCCCCTGCTCCACGCAGACCCAGGACGGAAATGACCAGGGCGGCTACAGACTCAGGATTGAGGGGCATGGGCAGAGCTGCATGAAGGAAGCTTGCCTGCACCTGCCCACAATACACCAAATTCCAGCCAGCACTCCTAGCCCCTCAGGTCTGGGGGGAAGGGGGTCCCCAATTCCACACCCTAGCACAGCCAGTCAGCCGAGCCACTGATTGTGATGTGATAGCGATGGGGAGGGGAGGGCCCCTGACTTGCTGATGTGGGGAGGGGAGGGATGGGAAGAGACAACTTCCTCCCCCTTCCCTTTGATGAGGAGGAGAGAGTAGATAATCCTCTCTCCAATAAACAAACCGGCCCAGCGCTGGCAAAATCCAATTTCAATTACCTGCACTGCTCCCCTCTCTGATTTACACCCTCACTGGCCTGCAATCACAGCTGCCTCTGGTGCATCTTGAGGCAGTTCATTTATGGAAACAGCCAGCTCTGAGATTCCCTCATGCCCTTTCCACTGCTCTCACTCAACCCCCACCCTTGCCAGAGAATGGGCAGTATTAAGGAGGTGCCTGGTTTTCTCCCAGACAGTGGACTTGGGGCAGCTGACAGACTGCACATGGGGCTTTAGTACAGCCTACAGCCTGTTCCCAGCACATGCCCCTCTATGGCATGCGCGCAGCATCAAAGGGCCATAAAGAGTCAGCAAAGCCTAATGGCCAAAGCAATAGCTTGGGAACTCCTGAGTTCTAGTCCCCTTCCTCACTCTTCTTTTTGGGGAAACTGAGGCACAGAGAGCAGACGATCAGTCCCATCCTGAACTCTAGCAGAGGTTGAGGCCAGAATCATATTGTAACAGATACAAGACCACTGAAAGATTCTTGTCTAGAACGGGGATTGAACCCCAGCCCTCTTGCTCCCTGAGCACAGGCCCCTGCCGCTTGAGCTAAGGGAGAGTCTGCATAAACTGCTAGCAGTGCAGGGCCTGTGGCACACGGCTGCGCAGGTCCAACACCACCCAGCAGTACTGGCACATATCACTGTTAGAACAGTCCTTTCTGCACTTATATAGCCTCTTGCACCTGAGGATCTCAAGACACTTTACAGAGAAGGGGAAGGAACTTGCCCAAGGTCACTCAGTGAATCAGTGGCAGAGCCAAGAACAGGAGCCAGGGCCACAGTTTGCTCTCACTGATGCCACCGTAAGTCTGAAGCAACTCCACTAACTCCAGTGCAGTTGCCATAATCCAGGCTGGAACAGAGCAGAAGACAACAGGGAGTTTGCTTCGCCAGCCACGGGCCCACCCTGCCTGGCAGATGCGAATTCCCAGAGACAGCGAGCAAGGGTATGAGGTGCCGTTCCCACCTGGCAAGCCTGGGCTTCCACTGGACACAGACAGGCAGGAGCCAATACAGTGCAGGGGAGGGAAATGCTCTGCAAGCAAGGCCTGGGGGACACTCATATAGATACACCGAGACTAGATTGACAGCCCGGAGCCTGCTCTGAGAGGGGGGCAGGCAAACAGCCCACACACAGGCACCAACTGGAGACCTGGCCCTCTGACCCCACTAACGCAAACTGGAAATTAACTCCCCGCTGCCTGCGCGATGGGCTCCTCTCTCCGTGACCTGTCTCGATGCCCCGACCTGTCTTCTCATTACAGCCCAATCTGCTCCAGTGTGCGCGGCCCCTTCTGGGGTGAGGCTGCCTGGGATCAGCCCAGCATTTGCAGATTGGCTATGAAAAGGCAGCTGCACCAGAGAAGAGCCCAGCCCCACACTCATCTCACCCCCATCAACCCCTGTTCCAGCCCAGTCTGGTTCTTGTGAGGATGCTCCTTCCAGAATACTAATCAGCTGTTTAACATGGAGAGGGAGGCAGTGACAGAGCTAAGAGAGCTGCTGGGCTCTGGGACTGCCCTCTGCATTGGTGCAGCTCTCCGAGCTCTCAGCCCCTGCCATTGGTGATGGCAGTGGGGGTGTCTGCAGGCACTAGGAAGCCTCATGGGCTCTCCAAGTCTGGCAAATTCCCAAGGCAGGGGTGGGATGTGCCCGAGTCTAGAGGAAGAGAGTCTGGGAAAGGGGGATGGCGAGAAAGAATCTAGAGGAGGAGAATGGAGAAAAGGGGGAAGAGTCTGGGGGGGAAGGGGAGCGTTTGGTTCCTTCTTCCCCATCCCCACCCGTTGATTTGGCTTCTGTTTGATAATGAACAAGGTGAGAGATCTACCTGGGATCTAAACACTGAAACCTTGGGGGTTAAAAGCTGAGACATGCCAGTCCAAGACAGCCCTGCTGATACCCCTCCAGCTCTACCCAAGCTCACACCAGCCCGTGCTAAGGCACAGAATGAACTTGAACATTCCCCACGTAATTCCACTAATGCCCCTCAGTCCTTTCCTGCAGAACACCCCGTGCTGTTCCAGTCCTGGACCCCCGCCACAGCTCTCCAAATGCCAGTCAGTCCTTCCCTGCAACACCCCGTGCTGTTCCAGTCCTGGACTCCCCACACACACACTGCTCCACTAACGTTCTTCACTCCAGACCAGCTGGCCCCCTCTGCCATTCCCGTGGTAAAGCCTCCTCCCAACTACACTAATGAAAAATCTGATTCTTCGCTGCCTGGCACTTGTGTCACCCATTATCCCACCTGTGCAGAACAGGTGTGAATTGCTCCAAATCAGGACAACAGCGGGAATGTTTTACTTCCACTTTGCACAGGTGTAAATGGCAACGAGAGAGAGAGTGAGTGTGTGTGTGTGTGTGTGTGTGTCAGGCTCTGAACACATCTCCTAACTCACGCCTGCTTCACCAGCTCCCAGGACTAGCCACATGGGGTTCCTGCCTAGCCAGAGTGGATCAGAGCAGCTAGTGGATCAGAACTGTTCCCTCTCCACCCACCCCCTAGCCACACACACTACTACTGAGCTAGCAAATCAGAACCCACCCACCTACCAACAATCCAATGGGCCGGAACCACCCCTCCAGCCATAGCAAATGGATCAGAACCACTTCTCCCAAGGAACCAGAACAGCCCCCTGAGCAAACAGACTGGAACATCGCATAATGGTGCAGAAGGGCCCCTTTACCACTCGCCCATGGGATCAGACCCACCCTCACCCTGCTCCGACGGGGCTAATCCATCAGAACAGCTGCCTATAGGGCACCTCCCTCCCGATGGACCAGACCCGCCCCACGCAGGACGCTTACCCTCCGTCAGCCCGAGGTGTATACTCCAGTAGATCTGAAGGCACTGCAGCTCCTTCTTCATGCCCCGCTTGCAGCGGCAGTCGTAGAGCGGGCTCTCCTGCAGCACCTCGAGAGCCGCCTGGCACTCCTTGTTGGCCAGCATGGTATTCCTGTCCCGGCCAGCCAGGCACTGGCGCAGCGTGCGGTAACGGGAGCTGCAGCTTGACTCGGCAGCGCACAGCTCATTGGCCCGGACACAGTCCACTGGGGTACGCCAGCCATGAGGGTCTTGGCCGGATGCCAGGGAATGGAGGATCTTGTCTGGACAAGGGGCAGGGGAGGGGAAGGAAAGAAAGGCCAGAGCGCGGTGAGTGATGCTAGCCACATGGCAGGGACGAGAAGCAATGCACCGCCCTTTGACAGCCCCCGATACCACCCCGCCAGCATCCCACTACACCTGGGTCCCCGCTCCCAGTCCTGCTGATGCAACATGATCCTGATCCAGAGTTCCTACTGCTCCACGAGCCACGTCCGCACACACACCCCACACAGCTCTGGCAATTCAGTGGGATCCTGACCTGCAATCCCTCCCCCCACTCCTCGGACATCAGCTCTGGGTCCGCCCCCCCCCGGTGCTGCTCTCCTACACCCTCAGCTGTACCAGTCCTGGACCAAGGAATCCATGTTGAAGCATTTGGAGGAGCGGAAGGTGATCAGGAACAGTCAACATAGATTCACCAATGGGAAGTTATGCCTGACCAACCTGATTGCCTTCTATGATGAGATAACTGGCTCTGTGGATATGGGGAAAGCGGTGGACGTGATATATCTTGACTTTAGCAAAGCTTTTGATACAGTCTCCCACAGTATTCTTCCCAGCAAGTTAAAAAAGTATGGATTGGATGAATGGACTATAAGGTGGATAGAAAGCTGGCTAGATTGTCGGGCTCAATGGGTAGTGATCAACTGCAGCCGGTATCAAGCGGAGTGCCCCAAGGGTCGGTCCTGGGGCCGGTTTTGTTCAACATCTTCATTAATGGATGATGGAATGGATTGCACCCTCAGCAAGTTTGCGGATGACACTAAGCTTGGGGGAGAGGTAGATATGCTGGTGAGTAGGGATAGGGTCCAGAGTGACCTAGACAAATTGGAGAATTGGGCCAAAAGGTTCAACAAGAACAAGTGCAGAATCCACTTAGGATGGAAGAATCCCATGCACTACTACAAGCTGGGGACCGACTGGCTAAGTGAGAGTTCTGCAGAAAAGGACCTGGGGATTACAGTGGATGAGAAGCTGGATATGAGTCAACAGTGTGACCTGGTTGCCAAGAAGGCTAACAGCATATTGGGCTGCATTAGTAGGAGCATTGCCAACAGATTGAGGGAAGTGATTATTCCCCTCTATTCAGCACTGGTGAGGCCACATCTGGAGTATTGCATCCAGTTTTGGGCCCCTCACTACAGAAAGGATGTAGACAAATTGGAGAGAGTCCAGCGGAGGGCAACGAAAATTATTAGGGGGCTGGGGCACATGACTTACGAGGAGAGGATGAGGGAACTGGGGTTATTTAATCTGCAGAAGAGAAGAGTGAGGGGGGATTTGATAGTGACCTTCAACTACCTAAAGGGGGGTTCCAAAGAGGATGGAGCTCGGCTGTTCTCAGTGGTACCAGATGACAGAACAAGGAGGAATGGTCTCAAGGTGCAGTGCGGGAGATCTCGGTTGGATATTATGAAAAACTTTTTCACTAGGAGGGTGGTGAAGCACTGGAATGGTTACCTAGGGAGGTGGTGGAATCTCCATCCTTAGAGGTTTTTAAGGCCTGGCTTGACAAAGCCCTAGCTGGGATGATTTAGTTGGGGATTGGTCCTGCTTTGAGCAGGGGGTTGGACTAGATGACCTCCTGAGGTCCCATCCAACCCTCATCTTCTATATTCTATGACCCCAGTTCAGCTCTGCAGCCCACCTGCTATTTCAGGCCTGGGATTCTCTTGAGCAGAATGTCTGTCATGCCTAGCTCACAAGAGACTAAGTTGGTGCCACAGCCTCATTTCTCCTGTGGCCAGGTTCCCAGAGTTCACCACCTCTAATAGCACTTGTAGATTGGTCCTGACAACCCTCAGTTATCCACATTTTCCAGGGGCGGAAACTGAGGCACCACACCATGAAGCAACTCAAACAACGTCACATAGCAAATTTGGAGCAGAGAGGGGAATAGAAGCCTGAAATCCTTGCTCCCAGGCAGCTGCTCTAGCCACTCGATAACATTGCTCTGCACATATAAAGCAGTATATGTGTAGTCAGTGATCACATCAAAATGAGTTTCATCGCTTTTCAGTCTGAAGTATCCTTACAATGTAATGAAAATCCTGCATATTAAAAATATGAGAGGCAATGAAAAGTTGTACCATGCAATAAATCTGGCTTAGCTCTTATGGTGACAGTCACAGAAGGGTTAATTTTTCCACTCTCTGAAGAGCTAGGCAACAGCCTTCCACGGAGTCCATCAGCAGGGTTTGAACTCCCTGCCTTCAACACCAACTTCTGCCATTTGAGCTAGATAAGTAAGTCCGGTAGCTAGCAGCAGTAGTAAAACTGTTATCCTCTAGGGGAGCAGCCACTACAGGGGAATGTAACATACCCTGTGCTAGCATGAGACATTGGAAAACATTAGCAGGTCCTCAGGATCACTGATCAGCTACAGGTTTCAGCTACAGAGAACTCATTTCCAGGGCTGCGATGTTTGTTATTGACTAGCCTTATTAGAGCTTGCAAAGGAGGTGGAGCAGGCCTAGTCTCTCCTGCTGAAAGAAAAGACCAGCTCACAAACCTGCAGTAAGTCATCTCTCAGCAGACACTAGAGCAGGACTCCCAAGAGTCAACCTCCTACTGGACTCTTCAACCCTCTCCTCCTGGTTATAAGAGTTTTACTCATCCACTTAGGAGGCAGAAAAATACCATGTGACCAATGCAACCAATTGCAACACAGCTCAAAAAATGAAGGCCGTCTCAGTGGATCATGTGCTGTCAATCCATAGGATAAAACAAAGCCCACTGACTCCATAGTGTTACTCCAGGTGTGTCCCAATGTCAGGCTCACAGAACCCAGGATGTTCCACCTAAAAGGGTCTTTTTCTCAGCTTGTGGCTACCCATTGAAATAAGGGCGGGACGGGGATCTTTGTAAATCTGGTCACACTCCACTTCCAGGTCTCTCTGCCCCTCCTGTCCCAGGCTGCACTGATATGTCAAGGAAGGCCCATGTTGTCACCTGTTTATGTGTAACCTCTATGCACATTAAGGGCCAGATTTTCAACAGAGCTCAGTGTCCATCATGCATCCGCTGGTCCCCAACTCAATGGGTTTGCTGGGGTTTAGTCCCCCACTGGTGACTGCAATCACTTCATTATGATGACCCCCCTTTCCCACCAGCATCAGGTTATGGACTAGTGGATAGTGAGCCAGACTGGGACTCAGGAGAGCTTTGCTCTGTTCCCAGCTCTACCAGCGCGCTGCTGTGGGACCATGGGCAAGGCACATCACTGCCCCATGCCTCAGTTTCCCCTCCTGCTTTTTGTCTGTCTTCTCTATATAAATTGTAAGCTCTTAGGGGCAGGGACTGTCTCTTACTGTGTGTATATACAGCACCTAGCACAATGCGGTCCAAATCTTGACTGAGACATCTAGGTGCTGCCATAATGCAAATAATAGTAATAAATAATCGATCCTGTTGCTGCTTATTACTACGTCCCCCAGTGTGGAACAGCCTGCAGCTAAGGCTGAGTTCGGGCATACTGGGAAGGCAAGATAAGCAAACCCCACGAATATGGTGGGAGTTTATTTCTCATCTTCTAGGTTGAAACCACCAGGCTCCTCTCTCCCGTGGCCAGATCTCTAGAGGTACAATAACTCCCAAAGCCCGTCCTTGGCCTTTACATAGCTCGTGAACTTGTCCGGGAGATAGACAGGCACATGGAATAGGCCCACCATGACAGAGGAGGAAACTGAGATTCAGCAAAGTGAAATGACACGTTCCAACCCCTACAGTGAGTCAATGTCAGACAGAACCCAGGATTCTGGACTCCCAGGTTCCTGAGTTCAACCCACTAGATCACACCTCTTTTCCATATAAGCTCCGATCCTGTATTCCTTCCTTGCTGCAATCCCCAGTGACTTCAATGCAGCATGGTGGCTCAGGACTCCCTGTATCTTACTGTTTAATTCCAAAGTCAACAGGGGTCCTGACTGGCTGTTTGTAAACCAGCCCCAGCACAGGGAGAGCCCAACACCCTGTCCTGTGAATCTAGAATGAGTCTGCTGAAGTGACTCTGGATTTGCAGCGCTGTATCCTTGAGCAGACGGTGGCCTGGCTGCACCAGATAGGGGTGGGCGGAAGAGGGGAGAGTCCAGCTCGCCAAAAGAAATGCCTCAAAAAGCAGTAAATTCCAAAAGAAATAAGTAAAGCTGGAGGATTCTGTGCTCATGGAAAGTCCTGACCTGACAGTTTTCGTGCAAACAGCAGAGGGGCCCTGAGCAGTCCCCCACTGCTAAGAACTGGACCACAGCCCAGAAGGCAGCGCCCCCCTTCCCGCAAACCCAAATTCTGTTTCTAGAGGGCGGCCGATGTCTGGAGCTCTCTGCCCCAGGAGCTGCTGGCAGATTCCACCTGCCCCAGGGTTCTGGGGCAAGATAGTTAATATGCAGGTCCTGGTTCTTCTCCCATTCACCCCGGAGGGAATCAGGAGCTGCTGGAGTTCCCAGAAGGAATCAGCTGTGGTGGGCAGCTCAGAGTATCAATGCAACGGAATATAGAACCACTCTTGCTCAAGCTCACTGCATTGGAACTGATGAGTCGATTTAGGAGTAAGGAGCAGCTCCTCTCCCCACACCCAGAACACACAGGGGCTCTTCTCACCTTCTGGAGCATTGAGCACGGCATATCTCACATGACCCATCTCCTTCAAATGCCAAGGGGCCCTGATGGACATCAATCCTGGCTTCTCTTCTTGCCTGGCTGAGTAGTGCCCTGAGCTTTCTCAGCCGCACGTCACTAGTGGGTGAAAGCATTCAACACCCTCTCGCTTTGAAGGGGTTCAGAACCTGGCTCTGCTTCCAAATCCTGCAGCTCAGCCCTGGCTCTGCTTAAACCAGCGCCAGGCAAAGGGTTGGGTAACCCGCTGGCTAAGCGTGTGTCCAATCACCCTCTAGAGGCTGGTTCACATAGAAGATAAGAGTCTACTCCTGCTGCCAGCGAGTGAGTTTCACCTACCGCTCAAGCAGTAGCAGTCTGTGCGGAACCATTGCAAGTTAAAACCCTGCGGAGAATCAGGGCACTGGGTTATTCTGTTTGGATCAAAGCACAAACATGGAGCTCCCACTCAAGTTCGCTAAGGCTCATGCAGCCTCTGAGGGTATGTGTACACTGCAGCTGGGAGATGTAATTCCCAGCTCAGGTAGACATACCCATGCTAGCTCTGCTTGAGCTAGCATGCTAAAAATAGCAGTATGACCATAGCAGCTCAGGCAGTGGCTCAAGCTAGCTGTCAGAGTATGCACCTAGGATTTCAGATGGGGTTATACGCAGGCAACTCACCCAAGCTGCCACCCGGGCCACCACATTCACACCGCTATTTTTTGTGGACTAGGGTTACCATAATCCAGCAAGCAAAAAAGAGGACGGGAGGAGCCCCACCCCTGTCCTGCCCTAGCCCCGCCCCATCCTGCCCTAGCCCCGCCCCTGCCCCTCCCACTTCCCCCCCTCAGAACCCCCAACCTTCCCCCCGCTCCTTGTCCCCTGACTGCCCCCTCCTGGGACCCCTGCCCCTAACTGCCCCCCAGGACTCCACCCCCTACCTAAGCCTCCCTGCCTCTTGTCCCCTGACTGCCCCCTCCTGAGACCCTCCCCCCATCCTAACTGGCCCCCTAGGACCCTACCCCCTACCTGTACCCTGACTGCCCCAACCCTTATCCACACCCGACCCCCAGACAGACCCCTGGGACTCCCACGCCCCATCCAACCACTCCCCACCCCCTGACAGCCCCCCCCCAGAACTCCCAACCCATCTAAACCCCTCTGCTCCATGTCCCCTGACTGCTCCAATCCCTCTCCCCACCCCTGCCCCCTGCCAGCTCCCCCCAGAACTCCCAACCCCCCCTTGTCCCCTGACTGCCCCCTCCTGGGACCCCTGCTCCT
>NW_020664404.1:9564124-9575703 GCF_002925995.2 Terrapene triunguis | reverse complement strand
CAGGGAAGGGGCATGGCTTGCATATTGCACTGCGGCTATTCTCTGCTTTCATGGGAAGGAGAACATATGTTAGAGCAGCCCTGAGGCTTTATTGGCTTTCCATAGGCCTCGCCCTGGAAAATGTTACTGAAGTGAGCAAACGAATTTGAGGGGCCAACTCCTGTGATTTACAATAATTGCTTTATTTTCTTAAAGCCCCAGCTCCTGGAGTCAGGTGAATACAGGAGAATTTCAGAAAAGAAAAGAAAAGCAAGCTTGGTTCTATCCCTACTGGTCGGGAGAAAAAGCTTCAAGATGTGACCTGGAAAGGCTCAAAAACCAAAGGCAAAGAAACAAACCCCAAATGGGATTTTTTTTTAACCTCATGAATTTTGGGGCATCGGACTCAGGATTCTTGAACACTTGGGAGTTGGCAATGCTGTACATTGGATACAGCCATGCAGGGTATACTAGCTACTCAGTTTACACACAGCTATTGCTGACCTTCACATGAGCTGGCAGGAGATCTAATAAAAACGGTGTCTCTTTCCCTTCCACTTAGCTCCTGCCCCTGAGCAGAGTCATGCCCGGACTCCCTACCTCCCCCATCTCTCTCTTGCTCTTCCTCCTTCTCCAAACAGTATAATTGGATCCAGACATAATAGTCTCCATATCTAAGCAGAGGCTTCATTGGTTTTATTCAGGGAGGAGGGGGTATTTCTTTATATTAAACAACATTCCACTGAATTTAAAACCAGGCCTTGTTGGAAATGAAACCTGCGCAGCCCCGTCGACTGGCGACGATGATTCCATCTGCAAATCAGGAGGGCGCTAGAGTCTAACATGCAGGTAAGCGTGGAAGAAAAATGCCTCTTTAAATGCCCAGCCAGGAAGGCTCCCTTCTTCTCGCTTCGTGCCTGGGGTGTGACGGATTGTACCCCCCACTTCAGTCCTTCCTAATGCCCATGGGCCTGCTCCCACCCAGCCTTCAAAGGCAAACTGCTGATTTTACAGCCCTGCCTTCTGCGCCACGGAAGTGATTATTTCCCGTCGTGTGCTCTGGTAACGAAAAACACTAGATATAAACAGAAAATGTCAGGCTGGCTCTAGCCTCAGTGTACCAATTCCATCCTATCCCCCGCCGCGGGTCACTCTGGCCAGGTATGGAAGTGAGACAGTGACACCTAGAGGCAGCTGGGAGGCCCATGCTAGCTTCATTCTGAGAGCAGATCCGATTCCACCTGCAACAAGCAGCAGGGCAAGGAGAGTGAGGGTCGCTTGGCTTTGTTTGAGTTTCTTTACATTGTGTTCACAGCAACCTCTCACCTCCTCGCTTCACCGCTTGGATCTGATGTCCTATTTCAGACTGAGCGCGTAACAGTGCTCCTTGCTTTCCTACCGCCCCGCATAGAGGCTGAGAATGAGCTTTTCGTTTGCTATTATGTCCATTGTTTGCTCTTCTTCTCTGCCACTTACGTTGCAAGTTAGTGATTTATCCTGCAAGTCCTTTGAGAATATTAGTACACCATTCAGTGCACAGGCAGAGAGAAAGAAAAGATAAGGATTGGGAATAACCAGCATTGAAGGCGAGTTGTACAGTCCAGGACTGAAATAGCAGGAGGGATTGCAGGTCAAGACTGAGGGGCATTGGCAGAGCTAGAGGGTGAGGTAGTAGCCAGAACTAGAATAGCAGGGGGCGCTGCAGGTCAGGAGTGAGGTGCCCTGGCAGAGCTGTGTGTGGGGAGAGGACTGGAATGGCAGGGGGTGTTGGAGGTCAGGACTGAGGGGCATTGGCAGAGCTGGGGGAGGGAGCCTGGGACTGAAATAGCAGGGGGCGTTACAGGTCTGGATCGAGATGCCTTTGCAGAGCTGTTTACTGGAAATGTGTCCATCACTTGCCCTCAGGCCAAAGAGCAGAGAGTAGATTTACTTCTGATTTCAGCAGATGTCTGACCTTTGGGGTCATCACTGAATCTTGTTCCATTTGGACAGACATGAAAGGTGTCCCGGTAACTGGCACTGTCAGTGCAAGAAACCATCGCTCAAAACCGCATCCAGCCAAGCGATGGGGAGCAAATTTACCCTTGCCGTGCTGGAAGTTCTTCTCGTCCTTCCAATGCTATACTCCACATGGGCTGGAGGAGGGATCCATGAGGCATAACAGCACTGGAATATTGCTGTCAGACCTCCAGTTCCATGCACGATCTCAGCGCTGCGCGGGCTTGTTCTCCCCATTCCACAACCGCAGCCACCCTGAGCCAGCCCCTCACATAATGCTTTGCCCAGGCAACCAAAAACTCCAGAAGGGGCTGGTGGAGGGAGGAATAGGAGCCAGTGTCTCCAGGTTCCCATCCTTCTAGGGACCAAACAGGGGCTCATCGTTGCAAGAAGAATGAAGATTTGGAGTGGAGAGGTGCGAGGTCCGGAGCTTTGCCAGTTGTGGGATCCAAAGAGCTAGACAAAAAACTACAACAACCCAGGACAACCATACCCCATCCAAGAGAACCCACCACAACTGGCAAAGGCGCTTGCCCCCAGATATTTAGATCCACCAAATCTGCCCATCGCCCCAAAGCTGACTCTTCCTCCCAGTCCCCCATCTCTGCACACACTCGGATTTATATCAGGGATGACGTTGACACTTGGTTTCTCAAGGACTTGCTGCTGAGTTAAGCCCCAGTAGGCCTAGATCCAGACCCAGGTCTCAGGAGACAAAGGGAAATCCATGCTCCAGTCCTTCCCAACAAGGTTCCACAGCTAGGTCTGAAGTGCCTTCTCCATCCTGCCATCCTCACTGGATTCCATCCAGCCATGCTCCTCATACCCCAGATCCCCCTGCAGAGCACAACCCAGCCTCCAGCTTGACTCCGCATGACTCCCGAGATGCACGCAGACGCGTGAATGCATGGGATTGGTTTACATCAGAGGCTGAAGGGCAGGCGTGGGAAAGGGGGAGCCAGGTCCGGAGGCCACGCTGCCCCAGAAAATGCTGCCAAGGCAGATGAGAAAGACAAAAAGCCTTGTTCTGATGTAATGAAAAGAGAGCCCGGGATTGTACAAAGAGCCCATGGGGAGGGAGGTCCAGTGTGCATATGGAAAGGCATTGCTCCTGCACTGACCCTGGTATGGGCAGAGATGCCCACCATTGGCAATGATGGGAAATGCAACAGCAAATCTACCAGCTGTGACATGGAGAGCTGGACATGGGCATGTTCCAGTGGCCCTATCTCTGCTACCTGGCCTGCCCACTCTCTAGTGCTAGGACCAGAATTTTTCCCTCTGGCACAGCCATCCCAAACCAGACACCACCCCAGCATGGCTCTTGGCTGGCGTATTCGCTGGGACTGTCCTGGTCCGGTAGCCAGTGGGGCACCATGTTGGGGCCCAATCCAGCAAAGCACCAAGCACCCTAAGCTCCCATTGCGGGCACCTCTGAAATGGCCCCTACACAGATAATGCCCCAGCTCCTGCTTCTTAAATCCCATGGAGCTTGTGCATTTAGCTCATTACAAGCAGGGGTCGGAAACAGGAGGGGGAGATAAGGGGGAGCACTGTTCCCCAAGCCAGCTAGACAAGGGGGAGCCCCCCTCTGCTTTCAGAAGATGACTGGAAGTTGGGTATCCCTGCATGCCCCCCTTGCTTCCACCCCAGATTATAAGCTCCTTCTTTAAAACGTCCCCCTTGTCATCCCAGTGCCAACCTGAATCTGCATCACAAGCATCAATGGTGCCTGTTTCTCTGCTCTGTGCCCCCAGCAAAGAATAAACCCTCCCTGCTCAGCCCATCCACAGACCAAACACACGAGGCCAAGTTCACTCCATTGACTCCAACGATACATTGGGCCCTGCCATCCACCATCCCCAGCCCACACCCAGCTGTTATATCAGGAAGCCTGAAGTTATCTGATGGTACCTTGCTCACCTCTCGCATACATAGCATCCTCAGAGCTCCCAGGAGGGAGTTTGCATGGAGGGGCAGGGTGAGTGTTTTCCTACACCCGGCGCATACGCACACACTGAACTCATATCAATAAAACATCTGCAGAAAATTTATATCTAATCCCCAGCAGTCTCCAGGGCATCAGAGCACGGTGAGGATTTGTAGCTGGATGCACAAACCTCAGTCACAGAGCCAGCAAACATTCCTCAGTCAGAATATCCCTCTCTCCCCACAGCTTCCCCAGATCATTACTCGGTCACATCATCTGCAATATGGGGCTAAGGTCTTGGCAAAGGCATTGGACATGGGGTGCTTTATAAGCAAATATTCACTGCCCTAGCTTAACTCAGTAGTACTACTCTTTCCTCTTGCTGTACATGCAACCCCTGCGCTCCATCGTTGTGGTGGCATTTGTTGCGCCCCAACAGCAATGGCTTCTTTGCTCATTGGAACGAGGGGACAGATTATCAAGGGCTCAGCACCTACCGCTGGGGCCAGGCTTTCAGAAAAGCTCAGCTCCCATTTAGGTAGCTAACTAAGGCTCTGCTCAGCATCCAGCGTACGTGCAGCCTGGCAATTCGGGCCTCACCGTCTCGAACCGTGCGTAAGCATTGCCTGCAATGAGCCTGTTAGTCCTTCAATTTGCACCTCTCCCCGATTCCTCTCCACGCCATTCTCCTGGCCCAGTCTGAGCCGCAGAAGATTGGGACCATTACAAAGAAACAAGGATCCAAAGGAGGAAGGTCCTGTTTCTAAACAGCCTCCTCGTGGGGGTGAAATGAAGTGGGCTTGTGGCTGCTCAGTATCCCAGCCCGCTGCTTAGCTGGAGGGTCCTGGGTTGGCAGGGCTGGGAGGCGGATTCTATGACTGTTCCCTCCATCCCCAGACTCTCGTGTTTAGCTCACGGGAGGCCTCCCAACCAGCCAAATGTGCATGCAAATAAACCAGGGGTTAACTCCTACCAACTACAATAATTTGGTGGTTGATGTTTCCCCCACCCCAACCTCTTCTGTGAGCAGAGCCTGAGTCCCCACCACACCCCCTGCTCTCAGCACAGAGCCAGTGCGGCAGGGGGATCTGTGCATTCACTTTCTGACCCCTTCCTACTTCCCACTCTCCCATTCTTGCTGCCCGCAAAGCCCCCAAGCCATTGGGAATGACAACATGCCCTACAAGTGGCTACTCCGTCTTCCATCATCCCCAGCCCAGAGCCATGTCATTCCCCCCCCCCACACACCCTCTATGGAGTCAGGCACTCCCACTTGCTGTCAAAAGAGAACCAGGCAGCAAGCTATCTCACCTCATACCCAGGCTTATCCCAGAGACCCTGCTACAGAGACACTTTGATGTGTAACGCACTGATTGTAAAGGAGACTATCACCCCCTGCCCACGGCAACCATTCAGACCCTCCTAAGGCAGAGGAGAAAATATCCTTCCATCCGCCTGGGTCCACAATGACATCCTTCCCCCACACCCTTCCCTGGCCATCAACGAAAATAGCCTTTCAAAAGCCATGCTCTTGTCACTGAAGTGTTTGCAAAATTGTGCCCAGCAGCAATAGAGACCAAGAGCGGGCCATTTATTCTCCTACTAGCCAAGGACACAGGGACCTATTGTGGAAATATTAAACATATATAGATCTCTTGCTGGGGGCTTCCCATGCTGTGCCCCCCCCCCCCCCAACAAAAAAAAAAGTCCGGGGGAAGGATCCTGAAGCAGATTTGCTCTCCTGAACTCCCACTCGTGCCATGGCCAACCTTTAAGTCTCCCTCATCCCTCTTTGCCCCCATTATCCTGAACATCCTTCAGCTGCTTGTCTCTCTTGTCCTCCAACCCTAGTCCACTTCATGCAGGGTTAAATTCGTAAAGCCAAGGGGATTTCAGCAGAGTTCCCCAGGAGTTCAGTGCTGCAGTGTTGTATGTGAGACCCAGAGACAGAGCTGCAGGTACTGTCTGTAACTGTCTCCATGCGCGAGTGGAATTGTAGCACAAGGGACATTACCTGATGGGGAAGAACCGAGAGGATCATTTGCCAAGGTGATAACGTGCTTTGGGGAAAAGGAAGCTTTTTGCTTTTATTTATCCTAAAATACATTGCAACTCCTCCCTTGCCAGGGCTGCACCTTCCCCACCTCTGGATGAGGCTGCTCCAGAAATACAAGCTTTCCTCTTGGCAAAATAGCCTGCTAAATAAGTCACACATGATCTAAAACAACAGGCACTTGGATTGCAACAGAGATGGCAATTCTTTCCCCCTCCCCAACACACAATTAACTTTCTAAATCAGTCCTCCATGCACACTTTAAAACCAGCCAGCAAAAACCCCTGAGACTTGCCTCACACCAGCCTGGAATCAAAGGGTCTTGAAAAGTGATTGAATCAGGGGGGTTCTTTTTAAAATAATAATCCTAAAAAGCCTCTACCATAAGGGCTGGTATAGAGGGGAATTAACACGCAGCCGGGCAGCTATCTGCAACATGCTGCGTACCAATTCGCCAGCACTACTCCTGTTCAGATGGAAGGAGAGGGTTCGATCAGGATATCTGACTCAATTCCTCCACAACTTGGAGAGGTGAGGCTGTGCGGGAAGGAGAGGCTTTCGGGGTGGGGGGGGATGTCATCGTAAGTTTGATAGTTTAAAAAGTTGCCCCCTAGATAAGAGCCTGATTTCTGCTCATCTCCCTCCCCTTCCCTGGACCCCAATTCCTTCCCAGTAGGAATCGTTGCTGAGACATTTAGCTGAACTGAAATCTATAAGCGTCTCTCAATCCTTGTATTTCATTCCGGACTGTAGCCCACTTTAAAGTGAGGGTCTGTGCCAAGCTTTGTCGTTGTGTTTTGGGTTTGTCTTTTAATATAAAACATGTCCACTCTTAAACGCTGTCCAAGCACCAGAGCTTCTGGGGTTCGACAAAGGACTCACAACCACCAAACAAACCAGAGAGTAATGATTTGCATCCGAATCAGGATTACTCACCTAAAAAGAGCAGGATGCAGAAAACGTTTGCTAAAATCATGTTAGTAAATCCAATAGTTCCCCACGTGTAAATAGATATTTATATCTCTCTCCCAAATCCAGGCAAAAAGAAATCCCGAGATTTCTCTGATGAACTTAAAAAAAAAAGGTTTCTTTCAGCCCCCACCCCCCAAAAAATACACCCCAGCTCTGCAGCCAGCCAGCTAGCCTCTCTCTCTCTTTAGCTCTTCCAGTGATGAACAATTCTGGTTCTATTCCTCCCAAGCATCTTTCGGGGGCGAAAGGGTAACCGAGAGGAGGTGGAAATGGGGGTGGGAGGGAAATTAGACGAATATCCACAGCGTGATCTGAGTAGACACAATCCAGCGGTATCCTTTAGACAGCGGGGAATGTGGGGCGCTCACGACTCCTGCCTTTCCCCCCTTGACTCGCCCAGTTTGCTGATGGAAATTCCTGCAAACTGGGGATGTCTGCGTGTCTCTCTCTGCCTTCTGGGGGAGGGTGGAGAGAAGGAGCTGCACTCTGATATCCCCGGAGGTGGAAAGCAGCAGCAGCAGCAGAATCAACAAGGGAGCAGCAGCGGCAGCTTCCTCCAACCCCGCCACTGCCCAGCTCGCCTCTGGGACTGAAACTGACCAGAGCCTGGAGTGAAACGCGCCAGCCCAGAACGGCCCCTTCCCTTCAACTTCGCCTCCCTGTCTCAGCTGATTGTCCACTCATCACCCCCACCAGCAGCAATCCAGAGAGGCCGGAGGGGTGGGGAGGCAAAGCCGGGTGATGGGAGAAGACAAAGGGCAGCCCGCGATGACCAGTCGCCTCCTCGCAGAGCGCAGCGGGCGGGTTGAGGCTGTGCCTTTGCTTGGGGAGGCGGAGAGCGGGTGTACAGATAAGGCAGGCTGCCCCCCCCCCACACACACACACTATTTAAAGAGGCGGAGGGTCTCCTTGCTCTCAGGCAAGACGCAGCCCTCCCGCTCCAAGGAAGAAGCCAGGAAACTTTGCCACCGCACAAGGATGCAGGCGCTGGCTCGCTCCAATCCTTGCTGGGAGCGGCGTCCCCATCGGCTGGGCTCTAAAGTACTTTTCTCTCCCTTCTGTGCCACAGCGGGAGACCCTCCGAAGAGAGCTACATAGTTCCAACGCTGGGCTTTGGGATGGGGCTCCCACCCCACTCTCTCACGGCAGCAGGGGATGGGGCTGCATCCAAGCCGACATCAGGGAAGCAGCCCTCTCCTGCGCACACAGTCCCGGCTCGCTGCGAGCCTTCCTCGGTCGGCGAGGGCTGGCTCTGTCGGTGAATGTGCAAGCTCCCGCGGAGCTGCTTTGAACGTCAGGAGGAACGCAGAGAGAGGAAACAAGGGAGCGAGGAAAGGCATGGAGCGGAGGGGTGGAGGAGGGGGGGCAGTTTGTCCCAAGGCAGATGCACGATTCACCTGCAAAGTGCATGGCCTGGCCCCTCTTTTGGGGGCGGGGAGGAGGGTGCAACACAAACTATACATTACCCATTGGATTTAATCGGGATTTTAAACATTAAGTAAATGAATTAATTAGGAGCCGCTTCCTTGGGGGGAGAAATGAAGCGAGCTGCTAGCTGATCTCAGCCTGTGTGTGTAGGAGGAATGTCACACACAGACACACACACACGCCTGAGAGACCACTGACAGTGAGATCTTCCGAAGCTCCAGACAGTGCCACACTCAGACCTCGCACTGGGCTTTATTTCTCTTCTTTTACAGACGGACAAAAAGCTTTTTAAAAACACACACACACACACACACACACACACACACATATATATATATATATATATATATATGATGCTGCAAAGCAAGAGTGCCTCCCACAAATGTCCCCTACCGGTCTCCAAAGCCTACTGAAATCAGTGGAAACATTCCCGGTGCGCACACAGGCAATCAACTTTCCTGCTCGGGCTCTGCGGGCTTTCAGCTTTGCTGCCCTCTTCATTGCTGTGGGCTGAGGGGACAAGACCCTGTGGTACCTCTGCCTTTGAGAGACCCCGAGGCCTAGGTTCCAGTGCCTGATTGTTCTCTGCTGTGGATTGCTCTCTTGACGTCCAGCCCCTGTTTCTGCACTGGGGGAATGTCCATGTGGAGGGTGCCCTGGACTCTCCCTGCGGCTCAGGGCTGGGGAAGAGCCTTGCTCTCTGGGGCAGGGGGGTTGTGACCCAAACTGCCAAGAGTTGGGAGATCCCAGGTGAATTTAGCACTGGCGAAAGCTGCTGGGTGGAAAGTCCGGGAGACTGTCCCCCCCGTTTATGTCAGAGCAGGCAGAGCACAGGAAGGTGCTGTGCCAGCTCCTCGATGCATGCAACTCTGCTCACCTGGAGCGCCCCCTGCTCTTCTGCTCCTGTTCCTCTCTCAGCAGCTCTGCCAATGCCCTTCAGTATTGCCCGGAAGCCAGCACCCCTTCTCTTGTGCCACTCCTGGGCTCTCCACTCACAGCTCTGCTGCTGCCCTTCAGTCATAAGAACATAAGAACGGCCACACTGGGTCAGATCAGAGATCCATCTAGCCCAGGATCCTGTCTTCCAACAGTGGCCAATGCCAGGTGCCCCAGAGGGAATGAACAGAACAGGTAATCATCAAGTGATCCATCCCCTGTCGCCCATTCCCAGCTCCTGGCAAACAGAGGCGAGGGACACCATCCCTGCCCATCCTGGCTAATAGCCATTGATGGATCTATCTTCCATGAACTTTTCTAGTTCTTTTTTTGAACCCTGTTATAGTCTTGGCCTTCACAACATCCTCTGGCAAAGAGTTCCACAGGTTGACTGTGCGTTGTTTAAAAAATACTTCCTTTTGTTTGTTTTAAATCTGCTGTCTATTAATTTCATTGGGTGACCCATAGTTCTTATGTTATGATAAGTAGTAAACAACACTTCCTTATCAACTTTCTCCACACCAGTCATGATTTTATAGACCTCAATCATACCTCCCCTTAGCTGAAAAGTCCCAGACTTATTAATCTCTCCTCATACGGCAGTTGTTCCATACCCCTAATCATTTTTGTTGCCCTTTTCTGAACCTTTTCCAATTCCAATATATCTTTTTTTTTTAGATGAGGTGACCACATCTGCATGCAGTATTCCAGATGTGGGTGTACCATGGATTTATATAGAGGCAATATGATATTTTCTTATTATCTATCCCTTTCTTAATGAGTCCCAACATTCTGTTCACTTTTTTCACTGCCACTGCACGAGTGGATGTTTTCAGAGAACTATCCACAATGACTCCAAGATCTCTTCCTTGAGTGGTAACAGCTAATTTAGACCCCATTGTTTTAATGTAGAGCTGGGATTATGTTTTCCAATGTGCATTACTTTGCATTTATCAACATTGATACAGTCTTGACACACAGCATCTCTGGCTGCTGCACACAGCTCTGCCAGTACCCTTCAGTCCTGACCTGCCGCTACCACCCTCCGCACTACTCCAGTCCTGAGCAGAGCCTGCCAAGCATGCTGAAATATGCAGTGGTTTCTGAGATGTGGTCCAATATGCAACAGCAAAAATAAAGATCCCCCTTCACCAGCCTAACCAAACTCCGACCCTGGGTCTCCAGAGACAGGTGGCCAGTGCACTAAATCACCACGTGCCAGACATAGGCGTGCGCACGGGGTGTGCCAGGTGTGCACAGGCACACCCTAATGCAGGGGTGGGCAAATGGCTCCACTCTCCCGGCAGCAGCAAGCCGCCGGCCCCTCCTCCGCCTTCCCGGGCCGGCCCCCGCCTGCCACCCCCCCTCTGCGGGTCTCCCCCCCGCGGGTCTCGCCTGCCACCCCCACGAGTCTCTCCCCCTCACCCCAGAGCATCCCTGCCTGAAAGAAAGCAGCGTGCGCCTCTTCCTTGCCTGCTTGTGCTGCTGGTGTAGCACATTCCTGCTCAACTGCTGTCTGCTGCCCCAGGGTCCTAGTGCCCCCCATCCCCTAATGGCAGGACAGGCTGCCCTTACCCTGCCCTTCCGCCCTAGCCCTGAGCCTCTCCAACACCCCAAACCCCTCAACCCCAGCCCTCATCCCCCCGCACCCTAATCCTCTGCCCCAGCCCTGAGCCCCCTCCTGCATCATGAACCCCTCATCCTCAGCCCCACAGCCCTCACCCCTGCACCCCCTCCTATCCCCAAACTCCCTCCCAGAGCGTGCACCCCACTCCCCCTTCCCACACCCCCTCCTGCCCCCCAAACTTCCTCCCAGAGCCTGCACCCCCTCCCACTTTCAAACTCCCTCCCACAGCCTGCACCCCTCACCCCTCCTACGCCCCCACCCCCAGCCCAGAGCCTGCACCCCTCACCCCCTCCTGCACACCGACCCCCTGCCCCAGCCCGGAGCCTGCACCCAGCACCCAAACGCCATCCCAGAGCCTGCACCCCAGACCCCCTCCCCCACCCAAACTCCATCCCAAAGCCTTAGGCAGGTGGGGGACGGATACTAAGGGGCAGCACTCTGGCTGCTATTGGGGTGGCACATCTGGGTCTTCAGCGGCAATTCGGAGACAAGTCCCTCTCGGAGCAAAGGACCTGCCGCCGAACTGCCACTGAAGAGTGGAGCGGTGCGATCGCACTGCCGTGGCTTTTTTTTTTTTTGCCGCTTGGGGCGGCAGAAAACCTGGAGCCGGCCCTGGTTGGATAAGGGGTGGGGGCAGTCAGGGGACAAAGTGGGTT
>NW_020664404.1:9514361-9564024 GCF_002925995.2 Terrapene triunguis | reverse complement strand
GTGGAGAGGGGTTGGAGCAGGCAGGAAGCAGGGGGTGTTGTATGGGTCGGGAGTTCTAGGGGTCCTATCAGGGGACGGGGAGTGGTTGGATAGGTGTGGGAGTCCCAGGGGCCTGTCTGGGGGCAGGGGTGTGGATAAGGGTCGGGGCAGTCAGGGGACAGGTAGGGGGGTAGGGTCCTAGGGGGGCAGTCAGGGGACAAGGAGCAGGGAGGCTTAGATAGGGGGGTGGGGTCCTGGGGGGCAGTTAGGGGCAGGGGTCCCAGTAGGGGGTAGTCAGGGGACAAGGAGCAGGGGGGGTTGGGGGCTCTGAGGGGGGCAGCCAGGGGGCAGGAATTAGGAGGGAGTGGATGAGGGCGGGGCTAGGGCAGGGCGGGACTCCCTGGGTGCACACCCTAATGAAATGTGCTGCACATGCCTATGGTTCCAGACTGGGGCAAGGGGAGGTGATTGTCTATTGCCACATAATAATGAATATGCAGATGTCAAGGTGGCATGAGCCCTGTTGCAATCAGAAGGCCTGGGACGCCCAGAGCAGGGATTCAGCAGCTTTGCAGGGGGGTTAGTCTGGCTATCATTATGAGCTGCCTGCTTAGGAAAATTCCACCTTGGCCCTTCAGGAGCAAGTGCCCAGCTCACCCGCCACCCAGCACAGCAGGCAGTGTTAGTTTCTTGTCTGTACTGGGTGATGATGGAGGCAGGTGAAGTGAGCCTTCACAAAGGGCGCCCATCCTGCCAGCTGCTGAGTACCCTTTGTTTCTGCTGGGATTGAAAGCACTCAGCGCCCTCCAGGATTGGACACTGATGTGTGCAAGGCATAAAAATTAAAAAACACGGTGCTCAAGAGCCTTGGGCATTGCACTGTAACTCAGGAGCTGGCCTGAGACAAGTCTCTTTGCTCCTTAGTCTATTGCGGGCACAGATTTTAAAAAACTCAATGACATTGTTGCAACAAGTGTTCTAGCCAGAGCTGGCAGGTTTATCAGTTAAAACAGGAGATTTCAAAGGCAGTTAGATGCCTACGTGTTTTTGCAAATCCCAGTAGGCACCTATCTTCATCTTTCGGCATCTAAGCACCTTTACAAATCAGGCCTTAAGCCCTCCTCCTCTGAATTTGGAAAACACAGGGCATATTGTGAGCATCAGTGCAGTGTCAATAGTAAAAACAGGTCACAACAAGAGGTTGGTTCACACTCTTGCTAGCTGCAAAATGCTTTCCCAATGGGATGGTCTTCTGCAAAAGGGGCGCTGTGTGATTTTAGTGCCCAAACACAGCTAGCTTGAATAACAATGCCTTTCCCCTTGGTCATCTGCAGGAATTGAACCTGGGACCTCAGGATCTATATTAAAAAAAAAAAAAAAAAAAAAGCTTCCACTGCCTGAGGTAAAGGACCCAGCTCATTAAGTTACCACCCTACTGCAGACACAGCAACTGCTAGGCCAACAACTAGCTAGTAACACAAAATCCTGGTGACCATGAACTACATTTGCATTACAGCGCACTGATCCTGTTACCTTACAGCCTTTGATTTAACATGGAGCATCCAGCAATCTGCACTTTGATTTGTAATTTACTTCAAAAATAATGTAGTGAGAGCTCCTTAAGTCAAGGCACTGAGTCTTGAAAGGGAAGTCCATAAATGAGGCACCATGTCTGCACTGCCTGGCTGTCTGAACAGCATTGCCTAACCTCCCAGGGTCCTGATCCAGCACGCAGTGGGGTCAGCGTAAAGGCCAATCTCTTCTTTGATGATTCCAAAATCCTAGCAAGGAGTCAGGAACTGGATGTCCCCAGGTCATCACTGAGATTATGGTACATCCAAACATGGTCCTGCTGGTGGTGAATCATGCATAGGCAACTTTAGAAGATGCATTTGCAACTGTGGCCCTAATTGTATACACAAAGCCTAAATCATATGCTGAATTTACAGGCAAGATGAACATTAATAGCACAGCATGACCAGATACGGGCTGACAGTGCAATTGTACTAAGGTATTTGCACCATACAGTGCAAGTAATGTGATTAATTCCAAAAATAACTCCATTTGCACATCAACAGAGTGTCTTCTTTATTAGCAGAGCTGCATAGACTAAAACATGCCTTTCAGACCAGCAACATTTTACATTACACAACCCTGCTGGGAAGAGCTAGCGTGCATGGGCGCCAGCTGCTTTCATCATGTAAGAAGACAGAGAGAACCAAAAAGCAGCTCTGACTTCCTGTGAACCATGGGGCAGTTTGTGCAAACAGGTCCCTTTCTTTGCTATGGGCTGAACCGAAATCCTACATCCGAGCAATCCTGCTTTTGTGATGCTAGGCAGAGCTGAAAAAGGAGGGACTGAACCAGGAAGGGGTGAAGTGGGTCAGGATTGAGGCACATTAGCAGAGTTGTAGGGGGGGTCCCAGGGCTGGAATAGCAAGGGGTGTAATGGGTCATGATTGAGGTGCATTGGCAGAACTGGGGGAGGTCCCAGGGCTGGAATAGCAGGGGGTGTAATGGGTCAGGATTGCGGTGCATTGACACAGTTTTGGGAGGTGGGATCCTAGGGCTAGAGTAGCAAAGGGTGTAATGGGTCAGGATTGAGGTGCATTGGTAGAGCTGTAGGGGTCCCAGGGCTGGAATAGCAAGGGGTGTAATGGGTCAGGATTGAGGTGCATTGACACAGTTTTGGGGGGTGGGATCCTAGGGCTAGAGTAGCAAAGGATGTAATAGGTCAGGACTGAGGTGCATTGACAGAGTTGGGGGGGGGTCCCAGGGCTGGAATAGCAGGGGTGTTGTGGGTGCACACTGGCGAGTGTTGCTGTGTGATAGGACCTCAGACTGCCTGCCTGCAGTAGGTGGCATTATCATCTCTCAGCCTCAAACAATGCATTTCCCCACAAATACTGATACATGTTTGTGACACTATTCTGTAGCTGTACCGGGCAATTTCAACCCCTTTGTGCAATGCCAACACTAATCACACAAGCCGAATTCAGAGAGAACACAGGCTGGCAGTGCTTTTGGGATATTCTATCCAGTCTCCTCCTGTGCCTCACAGGTACCACTGACGAAGCCACAAATTCAGGGCAGCACTTGATGCTTGGCATTGTTTGGAAGTTTATATTTGAGATCACAGGGTGCAGTTCCTGTAGTCTCCTTGAGTAACCGGCCCAGCCTTCTAAATGGTCCTATGGGCAAGCCCATGCTGGAGTCCATGCTAATTGGAAGGGACTGTTCTTCTTGGGTCTCACTTTATTTCTTGGGTAAATTGATAAATGTGACCAAAGGATTCCCCTCCCCACCGTTTCCATTTAAGTCCCTTTAATACGAGCTGAATTTGCTTACCCTCTCGCCTTTGGAGTCTAATTCTGTAAGGAATTACCACATTAGCTGGAGTCAAGGTTGTTAAAGTGATGGATTACTCATTAACACTGTAATCCTCGGGCGGGTGGGACCGGTCTGAGCACTGTCCAAACTCCAAAGCCTCAGCGCTGATTCCAGCAGTCTCCCCCTCCCCCCGGTCTGCCTGGTCTGTTTAAACTCTTCAGGGCAGAAGCGGTGTACAGACAGAACCTAGCACAAGGAGTTCCAGATCGGTGCCGGCAGCTCAGCGGGCTACTGGAATGCTAAGAACACCTCCAGCCGTGTTCTGAGGGCTGGGGCTGGGCCTCTGTTTCCCTTCCTAGTCTTTTTGTCATCAGTTCATTGAGTGAACTTCCTGGGGCAGGGACTGTTTGTGCAGCATCTCATCCACAGGGGCTCTGATCTCAGGTGGGGCCTCTAGACACCTCCTCGGTGATACCAACAGTGATCTCCTCAGGAAGGCTGCGGCTGCTGTTCCCAGTGCACTGAACAATGCTCTGGGCCCTGTATGGCCATGGGACGACCAGCCAACCCAGAAACACAATGCAAAAGAAACCTCAGTCCCACCCAATGATCTTGCCCCAAGCCAGTGCTGTTGGAGCGGAAAAGCCTGAGCTAGTGGAATGACCACTCCAAGCCTGGCTGCCTCCCTAAACTTCTTCCTGCCATAGCCTGTCAGCAGGCCTCTCCCCCAGCATCTCCAAGGTCACCCTCCTCGCAGAGCCTGGGCTGGCCCCTCGAATCCCTAAGCCAAAAATATAAAATTAAACCAACTGCCACCTTCAGGTCCCCTTGGCCTGCTCCTACACTGAACACTTCCCAGCTTCTCACCATTCTGTAGTCCTGGAGAATGGCCTCAGAGCTTCTCCTTCCAACCCCCTAGACTTCCTTCCTTCATAGTCACCACTGAGTTCTTCCCCCAGTGGGGCTCATCTTCAAATGGGGCTGGCCCACGCTCCAGCTGCAGCTAGATGTGGTAATTGGCCTCTCAGGTCCCAGTAACCCTTTCCAAGCCATGATGGGCTATATAGCCCAGCACCAGGCCATATAGATACTATAGATGGACCACTGAGGAGATATGGAGTGGACTCATCCCTTCTTTGCTTTGCTTTAAGGAGCTCCCCGAGATGCATGGCTGTCCTCCATCCGTCCATTGACTCTGCTCTGTGGATGGCTGCCATATTTCTTAGCCTTAGACACTGCAGCTGAAACAACTGCCTTTGGAACACAGATGCTCCCAAGTGGTTATTAACGACTTCATCTCTCACCAGTCAAAATGCTGGACATGCCTTGCCAGGTTGATCATTTGTTCATTAGCCACTTAATGAATTACTTGTTAATTACAAATCTCATGAACAGCCAGTGATCCCCATCTGCCTTGATGAAGAGAGTAGCTGGAAGTGCAGAGGTTCAGGAGGCCTTCTGTTACAGGAGTAAGGAGGCAAAGATGTGGCTTAATTTTACTACCACTATATTTCTTTTGATGTTACTGGGGGGGCAGTACCTAGTAGTTAGAGCAAAGGGGTGGGGAGCCAGGATTCCTAGGCTCTACTCCCAGCTCTGATGGGAGTAAGATCTACTGATGAAAGCAGGGGAGTGGGATTCAGGACACCTGTGTTCCATCTCCTGGGAGGGGAACTTGGCCATGTGGTTAGAGCAGCCAACTGGATTCTCATTCCTCCTCTGCAGCTGACCCTCTGTGTGGCCTTGGGCAAGTCTCTTCAGTGCTCTGTGACTCCGTTTCCCCTTCTGTAAAAGAGCTGGAATAATGCCTCTCACCCTGAGCTGTTGCGAGGGTTAATAATACTGGTAAAGTGATCTGAGATGCTCAGATGAAAGGTGCTAGAGAAGGACAATAGACTGTATTATTTATTATAGTAAAGGCGATACCTCTCCTCTCGGGCTAATGGAAACGCATTCTGTCTGTACACCAAGTGCCTAATGCCTGGGAGCTTGCGGTATTCTTGTACCTGCTCTGCACAACAGCAGTAAGGCAGAGCCTTCAGGAGCCAGTATCTGCAGTGAGTGCTGGCTGCTGCCAAGACCTGAACCAGCTGGGTTTCAACATGTGCTGCCACTGAGGTTTGGACTCTGGCCTGGGGATGGGGAGGGAGCAGAGCTGTTGCTCCTCAGCTGACCATTTAGGCTGGGCTTTCCCAGCTGAGGATCTCACTTTTGGGGCTATGAGAACCAGTCCAAGGAAGGAACTGGGCTTGGCTCTCTTCTCCTGGTTCTTCCTATTCCTACTAGGGGGCTGGGCTCAGATTCTCAAAGGTCCTTAGGCTCTGGACTCTCATTCCAGCTAGACTAGGTCACCTCTGGGCCATTCCCCAGCCCTTGATCTCCAGGAAAGGAGAATGCAGAGTCCACCACGCCTCAGGTTGCCCAGAGAGTAGGGTTGCCAACCCTCCAGGACTCACCTGGAATCTCCAAGAATTAAAGATGAATCTTTAATTAAAGACTATGTCATGTGATGAAACCTCCAGGAATACGTCCGACCAAAATTGGCAACCCTACCGGAGAGGCATGTTATCTTGGATCTCTGACTACTGGTGGTCATTGCTGAGCCAGGGTCAGTGCTCCCAGCCAGGACTTTGCTCCAGTCCCTGACACAAGTGCCTTTTCATCTTGTTAATAAAAGCTCCTGACAGAAGGGAAAACAAATGAACAAAACCCCAAGGTCTAGGAGGTAACAAACCCGAAACAAATGGAATAGACCCTCTGCTAGTGTTACCTGCGCAGCTGCCTTGCCATAACTTACTTGCATCTCCTGGCACGGCTGAGTTATGGGGTACTTATGCGCAGGGCCGGCCTCCCATTACTTAGAGCCCCGTGGAATAGCCTCCAGCAATCAATACATGGGACATTGCAATAGTACGTGAGTGCCGGGCAGGTCCAGGCAGAGGCTGGGGAGACACAAGGAGCTCTGAGCAGCAGTGCTCCATCTCTCCATCCCAGAGTCTGGCCGGGGCTGGGAGTGCTGCATAAAGCCTGGTGTTTGCCAGGGTGCTGCTGCACACAGATCCCCGCGTGGGAGGGTGATTGCAGCCCAGCAGGCAGAGGGATCGGATCTGGCTGACTCTGATTGGCAAAGGGCGCCTGGCTGTGGGGACAGCCTCTCATTCCGCCCTGCTTGATGCGGCACCGTTAAGTTTGGACATTGACTTCACAGGGAGCAGGGCCTTACATCTTTTCTGTGCTGCTGGGAAAGCAAGCAGGATTCAACAAGTATGGCCTTCAGCTTCCACCCTCCCTGTATCAGTGGTGCCCTGAGCCACCCATTCCCCTCTGTGGTCACTAGGGGTCCTGCTCACTCTGTGTCCTGTTGCCCTTCCTGCCTAGGTTGAAGCTCCTGGGCCAGTCCCAGCACTGCAGCACGGATCCCTGGGTGCAAGAGGCTGTGACAGCCCCTCCTTCCAAGCAGCCACCAGATGGAGTCTTGGCTTTCCTTGCCGGCTGGAACTCTGAGCCAGGACAAAGCCCACAGGGGACATTGCAAGCGGTGGAGAGAGGTCCATTTTAACTGCTCGCAAGCACATCAGATCTACATCCACATGGATGCCACTTTGTTAGGCTGGCAACATACATCCAAGGGCACTGATGTAGTTAAAGTGTGTTGTGGGGGCGGGGATACAATCAATAAGCACGTGCAAAGGGCAGCTGGAAAGAGACCATTGCCACTACTTTACTTTTAAGTGTTTACATTGCAGCAGCACCTAGGAGCCCCAGGCATGGGCAAGTCCCCATGGTGCAAGGCCCTGTAGAGTCACCGCTTGCACTAAAAGTGCATTAGCAGATGTAATTCTCTCTAGGAAGGTGGGTCTTTGTCCACCTCTAGTGGTTGGTCTGTGGAAAAGAGTCTACTACAGCTGCCAGCCAGCAGAGTTGCTCTTTAGCTCAAGCAGATGAGGTGAATGATTTTAGTTCTCAAAGCCCGTCTCATTGGTGGCCCATAGCATGGTTGGTATACAAGCCTACAACCTGCTTGTGCAAAGGCACCTGTGTTGTAACAGGCCAGCTGGAGGCGGGTGGGCACGCTTCCCTGTGTTGGATGAAATACCAGGTTGCTCCAGGATGTGTGGCTGTCAGCTACTAACGGGTACAGCCCATGGGCCTTTCTGCTTCAGAGTGAGTGGAAAGAGACTGGATCAGGCCCTGCAAGGACAGAGTCCATGGGAGTTTTTCCATGGTTGCTGGATCAGTAGGTTTTGAGCTCTGTCCTCCTTCACAACCATGCAGGCCCTTGAGTTTGACGTCCCGCTGACGGCAGTGGAACCATGGTGGCCAGCAGATAGCGCCAGGCTGCAGGAGTCCGTAGAACACCCCTACACATGCCCCTTTACAGCAATACACCTCGACAACCATCCCCAAGCTCAGGCTATTTTTACCCCCACTGATGTTTTCCAAGCCAGCTCTCCCTCTTCAACCGCCTCGGGGGAATGCCCCCCCCCGCTGCCCTCCGTCACACAATTGAGGTCTTTCTACAGACGTAATTGTTAGTGTGGAAAAAGATGCTCGGTAATAGCAGCGGCTTTTACAAAAAAAAGCGAGCAGAGGAGCCAGGCAAATATAGAATCTCCTGCTTGGTCTGACCCCTCTGAGTAAACACTCCTCTATTTGTCAAACGTTAAACCTCCTGCATATGAAGTTGATGGTACAGTGTCTGCCAGCTTGGTAATGTCCTTGTCTGGAGAGTTTGCTCAGAGAGAGACATCTGACCAGGACAAGTTTCTATTAAGAAAGCCAGCAGTTTTGTATTCTCTCGGAATGATAGTAATTAAGGCAAAGTAATTCAGCTCTGATGCTGCTCATGAGCCTGTCATTCCCTTGCTGTCTACGAGATGAGATTCTTCCAAGGTCACTTCTGTCGTTCTCCTTTGCTTTCCCTTCTCTGGCTTTCCTTTCCAAACCTCCTACGCACCCCCCTCCTCAGCGGATAAAGCACCAGAAAATTTGAAGCAATCATGTCAGAATCATAGAAACATGGGGGTGAAAGGAACCTCAAGAAGTCATCCAGTCCATCTCCTTACACTGAGGCAGGATTAGGGCAGGTCTACACTACAGCCTCAGTTGATATAACTTACATTGCTCAGGGGTGTGAAAAAGCCACTGCACCGACAGCTTCCGCTTCTCGCCGAGGTGGAGTAATTATGCCAATGGGAGGGCGCTCACCCATCAGCATGGTGTGTCTGCACCCATAGACTTGCCCTAAGAGCATCCCGTGTCCTTCTCTGACCAAGCACCCCCACCTAGTTTTCAACCAGCCGTTCTCATTGACTTCAATTGAGGTTAAACTCAACACAATCTAGCCCTTTGTCTTATCACACACACACACACAACCTCAAGTGATACAACCTCTCACCTCTTCTAGAGATGGGGCATTTGGATCCGGGGGCTTGGCATCAAACCTGAGCACCACAGGTGTTTGAAATCCAAACCCACAGCTGGATCTGAATTTTAGAAATGAGACCAGCATGGTCTAGAAATCAGAGCATGAGTCAGAACACCGGGGTTCAATTCTTGGCCATGCCACCAAGCGACTGATTGATCTTGTCAAGTCACATATCTGTGCCTCAGTTTCCCCATACAATGGCATTTATAACCCCGGCTTCCCTCTGAGGAGCTTTGTGAGGCGTGATTAGGTAATGTCGGTGAAGTGCTTTGAACATCAAGAGCCACAGAAGCGTTACCAACGGACCAAACCCACACATGGGAGCTGGATGCCCAAAACTCAGAGGGTGTCCAAAATCCAGAGCTGGTTCCAAGTTTTGCAGCTCAAATCCACCTCTGGTATTAAGGGCTCCTAAGTTCAAAATGATTCACTTCAGAAAGTTTCTCAAATATACGTTCTTTTTAAAAATAGATCACTTGGTTACAGCCAAGCACATAACGAACCAGTTATTTATATTATGGCAGCACCTAGAGGCCCATTACACTAGGCACTGTACAGATACATAGTAGTATGTGGCCCTTGTCCCAAAGAATATACTTTCTAAATAGACAAATGCAGAGAGGAAGGGACTTCCCCACGGTCACAAAGGGGGCCAGTAGCAGAGCCAGGAATAGAACCCAGGTGTCCTAAGTCAGTGCCTCATCCACTGGACCACACGGTCTCCCAGTGTTTATAAAAAGAACCCCCCAAATCACAACTGGGACAATGTCTCCCCCCAACACACAAAATCAGTTCAACTGTCACTATTGTCTCATCCTTTCCTTGCATTCCCCAGCTGTCTCTCTGTCTCCACCTTTTGCCTCTTGTCTTATGCTGAGATTGGAAGCTCTTTGGGGCAGGGACCATCTGTTTGTTCTGTGTTTGTACAGCACCTAGTACATCGGGGCGCTGGTCTATGACAGGGGCTTCCTGCCGCTACCACAACACAAATAATCATAACAAGTAATTGCTCCCGGAGGGCTATAGTGTGACTTGCACCATAGACCCACACAGTGGAGCATGAATCCCTTACAGAGGCTGAGTGGGTCTAGCTGTGGAGGAATAAGTGGGGGGTAGGCGTGCATCCTCACCTCAAGGGCACCCCCTTATGCCTGAATGCAGCATTGCAGGGGACTTCACCTCTCACACCCCCACCCCCTGCAGCCACTTCCTTGGCCGCAAGGCCAAGCCCAGCCAACGTCTTCTCCCGACTCTTTGGGTTTTCCGTAGCTCGGTTCCCCCGGCCAAGTCACGTAACAATTCCATCCCCTTCCTAGGTAACAAAAGGTCCAACTTAAAGTCCAAACCAAATGCATAAACTGATAGTTCTGCCCCCTCTGGTAGCTCTGAAATCCTCTGCTTCTGGGCCCCTTCAGAGCTTCTCTTTTCTTGCTTTCTTCCCCACCAGGCTTCTCCCACTGCTTCCCTTACCAGGGACTGCAGCAGTTTGCCTCTGAGGCCCTACCTCAAGGCTCCCCCCCGCACAGGAAGCTATTCCGCTCCCCATGGGTAATTCAGCCTGACTTCCTCCGGCTCGTCCCGGAGGGGAACTCCCCTTGTTCCTCCCGCTACTGAGTTCCCAGCTCAATTTAAGTAATGCTGTCCCGTGACATGGGGGCATGCAGTCGCTCACCCTCCTAGAGCAGATGGGATTGATGGGACAGGGCAAAGCCTGGGCTCCATCCCCTCTACTCAGGGCAGGGGCCGAGGACTTGGAAAGCAGCAGCAAGGGCAAGCTGCTTCAGGCCCCATACCCAGCACCTTGCCGACACCAGTGATGAGAGGAAGACAGGAGAGCTAGTTCTTTTACACTTGTTCCTTTCGCATTGTGTGGAGAACTATCAGGGGCTGCTCGGCGGCAGCACAGTCAGAGCTATTGATCGGGTTCCCAGATCTGCTCCGCCAGAGAGAAAGTGATAGTTTCGTAAGGACATGATTCTCCCGGCTAATTGAACGCTCTGATACTGGGCCTCATCCAAGACACTTAAGAAGATGATCAATGTGTGTGCTGCTATATATACAGATTATCTACATATGCTTCCCCACATACAGAGGGCCTTTTGGAACGAGACCAGCAGGTACCTGAGTAAGATCCCCGAGGAATCATCAGGCAGAGAGTTTGGAACAATTTAGAGGGCCAGACACAGCTGATCTCTGCTCTGCTCCACTCCACTTGTGCCTTGTGGTCTGCTATTGGGAACTCCTACTCCTTTGACCCAGTGCAGGGAGCAGAGAGGGGCAGGCTGGTGGCATGACAGGATAACAATGTGCAGTAGCCATCTCCAGATGGCATGTAGTCCCTTGGGGACCATTTCCAACTGGCATAGGTTAGAGCAACCTCGTGGTTGCTCTCACCTGCCCCTGGGGCCAGACAGAGAATCAGGAAACTGTAATTGGGCTGGAGACAAGATTCCAGACTAAATGGCCCATGGGGCACTCTGGGTTGGCTGTTCCTCAGTTCCTGTGTAGACAGAATCAGATATTGCTGTTTCTGAAGCTTCCAGGCTTTGCTCGGAACAAGCTTTATTTATTAATTTTTCAGTGTTTACTTAAAACATGAGTGGGTCCAGAAGATTTCTCCCATGGCCCTCTGCCAGCGAGTGGTCAATTAGCCCAAAGAGCTCAGTATTAGGTAAGTACTGACGAGAACCACAGAGCTGAGCTGTCAAGTTTTATGTTCATACACACATCAGCCTCTGCAGTCCCAAATTATATTTGACATTTAATTAAAACCCCAAGGCACCTGAGCGAAAAAAAAATGAGTTGAAAGAGTGGTGGATGGGGATTTTCTTCCTAAGGAAGGGATTTGTTTGACTCTAATCTCTTCATCATTTTAATCAACCTCTCTTGCTTGAATCTGGCGGCTTTGGGAGGTTTGCAGTGCTGGGAGGGTGTATTTAATGGGCAAGGTGTGTGCGGTTGTGTGTGTGTATATGTGTGAGAGGAGAGACAGAGGTTTGTCTGAAGACCAAGGCTCAGCTTCAACGTGGAGCGATGGTTTCTTTCAATCACCTGGGCTGGTGCAATGTGGCCATAGGGCAGCTATAAGCCCACCACTAGAGAGCAGCCCCGGCACAGGAGGGCCCTAGGCTGGCTACAGACCTGACACCACCAGCTCTGTGCCATCCCTGCAGCAGCTAGGTACCAGCTGTGGATCAAGCTACATGCAGAACAGAGGTGGACTGGAGTGGGGCCAGGAAGCTGCACCCCAGCAATTCTGTACCCCTGAAAAGCCCCATAAGGCAGGGGTGTAGCCTGCCCTGGCCTGCACTGCCCTCACAGCCAGTGATTAGAGGTGAAACTGCTTCCTTTCTCTTCTTGCACTGGGCCCAGCACACAGCGAGTCTGCCAGTATGTGCTTTAAAGGGGAGAGCGTGAGCATTGGAAGGGGCATAAGCTGCAAGCAGCTCCTCTGCCTGCCCTCCGCAGCCAGCTCTCCTTGTAAGCACAAAGCTGCTCCTAGGATACATTTTAGGGGGGGGGAGAACGAAAGCCACCTCCCCACCCTTTTGGCTGGTGTGTGAGCAAGGAACCTTATAAAAGGGCTGGCTGGCTCCAAGGGACAGGGATGGTTTGCAGACCCTTCTGCCTTGATACTGAATCCAGCCCACTAATGATACTGATCCATGTGACCAACGTGAACTCAGCCCAGGTCCGAGACGTTAGGGCTCCCTGCCACTGTTGTACATCAGCTGAATGGGGTCCAACCACCCTCTGTCTGGCGAGGCAAACGGGCTTCCAGAGGTGGATTCTATCACCCAAGTGGTGTTTTACCGTAAGCCACAGTGACCAGGCTGGACAGCAGCTGATGAATTGGGGGGGAGGGGGCAGAGCGTGTCCCTGGACTGCTGCCCGCCTAAACATGCAGAGCTGGCCCCCCCGAGTGCAGCTTCTTGTCTACAGGTGGCAGCCGTTTTTCAGAGCTGCTGCAGAGGGAAACCAAGCGTTCTACCAGCTCGTCTGGTCACCAAGGAGCTAAAGCAAAGTCACAGGGATGGGGGAGTCTCTCAGTACCTTGCAGAACGAGGATTCAGGATTCAGCGTGCTGTAGCCAAAGCTTAGATCAGTCATCAGCTCGAGCCATGGGACAACGTGGCTTTTAAGATCAGCGATTGCTCCAGAAGGTTAGATTGGCATGGACAGAGCTCGCACAGGGCTAGACACTGAAGACATCAGCTGGGATTGGCCCGGCGTCATACTGGGCCTTGTTTTTCTGGCTGCAGGGCTTCTGGGGTTGTAGGTGAAAAGGGAAACTTGGGGACATTAGAATCCACAGGTGCAAAGACTGTGGGGTTTGCTGGTGCACCACCATCCTGTCCTGCAGGTCTATGAAATATACCCCACTGGCCAGAAGGCAGCGGCCGGTGGGTCTCGAATGGTGGTGCCACAAAATCAAGTGATTCCCGCAGGGAGTATATGGCAGAACTGGGATCAAACGGATCTCCTGAACCCTCACTCACAGCTTCGAGCACAAGCACATGCTCTTTCTTCAGCTGAGACACCCCACCTGAGGAATAAGAACATAAGAACGGCCCTACTGGGTCAGACCAAAGGTCGATCTAGCCCAGTATCCTGTCTACTGACAGTGACCAATGCCAGATGCCCCAGAGGGACTGAACCTAGCAGGTAATGATCATGTGATCTTTCTCCTGTCATCCATCTCCACCCTTTGACAAACAGAGTCTAGGGACACCATCCTGTAGGCCTGGCAAGACCCACTCCTCCCTCCACCCCAATGGGAAAAAATCATAGGATCCTGCAGTCAGAGAGAGCAGGGAACAGGGCCAGCTGTCAGAAGAGACAGATGCTATCAAAATGCCTTGTGAATGACTTGGGGGTGGGGGGGAAAGGAACAGGGTAATCAGAGAGGCGAGGGGCAGGTTCCAGTATCAGCCACTCAGCCTTAATCAGTCAATGAAAGAAATCAAGTTTCGCTAAAAGCTCCAGAGCCCAGGCTGGGCTCCCCTCAGCACTCGGGGCTGGTCCTAGGGAATGAGATTTCCATCCATTAGGTGGACATTAGAAGAGAGTAATTGAGATGGTTTGCATCGGGGCAGGGAGCACTTGAGTGGAGATGACATAATTGAATGAACGTTCTCATGCCCTCGCTGTTGAAGTGAATTAGCTGAGCTGGGCCTCATGTCAGGAAACAACGTTAAATTCCTATATATCAACATTACTGCCCTGTGCTGAAAGCCTCCGCAGCTTGGGAGGAGGAGCCGTAGCAAAGGGCAGAGCAGGCGAGGGGTTCTGGGCAGGGGCACTGCTCTAGAAATGGCGATGATGAGGGTTCACAAGAGCCTGAGCAGCAGCAGCGCAAAGGTCTGCAGGATTGAAACAGAGCTGAGGTCACCCCTGGAAAGAGATTGGGGGGGTCACAGAGCTGTTTGCAGCAGCGAGGGATCAGTCCCCACCCTGCACTGGCTCAGCCAGAGGGAATGTTGCACAGCAAGACTGAGGAGCTCAGGAAAGTCTGGGTGTTGCCCCTCACTGCAAAGGTGGGGGGTAGGTCAGGCTCACATGCAGTGGCAGGGAAGGCAAGAACCGAGATGGATTTGCAGAGCAGAGAGGGAGTAGAGCCAGCTTGACAGGGGACACCGCGCCTTTGCCAGCCGCAGGCCAATTACCACATCTGTATCACAATGAGGAGGTCGGTGTGGAAACTTGAACCTGGGTCCTCTACCAGCTAAAGCACTAGCTCCCCCAAGGAGTTACTTCCTCCTGATCCTCCCTGTCTCTCTCCCCTCAGGGCTTGTTGCCAGAAGGGAGAGGACATGTAGCTTTCCCTTTCAATGCCAAGTGCCCAAGGGGCCCAGCATAGAGGCCTGCGTGGATCCACCCACCCCCCCTTGCTCATGTGCTGTTGTGCTGTAGAGCCAGTCCCCTTTGAGAGCAGAGGAGCCGTGCCACGCTGGGAATGTGGCACCCAGAGGCTCCATGGCTTGGGTGAGCAGTTGCCTATTGGTGCCAGTGCTTTGCTCTTTGCCCGTTTCTCTGCCATAAGGCACCAAGGCATTCTCCCTCTTGCTGGCTGCACGTCTGTGACCAGCTGCACTGAATATCAGAAGGATTCGCCCTCCAAGTGCTGGCCATCTGGCTCCTCCAGCCAGCACGGAGCCCATAGGTTCCACTCCGTGACGGTACCTTGCCCACCTAACAGATTGGAGAGGCCACACCCCCTTCCCCCGCCCTCGTCCGCCGCGTTGGCAGCAGCTGACTCTCTTGGCTGCTCTTCCAGATGGCCAGATGGGCCTGTGTCATCTGAAGCACGAAGGACAAGCTAAGCACGTAAGAGCACAGCCAGTCATGTGCCGGTGCAGTCTCCACTGGCCATACACGGCTACCCCTCTTCTCCATCGTGCCCCCTGCTTCCCAGTCGGGAGACACCCACTAACAGGGAACCTCTCCCCCGCACTCCCTATGAGCGAAGCTGTGCCTAGGTACAATAACCTTCTCCCAGCAGCACGCCCCTCTGATGCTTTTTGTTCCAGCTCTTATTAGGCCAAAGCTTAGAGGGACTCGGGAATTTCTGGTTCACCTTCATGGCTAGTAAATTTCCAGCCTGCAAAAATAGGTTCTGTGATCTTGTACTGCTGCCAGGAGCCATAATAGGACAAGAAGAGGGCTGGTTTTCCAGGCACGCGCACAATTCATCTGAGCGGGTTCGATGGTAGGATGCCGCACACAGGGAGGGGAAAGGAGAGATGTACAGCCAGAGGACGACGGGGAGGGGACGAGAGAGGGGAGAAAGAGACACAAAGAAAAGGCTAGAAGGTTAGAGTGAGAGACCAGGAAATGGGTGAAGAGAGAGTGGAGTGATGGAAGGAAGGGAGAAAGGGAGAGATGGAAAAAGAAGGGTAGAGGGAGGGAAACACCCATAAGTGGAGAAAGAGGGGAAAGGGGAGAGAAAGTTACAGGGATAGAGAGACAGAAAGAAGGAGAGGGGGGGAAATGCCTCTGCAGCTTCATCCTCACGCTCAGCAGGCAGCATCCCAACCCCACTACCCTGGAGCATCCCGTCGGCCCCAGTCACGACTCCGTTCTGGCTCCCAAGGGGGGCTGGCCATGCACTAGGCCACTTTCAAAATTAACAACAAGGAGTCCGGTGGCACCTTAAAGACTGTTGCATCTGAAGAAGTGGGTTTTAGCCCACGAAAGCTTATGCCCAAATAAATCTGTTAGTCTTTGAGGTGCCAGTGGACACCTTGTTGTTTTTGTGGATACAGACTAACACGACTACTCCCTGATACTTTCAAAATTAAAAGGCTCTAAAAGCCTTTAAAAGGATGACAAGAGTGTTGCCCACCCACTGGACAGATGCAGAGAACACGTCCCCGCTGGGCAGCAGGGCTCCTAGCAGCTCGGCTGGGTGAAAGCAACTCAGAGGTGAGCACGATTTGTCCCAGAGAGGATCGCCTTGTTCTGCTACAGCCGGGGCTTATGAACATGAATGTAGGAACATGTCAGACACACAGAGCCACCTGACCTCCTGATGGCAGAGTGCCAACTGGCTGTGCATTATGATCGGTCTATAAAGCCAGCAGACCAGTGAGCTATTGCAGTGGGGAGTACTGCGGGGGAGGAAGAAGCAACCCTGCTGTTCATTCAACAGTTTTTTTTTAGTCTGGAATCTTGTATGCAGCCCAGTTACAGTTTCCTGATTCTCTGCCTGGCCCTAGGGGCAGGTGAGAGCAACCACGAGGTTGCTCTAACCTACGCCAGTTGGGGCCCAACTACAAGCTGGAGCAGCATGAGGCTGGGTTGAGATTTGGGTGGGAGACTGCCTTGGGAAAGTTGGTGTGCTATCAGAACAGCCATTGCATGCTGGTGATTTGCTCTCCCTTCTGAGTCAGTGCTGAGCCTGTGTCAATCGGTGAAGCGCTGTCGAAGTGGTGGGGGGACAATGCTGGTTTAGGCCAGCTGAGGATCTGTTTGGCTGGGATGTACAACTGAGGCCAATGACACTTGTTCTTTTACAAGAATGGAGCTTTTAACCCTAATGTCCTGATCAACCCATAACTCAGATAATTACATTCTGTCTCCCTGCATCTCCTGTGTATTCACAATTAGGTACAGGATTCTGCTTCACGGTGTCACCACACAGCTGTTGAACAGCTGCGGCGTTCTGTCCCAAAGGTGGCTGCATTTCAATGGGCCGGTGAAAAGATCCCTGCATATAGTTCATAAAGGCTTTGGGGGGGGGGGGACCCTTGTGGGGAGATAAAAAAAGCTAAAAAAAAATGTTAAGGGCTAATCAACCAGGAGCGATTGCCTAAGCCCATGTCTGACAGCATGTTCCCAGAGTTTCGAGAGGCAGGCTCTAATACTACATGCCCCATTTTCATTCCGATGCACCGAATCTCAGCACTAGGCACACTGAATAATGCCAAACAAAGGAGGTGCTTATGAAACACTGTGCTCGCTTGTGATAATAGAGGGAGGAAAAGCTTTGTCAGGGTAACTCTGATTGTCTGGGAACAGGAGCACCATGTGTCAGTTCAAGAGAGGCTGCTGCGGGGAGAACATCTCGCCCGGCATTGTTACTCTGCTGCTTTTTTTTTTTTAAAAGGGCTTTTAAATAAAAAAGGAGCTGAACGCCAGCATCTGTGTGGGTGGCAAAGCAACTGCCCTCATTTTATCAACCGCTGGCGCTGCGCAGGGCAGCCCCTTCATTTAGGGCAGGCTGGGCTGGGCAAGGACGGGAACCACTGGCCTTGGGATTCCCCTGGGAGAACACACGTCCGTGCTGCAATCAGAGGTGTGATTGCAGCATAGGGAGCCATAACCCGATAGCTTTACCCACCCTAGCATGGCTGGGTAAATACAGCAGCACAGGCTTCAGCACAGCCTGCATGAGCCTGCCCGGAACCCTGAGTCTGCATTCCAGTTCCTAGACCACGCCAGGGTCGGTGCATCCACATCTATGCTACCCTTTTTAGCCATGCTAGCACGGGTACGTCCAGCCGCGCTGCAGTCACGCTTCGGATTGCAGTGTGGACATTCCCGTGGCAGCACAAAGGAGGTGAACGTGCAGGTTGGGATTTTCAGAAGTGTCCTGTTGGAGCCAGTTGGAGTTTTACCATAGTCTTCACTGGGAGGAGAGATTGGCCAGAATCCACCTTTGAGCTCGAGGGAGGGTTTGTGGGCTGAGCACAGGACTGGGAGCCAGGGATGCCTGAATTTCTAATCCAGGCTCGGATACCATCTTTGGCCACGCTGGAAATGCTCCTGACTCCGTTAATGTTAGCCAGCCACAGGGGTAGCTGCATCGGTGCAGAACTCTAAAGCATAGATGAGGCCAATGCAAACCCCTGCTTGACTGAGCTCTTCAGGGTTAACCCCATCTTGCCCTTGTCTCTATTTAGAGGTGACTCCCCTCCCCCACTTGCCGGGGAACAATGGCTGAATCATGCTTATTCCCAAGTGTTGGCAAGGATACTGTTTTCCCTTGGACAAGTCAGTTCCTCTCTCCATGCCTGGGTTTCCCCACCAGTAAAATGAGGATAACAATGCTTTCCCATCTTATTTCTGGCCTCAATTAATCTAGCATCAGCTTCAAGCCATTGAATCCTTGTTCTGCTTTTATCAGAAATCTCCTCCCCATGTAGGTGCATATAGACCATGATCAAGTCACCTCCTAAACTTCTCTTGGATAACCCAAATAGACGGATCTTCCAAAAAAAAAAAAATCTCTGTATAGGGTAGGTTTTCCAGACTGCAAAAATCCCTCATGTAGCTCTTCTCTGAACCTTTTCCAGTTTTTTCCACACCCTTTTTCAAGGGCAGACACCAGAACAGGACACATATTCCAATAACGGTCTCTCCATTGCCATACAAAGTGGGAATATCATCACCGCCTTACTCCTACTCAACATACCACTTGTTATACATCCAAAAGATCACCTTAGCCCTCGCAGCCACAGCATCACACTGGGAGCTCACATCCAGCTGCTTATCCACCAGGCCCCTTACTGTTCACTCCCCTTTCTAATGCCCCTGGAACTCTATGGATGAAAAGCACTAAATAATGGCTTATCACAAATACTTACCCTAATAATTTAAAACTTAGGAAGCCAGATCGGAACAAAATAAGACCCAGCCAAAGGGATCACAATTGGAATCTCACTAATGTCTGCAGGAGAAAGAGAGAACCAGTAAGTGAAACATATCCCAGTTCCTCCTTACCAAGGGAAAAGGCCCTCCCGGCTGTGCAAGGAAGTCAGAGGAGCGAGCAAAGGGCTTTTAAGAACATAAACAATGTGATCAAGGGGTGGATCAGGGGACCTAGGAAAACCCAAGGAGCAAGTGAATAGGGCAATTAGAGGAGCTGAAATTACAGCGAGCCTGAAGCCGCGCAGAATATTTTAAACTCTCGGCACAGCAGAACTCTTCAGCTATATCCACAACAGACAGGGAGAAATTGGCCCATTATAAAAAATGTGACTGTGGTAAATTGGAGACAGGGGAAATAAGGAAGTGGAAGATTTGTTAATGAGCTATTTTACTGCTGTCTGCACAGAGCAGGGAGATGGAGAGAGAGATAAGGCTGAAATAGGGGGAAGACGATCTCCTGGAATGAGTGGGGACGAGCGTGAAGAGATCAGCAGAGACAAGGCCAGGGAAATATTGGAGCAAGAAATGGGAGTGAACCAACCCCCAGGATCACAACCCCCTCAAAGCCTGGAACCCCCTGGAGCAATTTATAACCTGAAGCCTGGGATGCGATTCCCCTTATCTCTGTTTGCATAGATAAAAATGTTACTATTGATCATAAAATGGAAGGGCTGGATCGCTGGCTGCTGTAAATGGAGTAGCTCCACAGACAGTCTCCACTGAAAGGAATTCTACACCAATTCATTCCATTATTTTTATTATTTATATTGTGGTAGAGACTAGAGTCCCCCATCAGGGAGCAGGGCCCCAGTGTGATAGACACTGTACAGACAAGTAAAAGACAGACCCTGTTTCAGACAGCTTCCAGTCTGGGATTATTTATCCACCTCTAGTATCCTGTCACAGAAAGGCTAGAGGAATAGAACCCAGGTGTCCTGACTCCCACTCATATCTGCTCTAATCCACTAGATTCCACTGCCTTTCCAGATCCAGGCGTAGCACCCTGGAGTCCTGTCACCTAGTTCCTTTTGCTAGATCTTTCCCCATTGACCAACTTGTGGGAGGCAAGGAGAAAAGCAGGATTTACTTGCAAGCAGAAGATCATTCTAACCCAACTGGGAGTTCAGAGTTGCCAAGAGAGGAGGACTAGTAGGCATTAGGATAGAGCAGGTAGTGGGATTGAAATAGACCTAAAGGGGTGGAAATAGATGTAGACGACCAAGTGACCTTTTGTTGCCTAGAATTTGACCATCTGGGTGCTTCTCTCAGGAGTCTATCAGCAAGATCCCCCTTCAGAAGTGAGATCCCAGAATAGCAGGTGTGTAAACACTTTAATCCCCATTAATGCTTAATGGTGCTTCTGTTTGTTTCTTAGTTTTAATAAACAGTTTACAAATGTCGTCTTTTTCCCCCTGCTTCCCCAGTAATTGAAGGCTCATTAATAAAGAATGACTAGCTCGAATACAGCTCGACATTCTTGCTGACAAGGAGGGAGGGAGGCTCATGAATATTCATGGTGATTGTATTTGTCTTCTTCTGACTTTCATAAAAACGCCTAAACAAATAGCACTCCCCTCCCCACTCAAGTTCAGAAAACACAACTTGGGCACCGATATATCCAGTAAACTCGCCCCAAGCCTGCTCTCTTCCTGTCATCCCCCCCCCCCCCCAGTCCTCCCTCCCTGGCGCCTTCTGAAATGCAGCTAGGATTATTAAACACCCTCTTGGTCACAGCTGCTCAAATACGACAGTGTCCCGACAGGCAAACACAAACAAGGTGTTCGTTATAACTGAGTGCAGGCATTAGCATTGCAAAAAGGGGGCACAGGTTTTAATAAGATTGGAAAGCAGGCTGCCAAGCTGAATAGCTGTGGTTGCTGTATACCTAAGCACTGGTATTTCAGAGACATTGGTGGGGGCAGATTTTGTCCCAGGTGGTTTCAAATACATTTGCAACCTCTTGAAAGGGGCTATTCAACTGTATTCTATTCTCACACCTATGCTGTGCCCATCACCGTAGTTTCTCTGCACCTTGGGCAAAGTAGAACAAGTGGAATGGCTGATCTTGCCACAGAGTTGGGTCCTGAGTGCGTCGACTGCTAAAAATACAGACCAAGGACCTCCTGGAGGACCAAAAGCTCCTGAACTTTACAGAAGGTTGGATCCAGTGGCAACTGGCTCCCATCAACCTGAACCAGATGCCTGGATCTGAACATCCCAGAACTCTACAGCAGTGGGCCCCTCACTGCTAAAGCCCAGATGGGCAAGTGAGTGCTCTGAACCAGCAGTGACCCACTCCCTCTCAATGAGTGTGGTATGCCACCCAAAATAGAACATCCTGGAACTGGCCCTCAGTGGACCATCAATTCAGCACCAAGGCCAGTGCAGGAAACAGGCCCTACAACCACATGCAGGAGAGGAAGAGATGGGAGGGGGAAAGGTTCTCGCCCATTCCCAAAATCTAACCAGCTGTGGCCCATTCCAAAGGCCGCTGGGTATGCCTAGCGCCCAATGGGTTAGGAGCCCAGCTCTTATCTCCTAGCTAGACAGACAGCAAAGACAACAGGGAAGAGACAAGGTGGGGGGTAAAACTTGTCCCTAGTTTGTGTGACAACCAAAGGGAAAGAGCTGCCTACTTTTACCAGACCGAAGACCTCTCCACCACAGCAGAAACAGAACTGTCCCTCATTCCTTTGCTTTCATTGTTGACTCACTCCCTTTTCATTTCTGTTTCTGGGCCCTTTTGCCCATAAATGGGTGGCAGAAGTTTTGGGCTGAAGTTACCGCAGTACTTGTACCTAACACACTGGCAATGTGTGTATCTCTAACAGGGTTTACTCACCAGTACAGCGCCTCCTCCTGGCTGCTCTGGGAGTAGCTCCATCTAGGTCTGACATCCCCCTCTGGATGGTTGCTCACACCACACCCTCTCTTGCTCTCTCTGTCCAGACTCAGTGCTACCTCTTCATGACTTGAAGCCAGATCATTGTAAAGTCCTCCCTTTCTGGGGTATCAGAGTCCCACCCGATCAGCTGTCCTCATCTGCTCCTGACTGTCTTCTACTCCACTGCTAGGTCCTGTGCCACTTTCCTAGCAGCTGGCAGGGGAAGCCAGGCCTGCCCCTTTCTTCCAGTTCCAGTCCAGGGACGCTATGTCTAGCAACTGTGGTCTCTTTGCTCCCAGACCCTGTTTCTATTTCCCACCTTTCTGCTTTATCTTCTGCCACTTGGTTTACCAGCCCAAACACCCTCCTCCCAGGGAGTAACTGCAGACTACTTCCCCTGCAGCCCTAGTCTCAGCTTGCTGGCTTTATACAAGATCAGCCTTCCCCTGCCCACCTGGTCTTCATCCTCAATCATCCTTTCAATCCCTGGCTCTCCCCCAGGTGCAACCTATCAGGTGAATTGATCTCACTCAACCTGCTCTGTCTTGTGTGGGCTGGACACCCCCATCACAGTATCCCATCCCCTTCTAGTGGGCCTGGCACTCTAGGATAACAGCCTACTACGGCTACTAGGTAAATCACCTGTTCATCTACGCACTCTCCATCCATGGCCCCACAAAGTCGCGGGACCTCCTTCTCAAACTCTGGTTCCCTTCGTTTAGCCCTGTGACCTCACTCCCATTCATGTTATCTCATTAGTTGTCCCCAGCAATTATTTGGTATCACGGACCTGTGGATCCTCCCCTTAGGCTGGGGGGAGGTCCTTTAGCTCCGCCCGCCCACTTCTTGGATACCAAGAGGACGGTTACTAGGTAACAGAATTACTCCTTTAGCACAAGTGGAGGAGCAGACCCTAGTTCAACGCTTGCAGTCATGGTGGGGTCCTTATACTCTCACTGTCTCCTACAGGTTCCTTAACTCTTTCTTCCTTAATAGCAATTTCCAGCCTTGCTCATTCAATGGAAGGGGAGAACAGAGGGAAGGGGAAAGGGGAGGGAGGTTGCAGGTGGTGCCTGCATGTAGCTGTGCCAATCAACATTTCAGCAAATAACCTTCTCCCCGCGCTCAGCCTAAGATCAGACTTTAAAGGCCTCTTTTAGATGTCGGAAGCCATTTTCTGATCCACTGCCATGAGCTGCCCCACAGGTCCCCAGCAATATCCCTGAATCCCTTGATTATCTTTATTGCCTTTAGCTTCCTCCCAAAGCCGTCTCTGCTGCGTCAGCAGGAATATTTATATCATCCCTGTCTGCGGGCACAATATCCTGCCTGGCCGATATTAGCAGCCGGTTTCCCCCTGGCTTCATGTTACCTGTCATTTTGGTCTCTTCCTTGCCTAGCTAGGCAAGTCCAATCTCCTTCCTGCTTAAACTAGATTTAAGAGTCCAGTAATATCATCACCCCCCTCCTGGCCCCCTCTCCTCGCAGTTACAAAGCACTGGTCTCCACTGAGTGAAGCAGGGAAATATTCTCTCTGACAGATGAAGGCATCCTCATAATACGCTGACCCTTTGGTGGCGCTTTTCACATCGGGCTCTCAGAGTGCTTTCTGAGCAATTATTTATACCTACCAGCCAAGTGATGTAAATGCCCATGTTAGAGACGGGGACACTGAGGCTCAGAGAGGTGAAGTGACTTGCCCTAGGCCACACAGTGAGACAGCGGCAGAGCTCAGTATAGAACCCAGGTGGCCTGATTCCCAGGAGCCAGTTCTAACAACCAGACCCCACTCCCCTCCCAGAGCTAAGAATAGAACCCAGGACTCCTGACTCCCAGTCTCCTGCCCCATCACGCTTCTCCCACAGAACCTCAACTCTAGCCCCTAGATAACAATGACCCCCATCCAGCCTCCCTCATCCGGCACAGCCAGTCCAGAAGCTGGACCAGCCACAGCATGCCCCCCTGCTCTTTCACTTAGAAACCTCCTTCTCCTTTCTATCCCTTTGGACGCCCCTTCCAGCATCTCCTGATCAGACTTGGTGTATATCCGCACCCGGCACTGGCCTGCTTGGCATTGGAGTCCTGCAATTGCCACACAGACCAAGTTCTTAGGAACCACAAATCCTTAGATCTGACTAATTCTGCCATTGCTGGGAAGTGCCCTTTCCTCCCCAGTAACTAACGCTGGGGGGTCACTGAACACAACGGGCTGCCATGACCTCCGCTGGCCACGTCCAGCACGGAGGTGTGCTTGCTCAGGTGGGCAGCCAGCACTGACCTCATGCTCCTCTGCAGCAGGATATCCGTTCAGCAGTGCCGCTGGACAGAGACAACAGCAGGAGCGGCCGTGGGGAGCCTGGCAGGAGCATCTGGAAGGGCACGGGGCAGCAGCAGAGGTGAAGGGGAGAGGTTGCAGAGCCAGAGAGACGGTGACCCAGATTAGTGGCTCTAGCCATCTGCTTTTCCCTTGTCTGTGATTTACCGCTTTCATTTTCCTTGGCAGTGGGAGCCGAGCTTAATTAAAGATATTTTTATGTGCATTAATAATGCTTGCAGTTATGCAAGCTAAGACAATGGGGTGAAGGAAATCAGAACCAGTGCTTCAGGGTAGAAGTTCATCATCTGTGGAGGAATTCTTCTTTCCCAGCCCCCCATGCATGGCATCACACAATGGTTCAGGTGCGTCATGGGAAGAAAGAGGGGCTTTGCCTTCCTCTGCAGCCCCAGAGACTGGATCGGATGCAGGGTTGGCTGGACCGATGGCCTGAGGTGTTATGGCCTATGTGAGGCCAGGTCTTTGTTCCACACCAGAAGTGCACGGTGATGGGGAGGGGAGATTGCACTCCCCCCAGGTGAGAAGGCAGACAAATGGGAGCAGCTTGCTGTGAAGGGAGGTGAGATTAAACCAGGCATTGGGAGCAAGATTGTGGCTTGAAGAATGCACCTCCACTTCAGCGTAAGGACACTCCTTCCAGCCCCACAAGCTCCTTTGGCTTTGCCTAGGGAGAACTTCATCCGGTGCCAGAACAGAGCAAAGCACCGGTCCTCCGTGTCACACCTGTAGCAAGAGCCAATCCCCCCTCTGCCTCTGCTCTCATCCAGAGGATATCGCGGTCAAGCCTCACTGTCTCACCACAGAAGCAGGCCACTGCTATGCAACAGCTGGGCAATGCACTCCCAGCCAGCTGGGCCATACACTCCCAGCCAGTGCTTACCATAGATTGAAACAGGATGGGGGAGCGCCCATCGCGTCAGCCCAGCAGGACAGGTAGCTGTGGGGGAGTGCTGCTCATCCCAGCCAGAGAGGAGAGCGGGAACCTCCCCTCTGCTTTTAGGGAAGGGGGAAATGCACTCCGCACCCCCTCCCTACCTTACCTCCAGTCCCCACCGCATTCCCAAATTACTACCCCCCTCCTGAGTTTGCTTCTCTAAGTAATGGTGTCGCTTCTCCTCCCCCTGACTGCCTCAGGAAACACCATCGGAGGGGTCATCACCCCCGCTGCAGGTGTAACCCGGCCGCATTAGCCGACAGCTCCATGTATTTCTCAGAAGGTCTGGATCTAATTTCAAACCTGTTAGTGCTGGATTCCCTGTGCACTGAGGCAGGTTAGGTTACAGAGCTCCTCGCCGTGCCAAATCCACTGGGGCAGCTGGGATTTAATGAAGGCAATAAATCCAGAAACACAGACACACAATAACCCATGTGTGCTACACGCTCCCAGGTGGGGCCCTGATGCTACATCCTCAGCTGGTGTAAGTCGGCATAGCTCCTCTGGAGCCAATGGGGCTACTGCAGCTGAGGATCTGGCCCATGTTTTAATTAACACGTTGCTCTTTTATCTCGGGATCTCAATGAGCTTTACTCACATTAACTAATTCAGCTTCATAACCCTCCTCTCTAGCAGCGCAGTGTCCTTATCCCCATTTCACAGAGAGGAAGTTGTAAGTTCGAGGTCAGTGTCAGAGCTGGGGTCCTGATGCCTAGCCTCCTGCTGCAGAGGGTAGACTACACTGTCCTTACAGAGATGGGGACAGACCCAGGAATCCTACCTCCCCTCCAACCCCTCTCTAACCACTAGACTGCACTCCTCCAACAACAGAACCAGGAGTCCTGACTCCCAGTCCTGTTCTTCAGCCATAGGACCAGCTTCCTCTCCTACAAGATAGAAGCTTCTCCTCTAGAAGTCTCCATTTGTACCTGATAAATAACAGCCAGCAGGGAAAGGACAATCCTGAGGCAGTGCTGATAAGAATCTCTGCTTTGTGGATGGGTGATCCATGGAGGCATCCAAGATACTGTTCTACACAGCACTGAATGCTACTGCACCAAGCAAGAGGAGTAGGAAGGAAGGGACAGATGCACCGTCCCTTGACCTTCATGCTTCAGGGCTTAGACCAACTTGTAACTGACAGGGGTTAGGAAGTAACTTTCCTTATGGACAGGTTATCCCATAACTGCCATTGCACCTTCTTCACAAGTAGCAGGTGCCGACCCCTGTCAGAGACAGGATCATTGACTAAATGCACCCCCTAGTCTGATCCAGTCTGGCAATGCTTATGTTTCTTTGGCAGGGGAATGCAAGCAGAAATGCTCCCATTCTGAGAGCTCACTTGGTTCAGCTTGCCATTTTCATTAGAGAGGGGCCCAGATCTGAATACCTTCTGCCTTTGGCATGGCTGGAAGCCTGACACAAACATCCTTTGATGGGCAAAAACAAAGCCTTGGATTCATTCCCACCAGCCCAATCTTGGGGTAATTGAGATCTGCGCATCCAACCCTGTAATTACTTTCCATTAGATCCACGTGGGGTGTGCCCCTCATTCGTTCTTCTCTCTGGACAGAGGGCTGGGGCAGCCTCTCAGTTACACTGGGGTAACAGGAGTAACCCCACTGCAGTTAATGGCATAAAAGCAGGCTGAGAGAGAGGAAAACCCAGAGCAATGGAGCCTTGGATTGAGCTCTTCTGTCCACGGCGGTTGTTTTCCCCAAGAAAGAACAAAAAGGCAGAAATCTCCCATTTCCATCAGCACCAGGAGGCTCCCAGACCCAAATGCTGCAGAACCTTGGGGACGGTACTTTGCAGCTCAGGGATATCCCAATAGAACCAAACCCCCTTCACTTCCACACCCACATGTATACACTCACCGGGCAGAAACAAAGCTCCAGATCAAGCCCGTCTTTCATTGTCATTCATTCCTGGTGACTCTGAGAAACTCGACTGAAAAACTGGGTGACAGTAATAATAACAACAGGGAGGAACCTCTCTGGGATACAGACGCTGCAACATCAGAGGCAAGATTCCCCCAGGCAAGACATTTCAAGCATAACAAACACTTCTGTCTTCCAGGAGCCCCACAGTCTCGCAGACATAATGCAAAAAGAGTTCATTCATTTTTTATTTAAAGTACAAATATTAATAATAAGCAGCATTGGAGGTATGGAAACACTGCAGCCTCAGGCGGATGTCCTCTCTCACACACCACACACGCACACACTCATGTACTCGCCGTGCACACAGGGGAAGTCAGATGCAAACTTAGCGTTAAAAATCACCGCGTATTAAAAAAGCAAAAGCTAGCCTCCGCCTACAGAGGATTCAGCAGCCTATGTTAAACTAGCAGGATTAGCCCATTTTTTCTAGGTTGCTTCAGAATGGCAACGCTTCAAATTCCTCAATAAATAGGGCATGCTGGCACGACTGACTCCCGCAGAATAATCAGCTGCCAAGCCTCTGGGTATGGACATGGGCACATCTGTAAGAGATGGGCACCGGCTAGAAGAAGTAAAGGGGTGATAAGGGTGAACCCTAGAGCTCTGGGGCACCTGGCATTGGCCACTGTCAGACGACAGGATACTGGGCTAGATGGATCTTTGGTCTGACCCAGTGTGGCTGTTCTTATGTTCTTGGGATCTGGCTTTAGAGCCACACCCTAGCAAACCTACTGGGACAGCTGTGCCTCAAAATGATAAGCAGGGGACTGATCCAAAGTCAATCGAGATCAGTAAGAGGCTTTCCATTGACTCCAATGGGTTTGGACTGGAGCCTAGTTGCACACGCATTAAAGAAACTATTAAAAGTGATCAGCCAGTCTATCCTGTACCAGAAGGGCCAGTCAAGGGAATGTGAGGCTGCTACTGCTTTGGCAATCCCTATGAAAGCATGTGCTATAAAGTCTGCGGCACTGCAATGGCTGTTCCCACATGGATCTAACTCCAGAAATTCTCCAAGACAACTGTACTTAGGAACTTCCCTTCCACCTTCCAGCTGGTGATCGCAAAGGGTTTGGCTACAACCCCTCTGGGAGGGCAGTCAGCATCATTATGCTCATTTTAGAGATGGGGAAACTGAGGCACCGAGCGATTACGGGCCAGTTGCTCAGCTGGTGCAATTGACTTCAATGGAGCAATACCCATTCACACCATGTGGGGATCAGGCCTTCTGATTCCAATAGAGCAGCACTGATTTACACCAGCTGGGAATCTGGCCCTTAATCACTCTGTGCCTCAGTTTCCCCAGTTTGGTTGCCTGGCCTAAGATCCTCTGGGCCTGAATTTCAGAGGGGCCAAGCACCCACAGGGCACTATGGCTCCAGTTGAAGATGGGGGTGCTCAGCACCTCTGCCAGTCAGGCCCCAGATATACTCAGCTTGGTGCCCACACACTAAGGGACTCCAAAGGAATGGACCCTGCCTGCATAGGGGGAAGACCAGAACATCTAGTGCAGGGGCAAAGACTGTTCGGTCCCCAGGACGTGGGTAAATCAGGTGTCTTTCATTCTAGTCCCTGCCTGCTGTGATGGCCTCAGGCAAGCAGGACGATGGCTCTCCAAGATGGATACACTGAGCACTTCATTGCAGAGTACTCTGAATGACCATGAAGCCATTGATATCGCCCAGCAGCCAATCAGGTCAAACTCTATTAACTGGTGCTGTAAATCTATCTTCTCTCCATTAAGTCCATCCCTAGAAGGGAATATGCGGCTTCATCTTAGGCTGCCTGCCACAGTCCCATGCATCGGCAGCTCCCTCTCCTTCCAAGCTTCCCCAAATGTGACAGTATTTCATCCGCTCTGCCACTCGAGGGGCAATAATGCAAAGCATCTTCGAGCTGCTTCCTTTGTATCAGGCTAAGTAATTCATGTCAACAGGCAGCCACTGTCCTCCACAGCAGGATCCCTGCTCACCCAGGCAGCCACTCCATCTCCGACCTGCTGAGCTAAGCAAATAGCTGGAACCCCCCAACGATGGCTGATTAGATCCCATGAATTTCAGCACTTACCTGGATCAGCTGAGTCCAGAGCTGAATTTAGTGCTTGAGAGATCAAGGGGCTATAATATTGGCTAGAATAAGGCCCAGGAGACACAAGAGTAGTGCAAGCTTTTCCCATGTAGCTCTGACGATGTGCCTCAGCCCTGACCTGCCATCCCCCTGCTACTGGTGACCTCTTGAGGTCCCTTCCAGCCCTACATTTCTAGGATTCTGTTATTCCAGTTCCCTATGCACAATATACATCCATCTCTGACAATGCCTTGCAATGCTGACCTGCAGCCCCCCTGCTGCTCCACTCCTGAGCTCCCCACAGACCTCTCTGGCAATGTCCCTCAATCCTGCTCCACAGCCCTGCCGGCTACCCCAACTCAGGGGTTGCACATCAGCTCATTCCCTAGTACCTGGGGCTTGGTGAGCCGCTCTCTAATCGCTTCCGCTGCAACCCCTGCAGAGATGTTGCAGAGGGTTTGATGCGTCGCTTTGTTTCAGAGCTGTATCACCCCCATATCCGTAAGCTAATCACCACGAGCTGGAGCTGCCCGTCCTGGCTATGGCAACCCTGCCCCGTGAGACATCTCCCCCATGCCAGGCCACGGAACAAGACCCTCAGCCGTTACCTCATGGGCCAGCTTGGTGGGGGAGTCAGGGCAAAAGGGCATGTGGGTCAAGTGCTTTCAGTCTTCCAGGTCAGGATAACAAGCACCAGGGGACCGGGCCAGTAGAGGATGATCTGGAGAGCATGCTAACGAAGAAGCTGATCTGACTGCTGATGCAAATGCTGATGAGAGTTATTGTTGGGTCTGGGCTCTCCACCCAGACAGTCAGCCTTTTTCCTACACTCTGTGAACAACACAGGGTCCTCAAGGCATTTCCTCTCCTGGCGGGGGAGGGGTCAGAGACATGCTGCTGAACTGTCCCTGTCAGTGCAGACTGTGGTTCCCCAGGTGAGGGCTGTGAGCCATCAGTACCAGCCAGAGCAGGGCTCTTTCCTGGTGCTCTGTTGTGCAGTGTCTAGGCGCCACTGGGTTTCTGAGATCTCTCATGCATGGGCTCTGTTTGCTTGGGTCTTACTGGGAGAAAAAAATCCATAAGGACAGAGCATTAAAGACATAAACCAACATCTTCTCCCAACACCAAGCAGCAAGAGGAGCAGGGTGCATGGAATTTGACTTTCCAAACCAAGAATGAATACCCACTAGAAATACATATATGCTCATACTGTCTTCAGTGGCTCCAAGCCTCAGGACACGTCAGGAAAGAAAGAGAGAGAGAGAGAGAGAGCGTGCGTGCATGCATGCAAAAAAACAGGCCAGCTTTCAAATGGAGAGACTGTAACATGGGCAGTGGTAGGTGTGAGACCTAGTGGTTAGAGCAGAAGACTAGCCTTCAGGACACCTGGGTTGTATGCCCAACTCTAGGAGGGAGCATGGACTAGCAGTTAGAGCCAAGGGGCTGGAAATCAGGACTCCTCTGTTTTATTCTGAACTAAGAAAGACAGAATGTGTCTCGTGGACAATATTAATGGCATTGTCATTTTCAGCCTGGGAGGCTGCATTCTATTGGCCAATGACAGGCCAACGTGCACAATGAAAAGCAGGCTGCCCTCTCTAGGGCTTTGTCTCCCTCCCTCTACTCTCTTCACCCACTAATCCACACACCCACCCCTGTGCCCATTCAGCCTGAGCTGAGCATCCCCAGGGAGGCCCATCAGCCAATGCAGGGCACTAGCTCTTTAAGGATACAGTATCTTCAACTAAAACTTCCTGGCTGGCAGGTTCCTGGGCCTCTTCTGTAACTGTGCAATGCTTGCTTGGAGTGATTCCCTCAAGGGACCCTGCTAACTCCAGATTCCTTCCCCCTCCCCCATCCTCTCCATTCAGCCTCCCACAATTGTGTACAGAACCCAGGAGCCCTGACTCCCTGTCTCTTGTGATAACCACTCAACCACACTCTCCTCCCACAGTTGCGGTTAGAACCCAGGAGTCCTGATGCAGTGCCGACAGTAATAGCTATTTTTCTTAATGTCACACTTGGGCCAGAGTCCTCAATCAGGATTGAGGGCCACCTCATGCTGGGGACTGTAGAAACACAAAAGAAGACACAGTCCCCGCCCCAAAGAGCTTGTAATCAAAGGGTGAGCGGAGAGGACAGAATCAGGTCGATACAACTCCCTCTCTCCATAGAGGTACAGCCAAGCATAAAAGGGTCAGTCTGTGCATCGGTAAGGGGCTGGACCAAACTCTTGGGTCCAGACCTCTCCTACACGTGTGGCTGGCTTGCTCCTGGTTCGAACCCTGCCTCTCCCGCATATCTCTCATGGACGATGGAGGAGAGAATTCAGTTACAAAGCTTCAGCTAGCAAGAAAGAGAGAGAAGGACAGGAAAAAAAAATTACAAGCCCATGGAGCTGCTGAGCTGAGTGTTCCATTAAAGAATGGAGTTTGCCAAGGAATAAATCAGCCTAGCAAACACTAATCTCTCCTCTCAGGGGGGTGCAGGGTGTGTACCAGCAACGGTGCTTCAGTGTTGCCTTCAGAAGTCAGCAGCTCCCGCTGTCGCTAGGGCCCCGGCCATCTCCTCCTTCGCCCCTGCTTCCCTGCGCTGCCTTCATCTCCTATCTAAAGCCAAGCACGCAAGAGGATGGTGGATTCGATTAGAAAAGCCAGAGCCGGCAGAGACAAATTGGAAGTGCCCAGCTCCAAAGGCAGGCTGTCCCCCAGCTCCTTCGACGCATACTAAATCTTCATTTAGCCAGCCGCCCACGCCAATTAACTCGGGGCCTCTAGTTAGAGGCTTGGCATTGATTGGCTTGTCCCCCAGGAGCCTGAGCAGCAATCATGGGCCGGTGTCCAATTCCATTGCTCCCTGCTCGGCAGCCGGGAGAGTGGAGGCTGGGAAGAGATGGGGGATGGGGCTGGGATTCTCGAGACAGTGGTGTAGGAAGAGACCAGGGTCTGAAGGAAACTGGAGGTGGGAAGCGAAACCTCATCCATTCATCTTTCTCCATTGTCACCTCTGGTTGCCTTTTCCATCACACCAAAGGGCACGATTATATGCAGACCCTGGCTGCCTACCCGGGACACCTCCCCACTCCATTGCATTTGCCAGCCCAGCCCATTAGAAGGTGACGCCGAGGGGCAGAAATTCAGAATTTTTAATTGACCGTGTGTTTCTAAACCCCCTCGATGCTGTTCTGCTGCCGGTTATTTTTCTCGTTTTAGGACTTTTAACTGAACACACTGTACACCTCGAGGTCCCCTCTCTACATACGCCAGGGTATCATGTGCATGGGATCCTTTGGCTCACATCTACAACCCTTCAGCTATAACTCAGACAGAGCAGCTCTCAGAACGCTGTGTTCATTTGCTCATAGAGTTTAAAGCCAGAAGAGACCATTCTGATCATCTAGTCTGACCTCCTGCACAGCACAGGCCAGAGAATCATAGAAATGGAGAGCTGGAAGGGGCCCGGAGAAGAATTTCACCCAGTGATTCCTGCATCTAGCCCCTCACTTCTGGCTAAGCTAAAGAATTTCTTTTAGAACGTGACATCCAACCTCAACATAAAGATGCCAAGTGATGGATCCACAACCCTTGGTATAAGTTGCTCCAATGATTAATTGTCCTCACTGTTAAATATTTACACCTTATTTCCAGCCTGGCTTCAACTCCTTCTGCCTCTGCTACACTAAAGAGCTCTTCTATTACCTGAAATCTCCTTTTCATGTAGGTATTTCTAGACAGTGATCAAGTCACCTCCTAAACTTCTCTTGTATAAACTGAATCGATTGAGCTTCTCTAGTCTCAGACAGTAAGGCCGGTTTTCTGGACCTCAAATCATTCTTGTAGCTCTTACCTAAACCACTCTTCCCATTACCATGTCTTCAGTTCAGTGGAACAGGACGGGGCATGCTCCAGAAGGTTCCTTGGACAGTAGGATCCAGTGTAGCTGTCTAAGTGCACTGTGTCCGCTCTGTAGTGGCTGACCCACAAAGAGGATAACAACCTGCTATTGTTAAGTAGTAAGGGAGCTACTCTTTTAGCTCAAGTGATAGAAGCCCATATCTTTAATGCTGAAAGTCCCAGGTTCAAACCCCACTGATGACCCTAGAAACAAATTGTTACACAAGCTGAGTGTGTTGTTTGATTGCATCTCTTTGTGATGCTGTTTGGGGTTACCCAAGATGTCTGGGGTGAATCACTATCACCTGTTCACACCGGGGAAACACTTGCTGGCAATGTAGGTGCTCTGCTGCAGGCTTTGTGAGCCCCACTCTTTCCCAATGGAAGCTAGCAGTTTACACAATCGACTTTGTTACACACCAGTGCCCAATCCTTTATCTTCTGGGCACCTGCAGTGCAGCTCAGGCAACTGATTTCACCTCACTTCAATACTCTCCTTAGCACAAGGCACTTAGACTGGTTTATAGTAAAACTAAAGTGAAGTTTATTTAACAGAGCTTGAGGTAAAGGTTCAATATAAGCAAGTATAAGAATTTGGAAACGGTAAGACGCAATCTATAGCCTATACTTACTAACAAGTGACTTTCCTATCTAATAAGGAATTTCGTACCCAAAGGTTAGTCCTTGCAGCCCTTGTCCAGTCCAAAGAGCTGGGACCCACTTTTCATGAGACGCCCTCACTGACAGTCTCCTCCAGTAATGCATACCTCCTTGTCCTCTTTCTTCTTCTCTTATACAGTTGCAGACTATTGTCCTTTGACCCTGGGGTCCCTTGTTCAGAGACTTTTCTTGGGGTTCTTTTGTCTTTGCAAATGCTGAAGCCTGCATCTGTCCCAAATGGTAAAAACAGATTGGCTCATTCAAGGGATATCCATTGTTCTCTTGTCGATTGGTCACCTGTAAGACTCCCCCTCCTCAGGTGACAGGTTTCACTCCCATAGTTCTAAAATTGTTTCTCAGACAAACATCTCACCATAGCCACGACCATCAGCTAGTTCTTGGCTTTCGGCAGAGACCACATGTGACGTCCTTCGATGAAATACTGAGAAGATGGTTGGACACAGGGGTAATGGGCCTGCCTGTGTCACACTCTTCTGCTGCCAAAGGTTACACGCAGATTCCATCCTCTGCGAAGGCCCTCACTGTGTGATTATTACCAACATAATTCTCCTGCGAGGCTGAAGAATTTCTGGACCTGGTTGTGAAATAAAATAAAAATAAAGGTTTAATGTGTGACTAGCGCAAGATATTAGGTAAAGCAAAGGTCAGGAGAAAATAAATGGTCTCATTTTGCTAGGGATGACCTTCTGCACATGCACTGAGAGCAGCTCCCGGTTCCAGTCTCCCTCTGGGGACACCCAAATCCGGGCAAATCAAAGCCAGCACAAACAAAGGGCCTGATCCAATTTCCACTCAGCGGAGAGGCTCCCAGACAGCGCTCCCACTGAAGTCAGGCACTCTGCCGGGGTATGGAGATCAGCATATGCCCCATTAATAATAACTTCAAGCTCTCCAGGTGGATGACATGTCAGATTATATCAAAATGACCATGGAGGCTGACTCTCAAGTCTTGTCCTTCAACCTGGGATGACACAGTGACACTGATACCCCAAGGGAGAGATATTCGATAGTGGTATGACTGGTGCGGAGGAAGTACATAAGGAAATGTCATTTACTCCTTCTCATAACACAAGAACTAGGGGTCACCAAATGAAATGAATAGGCAGCAGGTTTGAAACAAACAAAAGGAAGTCTTTCTTCACACAAGGCCCAGTCAGTCTGTGGAACTCTTTGCCAGAGGATGTTGTGAAGGCCAAGACTGTAACAGAGTTCAAAAACGAACTAGATAAATTCATGGAGGATAAGTCCATCAATGGCTATTAGCCAGGATGAGCAGGGATGGTGAGACAGAAGCTGGGAATGGGCGACAGGGGATGGATCACTTGATGATGACCTGTTCTGTTCATTCTCTCGGGGGCACCTGGCATTGGCCACTGTAGGCAGACAGGATACTGGGCTAAGATGGACCTTTGGTCTGACCCAGTATGGCTGTTCTTATGTTATATTGCAGAATAGAGAGAGCATGGAGGCTACTGTGTAGGATGGATGGATCAATCGATCTACATTTGTTAGGCAATCCCAGGATCTTCCAGCGGCCATTCCACATCCACTCTATTAACCATAGTGCTGCACCTCTGTTTATACAAGGAGGGGCCTAGAAGACACGTCAGGGAGAGTTCAGTACCCCAGTGCCATACGTATGCACTAATGTCATCAGTCAGCAAGGAAGGGTGTGGGCTGAGCAGAGCTCTGCTGGGAGAGCAGGCTGCAGGGAGAAGCAGCTGTAAATGTGGATCCAATTGGCTTGCTCTGGGTAATATTTCCTGATTATTTCACTGCAGCATGCTGAGGCTGCGGAGTAATCGAATTAGGCAAATATTATGGGGAAGAAAATGGGCAGATAAGTAGCTTAAAGTGATCAAAATGACCTGAAGGTAGCCGTGCAAATGGTCTGTATAATATCCTGTAATAACCCTGTCCAAGCAGCTGCTCGGAGGCTGGATTCCAGTAACAAGGTGTCGGATTAGAGAATAACGGTCTGCAGGAGGATAGAGAAGAGGCTGCAAAAATCAGGGGTGGAGCGGCTCCCCAAGGAGGGAAGGCACAGCAGGGCCAGGAGGGAAGGCCTGGCAGAACATGAGGGAGAGGAGCCTGATGATTCTGGGGCGTAGCTCCAGTCAGTCCTCGGTCTTTGTATTTTTCCCACATGGTTTTTATCCATGTTTCCTGTGCACGTTCTGAACTCACTCCCCAGCCGGCAGGTCCTTACAGCCCCGCAGGGGGCTCAGCTGAGCATCCTCGCCTTAATCCACAGGGAAAGGGCCATCTCAACCTGTAACCGGGTATATGGCTCACTAAATACAAAGGCAGAATTGCCAGAGCTGGTGCTGGAGCCTTCTCCTCTGCAGCTGCCACCTCCCACTGTGTCTCCACCTCAGTGACTCACCGGCCCCCTTTTCCAGTCACCTCAGCGCGCATCTCTTTAATTTCCTTATTGTCTCTTAATTCCTTTGTCCCTCTGCTTCTTTCAAGCTCTGTTGGATAGATCTGTACCGATCATCCAGGCAGCGACTCTGTAGTGTAGCACAAAAGAAGGGAGTGGGGAAGAGATATCAGGGAACTGGCTATGGCTCCCTAATTAGTTCCTTCCAAGCCCCAATCCCAGCATCCTCAGGTTGCTCTAACCTATTCCATCTGGCACTGGTCCCCTTGACAGGAGATATGGCCTGAAGCTTTTTACCAGCTCTCTCTGGGGATGAGCGTTTAAGAGCCAGGGAATGTCCCACATTCTGCAGGAGATGGGGGGTAGCATAACCTGCACATGCGGGAAGAGAACCCCTCCTGTCCTAGAGGGCAAGTCACTCGGCCTCCCCTTGCTGTGCGGCAACTGGCACATTTGGCCAGTGCCATCTTCTCCAGCACATTCTCCCAAAGACGCTCAGACAGTGGCCAAATCCCCAGGCCTCATCCCGTCTTTCCTCGGGCATCAAAGTCCCTGGGATCCCCCCTTGTAGAGAGGTGTCCCCTGCAATGACCTTTCCCCGGTCAGGTGATCGGCCCCATTTCCATTTGTCACTATTAACTCCAAGGGGCCATGCTGCTCTCACAACTGCTTGTGGCCGGTTGGCTGCATCGTAAAAAGGCCTGTCCCCTGCCCTTCACCGCCACCTTCTCCTCTGCAGCCTCCCAGCTCTGCTCCTCTCCTGCCGTCTCCAGGAAGCCTCCATGGGCACACAAAAGAGGCTCCGACTGGACACAAGACCCTTCATTCCCTTCTCTGAACAAGCCGGATAAATCACTGGGACAAAGAGACTCAGACAAGGGCAGGCGGGATCGATATGAGCCGGCACAGTTACAGAGCCAGGAGAAAACACAAAACATACACAATAGCTGGGAGGGACGGGGAGACAGACATTGGCAGAGCTGGGGAGGGGAAGTCCCAGGATTCATGCAGTGGGGCATCAGCAGAACTATAGGAGCTGGGACAGCCCAGGGTCGGGATAGAGTGCGGGGGAGGGCTGTGGGTCAGAATTGAGGGGCATCGGCAGAGCTGTGGGGGTGGTTGGATCCCAGGGTTGGGATAGAAAGGATGGCCTTGGGCAGGATTGAGGTACGTCCACAAAACTGGGAAGGGGAGCCCAGTCCTCAAATAGCAGGGAAACTGTGAGGCATGACTCTGAAAGGCACCAGCAGAGTTTTGCATGGTAGGAACCCTGGACTGGAATAACTGGAGGGGCTGCAGCCCAAATGGAGGGAGCTTCAGAAGAGCTCTGGTGGGAAGCCCAGGAAAGGAAGAGGGTGGCGGTGGGAGACTGCAGGGCTGTACATAGGGACGTTGTTATAGGCTCGCCCCCAATCCCAGGGTGAACTCAGGGCTGTCTGTTTAAAATGCACATGCACATGCATCCTTTTCCACCCTGCCTGTCTCTTTAGACAGGGCAGGGAGCTGGGGGGAAAGAAAGGGATACGCTAAAAATAATTCTTCTCCGGGCATTGAACAATGAAACAAGATTGAGCTGTCAATCTGGCTGTATTTCCCCTGGGAGACTGACAGCGTTAACGCGTTAGCAGGGTGAGGGAAGGGAAACCTCTTTGGGACACCAGCAATTGCCAGTGGAAATAAAGGGTATTTTCAAAACATTGCAAGAGATCAAGAGAAAACTACCCTCCCATTCCCTCCCTCCCCCCACCCCAACCCCAACCCCAACCCCAACCCCAACCCCCCGCAGCTCAGTACAGCTGGGGAAGGGCAAGCAGAGGGCCCTGTAATTGTGGAGGGGAGTGGTAGCAGTTCTGGGTGGAAATCATTATACTACACATAGACTGGTCGAGAATTTTTCATCAGAAAATGCTGATTTGTCGACATCAGACCTGTCCAAGGGAAAAGATCAGATCTGACAAGTTTCCCTTTCAAAAACATTTTTAAACAAACAAAAAAAGAGTTTTGAAATTGCCAAGAACACCCCATTTTCACATGTTCAAAATAAACGTCTATGGGCCAAAATGACTTTTCGTTTTGAAATTTAAGTTCATTTATAGTTTTTTAAAAAGTCTCAAAAATGTTAAAGATCAAAATTGAAATAAAATGCTTCAATATTATCTAAATGACACATTTCAACTGACCCCCATCTGAATTTTTTCTATTTGGATTTTCAGTTCACAAAAAAAATTCTGGATTTCAACTTTTCAACCTGATTCAGGCACAGAAAAATTCTCACAGGACAGGAAGACCATATCCTGCCCAGCTCTAACAACAACGTTTTCTGTCACCCATCCACTGTGGATTCCTCCATGACACATAATGTAGCAAGGACCTGGTATCTAAAGTGGCTCCAGCCCGTGTTATGATCATTGTAACTGGCATCAAGGCCTCAAGCTAGATTAGGACTGTCTTGTTCTAGGTGCTGTATACATACATCACAGGATACAATCCCTCCCCCGAAAAGCTAAAATATGAATAGACAAGACAGAAAAGGGAAATATCTTAAAGGTTTACTTCTGTATTTGGCAGTGGTGTCACCACTACATGAAAATGATTAAAGGTTTGGAAGACCTGCCTTACCATGAGAGACTCCAGGAGTTCAATCTATTTAGCATAACAGAGAAAACGTTAAGAGGTGACTTGATCACAGGCTGTAAGTACCTACATGGGGAACAAATATTTGATAATGGACTCTTCAGTCTAGCAGAGAAAGATATAATAAGCTGATGGCTAGAAGTCAAAGCTAGATAAATTTAGACTAGAATAAGGTGTGAGTTTTAACAGTGCGAGTAATTAACCACGTACCAACTTACCAAGGGTTGTGGTGGATCCCCCTGGCAATTTTTAAATCAAGACTGGGATGTTTTCCTAAAAGATCTGCCCTAGTTCAAACAGGAATTAATTCAGGGACGACCTATGATGTGGGTTACACAAAAGGTCAGACTAGATCAGGGGTAGGCAACCTATGGCACGTGTGCTGATTTTCAGTGGCACTCACACTGCCCAGGTCCTGGCCACCGGTCTGGGGGGCTCTGCATTTTAATTTAATTTTAAATGAAGCTTCTTAAACATTTTAAAAACCTTATTTACTTTACATACAACAATAGTTTAGTTATATATTATAGACTTATAGAAAGAGACCTTCTAAAAACGTTAAAATGTATGACTGGCACGCGAAACCTTAAATTAGAGTGAATAAATGAAGACTCAGCACACCACTTCTGAAAGGTTGCCGACCCCTGGACTAGATGATCCCAATGGTCCTTTCTGGCTTTAAAACCTATTATCATTATTTATTTTAAAGACAGAGCACCAAGGCAGAGAGATTAAATGACTTGCCCAAGGTCACACAGGGAGTCTGTGGCAGAGCCAGAAATTGACCCAGATATCCAGAGTTCCAGCCCCTTAAATCATAAGCCAGTATTATCCCCAACAACCCCACTGCCAGGACACACATCATGGATGCTCTGATTTCAGAACAGCTGGGCCTATCCTGCTATGGCAGCATGCCACCCTTGGGTGGCCAGTGATGATCTTCACAGAGATGCGTCCTGCAGCCCAAGCAATGGATGCTGGGTGAGCAGACCTTCCTCGCCACATAGAATAGTGGCCCAGGTGATGGTAAATGAGGATGAGTCTTGTAGCTAGTTGGAAGCTGTGGGCGAAATGACTGAGCACCCTAGGTGGCCACAGGTGCCCTTCCAATATCTCTGTCTCAACAGGTAACCCACCTGCTACCCAAAAACACAAGGAGGGTGGTATTTAGTGCCTGCAAAAACTCAGCCCAGAGGGAACTGCCCTGGAGTGTGTAGCGTCGTTCAGAGAGAACAAGGAGGGGGCGTCGAAGAGGAGCATTGGAGAAGAGAAACAAGTTGCTCATCTGTGCCCAGGGGCTCTCTCTCCCTTTGCTGGTGGCTCCTTGTCCTTTCCCCTGCCCTCCCACTCCAAAGATGAGCCACAGGCACAAGGCATTCTCCGACATTCTGGCACACCAACAATTCCAGGTTGCAGTTGTTCATACAGCTGCAGGCAGCACTCATCTTTCTGGGAGAGGCAGGGGAGTAGAAGGAGAAAGGGGGGGGGGGGCAAGAAGAAGGGGGGGGGGCAGCCAGTATCTGCAGACTCAACAGACTCATCCCTATACAGTTCCAGTTGGTCCGATCTAAAGAGGAGATGGGGGAAGAGAGGCAGGGAATGAATGAGACGGAGGCAGCAGGCAGGTGTGACCTGGCAGCATCAGGGCCCACCTGCACCTTGAAACTCAGAGTCGTCCGGAGAAGGATGTGTCGAGGAGCGGAGCATTCGAAGGTGGATCCCAGCACCATCCCCTGATGCACTGCCAGCTAACGAAGCTGTGGCAGGGAGCAGTCGGGGACTGACCGCTACCTTCCGCAGTGGGAATTTAACACCGCTGCTGACCTCAGCAAGCCTTGCAGAGCCAGTCCTCTCTTCACTCAGAGCTCTGGGTGACTCTGGTAGTTCCCAGGCACAGGCAAGGGGAGACCGGTCTCTCATCACAGGGTCACACTGTTAGACTTCTATCCCACTCAGTGCTAATCTCTGCCCCCGCCTGGGATGCCTTTGGGTAATGAGGCTGCTTCCTGGCCCGAGGCTGTGAGCACAGAGCTTGCACAGCATGGGGAATTTGCTTTGCTTTTACTTCAGGCCTCAGGCTGACCCCAGGCCTTGGCAATTTATTCCTTCTTCCTCATCTGCTTTCTGAGCACAGAAAGTGAAGGAAATCTAAGTTTGCTGCAGCCGGACCAGCACCTCTCCCCTTCTATCCAAGCCAAGAACTGCTCCAGCAGGCCTGCCGCCCTATTCCCCTACTAGGAAAATATTAGAATGTATGTGACACCCAAGAAAGGGTTAATGTGCAGTGCGAAACAGAGTCCCACCCTCATGGTGAGATCAGCCAATAAGAGCCTGCTCTGATGAGGTAACATGATACCCTGCAGAGGTTTCTGTGCAAACTGAATGAATACATTCATGGAGGATAGGTCCATCAATGACTATTAGCCAAGATGGCCAGGGATGCAACCCCATGCTCTGGGTGTCCCTACACCTCTGACTGCCAGAAGCTGGGAGTGGACGACAGGGGATGGATCACTCAATAACTGCCCTGTTCTGTTCATTCCCTCTGGGGCACCTGGCATTGGCCACTGTCGGAAGACAGGATACTGGGCTGGATGGACCATTGGTCTGACCCAATCTGGCTGCTTTTATGTTCCTAGGATTCTCGTGCTCCCACCATTTGCACTGAACTCAGTGGAGTTAATTGTGTGTGCTCATCATGGGCTGGTGCCTTAACTATAAGACCTTGAGTCAGGATGCAACAATCATGTATTAATGTTCCATGTAAAACATAAAGCCACGCCGCCTGCTGAGTCACTACTTGCATCTCCCTGGGCTTGTCACAGTGTCTATCATCCCACACTCACCCTGCTTGGTTGGGAAGTTGTCGGTGTCTGGCCTTGGAACATCCTCTTGCCTTTTCTTGTCTGCATGTAACTGATGGAGCGGGACCATCCTGCCAGCTCACCACCTCACAGCAGGCTCCCTGCATGCCTTCGGATCGTATCAAGTGGTAAATCCAACAGGAATTTGGCAGAACAGCTGCTTAGCTGCGTGCCCCATCTCTACCAGGCTTGCAGACATTCTTCAGCATCCTAGAGCTTTCAGTGCCTTGTGCTGGCCATGGTGCACTGTTGGAGGGGCGTCTGACGCTGCCACCGGCTAACAAATGAAAAGCAAAGAATTCTTAATGCTATCCCTCATTCCGTGCTGAGGTCCCCTGGCTGTTCCTGGGAGGAAGCCTGCAGTTCTCAGAAGCCATTCTCTTTCATGCATCGGAGAGAAGCGCCACATCTCCGGGGTGCTTCAGCCCAGACTCGCTTTCTTCTTCATTCTATGTTATTAATAAGCAGACATGTCCTGGTGCCTCCAAGGCACTCACTGTCTGTCGTTCCTACCAAAAATCATTCCCCTCTCACGGTCTGTTCACCTCTTGGTCCCTTCAAGAGGCTATTTTCTTTCTTTTCTCGGAGTCATGCAAACAGCTCACCTCCAATAATGATTGCATGAGTTTCACCTCCTTCTCCACTCGTGGCAGGGCTGGGAACAGATCAAGGGCTGCCTCAAAAGGATTTGTTATTGAATGGAGTTTGGTTTTCCACCATTTGGATTGATCACAAAGGGTTCACTGCAAGCACTTGATGTTCACAACTCGAGCTGAGTTGCCTGATTGCAATTGGTTGTACTAGTCACATGGTCTCCTTTCTGTTGTGCAATTTGATTAAGGCAACTTTTTCTTTTGCCGTTGCTTGAGTATGTAAAATTGCCTTCTCCTGTGTGATGCTATTCCTTTGCTTGCAGAACTACAGCCAGGGTCTCTCATCTACTCTAGTCACTGCTTGCTTGTTCCACCATGGCTGACTCAGCAAAACAAGGAATTAGCAGTACCCTCTGCTATTTGAGTCATGCTCCTACTCACCCAATTCTGCAAATGCGGTTCTTGACTGCAGCACTCCCTGTTCCATGCAAAAAGCAACTGCTGGAGGGAAGGCGACATCACAGTTCAGGACAAGTGCATCTGAATTTCCCCCTCTATGGTCCAACAAGGACAACCACGCTAGAGTTCTGGCTCCCCAGCTATCATCTATTTTGGGTGGAGACACGCATCTCTCTCTTTCTCCCGGCAGGGATACTTCCAGTCTACACAGTTCCCTGACTATACTGTGTTATTCCCAGCAAAAGACTCTGCTTCGCCTCGCTCCTCAGGGATGGTAAACAATGTAATCACCATAGTTAAGTTACCACACTGCTCTTTCTAAGCAAGAATTTATTCTTACAGTACAAGCACTGCAGAAAAAGCAAGTTAAAAACAATAGAAGAATCGGTAGACACGCTCATACACTTACCAGAGATCACCCCAACTCCACGAAGAGATCTGACCAGTGAACAGTTCTTCAACCCTGTGATCCTAAGCACCCCTGCATTCACACCCAACACACTATTGTAATAATAATAATTATAGAATTGGACAATGATCTTCGTACAAAATATGCTTTGTGAGGTCTCATTTGAAGACTAATAACTAATCCCTCACCGCTCTGGATTGCACCCCAAAGTGCTGTCGCAACCCGCCTCCCGGGGTTCTCCTCTGGTTACAAGTTCGTAAGAGCCTTAGCTCAGAATATGAACCCTCAGTCTTTTGGGGCCTCAGTAGGCCAAAGTCCTTCCAACATTTCCTTAAGGGTTGCGGCCCCCTTGGACCAAAAGTCCTGTCCATTTCCTGGATCAGAACAAAGGCCCTGAATCAGTTTGAACTCAGGCTATTTATCGAAAAGTCCTTTCTTTGTCTGCTGGTCTCTAGAGAATCCAGTTTGAGCCAGTATATGGGAGTGCCTCCATGAGGTAGGACCTCTCTGGAGGTGTTATAACTTGAATGAATGCGCCTAATCATCCCTGTGACATATCCAGCATACAGTCTAGACTAATCAGTAGCTCGGTCAGCAGCGTGTGGGGCGCTGACACAGAGGTACATTCTGTCACAATCCCACACTACTCTTAGTTCCTGGAGGACTGTGGTCAGTCTCCCCCATGGAACTACAAACAATCCCTGGCCCGCAGTGACACATAAGCTTAATACAGTAAAATCTGCCAAAGATATTGCAGGAAATTGCCATGTCTATCACAGGGAGAAAGAGAGACCTGCCATGCAAGACTCTCCAGCCAACATCAGATCCAGCTCCAGTATCAGGGCCAGGGAAATGGATCCTAGGCATTTAGCAGAGCTAGATTGGTCTAGGGAGTTGCTGACTCAAGAGGGATTCAGCTCACATACCTCCCCAGCTGGTAAGTTTGACAGCACTGAACATTATAAGACTGGGCAAGTTTACTGCAGGAACCAGGGAAGGGGTGGGCGGAGAAGAAAATTAAAGCAACCTAGTGGTGTCCTAATGTCATTAGACGGCTGATTATGTTTGGATATTGCCTTTCAGCTCCCCATTCTTAAGTTAATGCCTTTAAATCAGCTCAGTTCAATTGCTGCCATCCACTTCCAGACTGGTGCTCTACAGAGGGCATTCCAGCCAAGGGCTTTTATTTCCTAATGTGCATCCCCTTCATTCGCCACCGCCAAGAGTCCCTGTGCTTGCTGTCCTGCCAGTGAACTTCAGTCCAGGATTCTCCTCTTCACCCCTGACTTTCACTTATCCAAACCCTTCCTATATACAGACATATGGCAGTCAAAAATAGAGCTGGGCAGGAAATGGTTTTCCAGTCGCATGAGAATTTTTGAGATTTTGAACATTTTTCTCATCTCAAATCGGAACAAAAAGTCAAAATCTCAAAAAACTTTGCGAACTAAAAATAAAAATATATATATTTGGACTGGGTCAGTTGAAACATTTAATTTCAATCATGATGTTTAGTTTAGATTTCAACTTTTTTTTTTACATTTTCACTATAAATTAACGTAAACTTTCAAAACAGTGTTGTTTCAATCAAAAAAGTGAACTTTTCATTTCAAAAATGTAAAAATGGAACAATTTTAAAGCTTGTTTTCCAAAAACTTTTCAAAGTGGAAATTTGTTGAAACTGACTCTTTCCCATGAAAAGTTTCAGTTTTGTTAAATCATCGTTTGCTGACCAAAGAACATTTTGTCAAAAACTTCCTGATCAGCTCTCCTCAAAAACCCAATTTTCTGCCTATTAATAGTTTCAACCAAAATGTTTCAACCGTTCTTATCTACTAGCTATTGCCTCAAGCCTTTGCTCTGCTTGCAAGCCCCTCCAAGCTGTTTCCTACTCCACCCCCAATACATGGGGCAAACTCCCCATCAAAATTCTCAAAACTGCCACCTTATCTTCTTTAAACCCTTGCTTAAAACCTACCTCTGCTGCAATGTCTATGAATCACTCCCATCTCTTATTGGTCAGGCAAGTGATGAGCTGCAACTTCTGCTTTTCCACTAAACTCTGTTCATTTTGTTGTAATCTAATCCTTCCAACCCACCTCCACCCTCATTTGTGTGTCTGACATTTGGGTCATAAGCTCTCTGGGACAGGGTCTGCCTACTTTGTTATGTGTCTGTACACCACCTCGCACCATGGAGCCCTGATCCTTGATTGCACTTCCTATGTGCAGCAATCGTAACATAGCAAATAGCCATCCAAAAATAAAATCATTTTCTGCAACTGAATTTATTTCCCTTAAAGAAAAAGAGAGCGCCCAAAAAAAAAAAAAAAAAGCCCACCATAAATCAAATATAGTCTGTGATGTTTGGGAAAGAAGCTTTTGAAGGAAATTGACTTTGACATTCTAATAAATGTCAATTTCAGACAGGGGCTAAGTCTGAAGATGAATCCTCAAACTTTAATTGGAGACATGATGCTCCCATTACCCAGGACAGAAATCCTGCCTCCCTGCTTCAGATATTGCTATTGATAAAATTATTCTTTTATGCCTCTAATTGATTAGAATGTCGCCGTGCCTGGTAGAATTTGTTCAAGGAGATTGAGATGAGGCTTCTGAGTTAACCTGAGACAACAACAGAGTCAGGGGAATGTGCCGCGATTGATGTTTGCTTGTGGAGGGGCACAGCTCTTGCGACACTGAGTGCAGGCGGAGAAGAGTAGGGACTACAGATGGGGAAGCAGGGGAGAGATGGGAGATTTTGGAGGCTTTATTTCAAACCCCAACTCCTGCTGGCTAAGAGCTCCTGAGGTGGTCTAGCACAGATGATCTGTATGAGAAAACCGGAGGCGTGGGTGTGTGTATTTGGTATGTCTTTGGGTGTGAGAGCATGTGTGTGTGTGTCTGGAGCTGTCCGTCCATGCGGGGCAGGGAGGTGTACAGGGGAGGTGGGGTATGTTGTGCCACATTTAAAAAGGGGCTCCAAGAAGCCCCACAGCAATGCCTTTTCCCTCCACCTCCCCTCTAACACAAGATATGCAAGCACCTCCCCATCCGCTCAACTGACCCACCCTCACAATATGGAGCCCAGGGCCTCCTCCAGGCTCCCCCTTTCCTGGCACCTCCCCATGCAAACCTAACTTCCAATGGCACAACGTGTGCTTAAAGAACTCAAGACCCATGTGTCCCCCATCCACTCTCCCTCAGACAGCTGGGGGGGGGGAGGGGAGATGCTGCACATTGGAGCTGAGATAAATAACCGACAAAGGCTCCTTGATCCATTTGGGAGGCAGGTGGAGGCACCTGCGCATCTCAGGAACCCTTTGAACATCAGAGCCAAACGCCAGGCAGCCCAGGCCACTTCACAAGCAGCGGGGATCATGCTAGCAGCTACTTTGGGGGTTCTATTACTCACAGTCATTGAAATTTTAATTAGAGCCGTCTGCTTTCTTGGCCAGGGAGGCTGAGACTGCCAGGAAGATGCAGTGATGGGCGGGGGGGGGGGGGGGGGGGGAGGGAAAGGGGCATCACAAAATTAGCTGATAGGCATCTCCCTGCCTGCTTTTAATTATCCTGTCGGATTTAGCAGGCAGATTTCAGATCCTCTCGCCGGCAGCTGACAAGACCTTGACAACACTGACAAGCAGAGATTAGCTCCGCTAGGCTGCGATAGGGGGCACTTTCTGGCCCCTCGCCCCCCGCACTCCAAGGTGCCCTCCCAGTGGCCCTTTAGAGTGCCTGCCATCTATCATGCAACATAGCCCAGAGTCCAGTTCCTCCCTGGGTGCAATGGGTGGGGCGAGTCAGGCAGAAACCCAGCAGGCCCTGGGATATTACAGGGGCTCCCCTCCTGCCCCCTCTGCCTCTGTGCTCTGCTCCCCCAGGCCCAGCTCAGCTCTGCACCAGCTCTGCTCCCGCATCAGTGTAGCTTACCTTTGTCCTGCATCATGACGGGGGCTCTCCGCTCCCCCATCTCTCCCCTGTGCTCCATTCCCCCAGCTCAGCCCTGCAGGGTTAATTCCCTCCTGACACACAGGGTGGAGAGCGCTGACTTGCCCATCAGAGCTGTCTAGATGGCAGAATGCAGGCTCTGGGAGCTGAGTGGAGAGTGCTCACTCATCTGCTCTGATGGACTGTTTTAAGGTGTGTGTTTACACCAAGAAACCTGCCCACCTCCCTTGGGAACCACATGAGGCCCTTTGAACTCACACCCTCAAAATTCAAGGTTATTTCCACATGGCTTCACTTCCTAAAGCATCTTGTTGATTTCAGGAAAGGGCTCCTATGGGGCTAACGAGCAGCGTGACAGCTCTGGGTCCACACCAGCTCAGTAGCTAGAAGTGTCCAGGTAGATTATTTCACGGGTGTTTTTATTCATGAACATAAAGATCCAGCTGGTATACAGGGCATCGGCTGGGAGGGGACTTGCATCTCAACTCAGTGCTAGGACTCCCCTCTGCTTAGCATTACATCAGAGACCCATAAATCAGGCCAGCTCACAGAAGAACTCCAGCAGCTGCACTTTGATTGGAACATATCACTTGCAGTATAGTAACACCTTCAGACCCCAAATCAGATCAGGGCTCCACCATGCCAGGCGCTGTACAGAGACACGGTGAGAGATGGTCCCTGCCCCAGGAGCTCACAGTCTTAGGCCCCAATTCTGCAAAAACATATGCACCTGCTTCCTATGAAGTCAAGGGGACCACTCTTATAGTGCATAAGTCTTTGCCAGATCGGGGCATAAATAGACAAGGACTAATTAATTGGTGATTAGCGGCTCCTTTACACACAAAAATGTTACGGCTGTGACTAGACCAGGCTAGTTATACCAGTATATGGCCTGGAGAGCAGATGCAGTTATATTGGTAGCAGGGGCCCTTACACTGGTATAGCTGTTCCTGTACAGGAAGAGGAATAAGCCATACACCAGAAGAACTAGGACGATACTAGGGCTTATCCCAGTATAACTATACTAGTAAAAAAAATCTCACCTCTAGCCAAAGTAGTCAAACCAAGATAAAAGCTTTTTGTGGCTCAGACCTAAGATTAAGAGACTTGCCCAAGGTCACACAGAGAACATGTGGCAGAGCCAGGAACTGAATCCAGAGCATCCGAGTTCCAGTTCAGGGCCTTAGGCATGAGACCATCTCTGCCCCTTTGCCACAGGGCACAGAACACTTATTGCACCCCCCATCCAGATAATCTCTAGGCATTTCTAGGACATCCTTGGGTATAACTGACATAGGTGGGGCTGTCCCAGCTTTGCTTCTACAGGTAAATACCCAGGCCACTGCAGTGCTGAGCTCCCACTAATCCCACAGAGGAGGGTGCTTGGCACCTTGCAGATTCAAGTGATAACTAGACAAAGGAGCAGGAAAGGGCTACAAAGTGCCAGCAGTTTATGTCTTGCATTAGGTCAGTCAGCCAGGAGGAAGTGCTGGTGCAGCCAATGCCCCTTCCCCTCTCTCACCAGGCAGTGTCCTGACAACAATAAGAACATGGGAGTCAGTACCAACTTTCATCCGGGGGCACTAGGTCCCAGTGCCCAACCCTGCCATTGGGGAAACTCAGAACAAAAGGTTGTAACAAAATAAATACAATCCCTTTCTTCTTCCCTTTTCCGAAAACAGTAAAGAAGAAATCCCAGCCAGACACAAGTCAGAGAGGCCACCCATCTTGCTAGCTGTGCTAGGCATTAGGAGGGGGAAAATGGCCATTATTACTGCTGGCTAATGGTCCATATTTTGTTTACACTTTCCACTTTCCCCTCTAATAGCTGCTCCTGGGCTCGCTGTCATTTTTCTCCCTTCGCTGCTATTGCCGGCAATTACTCCAGAGTATTTGCATTTAATGATAAAGCCAGGGCACTACTCGCTGGGTGTTTTGAATAGATGTCACACGACTGGAGCGCTAATAGAAATGCCGCTCCCTGTATCGGGCAGAGCGAGTGAGCGGGAGGAAGGGAGAGAAAAGACAGTGCCACAGAACAGAGAGACTGAGAATCCCCTGCACCCTAGTTCACCCCTTTGCAGCTGCTAATTTGCCCTGATCAGTTTGCTGGCTGCTTGGATGTTCTCTCTCCTTCACTCCACTGCTTTCTGCCTCTCCGGCTGTGTCTGCTGAGCAACCTTTTCCCTTCCCCTGCAGGAGGATGCTAAGTGAGTGCAGGGGAGCAGAGCAGCAGGGTAAGAAACCAGCCCTGAGAACCAGCTGTGGTTGGATCAAGCCAATCAGGTGATGGAAGGAGAGTTCAGGTGTTAGTCATGAGCGGGTCAGAGTGATCCCCAAAGATCCTGTGACACTGGGACCCTCGGTTTTTCCCCCTCTGGCAGGAGGAATATCACTCTGACGTTTCCCATAGTACCCAGGGCTGTGAGGCACCTCGCCACCACCTGCCCTTAGTGGGAAGATTCCTGGTCTGTGTCTGCCGGGGGTCAGCTCCCTGACCCCACCAGCTACTGACAACACAAGTGCACCCCTTTCAGCCCAGCTAGGCTCTGCTGTCCCTCTGCAGGTCAGCAACAGGCACACTCCAGCCGTTGAGCCCCACCGTGCATCGCCCAGGAGTGTCCAGCCCCTGCTTCGCTGGACTCTCACAGCATTCACAGACCCACTGCTCCCCATGGAATAGAGCGCACCAGCATTTACAGACCCACTGCTCCCCACGGAATAGAGCGCACCAGCATTCACAGA
>NW_020664404.1:9462718-9514351 GCF_002925995.2 Terrapene triunguis | reverse complement strand
ACAGACCCACTGCTCCCCACGGAATAGAGCGCACCAGCATTCACAGACCCACTGCTCCCCACGGAATAGAGCGCACCAGCATTCACAGACCCACTGCTCCCCACGGAATAGAGCACACCAGCTTACCAGTTTCACCTCAGGATCACTGCTCCGCTTAACACACAGCGCTCAAATGAGTCAGGTTATTTAACAAAGAACAGAGATCCAAGAAGGAGCAAAGATAACTAATGGCTATGAATAGTTACAGCTACAATAAAATCATAACACATTTCCTCGCGCCTAAACTTACTTAACTAGTTACTGTCATGTCACACACAGCAAAAGCTCACCCAAATTCCTTCCTTACAGACGGACTCTTGGCTCACCCAAACTTCTTCCAGCGTATCACAGCCCAGGATCAGCTGTGATCTTCCATTCATGAGACAAACCACGCTGTCCTCTTATCTCCTATGCGGAAGGATACCCCTTGTCTCTCTGCAACCCCAGGTATATCAGCTCAGTCCTTTGATCTTTATTTATAAATGCCCCTTCCTCCATCTGATTGTTCATCCCTGGGGGCTCCCTCTTTTGTTGACCCTGCAATCTGTTAAATTAGCATCTGGCTGTACATGCAGATAGGCTTACCTGGTGAGACACACCATGCACGATACACACCTGACCAGACAAAGGAGATAACTGTCTCCTATCCCCTGTCTCAACAGACTCTGTCCAAGGCTAGTCACCTCCTGGTGAGCTGCTTTGAACGTCGAGGCTTTAAGAACATAATTTACAGTATAAATACAATAGTACCCATACATACATTTCACAAGGGCTGAGGTGACCAGCGTGCAGCAGTCTGTTGATAGAGACATTACATGGCACCCTATGTCACACTATTATGTCGACATCAGACCCAGTGGTCCCTGTAAATTCCTACTCACCCCTTCAGCCCTCTGCCAGTTGGCATTAAGGAGGCCCTGGGTCAAACCCAACCCCCCTTACAACACTCACTCGATTGCTCCCTTCCAGCAGCTTGGCCCTTTGCAGAGCACGACGCTGGTTCCCTGTGTGGTTCAGATAGGGATACCCCAGCCAAACTGGACCCCTCTTCCCCCCCACAGACCCTGGATTGAGGCTGGATTTCTGGAGCTCTCTTCAACCTCTTTGCCTTCCTGCTGCACACTGATTCCACTGCTGGCGCGGAATTACTGTAGGGTGACAACATCCGCTGCCAATCCCACCCAGGGCTGGCCCTATCAGGCATGGCCTGGCTGCTGTTTGCTGCAGGGTCACACCTCTCAAGGAGGAACTCAATTTCTGGGAACTCAATGTACTTGCATAACCTGCCCCTTGCCCAGCTTGGAGAGGAAACATGGTTCAGTGAACAGGCCTTTCCCAGGACACTGGGGTTCCATCCCCAGCTCTGCCACCATCTTGCTGTGTGACTCAGTTCAACTCCCCCATGCCTCAGTTTTCCGCTCTGTAAAACGGGGCTAATGATACATCCTCCCTTTGGGATCTATAGATGAACAGTTGCTATATAAGTGCTAGGTATCCTTAACCTCCCTGGTTTCTGTCTTGCCAGAGAAAGGGCCCTGTGCCCTCTAGGAGACACTCTCCCCTGCATGATTGCACAGCACTGTCTGCAAACAGCACCAAACCAAGATTTTGCTGCAAAGCAACGCACCAGCAGAGAGGCAAGGATCCACCTATCTGCAACTGGAACTGTATCCTCTGCTGCGCGGGGAGAGCCACCCCTCTTGTTTAACATATGGTCGGCGCTTTCGAGCACTGCCTTGATCTCCACTAGCTCACCTTGCTCTTTATCCGCTGCCGGCTCATTGCCTCCATGTGGGGAACTCAGGTGAAACTTCATTAACAAGTGCAGAAGCAGGGAGGAGGCTTGGCTCGTATCCCCCTGCCCCCTGCCTGCTGTGGGCCCAGAGAAGACACTGTGTGCGATTAGCCAGAGGCAGCCCTTCACTCAGGGCTGCTGTGACCCCGCATGGGATGGGGTACAGTCCCGGAGTTCCCTCTGCATCCAGAAACCAGGCTCATCCAGACCATGAGATACACATGGAGAGGGAGATGCATGGCCAGGCGTGAGCATCTGAACACAGACACACGTTTCACACATTTGCCATTCTCAGCCGCACTGTCTCCCTCTGTTCCAGTTCAGCTCCCAGAGCACTCAAGGCACATAGACTCACTGGCCTGCTGGGCCATTCAGTTAATCTCCCGGGGGCCAATGCCAGCTTGTTCTGTCTCATCTAATCTATCTGTCTCTCCAAAGCACCTGTCAGCACATAGCATCTAGGTACCGCACTGCTATTGTTAGCCGTGCTACAGTAGCAAGGAGGGGCACAGACAGGCTCCGGGCCCCATTGTGCTCCAGGAATAGTCAGTGACAGTTCCTGCCCCCAAGAGTTTACACTCTAAATAGACAATGGAAGGATTATTTTGCCCCATTTTACAGAAGGGGAACTGAGGCTCAAGAGATGAAGTGACTTGCCCAAGGTCACACAGGGAGTCTGGGGTAGAGCCAGGAATTAAAATCAGGTCTCCTGAATGCCAGTCCAGCACTTTAAGCACAACACCATCCTGCCTCCTCTTTTCTGGTCTCCATTTTCTAGCGTTTTGCCAAGTCTGTTTTGTCAAGTGTCCTACGTATAGGGGGCTCCCATTGCTCCCCTGGGGAAGATGATTCACAGACAGCTCCCTAGCAAACAAATGTTGGTTTGCTGAGCCATTTCCCGAGTTGCAACCATTTTCAAAGATGCAAATCCAGTTCCCAGGGGCAAATCCTAATGCCAGTGTGGTCAGGGCAGAACTGCCTCTAATCTCATCGCAATCGGGATTCCGCCCTATGCAAGTAACTGATAACACACTACACAAAGGGACAGTGCAGTCACCACCCATGCCTCTTCTCCTTACCAACGGTGGGGACAGAAAGGTAACAGACAGATTAGGGAACTGGCGGCCAGGAACTGCTACATTCCAGCCCTGTCACTGCTCATTGTGCTGCTTCAGGTAAGTCACCTAAACACTTTGCGCCAGATCCCCAGCTGAAGGAGAAGCACACAGCTGCATTGACATTGATGTCACATCACCAGAGGAGCTGGCTTTGTTGATGTGTTGGGCTACTGGGTAATTGCCCTTGGCAACCATGAGAATAAATCCACCTTTGGTGATGAAACACCAGTGGATCACCTTGGCTCAGTTCCCCAAAAGCCACCTTTTCTCTGACACGGAATCAGGTGCCCTTACCCCAATCAGCTGTGCATTTTCTCTGGAGGGTCATGCCCAGAAGGTCTAGCACTGATGGGGCCCCAGCCTCCTCTGCACTAGGACAGAGCCAAGCAGGAGACTCACCAATAAGGTGAATGCTATTAATGACATTTTCTGAAAAGAGAAGTGAAACTCTTAGGCAATGGAAAAGCAGAGGCTCGGGGAGTTGATCAGTAACTGATTTTTAGTGGGTGCTCACAGGCTTGAAAGCCAAAAGAGAGACTGGACTCTACTCACCTCAACTCAGGCAACGCACTGGAACAGCATCTGGAATTCACTCACTCAGCTCTGGCCCAGTCCTTGGAGAACAACACCTTTGTGTGCTACTGAGAACATGCAACAAGGCAGCAAATCCCACCACACGTGCTCAGATTATCCAGTACCTTAGGGGCTTGGGTAAGGTGTCCAAATTCAGGTGAGATGCATTGTCAATTTCATCCCTACCAGAGCCAGCTCTGAATGCTGCTCTGTGACCAGTTGCTCCAGGTGAGGACCCTAGAGCTCCCAGCTGTCTTTCCAGCAGGGCAGTGCTCGTTATTAATTATTCGTTATTAATTAGTGCACTAGGTGCTCTGGCTTCATTGGCACCAAGTTGTCTGGGGAAAATAAGTATTTTGCTCCAGACTGAAATGATCTATCTAATGCTTAGGTAGTGTTTGAAATAATTACATAGCAACAAGGTGAGCTCAGATTTCCTAAAGCTCTTTTGTTCACCCAAGTGCATAATCCCGAATGTACTGAGTAATAGATATGGCAAACACGCACACGCACACAAACACTGTCTCCTTGTCATCCAGATACACGCACAGACAGACGCGTCACACCAACGCCCTCCAGCAAATGCACACAAATGCCCTCACAGCGGCATACTCATCCCTACACAAACGCCTTGGGCATGTACACGCTCCCACACGTAGGGAGATACCTCACACACACACACAGTCACATGGATACAGGTTTGCTCATACTGCTCCACAGACACACATTTTCACACACGGGTGAATACCTGCATGTGCACACACCTATGAATACTCACATATGCACACCCTTCCACACACAGGCACATATGCACTGTGCCAGAAATACCTCAGACACATGCACAAACCTTCTTCCATGGACACGGATGTGTGCGTGTACACTCTCACCCAAACACACACTACAGCTGTTACACAAATCCTCATGCATACACACAAATACACATGAACCCTTCACCACACACGTCCTATATGCATACACAACACACACACACAAGCCTGTCAACATATACGTCCCCACATGCACACACATATTCTTGGGCACACACAAACACCCCCTTCCATACCTGCCAGGAGAGCTCCCACCACCAGCTGAGCCGTGTCTCTGTTAGTAAGTGAAGCCGTGCTCTCCTCACCTTCCCTTCCTGCTCCTTCTCCTCGTACTCCCTTTTCAGGCTCAGTTTCCCTTTCCCTCCCTTTAAAGGGCTAGGAGCCAGGCCCTTGCTGCTGGATACGCTGAGCGATGCACCGACACCCTATCCGGCGGTGACCTTGTCAAGGAGCTAGGCTTTATGTGAGCGAGCATTGGCGCCCGCAGTGTACACACTAATGGTTGTTTGCAGGGAAGGAGGTGGGGGGGGGGCGCGGTGCTCAACCGCTCTGGCTGCCCTTGGTCTCTGTCTCTCTTTCTGTCCCTCTCTTTTCTCTGCTCGCTCTGGAGCTCCGGCTAGATTGGCTTCAAACCCCGAAGGCCCGAGAGTCAGCTTAGCTCCCCCCTGCTCAGGGTAAAGGCACCAGCAGGCACGATACAGGTTACCAAAAGTAACAGCCGGGCATCCGCGCTGGTGGGCCTTGGAGAAGAAAGGGTGGCGAAGGTCTCCAGAATATTCTGTGTTTCATTCTTTGAACCTCTGAGCTACCCCCTTCAAAATCAACATCAAGGAGGGGGGATGTAAAGGGAATTCTATTCTGTCTCCACAGAGGCAGAAGTTTCTGAAAAGGGCCAGAATTAATCTCTGGAGCCACCTCATTGCAGTCACACTAGAGATGTTTTATCTCTATTCCAATATGAATCCAGTGAGCAGACTTGCCACATGGCCTTACACCAGCCAAGGAGGAAGCATGGTCTAGTGGTTAGACCAGGGCCCTGGGAATCAGGACACTGGAGTTCTCTATCCCGCTGCAGGAAGGTTTAATTTTAGGGGTTAGAGCAAAGGGCCGGTTCCATGGATGCCTGGATCCTACTCCCTTCTCTGGAAGGGAATATGAGTGAGTGGTTAGAGGAGGAGACTGGAGGTCAGGATGCCTGGGGTGTATTCCTATTTAACTCGTTGCTTGACTTCATGCAAGTTGTTCCCTCAGTCAGTGTCTCAATTTCCCCAGCTAGAATCGGGGGCTAGTGAGCCTCACCTCCCATTCATTCATTCATGTTTATAAAGTGCTTTGAGATCCTGGGATGAAGAGGGCTAGACAAAACCCAAGGATTATCATCGGTATTCATGCTTGGGCCTTTCTGTGGTCCTCATCAGCACCAAGGACTGAAAAGTCTAACGGGAGTATCACAACGTGATGAGCAAGTCACCTGCTGGAGTCTGGTGTGTGTGACATTGTCCCGGGATGGGATGCCCTCCCCAACACGTCTCCACCCCTTCCCTCCCACAGGTACCACCTCTGCCCCAGCTTCCCAGTCAGCGGCCAGATCTCAGCCGCCACCTGCTCCCACATGTAACAAGTTGTTCTCACCTCACCCCATCCCTGGAGTCTTGAAGGCAGCTAGCGGCACGCTTGGTATTCCGAGAGCGGAGCTCACACAGAGGAAAAATTGATCCTGCTGGATCAGGGAGGGTGAAATTCTTCAACAGCCGCTGCCTTCTTAGGAGGAGAGGGGAAATAATTCAGAAATCGCTGGCTAGCCCCTTACGTGCCCTTGAAGACTCATCCCCAGCAGCTGTGGCAGGGGAATCACGCTGACCGGCTAGGATGCCGGCGAGGAGGATTAACGAATCCCTGTCCGATAAATTCGATAACGCTGAGCTGTTACTTGGAGGTAAAGAGCCCTTGCCAGGTGTGCGGGAACAATGTGTACAGTGGGGGTGCTGAGAGCCATTGGCCAAACTGTAAATGCTGTATATGATGGGAACCACTTCAAGCCAGGGGATGCAGCAGCACCCCCAGCACGCCTAGTTCCATCATTTATGGCCCCTGCTATGCCCCTGCTCCAGAGAACCTCAGAGACCTGTGTTGGGGGGAGCATGGCTGTGGGGAGCATCAGGAGGAGAAGGGAGGTGGGGAAAGACATGCCCAGCAAATAGAAATGCTGCTGGCTGGAGTCTAGGGAAACTAGATGGAACCACTGACTGGTCAGCTGAGTTCTCTGGCTAGGTTAGTGAGCAGAACTTGCCTGCCTGTTTCTCAGGCCAGGCATTTTCTAAGAAACAGCATCCTTGCAGCAAGCAGGCTTCGCTGCACTGGCACGGACCATGGTCTGTTGCAATCTACCCTTACAGCTAACCCCGCTCAGTACGTTAAGCTAAACCAATGGGGCTGTTTCCAAGTGCAGACCAGGCTCAGGGATGGAGAGCAGGGATCTGGAAGGCGAGGGTTAGGTAAGTTCCCAGGGTGGAAATACTACCCAGCGCTTTGTATAACTGTGACACATTAACATGCTTTCACCTCTGGCATCCTGGGCAATGTAGCCAAGGTCATCAACAGGTATGAGTTTGCTAGAGTTCAGCCCATTCCTTTGCAAACTAGCTGGGATTTTCAAAGGAGCTTGAAAGTTCAATGCCCAGATCCCAGTGAACTTCAGTGTGATGTGGGCATCTAAGTGCCTTGGGGCTGTGTCAGTTCCCATTGCTAGTAGAGTTGTGTAATGGGGACCCAGAGCTGGAGTCGCAGGGGCTGCTGTAGGGCAGGACTGAGTTGCATCAGCACAGCTTGGGGTAGGGAGCCACTGCTGGAGTAGCAGAGGGTTCCACAACCCAGGATTGAGGTGTGTTGGCAGAGCCACAGCTGGGGGCTCCAGAAGTGAATTAGCCTTGGCAGCTGCAGGCCACGATTGAGGTGCATCAGCATAGACAACCAGGGGACTCCAAGATTGGAATAGCAGGACAAGACTGGGGTGCATGGATAGAGCTTCTGGAATAGCTTGAGCAGCACTTGCCCGGGATGTGCCCAACTCTGATCAGCATTATCCAGTATTCATGAACATTAACACTAGGCAATTCCCATACATGAAAAACTTTGTTAGGTTGATCACACCTAACAGTAACTTAAGGGTAAAAATCCTTCTGAGCACACTGCTGTTAGGAGAATAATACCCATGATAAGGGGAGGAAATTCGAAGATAAACTTACAATAAACTCAAACATTTGAAAGAAAGAAACAGCCTCTAGATAAATCCAAGACACCTCATTTTAATTGTCTGCCACTTTCCATTCTCCGGCTAGTGTCTGGCAAAAAGAACGTTAGACACATTTTCTAACTGATGAGCAATGCTTGTCTTAATTCACAAATAGCTTCTCTGACTAATTGCAACATAGATAGAAATTTTCTCCTTTCCCCATTGGCAAGACCCGAAGAGAATGCAGTCACATTCTGACCTCTATTTCCGCAAGGAGAAAGGCTAGAGATATAAGGCCAGATTTACAAAGGTATTTGGGTATATAAAGATGCAGATAACTGCTTAGTGGGATTGACAAAAGCACCTAAACCGGGTACATACCTAATTCCCATTGAAGCCCAACATGAGTTAGGCACCTAATTTGCTTAAACCTGTTTGTAAATACCACTAGATACCTTTCCACGTCTTTAGATTCCTAAATACATCAGGCACTAAACTTTAAGTAGGTCCAGGTCCCAGCCAGCTGCACCAGCATGACCTTAGTGTGGACAGCAGAGCTGGTCAAAAACTAGCTGATGAAAAATGGCTCTTTGACCAAAATGAAAATTGTCATGGAAAACTGTTCATTTTGGTTGAAAATGTTTTAGTTTTCAGCGAAAACCCAAGAAACCAAAAATTGTTTTTATTTTTGGGGTGGGGTGGTGGAATTAGGGTTTTCTGTACAAAGGTTTGGGTTTTCAAAAAAATGGTTAATTTTTTAACTGAACACCAAAAGTTTTTACCAAAAATCATTTGTAAACATTTTTTTAAAAATTTGGTGTGGTTTGGTTTCGAATTGTTGTTGCTATTGTTGAAAAAAAAAAGTCAAGGGAAAGAAAAATAAAATTAATTCCCCACCAAAAATTAGCTGGCATTTTCCCACTGGCTTTAGCAGACAGTCAAAGCTGCTATAAGCCATAATTTGCTCTGGTTCAACTTCCCTTAGCTTCAGTCAGTGCAAATAGCAGCTCTGCCTGGCTGCACAAGGGCTTCCACTGGTCCAGCGATCTGGCTGGTTGAAACTGGGCTAATAATGGAAAGTGAATTGCAGCCTTAACTGTGGAGTTGCTCCCATCACTCCATAGCGTCTGTTAATGCTTCCTGGAGTTTGGGAGGTGTATCTATGTACTTGCGATTGCTTTGAGTTTTGTTCACAATATATGAGGCTGACCTACTGCAGTCTGATGGCATATTATGCCTTCCATCAATGGTCCGCCAGAGCCAAAGAAGCTCAGCTTCCATTTTAGATGCCGCAATACGTGACCCACTTTTCAAAAGAGCTCAGGGCAATGGGTGGCTGTTGGCTGCTGCTGAGCAGTTTTGAAAATTTGGCCCTCATTGTGAGTGCTGAGACTTTGAAAATCTGGCCCTGAGCTCCTTCGGTATAGTCGGCCCATGGAGGAGAATGACGACTTCCATGGTCTTTAATAGACTGGACAGAAGAGGAATTATTGTCAAGACTAGCAAGCTCAGCACTAGAATAACCAGGTGAATCAGACAAGCAATGATTCCCAGAGTAATGGGTTCTTCTTCAGATCCCACCATCCTGGGGCCAGCCAGCTCCATAGTTATCAAATGCAGCACTTCTGGCTGCGTGACCTTGCGCTTGGCAAGCTGAAAGGGGATGTGAGTTCCTTCCAGGCCCAGCCCCCTCGCTGCACCCCCAAACAATGCTCCCCATTTAGCAAGCCCAGACTGGAATGATAGGCACCGGGACTCATAGCAGCAGGACATGGACACTGCGCTTGGGGTGACACCAAGTGACGTGCTCGGAAGGAAAAGGTTAACCTCGCAGCTCCTTCTCAGAGCTTTGGCAACTCCAGCTGTCCAGAGAAATCAGGGCTGGCTCCTGGAAGACCCACATCAGATCTGAGCAGATCTTTTTGCTGGAGGACACGTTCATGCAGGAGTGACAAGAATCCCCATGCAAACGGCTGGGCATGGCGGACAGGGACCTTAAGGCAGCTTTTGACTTTGTAACTGGAAACACGGACTCCCTCCACTCCAGGGGATGGGTGTCCCAGGCTGTCTCTTTAGATTGATTTGGGCTGTTCTTTCACTAGCACAGCACAGGGGCTAGGTGGGCGCGAGGGTGAGTGAGTGAGTGTGTGGGGGTGGCGTACGTAGAGGAATGAGGGTGAAAGTACAGGTGCATGAATCTGTGTTTCATTGAATATATGCACATGTTCATACATCAGTGGGTGAGTGCCCGTGAGTCTGGGTGTCTACGTTAGCGTGTGTGTGTGTGTGTTACAGCCAGTGTGGGATGGCGGAATCCAGGAGAGCATGCATGTATGCAAACATGGGGGGTGTCTGGGTGTGCAAGGGGGGAGTGCTGAGTGTGGGCATGGACAGGAGTGAGTGTGTACGGGAAAGTGAGCGAGGGGTGTAATGTTTGTGTGTAGGTGGGGGGGACGTGTATAACTGAGTGCTGGGGGTTCATGTGTGTGAGCGTGTGTAAAAGCGCGAATGAGGGGCATGGCTTTGTGTGGGGCGTTTGTGTGGGCACGTATGGAGGCTTATGTGTGATTGGGGGGGTTGTGAGTGTGGAGAGACAGCTTGTGTGATGCTGGGGACACGGACACACACACACCTGCAAGCTGGATTTGAACCCAGGCTAAGCACTTTCCTGAGCACACTGGTGGGCAGGGCCGGCTTTAGCAAGTGTGGGGCCCCATTCGTGGGGCTTGTACTCACCGGGCAGCGCTCTGAGTCTTCGGCGGCACTTCGGGTTGCCGCGCTCCGGCCGGGGTAGCGGGGCCGCAGGATTTGCCGCGCTCTGGCCAGGGTAGCGGGGCCGCGGGATTTGCCGCGCTCCAGCTGGGGGACTGTAAGATCTTCTGGGCAGGGACTGTATCTCCCTATGTATGTACAGCACCTAGCGCAACACGGCCCCGATCTCAGCTGTGGTCTGTAGGTGCGTGCAAATAATAATAGACCCCCAAAAGTGTTCCCTCATTCCCTACCTAGCCCCCATGTCACCCCCTCTGCCATCCCTCTCTCTCATAAGAACATAAGACCGGCCATACTGGGTCAGACCAAAGGTCCATCCAGCCCAGTATCCTGTCTGCTGACAGTGGCCAATGCCAGCTGCCCCCGAGGGAGTGAACCTAACAGGTAATGATCAAGTGATCTCTCTCCTGCCATCCATCTCCACCCTCTGACAAACAGAGGTGCCTCCTGGCATGCAATTCTCCTCTCACATTTGCCTGAACCACCCACTCCCCTTGTCTCCCACCTTTAGGGTAGTTTTTGCAGGATCTGTCGGTGCCACCTTAGCCCTGAGTTACACTAACCCCGTCCCAGGAATCCTGCAGCTGATTTGTTAAGGTTCATTCCAGTGCCAGGCAGTTACCAAAAGCCCCGTGTTGCCCTCTGATCCCTTCCCTTTCATGTTTAGAAGAAACAGTTGGGGCAGTAGATGGCTAGGGGTGTTATTGCTGCTCCACTTTTGTAAAGACATGAGATTCGCACAAAGACACTCAGAGTCAAGATCTCCCATTTCCTCCGGAAGGCAGCAGCAGCAACACCACTTGGGCACCTCTGGCGCCTTCCGGCCAAAGCTCTCTGAGCACGCCGCTGAACTGAGCCCCACAACAAAAGCCAGGTGACATTTTTCATATGAAATTATTATTTTTTTCAGTGAAAAATGCAGATTCAGCAACACTGAACTGTTTTGTGAATTCATGTCAATGTCAGCAAACTGGGTCAGCCACAAAAATAAAACAAAAAATTAATGCATTTAAATTAATTAATAATATTAATATGGGGGAGGGAAATCGAAACATTGCCACTTCTCGGTTTGAAACGACTTTTTGTTTCAAAATTTCCTTTCATTGTATTTTTAAAAAATCAAAAATGTTCAAAATCTAAATCAAATGTTTCATTTCGCCCTAAATGAATTATTTTCCCAACTTTTTGATTCACCATAAATTTCAAATAATTTTGTTTTCATTTCAACCTGAAACAGGAAATGGGACTGAGGTTCTAGGCTAGTGTTCTAATCTGGACCATCCTTCATCTCTTTCTCCAGTCTACTGACTTATCCACTAAACCATCCTTTCTAATCCCCTTGGTAGCTAATCAACCTACCTGTCTATCATCTCTCCAGCTACTTATTTGCCAACTTACCTATTACCCTACCTATTTATAACACATCTTTCGCCATAGCGACAGAATGCCAAGGAAATGCAAAGCAATGGCAGAGTCAACTCTCCTTGTGGCCGACACCACGTCCCAGGGGAAGGAAAGAGGAGATGAAGGAAGATGGAGAGGAGTGAACAGGGAAGGAGAACTTTTAAAAGTTCCTCAATAACCAGAGACAGAGTGAGGCAAGAAAGCGAAAGAAGGGGACACGTTCAAGGGCAAACACATTCCAGCATCTGGAACAGATGCTCTCAGAAACACAAATGGAGCAACAGTACATAAAAAGAGGGTGGGGGTGTGTGTGCCCTTACACCTCTCTCTTTGTCTCATGTGGGTTGAAAGATATGCTTTGAGGACAGGCAGCAGCTCCCAGGCGAAGTGGAAAGCCTGACGCTTCTCCTTGCAGCTCTGCCGTTTGGCCACAAAGTGGGATGAAGGGCCCTGAGTTCAGAGAGGCTACGGAAGCCAGACAGCACAGAAATGCTGACTCCTCTCTCTCTGTCTCACATGCTGTCATGGAAAATGCCTATAGAATGTCACAGAAAATGCTCTCTCTGCCATATGGGTTTGGAGGCATCCTATAGAACTTAATGAAGCATCCCTTTCCCTGCTAATCAAATTCTGAAAGATGGTCCAAGCAATCTGTAGAAAGGGGCTCACCTCTCGAGTGAAATACATCTGGCCTGATTCTCAGAGATGGGTCACTTTACACCACTCCGGCTGTGTAAAAAGGCCTTCAAATGGGCATAAAGTGTATCAACACTCACCTTCAGTTCCCCTTTATGCTGCCAGTGTGGGATGAACTGGCCTTAGCATCCATGAGACTCCACCCATAGAATTTCTACTGCACCCTCTTGGTTTCATCCCTGTTACATTCTACGGGGCTTTCCCATATGGGGCTTACTTTCTATTTCAAAAAGGCAGGGACTCGACGGAGTTAAGAGAGTTGTCAATGGCTAAGGCCAGAACGAACCAGTGCCACCATCTAGAAGCATCTCCTGCGTAAGGCAGGCCCTGGAATGCCATCGCTTTGCTTGGGCGATTTAGGGAGCTGTAATTGCAGTTGGATCTAGCACAGAGTCTGAAGGGGATGCTCCTCAGGGGGACTGGCTTGTTCTCCCCTTGGAAAGGACAACAACTGAGCCACAGAACAGGAAACGTGCACTATATGTTTAAAGCCAGAGGGGCTGGCAGGCTCAGGAAGTCGCTGGAAGAGCAGTAACAGAGTGGCCTGCCCCTTTAAGGACCAGAGGCAGCTACAGAGGCACATAAAGAGTCTGGCTGTGATTAAGGAGAGGGAATCAGGAGCAGCAGGGAGGTCTCTGAGAAGGGAGGTAGTTGGAGCTGCTGAGCAGCTTGCAGAGGTGGGCCCAACATTTGCCCTTTTTTGCTATGCATCACCCAGCCTCCCTCCCCATTGTGGCCCTGTCCATGGTACTGAAAGATGACGCTGGGCCAAGCCCTGTTCCAGACCCAGGTTTTATTTCATGTAACTCTCTCCAGCCACAGATTCTAGTCCAATCTGTTTTCAAGATACCCAACAGTTCTGGATCACCCAGTCCACGTCATATATTTAACGGTTGTAACAATACATGGATTCAAGCCCCCATCTCTAACTGGGAAACGGGAGATCTTAGAACAGCTGTTTCCCCAGAACCATGCACTGTTAAGGCCATAGTCCTGCTAGCTCAGCAGATGAAGAGCCCTTCTCCCCCAACCCACTGGGAGACCAGCAGAGAGACCTGCTGCTGCAAATGAAATAGAATCCAAGCTCAGAATCAGGAGAGGAGGGGAGGGTGTAGCAATGCATGGGTGGACAGGTATGGCAGTGTGCACACTTGGGGAGGGGAGCTGGGGGAGACGCATGGGTGGACAGGCGAGGCAGAGGGGCCGGGGTACAGAGAGAGAGAGCAGGAGGGGAAGGCACGGCAGCCATCTATCATCCCACGTTTAGCATGCACTAAGTTTCAGAGGGAGGAACAGCTCATGTTGGTGACAGGTTTATGCAAGATCAGTTATATAAGCCGCGCAGAACCGGAGTCAGCAGTAATGAGACGCTTGTGAAATCTTGCACCGATCTGTGTCGGTGCCCTAATCACAGGCGACAGCTGGGCTCTGCGGCTGGTTTGAGATGATAATATTAATGTCAGTAAGCATCAAGCGGAGGATGCGCCTTTCAAAGGGGGGATTACACTCCTCCTGGCAAAAAGGAAACAGCCCTAATCTTTGCTTTGCCACTTTGTGGAGGATCCTGGGGGCTGTGTAGGGAAGGCCCAGCAGAAGCGGCTTCAGATGGCTTGTTGTTTGTGCAGCAGTGGCCTGGAAGTAGTCGGCACCATACATGCACATGTGTGTGCATGAACAAGGCTATACGCCTATGTACCCAGAGCATGGACACATCTCCATACATCTGCACACATGAACCCATTTGTACATACATGCACATATATACAGACTTCTGTACCCACACACACACATGAATAGGCATCTCCATAGACACAGGCACATCCACTGATGAACACATGCATACATTTACACACCCATGTGCACACATGCTCATGAACACATCCATATAGGTACACGTGACTATGTATTCTCACAGGCATGCATGAACACATCTATTCCCATGCAAGCCACTGACTTACATAGACGTTTATACACACACGTATGAATACATCTATATGGATACATAGTCACCCAGAAAGGCCCCTCCACACTCACTCAGGCACATCTGTATGCACGCACCCATCCATGCACTTAGGCACTCGTGAACATGAACCCATAAACCCCCATCTCAAACTACCCTCATACATCAATTCACAGCTACATCGCATGGTGGTGAAGGCTGAGCAATAGATGCACACACAAACACACCCCTACACTCTCATGCACACATCCACACACACACCAGCTCTCTCGCTCGCTTTCTCTCACACACACACACAGAGCTAAAAGCTGCTCTAAATTCCAGTCAAGTGCCAATGAGGGTAGAGGGGAAAACCCGTCCTCAGAAGAATTAAAGCAAACAGCTGACTTTGAGGGTCCCATTGCCTGCTGCTCTTTTATCCGGGTCCCTGATTTCTGTCATTTCACCTCCCCTGACCCACCCCCTTTCTACTTCTCAGGCAACGCCCAAGGAAACCACAATCCCCAGCACACTGGCCTTGGAACAGTGATGCAAAGCCGGCTCCCTCTGGGGTCAGACAGAGAAGGGCCTGGTGGAGACTTGGGCTGTGAAGGAAGACCGGGTGTGGGATTGAAGCTCCCTTTATAATTCAGGCAGCTTGCTCCTTTCTCTGGGAGCGGCTGCCAATCCAGAGTTTATTCGCGCGCAATCTGTTCTCAGCTGGGACGCTGGGGAAGGGGGAAGCCAGCAGACACAAACAAACAAAGAAACAAGCATAGGGGCTGGGATGCTGTAGATGAGGAGGCAGGTTTGCAATGCCGGGAGGGGAAGGAGATAGCAGGGGCTGAGAGAGAGAAAAGAAAACACCACTCGCTCGGATTAAAAACAGCTCTTCGAGGTCACGTTTTTCTTATTTATTCCTCAAGGAGTCATTCTCCCCGCATGGCTCACAGCCCCTGCGCAACCACTGGCCCTTCTGGCCCAGGTGGATTCCATAGGAAAGTCACCCCCACCGCCGTGACAATTCCGGCCTCGACATGCTGCCTCAGAGGAGAACTTGTTATTATTAACACGCACATTCCAGTAGTGCCGAGAGGCCTCAGTCAGGCCAGGATCTCTTTGTGCTAGGCGATTGTCACTGGGTGACTGGCCCTTTAAGAGCCACGGGGTCCAGCCTCACCTGTGATGTATCAGCGGAGACTGATCAGGTAGGTATCAGGTGATTCTAACAGCCAGCAAGTAGACCAGATAGGGAGAAAGATGCAGGGAATAGGAAGATGGCGGGGGGCCTCCATGGGTAAGTCTACACTGCGATAAAAGACCTACGGCATGGCCCTGGTTGGCCCAGGTCAGACTCATGGGGTTCGGGCTGCGGGACTAGAAAATGGCAGGGTAGATGTTCGGGCTCGGGTTGGAGCCCCTGCCCAGGCTCTGTAACTCCACAAAGAGGGAAGGTTTCAGAGCCCAGCCTCCAGCCCGAGCCTGAATATCTACAACACAATTAAATAGCCCCTTAGCCCGAGCCCCTCGAGCACGCCTCAGCTGGCATGGGCCAGCTGCGGGTGCCTAATTGCAGCCTAGGCACACCCTGTGAGCCTTGGGGAAGTGTTACTGGGGGTCTCTGGATCAAGTTAGAGGGAGAAGATTTGCAGCCCTTCCTGCCGCCTACAGTGCTGTGCAAACATATAGTAAATGACTGATCCTGCCCCCAAAAGTTCAGTCTATCTCCCTTGTTCCAATCTATGCACTGCCCACAGCTGTTCAACTAACTGATTTCCCCTGGCTGACACTTTGAGTCCCCATTCACACCTGTGAAGAGCGGCTGTGAAATGCTGCCATTCTGATCTGGCAGGGCTTGATGCCTGCTTGGCACAGGTGCAAGTGAAAAGCAGGAGAGAAGCCGGTCCTTACTCTGCCTGGCTCAGCCTGCAGAACGTGGACATTGCTACAGTGCTCCAAGGCACCCCGCACCAACATGACACTGAACAGCCCGGCAGGGCCCACAGGAGCACTTCCAAATGTGCCTTCGTTAGCAAGCACACGTGCTGGTGAGTTATAACTGTGATGTCGCACCCTATAAGGCTTTATGGGAATATGCTTATGAATGTAAATATGACATAACTGGAATATGTCTTATGCTACATATGCCATGTAACATATCTCTGTAAAGGATATGATCTGCTGAATATATTCATCCTATTTGTATGCATGTGTCGTTTTTGTACTCGAAGTTATGAATATTGGCTGTGTACTTGCTTGATTTTAAGTAACCTTAGTAAAGCATTTGGTCAGCTTCTTGAGAAAGGAATGTGCAAATTAAGTGCCCAATCAAGAAACACTTAATGGACAATGGCTCTTGGAAGGCTCCAATCCACATAAGAAGTCTACTTGAGGATGTTCAAGGTAGCATGTGAACCATGGCTGCTACCTGTGAGTTCTGAGTCATGCATGGACATGTAACTTGCCCATGTGACTCCAAAACTCCATCTTGTAGCTGGAATTCTACACGGGGGAAGGAGGGGTATCCACTCACAAGAGAAAATCTATTTAAACCCCTGGGAGACCCCTCCATTTGGTCTTCAGCTGGCTTAAGAGATAGCCTCTCCACCCTCAAGGATACCTGAAAGAAACAGGAACAAAGGACAGTAACTACAGGGGGTGTGAGTGATTGCTGGACCCAGACTAGAAGGAGACTAGTCTGTAAAAGGAAGCTTACTGGAACAACTCTGAGGGTGAGGTTTTATCTGTATTCAGTTTTCTTACTGTATTAGGCATAGACTTGCGTGTTCTATTTTATTTTGCTTGGTAATTCACTTTGTTCTGTCTGCTACTACTTGGAACCACTTAAATCCTACTTTCTGTATTTAATAAAATCACTTTTTACTTATTATTTAACCCAGAGTATATATTAATACCTGGGGGCGGGGGAGACAAACAGCTGTGCATATCTCTCTATCAGTGTTATAGAGGGCGAACAATTTATGAGTTTACCCTGTATAAGTTTTATACAGAATAAAACAGATTTATTTGGGGTTTGGACCCCATTGGGATTTGGGCATCTGAGTGTTAAAGACAGGAACACTTCTTAAGCTGCTTTCAATTAAGCTTGCAGTTTTGGGACGTGGTTCAGACCTGGGTCTGTGTTTGTGGCCGGCAAGCATGTCTAGCACAACCAAGCAGAGTTCTGGAGTCCCAAGCTGGTAGGGAAAGCAGGGACAGAAGTAGTCTTGGCACATCAGTTGGCAGCCCCAAGGGGGTTTCTGTGATTCAACCCATCACAATAAAGTCTCCTGGAGAAACGGACATAGAGTGGTATCTGCCATGCACATCACACACCCACGCCACTTCAGAGCAGTCTGCAGCAGGTGGGTTGGGGCCTGGTCCTCAGGAGGCATGAGATGCAGTCCTCGGGTGGTGGCATTTCTGTAAGCCATAGCAATGAAAGGCCCATGGAAGAAAATCACATGGAGAGGTCCCCTGGCCACAAGTAGAGAGGGTCTGCTGTGCAGAGGCCAGTGAGAGCACTGCAGACAGGAGAGGTTAGAAGAGACTAAGGAAAGTGCTTCCCTGAAGGGTGGGCATGCGGGTGTGTTTGGGATCAATAACCCAGGAGGTAGAGAGTGCATTGACTATGAAATTTGCTGATGACAATAAACTGGGGGAAGCAGGGAGGGAGCAGCCAGCACAAAGGAGAAAGGGTCATAAAATTCAGGCAGAGCCAGCACAGGAGGTGGGTAAGAGGCAGTGGATAATAGGACTTTGGGGGACAGAAAATAGATGATGGCTGCGGTAATGCTCAATAGGCTACAGCATGCTCTGAAGGGCTTGAGGGGAGAGCTGGGAGAAAGGCACTTAGAGGCTAGGACAGGCAATCAAATCCTTGGTAATGGATATGAAAACAGAGAGAAGGGACGCCAGCCCTTTATGAGAGGCCAGAGACTGCAACCCCGCTGGGGTGCTAGCCAGGGGTCAGGCGCAGAACTGGTTTTCTGGGAAAGAGAAGTCACAGAGGGAGCTTATCATGGAAATGATCATGTCCTTCTATAGCCCGTGTATCCCGTAGGATCCCAAGGGGCTGTATGGACCAAGGGACAATACAAAGCTGGCCTAAGCCCACTGAATCCTACTGGCTGTATCTCTACAGGGATCATAGCACACATCCCTCAGTGAAAATAGCTGCCTCTGGGGCAGGAGATGGTAGCTGTTTAACAGCTGCCCCATATTTGATTGAAACTGCAGGAGCAAGGGGAGTTAAGGAGGCAGAAAGTGTTACCCAGCAGCAAATTCAGAGGGGACTGAAGAGGAGAATTATTTGAGACGATGTCAATCGAACAAACGACAAAAGGGGCAGGTTCTTAAGCCATAGAAGGGATGTGTGTCTGTATGGGGATGGGGTGGTATTCAGATAGTAGCATACATCCAGCTATGGACACAGACTCTATTTCCAATGAGAGAAATCAGATCTGATCTGATTCTAAACAGAACTGAGACCCATCAAAAACCCAGCGCCATAACAGGCTCTAATCCTAAAGATTCAGAAAGGGACTGGATAGTTATATGGGTATCAAGGGTATCCAGTTATCATAACTAATGACACTGAACGTGTTAGAAGGGATATTAAACCTTGGGCTTCAAGGCCAAGCTGATCTCCGACTATTAGAGATCAGGAGAATTATGTGGGGGCAAATTGTGCCACATTGGCTATTGCGGGGTTCTTACACCTTCCTCTGATACATCTGGTGCTGGGTGCTGACACAGACAAGATCCTGGGATAAGTGGCCACTGAGTCTAATCCAGTCTGGCAAATCCTATGTTCCTAACAGCCCTCCCTTGTTGGCGATCAGAGGCCCAGGACTGAATGGAGACCGACTGCCCCTCTCGCCCCTAGAGGTGTTCTCTCCAGGTCAGGGTGGGAGTAGCGTGAGTGGGGGAAGTTTGCCCTGGTGCTCCCTGGATAGAGGTCTGCAATCTGCAGGGCTGTCAGTACAGCCCCGCTCAAAGGCATGAAGTTCACACACACCAGCAGCAACCTTTGTCAACAGCATAGTCTCCCCCGGGGGTAACCAGGAACCAGAGATGGGTGTGCAGCTCTGGAGGGGGTTCGGTGCCTCCCCACGCTGCTAGAATCACAGCCATCCCGCTGATTAGGGGGGTGCATGCACTCGGCAGCCTCCTAATCTGCTGCACCGCATTCAAGCCCACTCTCCCCATCTGCGACGCGTGCTCAGGTTTATGCTAATCCCGCCCGCCAGCCGCTCTGTCGGTGTGTACAGAGAGATTGTGTGTCAGACACACCGAGGATCATTCAAGTGACGGTGAAGAGAGCAGCCACCAGGTGTGAGCAACAGGCTTAGTGCCACCCGGCTCCCCTGATCTCCTGCGGAGGAGAAGGAGCACGCAGGACGCCCACCTCTCCTCTTGTGGAGCGTGGCGAGGTCTACAGACATGGATGGAGACTGAGGCTGGCACAAGCACCTCAGGGCCCAAATTCGCGGCAGCTGTGACATTTCCGGAGAAAGACAAATGCAGCCAGAATCCCGCACCCCTCTAATGAGGCCACCCCCTGCCCAGGGCTGAGAGACTCAGCAAAAGATGGGCCGTGTTTCTGATGTCTCACAGGGTCCCTCTAGGGAAGCATCATTCTCTATTACCCAGAATCCCCCAGGGCCTGCCCAGCCCCAGCATTGCATTCTCTGTTACCCAGAAGTCCTCAGGGGCCTACCCCAGTCCATAGCCATGTTCTCTGTTTGTACAGCACCTAGTACAATAGGGCCCTGGTGAGTGACTAGAGCTCCTGGGTGCTATGGTAATATAAATAATAATAATAAATAACAGTACCCAGAATCCGACCGGGCCCTATTTGGCACCAGCACCATACTCTGTTACCCAGAATCCCCCGGGCCCTCACCCAGACCCAGACCCATATCCTCTGTTACACACAAGAACTGTTTGATATCTCCTAGGCCCCGCTATATACAGAGGGAGGAGATGGGATGCTGAAAGCAGAGAGAGCAAGAACTGCATTTAGATCATCCCTGGCCTGCCCTGCAGGCTGCCGTATCTGCCATGGTCCCCCAGGCACTTGGGATCTCTTCCCCCCAGGAACTGCTGTGTAAATCCAGAGAGCAGCTTAAGAACGACAGCGCCAGGGCTACAGATTCATCTCCCTGGGGTCAAAGGCAGTGGGGAGGGAGACTGGCTCCTAGGAGCAAAGGTCACTGGAACAATAATTGCACATGGTGTTGCCAGAGGAGAGGTTGAGGTGGTCTCTGAATCTCGCCAGCAATCGCTTAGCAAAAGCAACCTAGTTGGACATGATCCAGCAGGGCACAAGACAATGCTGTGTATGTGAGGGGTGGGAACATCATGCCCGGGAAGGGGAGGGAACTGCAGATCACGAGCCAGAGTCACTGCTGGTGTAAATTAGCCTTGTGCCACTGAAATCTGGGCCCGATCTGAGAGGTAAGGTGGGGTAGAGTCACACACAGCCTTGGGAAGGAGAGTTTCCCTTTCCTATGTCAGGAACAGAAGAACCAGGGGAGGGATATAGCGGGGACAGGGGTGTGGTTTGAGCTATAGGCAGGTGCATTTTGGATGGACAGGAGGGAAGCAGTAAGGTGTCCGGGCAGCAAGGACAGACGGTCCCCAGGGACGCTCCAGTTACACTGTTGCACACGGCACAGGCAGATGGGGTCCCTGGGGGCTGCAAGCGGTCAGAAGCCATTAATAGGTTAGTATTTAGCCATGCTTAAATGCAGCCCTAAAGCCCAAAAGGTCAAGCCAGCCCCGCTCCACTCCATAAATCCAGCAGAGTGCTTGCTAAGAGGACAGTTTTGCTTCACCTCCATTATTACTTCCTTATGCATAAATACACTGTATTGATAAAGCCATGAATCAAACTTCCCAGCTGGGTCAGCAGGAAAAAGGAACTGCTGTCAGCTCTCATTCTTAGCAGGGGCCCAGGCACTAGCGCTCCGGCATGGGCTCTTAAAGGGACAGGTTGATGCCGCCCCACTCTGACTATAAGGGGCTTTTTGTCCCTCTCTCAGCCCATTCTCCCTCCCCCTCTTGCCTCATGAGCCAATCCCCTCTCCATATCCCCAATTCTATCCCCCTCCCACTCCTTTTCCCTTCACCCCTTATTCCCGCTCCCGCTTCTACTCCATTTCTCCATCTCCCCCCCATTCCCCTCCCACCCCATTACCTTCTCCCGCACATGTCCCCTCCTCGTCCCCCTTTCGCCCATTGTCAGAGCAGTTCTCAGTGTCCGTCACCCTCCCCAGTGCCAATGAAGCATTCCTCATTCAGGGGCTCATTCAAACCCGCTATCCTCTCCGGTAAGATTCCTCTGGGTGACAGCACATGACTGAAAAAGGTCACCAGGGCTGCCACAGACTCAGCCTCCCCTGCCACCACCAGCTCACTCTCCGTTGCCTCCCCAATTAGCTCGTCACACTGACATTCTCCCTCTTTCCGTGCACTGCCCAGAGAACTAAAGGTCAAACAATTACAGCGCTGATGCAGTGGGGGACAACTCCAATGCACCGGGGGGGGGGGGGGGGGTCAGGGGGGGGGGGGGGGAAATGGAGGGGAAGAGGAGGTGACACGAGTGATTACCAAATTAAAGCTGGGAATGGGGAATGATTCTCAGTCGGTGGAGCCAGGCCCTGATTGGAATCTCCATGTTTTGCACATTTCCGTGCAGCCTTCAGGCTGCTCTGCAGGGAAGGGTTTCATGGCTACATTAAATTTTCTGATTCCCTGCTTGCCCTGCTCTCTCCGTCCTTCCCAATGCTCCCAGCCCAAGATGGTATCATCCTGCTTGGAGGAGCAGCTCAGAAAGCAGTATCTGGCGCATGTCCCCTCTCTGATCTCTTGGATTCAATGGGTTTTATTAGCTGGAAAAGCAAATTATTGCCTGGTGAAACCAAGGGAATTTGAAACCTTCTTCAACCACAGCACTGAGGCAATGGATAAGCTCCCCCAGCACCACTCCCATGCACACCAGAGCAGACATGCATCAGGACTGAAATAGCAGGAGGGGGAGATTCAAAAGCTGTGCCAGAGGAGCCCAGGACTGGAACAGCACAGAGTACAGCAGGTTGAAATTCAGGGGCATTGGTAGAGCTGGAGGTCCCAGGATGGAAGTTGCAGGGATGGGGGGAATTGAGGGGTCAAAACAGAGCTGTGCAAAGGGGAGCCCAGGACTGGAATAGCAGGGACGGCTGCAGGCTGAGATTGAAGGACCTTTGCAGAGTTGTTTGAGTGGAGTCTCAGGGGGCCCACAGGGTGAGACTGAGGTGCATTGCTAGAGTAGTTGGGGGACCCAGGAGTGAAGTAGCAAGAGTGTCGCAGGTGAGGCTTCATCAGAGGCATTGGCAAAGGTAGGGTACAAGCACTGAAGTAGCAGGGAGAGCACTAGACCAGGATTGAAGTGCATTAGTAGTACCAGGGGCCAGGGGAAGCTTAAACAGTCCTTGCATAAAGTACTAAATTCATTGACAAATGCATAGAGAAAGGAATATATTGATCTTTCCTTGTCTGGTGGGAAAGGAACAGGCATTTGGCCACCCCCACATAAGGCCAGCTGGAAACGTGTGAGCTAGCCCTTCTGCTGCAGAGTCTGCCAGGCACCATGTCACAAGGCGGGAAGACCACCGGGTGACCAGCTCTGTCCATCGGTTAGTCCACATGAACGCTCACTCGCCTAATGTGATTGCAGCTTGACTGGGTTGTGAGAACTGATCGCTGGAGGGACGACTACACTCCATTAAAAGACCTTCAGCACGACCGCAGCTGGCCTGGGTCAGCTGAATCAGGCACATGGGGCTCATGCTGCAGGGCTATAAAACTGCAGTGTAAATATTTGGGCTGGGGCTGGAGGCTGGGCTCTGGGACCCCCACCCCCAGTGCCACGGGTTTGTTTATTGCAATGTAGACGTACCCTAGGGAGTCAGGAGACCTGGCTTCTAATCCATGACTCTGCCACTGATGCACTGCATAACCTTGGGCAAGCCCCCTTCCCGTGCTTCAGTTTCCCCATCTGTGCAAAGATTTGATACCACTTTGTTAAAAGCCTTTTGGGATACTTGGTTGATAGTGGAATATGCCGAGTGCCAGCCCTGGACTCCCCACCACTCCTGCTCCCCAGGGGATGTTGTTGAGTCCTGGGCTCCCATCGCTCTGCGTTCCACTGCTGTTTGGATGCCCCTTGCCTCCCTCCAGCTGCTGTTGATTAGGAATCAGGATGTGTTCACACTTTTCGTCACCTACTACCTCTACAGTACGGAGCATTACCCGCTCTGATTGATTATTCTTTCGCCTTTTTTTCCTCCCTCTTTTTTTGCCTCCATTGATGGAGTGGCCAATTTCCCCCAGAACCTTCACGCTGCACTCTCTGGCTCCTGTTCTCCTCGGCGGGCCATGACCATTAATACTGAGGGATTCACAGGCTGGAAACGATAGCAAGAGAGAGAGATGAGCAGCTAATGATGAGTGCAAATTCAAAACACAAACCAAGCAGTGCTTCTCCCCTCCCCCTGTTGACAATGACACGCTGTGTGTATGTCCAAAACCAGACAGCATGCAGACAGAGCAGAGCCATGCTGGATTTATCTATTCCTGGAGCATCGTGGTTGCTGGGGCTGAGGGCAGTTATGAATTGTACTATGGAGACAAGTTTCATTATAATTATTTGGATTACAACAGCGCCCGGGGAACCCATCCATGATCAGGGCCTCGTTCTTCTAAGCACTGCACAGATATAGAGCAAGAGATGGTCCCTGCCCCAAAGAGCTCCTAAATAGACAAAGGAGGGGAAATGGAGGCACAGAGCAGGACAGTGACTTGCCAAACTAATGAAAGATGGTTTGGATTGCTGTAACTCTGTGGGTGTGGGTGTGTCTGTCTGTCTGTCTATAATTGGATTGCCCATCAAACGAGACTGGAGACTTGGAACTGTAACTGAAGAAGCATGCTAACTTCAAAAGCAGGGGCCATTGTGTTCAGCGATGGGAAATCCACAAACCCAGTCTGCGTTTAGTTAACAGAGGAAAAACCCATGCTGTGATGGAGACACTAGCTAGGTTGGTTTCCGGGGAAGACAGCTACAAGAGTGGATCCAGGAAGCGATCCTGTATCTCTGAACTGTTTTGGATTCTAACAGGGTGGAATACTGAATAAATGGACAGAAATCCCCAGAATTACACTAGGTAACCCTGAAGAATTTTTGGAAATCTAGCAGATTACTACACCTCTCAACACTTTGCATTTACAAACTTGGACTCATCTGTTAATGTATTTTACCTGCTTTAACCTCTCAATAACTCATTTCTTTTTCTTAGCTAATAAACCTTTAGTTAGTTTACTAGAGAAATTGGCTTCAGCGTTATCTTTGGTGAGATCCAGAGTACCAATTTGACCTGAGATAAGTGACCAATCCTTTGGGACTAGGAGTAACCTAATGCGAGATGATTTTTTTTGGCTTAATAACCTTTCAGCACAAAATCCAGTTTATTTGGGTGGCAAGATTAGCTGGAGAACCTAAGGCAGGGGCGGGCAAACTTTTTGGCCTGAGGGTCACATCGGATTTCCAAAATTGTATGGAGGGCCAGTTAGGGGAGGCCCCCACCCCCTATCCAACCCCCCCTGCTTCTCGCCCCCTGACGCCCTCCCCCCCCCACCAGGACCCCTGCCCCATCCACCCTTCCCTGTCCCCTGCCCACCCCCGGACTCCCCGCCCCTGACTGCCCCCCACCACCCCATCCAACCCCTCCTCTCCTTCCTGACTGCCCCCCCCAGGTCCCCTGCCTCCATTCAACGCCCCTGTTCCCTGCCTTCTGACCGCCTTGACCCCTATCCACCCCTCACCCCCTGACCACCACCCCGAACTCCCCTGCCCTCTATCCAACCCCCCATGCTCCCTGCCCCCTTACCGCGCTGCCTGGAGCACCGGTGGCTGGTGGCACTACAGTCACGCCATCCAGAGCACCAGGACAGGCAGCCGTGCTGCCCGGCTGGAGCCAGACATGCCACCACGCAGCACAGAGACCGGGTCAGGCCGGGCTCTGCAGCTGCGCTGACCAACAAGAGCTCGCAGCCCCGCCGCCCAGAGCATTGCGCCAGTGGTGGGGCGAGCTGAGGCTGCAGGGGAGGGGGAACAGCAGGGGAAGGGCCGGGGGTGAGCCTCCTGGGCCAGGAGCTCAGGGGCCAGGCAGGAGGGTCCCGTGGGCCGGATGTGGCCTGCAGGCCGTAGTTTGCCCACCTCTGGCCTAAGGGGACTGTTTGTAAAATGAATATAGTGATCCAGGGTGCACATGTGTTACTGGCATGGTGAAGTCTAATTATAGAACCTACCACCAGTTTGGGGTGCCTGCCCTGAGATTGGCACTTTCAGTTGTGAGCTACTCTATACAGTGTGCTACATCCTAATTAGAAGACTCTTTCTCTGCTCTTCCTAAAAATATATTTATGTGCTTATCTGGCCCCTATCACCATATTATCTGAGCACTCACACTCTGTGATGTATTTATCTCCCGCACGGCCCGGGAGGCCAGGCAGGGGTATTCTCCCCATTTTATATATGGAGAACTGAGGTCCAGATCCACAAAGGCTCCTAACTTCCATTGATTTGCTTCAGTGACTCACCCGTGGTGGCAGAGCAGGGAATCAAGCCAGCTTTGCTGAGTCCCAGGCAAGCACCAAACCACGGGGCCATCCTTCCTCACCTTGGCAGCTAAACTCCTAAGATCACCACAAGGGACCCCAGGGACCTGGGAGAACACACACCTCTGCCCATAGCAGTTGCCTTTACACCCTAGGTGCCACCTCACTTCGGAAGCAAGGCCCAAGCCTGCCCCATAACTGGCTCCCTGACCTGCCATCTCCTACCAGCTTAGTCCATGGGTCTCCTCCCTTCTTCTGACCCCTGGGAACCTGAGTGATGGTGGAAGATGCAGAAAGTGCCATCTATACAGGACTGCAGTGAATAAAGAATCCCTCTCGAGGACAATGAAGCCCTGGGAAAGGACTGTTACGAAGCCAGGCTGTGGACAGCCCCCTACTGCTCTACCCCAAACCCATACCACTCTCCCGGCTCTGAGCCATCCCCTCGATCATCTCTGAGGTTCACCTTCGTGAGGCGGGGAAGCGGGGAATTTATGGCAGGAGAGCCAGCTGTTGGGGGGAAGGGCTCCACCACTGCAATCTTTTCAACAGCTGTAACAGCTTCTGCTATCTTTTAATGCACCAATATTTCTTCGAGATTACGCTCGGTCGCTGCTTGCCCCATTATCACTCAAATGTATATTTTATGGGACTGCAACAAAGACAGGTCATTCCCATTATGGCGCGGAGGCAGCCTGCCCTCTGCCCACAGCCCCTGGGATCCAGGGTCTGTCAAGAAGGTATGAGAGGAGGCAAGGGGACCGGGAGGGGGTAGGAGGACAAGGTGACCAGGCAACAGAACAGTCTTTCCACAAAACTCCGTGAAAGGAAATCATGAGTTCTAGGGGGAGCCAAGCAATTCTGGGTCATTGCTGACTCAAAGCCTTCTGCTGCCCCCCGCCCCCCAACATTCTGTCTGTCTAGGTTCTTCTGTGGCACCCCCACCAGAGTCTGCCTCCAACTTCTCCTTTTCCTCTCACATTCATTCCTCTCCTCTTTTTTTCTGGTCTTGTTCTTTCACCGTCTCCTCTCTGCCTCTCCCTCATCTCCAGTGCCCCATTCTCTCTCTTCTCATTCTGCCCTCACAGCCTGAAGTTCTGCCTTTCCTTCTCTCATTCCCTCCTTCCCATCTGCCCTCTCCCTGGCTCTCTCTTTCTCGCTCACTCATTCTCGCTCTGTCTCTTCTCTTTCAGTTCCCCACTCTCTCTCTCTCTGACCCTTCTTCCCTCCCTCTTTCATCCCCTCTCCCTCTCTCTGCCATTGGCTCTCTCAAACACTTGTGTAACTCCACCCAACCGAAGGGGGCAGCAGGAGGCCCTACGCATGCTGCCAGTGCCATCTTGTCTCTCTTCCCTCGTGACATGGGCTATGGTCCTCACAGCCAGCCACCTGCCAGCGCCTTTCACTAGTGACGCAGTGGGGCCCGGGGCAAGCCTTCTCTGCTGACAAGCCCCATCCCACTTCCCACCGCAGAAATGCCCTTGGTTGTTTCCATCCTTGCGGATGCTTGTCCATCTCTTTGGAGGACAGAAGCAGACGACGTAGAAAAGTCAAAACTGCGATGGGGGGCAGGGGCAGCCAGGACAGGACTGCGGGGAGTTAGGACAGGGGCATGTTGGGCAGAGTCGTGCATCCGAGGGGCAGCGACTGGAATAACGAGGGACGTGATATGGCAGGATGGTGGTGCATGGGCAGAGCTGTGTGGGTGGGAACCCAGGGCTGGAGGAGAAGGGGTGGAGCGACAGAGGGGGCATTTGCAGAGTTGCTTCAGAGAGGCCAGGACTGGAATAACAGCCTGGAACTGAGGGGCATGAAGAGAGCGGTATGGGAAGCCCAGGACTGGGATAGCGGGGGGGGGGGCCGGAGCAGGATTGTGAAGCACAAGCAGAGCAGTAAAGGGGAAGTTTGTACAGCACCAGCCTGGCTCTAGCCTGCACTATCCATCCTTATATTCAGCTGGAAAGACAGGAGGGGCCCTTACAAGACAAAAAACATTTCTGCCCCTTACCCCTGTGACTCGGGCACGTAGATTCACCTGGTCTCTGCCCAGCTGGAGGGGAAGGAAAGAGGTGCTGGAAGGGAAGAATGGGTTGTGATCATGACCTGTGTCCCCCTCCTGCGGATCATGGCAGAAGAGTTTGCCGGGGAAGAGGCCAGTGGCCGGGGATTCCATTATCTCTGGAGACAGCTCCCCTTCCCTCTCTCCAGCCAGCATGATGGAGCTACAAGAAAACACACCAGGGAAACAGAAGATAAAAAGCCGCAGCAGCAGCAAGGGCTAAATAAAGACGCATGGCTCTGCAGATTTACCAGGCTGCTAGGGGAGCACTCGGCAGTCACAAGTGCCTGGCTCAACTATGACAAAGGGCGAGCTGGCACAGCAGACTGCAGACAGGTACCGGCTGGGCGCTCGTCTGCCTGTCACACGAGCACGCAGGGAAGGAGTTGAGTCTATTAGTGCCGTGGTGCTTTGCACTGCGTCTCTGGCCACGTCAGCATGCGTGCGATGGTGGGGAGGGGAAGGAGAGCGTCAGGCGAGCTTATTCCCCCTCCCCCCCCGCTCCCCACCGAGCATCAATCGAGCGCTTGTCTGAGGCATCTCCCAGAGCCGAAACGAGACAAGTGCCTTTGATCTGAAATCAATGGAGGGTGGCATGTCTGAGGTGACGGAACATCAGTCAGGGACTCGCCTCGTCGTGGGTCACAGGAGAGACGCATCCTTCTCTCCCCTGGCGAATGGCTTCCCAGCCCCATCCTGAGGGAAAGCACCAGGATTACAGGATCTGGTGCTTACCTGAGAGGGGCAGGGGTGGCTTTGAAAAGGGAATGCTGTGCCAGTGAGAAGCACCCTGGAGAGGGAAGCCTTTGTTCAGTGAAGGGCAGCACCAGGACCTGTTCTCCCCTCCATTCCCTGCTCCACCAACGTGACTCGCTCACCCTGGGGACCCCTGAGACCTGGGTTTCTGGTCCCTGCTCCGCCACAGCCTCCCTGCAGGACCTTTGTCTGCCCTGTGCCTTACTCCTCATCCGGGGATAACAGCGCTTCCCTGCCTCCCGGGGGTGGCGGGAGTGATTGTGAGGGGCTCAGATACATGGGGTGAGAGATGAGTTAGTTCAATGCCCACGGCCCAGCCAGTTCGCAGTCTCGCTGCTGCTGCTGCTGGCAACGTAGGCCAGTTAGTGCCAATTATGCTGGGGGATTTTGTGGCACGGGCTCTTGTCTGCGGGGAGCTAGACTGAGGCCTGCTTAACAGGATTAAAAACAAAGGACTGGGCATTTATATGGATAACAAGAACATCCAGGGTTACAGCAGTAAGGGTTTAAAAAACCTGCGAGACAGAGCCTCCAGGGAGGTCACTGGCTGATATCAATGGAGCTGTGCTGAATTACTCCAGCTGAAGACCTGAGTCCAAGTCTCGTGGACGGGGTATAACCCTCATGCTTCAGGATAGGAGCCAGCCACTAAGGGGAGCTAGGAAGAAACTTCCCCAATGGGCAGGTTATCTTACCACTGTTTCTGCAGTGCTCCTTGTACCTTCCTCTGAAGCAGCTGGCACTGGCCCCTGCTGGAGACATGACTAGAGGGATCTCTACTCGGACCCAGTGTGGCAATCCCCTTGCCCAGCATTAGTGCCCATCAGACCAGGACCCATTGTGCTGGGTGGCATACGGACAACCAAGAAGGACATGGCTGAATAGCTTACAATCTACACAAACAAGGCAGGCAGCAATCGGCAGACAAGGCTCCACCGGTCCGCCCCACACACAGGCCAAGCAGTTACAGGATGATGGCCGGGTCCCATTGCAAGTTGCTCTCCTACCAGCACAGGTCGCAGCTGACATGGCTGCATCCTAGTACAGATCCCCACCTTCCACAGATGTCAGCCACCCGCCAAGCAAAACTACAGGTGCCTTACCACTCCAGCCAGCAGGCCAAGACCCTGCACAGCCTTGATAGCGACCACTCCTGCCCACTACCAACCTGGGCTGGATTCATGCGAGCAACCTAGAAGCTAGGGATCCTATGTCTCAATTGCACTTCCTGACACACACACACCCCAAGCTATCCCTGCCCCCATGCTTTGAGCATTTGTCAGGGAGAAGCCCCATCTCCTCAGACCTCGCTCACCCACTTGAGGCAAAACATGACATTTTTTGTGCAGAAAATAGACAGTCATGGTCACAGATTTTAATTAAAAATTAACCATTGCCAGCGACTCCTGGACAAAATTATTAAGTCACCAGGTACCAACTCTGCTGACAGAGACTGTAATTAAGAACTGGATATTCCTCCTCCTGCAGCCCCCACCTGGGCCTTGGCAGGAAGCAAAAGTTCTCTGTGGAATGTTAATGCCCACACCGGAGCAGCTGGGACCCACAGCCTGAGGGGAGCGAATACCAGGCACAGGTTCATGTGCTAAACCCAGTAGATACCTGTGGAAGTTTATAAGATCCCAGCATCTCTCTGGGACACACACGGGGCAGCTGTTCCGGGAATACAGTACCTGCAGGATCTGTATGCTGGTAGAGTATCTTCACCTACTTCAATCTTGCATTCGTGGTCATTTCAACTCAAGGGCATCACTAAGGGGGTTTGAATAGCTCAGATGAACTCTCTCCCCCTATGCAGGTACCTTGAGGGCTTATCAAACCAAGGGCATTCAAACCCATCTCACAGAGAAGGTAAGGGACTTGCCCAACAGCACAGCGGGAGATATCACTCAGGTCCTCTGACTCCTAATCCAATGCCCTAGCTCCTGGACTGCATGGCAACCCACCTGCACTGTCTCACCATTGCCAGAGCTGTGTTGGGGGGAATCAGGAAATGGGGAGCCCAGGGCTAGAATGGCAGGGGCAGCAGGTCAGGAGTTAGCATGGATGGCTGGTGGGGAGGGGGTTGTCCAGGACTGGAATAGCAGTCAAGGGAATGTTTGAAGACACCAGCAGGTTGAGAGGATTGTTTGAACCACACCTCCCACAGTAGAGTGGCCCTACTGGAGTTGGGATCGCAGTTATGCCAGCCAGCCCACCAACCGCCTAATTAATTGATTGATTCAGCTGGGCATGGAGGCCAGCTCTCCCCACTTTGCATGGTTTGGGGCAGCAGTGGATCTTTACTGCTGGACAGAAGCCAGCCCAATTCTCCAGTCGTGTCCTATCGCCCACAGTACCACAAGTCAGCCTGGAAAGGTGCGGGCTTTGCTTCTTGTGACTCTTTACACAGCAACAAAGCCTCTTCCCTTTCTTCCAAGCAGGGCAGCTCCCCTCTGCCTGGAAATGTCAGAGCGCACAATCCCATGACTTACTGCCAGAGCCTGCCTCTCAGTATCTTCACCCTCATGCACATGGGACCCTGACACAGGGCTTAGCTAGCAACAGGCCTCTTCGTTACACCAGCTAGAATGTCAAAGAACAACCAAGCCGCTTAAAAGCCAGTGCCTGCCGCCGTAATCCTGGCCTTTTACTTCTCTGAAACCCCAGCACAATTGAGGGCTTGGACAATGGGAATTGCGGTGAAATGAAGCTGAGGCTAGAAAGAGTTGGATGCATCTGCGCCGGGTCACTATCCCTGTGGGAAAAGGTTAAATAGAGAGAGAAGGGGCAGACGGCATCAATGAGCGTTTAGCAGGGCCAGTGAGTGAGGGAGCAATGGCAAGTCTGTGAGCGAATCCCAAGCTTCAGCAGCGGTCACCTTGTAGAAAAGCCTTAGCGAATTTAATAGTGAGCCAGTCCCTCTCTAGAGGTCTTTGATCCTACCCCTGCTCTAGATTTCTACAGGCTGCTCCAACACAACCCCTATAGACAGGAGCTCATTCTCTCCTGAGTTCTCCGGGATCTGGGGGAGTTATTTCTGTAGCTTTTGAGACAGGAGCTGCATCTTCCCACATGTTTGTGCAATGCCTAGCAGAATGGGGCCCCAGCTGCCACCACAATACAGACTAATAAATCTAGAACCCTATCACATTTCTGTAGGACCCGGCTGGTTCCAGTCTTACTACACGCCCTGAGACTTTCCCATAAGGGTCTAGCCCTGATGTACAAATAGATTTTACACCTATGCTGGGAAGCCTCATCATGAAACCACAATGCCAGTGTCAACTGAAACCCCTTATTAAGTAGCATGCCCCCACTCCAGTACTTACTCCTATTTTTAGCCAAGTATTTGCAGCTCACCCTCAATAAAACTACAGTCTACTCCGCCTCCCCGTTACAGTCACTGACACAGAGAGCAGCTGCTAGTTATACCCCCCAAAAGATTAATTGGCCCTGATTTGAGCCACATGATTTAAGCAGCCCATCCCTGCAAGCGAGAGTCAGCGACCGACATTACAAACAGGGATAATGCTGTCTCCTCTATCTAGACTAAATGTTAGTGCCAGGGACCATCCTTTGTGACGTGTTCGTACAGCACCCAGCGCCATGGGGCTCTGACCTCAGCAAGGTCTCCAACACCAGTACTGGACCAGTGGGGAGGTCTGTGCCCAGATCAGAATTCCCCCAAAGCAACCCATCCCTGCAAGCGAGAGTCAGCGACCGACATTACAAACAGTAGCAGTTTGGTATCTGCGATGGCTCAGTGCATCAAGAAGGATGCTCTGTGGGTAGCTGGGCCCATCACCCAAAGACATTAATACAGTTTTCTGCCTACACACCAGCCATTTGGGAAGCAATGGCAGCATTTCACTGAGGAAACAGCTTCAAACCATATTAACACCCATCCACGTAATTTGAACGGTTAAGGAAACAGAGAGGCACTTTGGGCTTCCGGCTTTTCCATAACTGTGCATGCCAAAGTGCTTGCAAATGGCTCAGACCCACACAAACCCCCCCGGCCGCAGCCAGAGCAAGGAGGAAAATGCCTTGCGTTCTCTCTGCACAATCAGCCCAGTCCTGAAATAAAAGGGAACAAAGACGGAATGATCCTGCTTCTGCTCATACACAACTTCACTGGGAGAAACAACGCCCCAGAGTCACTGGGAGCCTTGCCTGAGTGGTGACTAGCTGAGGAGCTCAAGATTTTACCCTTAGGCTATAAGCTTCTTGGGTCAAGAAGATCTTCCCTTCTTATTTGTCTGTGAATTATGGTGCACCGCAACGGCGCGCTGCACATAATCCTGTAGCTTCATTTAGTGGCATGTCCTTCATAGGAAGGGTGTCTTCAAAATATTGACAGAGTTAATGTGTGGAAAGATTGAAAAAGGCAAAGGAATTGCCAAGAGAGAAAGAGATTCAGAGCTATCTGCACCGCCACCTCACTGACCTCCTCCAAATCCCTCCCTAAAACTCCTTTGCTGCGATGCCTGCAAGAACCCTGACAATGGTTACGCAGCTGGTGTGCTGTGACCACTGCCCATCATACTGACCTGTACGGTCTCATTCTATCTAAGGTAACTATCTGGCCTCCATCACTGGAGCATCTGAGCCCCTCACCAGCGTGTATCCTCCCTGTGCGGTAGGGCCGTGCTACTGTCCCCTTTCAACAGGCACAGACAGACGAAATGACTTTCCCAAGCTCACACTGGAGGCCTCTAGTAAAGTCAAGCATCAAACCCGGGTTGCTCGAGTCCCATGCAGCATCTGAACACTGGAACGCCCTTCCTTTGCATCATTTCCTTCCGCTCCCCCCTCTGTCTGTAGCCTTCTGTTGTCTCTTGTCTTAGATCATCCGCTCTGTAGGGACCATCCGTTGTTCTCTTTGTACAGCCCTCAGCACAATGGGGGCCTGGTCCACTCTGCAGGCTCCTAGGCCCTACAGCAATACAAATAATCAACAACAACAACAACTGCAGATGCCAGGGGGAACCTCAGGACTTAGATCTGGATTTCAACCCCCTCCTCCCCCCCAGAAGACAGGGATGTTTGGATCAGGCTCATCTCTCGTTCTCAGATGAGATTTGGAAAAAGTTTGAGGAGGTGGAGGAGTGGTGAGTTGGTCCAGTCAGCTGGAACTGTAGAGAAGGCTCTTGCACCAGCCATGGGAAGATCACATATATGCAGCTGGCACGTGCAAAGGCAGCAAGCGGATGGAACACAGGGACAGGAGACAGCAGCCGCCCCAGGAACAGCATTCATTGGAAGGGCAGGGACTATCCTCTAGCTCTTTTGCACCAGCTCGTGGTGCGGCGAGTGACATGGAAGGTATAAACAAGATGCTCACAGATTGTGCAATCATGGGCTAATCAGGAGAGCCCCCACTCCACTAATCAGCCTCTGTGATTGCCCTTTCGCCTTGCCAGGAAGTGTGATGGGGAGAGACAGCTGCTGCTGCGACTCTACCTCCCTGCAACTCTCACGCAGCCACCTGTGTGCAGCGGCAGTCAGATGCTGGCTTCTCCGGGGGATTTGAACCCAGGGCTGTGGAGAAGGAATCAAGCTGTTTAAGCATTTGCTGGCTCAAGGTTAGCCAAGGCATTTAGAGAGGTGATGCTGATTGTGAAAGCCCCCAAACTTCCCTCCACCCCAGACAGGCTCTCATCTCATTCCACGTCTATGCTCGGGAACTGTGCAGCAGGCACCTTGCTGGGGATATTTATAGCTGGACAGGACACAGCAGTAGAATATGTGCCTTGGGAGGCAACCCTACATTGGCCCCAGGGAGAGGGACTGGATGTTCTTCTGGGTCTTTTCTACCTCATACGCCTCCGATTCTTAGGGACACGCACACACCCACATTCCAACGCAGAGATCTACCCTGGCACAGACCACCACAAAAAATAGAACCTCCTCCTACACAGGGGACAAAAAATAAAACCTCCTCCTACACAGCGGACATCTGCTCCCTAAACTATGGGACAACTCAGGCGATGTGTGTATCACAACACTGCTGAGCCATCAGGAACCAGGCAGAGACCAGACTCGCGTTGCCGGTCGCCCTACCAGGACTGGGAGAACCCAGAGATGAGCAAGAGTCTGGAGCAGTCACCATTTGCTATCCCAGTCCCCTCCTCTCCCAGCTGCAGCTTGGATGCCTCAGCTGATGGGAGTCAATGCACTTTACCTGGTTTCAGCGACTCCCGCCTGCCCATCTCCCCAATCACTTGTTGATGCATGAGAAGAACATTAGTGCAAGTGCTTTTATTTTTAATATAAATATGCGATCATTGCCTATTACGCCGAGCGAGCTGAAAACCCTGCACAGTAATTACAACTAATTGCTCCTCCTCTCTGGAAAGTGTCTCTCTCCCGTCTGATGGCTGGAGACAGTTTCTCTGATGATACCCAATTGCCAATCTATTCAGACTGACATTTTGACAGTGCCCGCAACATCAAAAATAGACAAGATAAAGACCAGAGACCTGCTCTCCCCACGCAGATACAGACTCCACATCTGATACTGCAGCTGCCATATCCACTTCGGAGAGATTCAAGAGGTTGCCGTTGGTGTTCCTGGGCCTGCTGGTGCCGAGAGTCCCTGCCTCACACACGCAGCCCGCACCTGCTTGAGTTACCCCCACACCTCAGGATGGGATCATCTGAGGTGAAGCCTTTCAGTTCCTTAGGACAGGGACTCTCTCATTGTGCACAGTAGGGCCCCACAGTCAGCAGAGGGGTCTAGATTCTACCACTGCTCCTTTTCCCCTGTTCTGTCCATGCAGGGTGGAGACTGAGCGGCCAAGACCAAGACACAAGACTCCCCTGAGACCCCCCCCACCCACCGGCTGAGCTACAGGAGAGGCTGGCAATAAGCTGAAAGCACATGCTGGGCAGTGTTGTCCAGGAGGCAGCATGGCCTAACAGTCTGAGAACAATGCAGGGTATCAGGGACGCCTGAGTTCTAGTCCTGCTTCTTAACACTGATGCCAAGTGGCTTTGCCTCAGTTTCCCTATCTAGAGTATGGGAATGATGTTTACTTACCTCACTGGGAGAATTAATTGGCTGAAATGCTAAGTGGTTACTTAAACGGGACTGGGATTCAGGAGGCCTGGTTTTTATTCCAGGCTCTGCCATATAACCTTGGGCAAGTCAGTGCTCTGTGCCTCAGTTTCCCCATCTGGAAAAGATGGTTAGTGTTGCCCACCAACCTCCCTGTGGGAGGAGAGGGTTTTGTGAGACTGGAGTAATTAGTGTTTGTAAAACTCTGAGAACCCCAGTTAAAGGCACCACCGAAGTAGTAATGATTTAGGCAATAGCCCTCATTTCCATCAGCAGCTCCTACCCAGGTAGGTGAAGAGCAGCACATGCTTCCGAGCCCAAGGGGAAGTGCTCCTGTTAGACCCCCAACAGGAAGCAAACCCCTTTATGAGAGCATCTCCTCACAGAGGCACTTTGGGATACTCATCAAGCATCAGTTCTCAAACCTTCCCTGGTCCCAGTCGCTCCCTTGCTAAGAGCTAATAGGAAAAGGGAGATTAAAGATTTCTCATCGTTTTTCCTGGAAGAAAAAAAACAAACACTTCAGAGAATTGCAGCATTTCCTGACTGTACCTAAAGCATTCTCCTGAGCCAGCTGGCCGGTAGCCCGCTTCTAACTCAGAGCTTTCTCTCGTGGTGCACACAGAACCCTTTCCAGAGGACACAGAAATCCAGTTCTGGTACTTTTCTTTCCAGGATCTGCACCCAAAGGCCATGCCTCCGGGGCACAGAATTCAGTTCCTCTGCCAGGTCCTAAGTTCAAGGCAGAAATCCACTGATGAAATGGCTGACCTGGTTGCAGTTAAAATGCACACCCCTTTGCACACTCACGCACGTTCCCTTGCACACAGATTTCTTTTCCCTTGTATGTACTACTGACCAAGAAGAGGCAAATGCATCCCTGGTGCACATGCACTGAAGTCTTTGGAGTAACACCTGTGACCAAGTTGGTGCTACAAGTTGCATGTCACTCCCAGCTCTGAGCCATCCCTTCATACCAGCTGCAGAGCCCAGCACTTCCCCCAATTCTTCCTCGCCACCCTCCAGCACACGCATTCGCTTAGCTAGTTTGCCTGGACTTCCTCCAAACCCAGTTCACATCCCCTCTGATGCTGAGTGAAAAACAACCTGCAGTCTGATTTTCTGGGTTATCCAGAAAATTAATGGGATTAGTGGGATTAATGAAAGGTGGTGGCTGGTGCTATTTCCCTATCAAGAATCTTCCATGGCCTTTATCCATGTAATATCTGAGCACCTCACAATCTCTCTAGTGTATGTCTCCTCTATTATTCCCCTTGTACAGATAGAGAACTGAGGAACAGAGAGGCGAAGGGATTTACCCACGTTCACACAGGGAGTCAGTGGCAGAGACGATAATCAAACCCTGGTTTCCTGAATCCCAGTCCGCTTATTAGACCATCCCTTCAATCTGGAAGTAGTGGTTGGGGTGGGGGGGACATAGAGGGATGGATGAAAGGTAACAAAGGCAAAGACACCTGCGTCTTGTAGCAATTCCTCTAGGACATGACAGTGGATTCCCACCGCCTGCAGGAGCAATAAATGGTGGGTCTCTGTCAGGTACACAATACCTTGTCTTGTCTTTGTAAATAATACTTGGGAATCTCTCTAGGAACTTCCATCCAAGCATCTCAGAGAGATGTGTATGGTAAAGGCACAAGACTTAGTCTGGAGGCCTGGATTCTATTCCCACGGTCCCACCGTGTGTCCTGGGAAAGCCCTTAAGGGCCAGAGAGCTCCACACCCAGGACCTCACACTTCTGAAAACCTGGCCCTAAAGGCCAAACTGAAGTCAATGGGGGTTCATGGGGCATAAATCAATGCAGGATCTGGCCCTTAGCCTCTCTGTGTCTCTACTTCTTCACCCATACAACGGGGCCACTGAATTCAGCAGGGCATTCATGAGGCTCGATTCACTGTTTGCAATGTGCTTTGAGATCCTCAGATGGAAGGGGCTGGAGAAGAGCCGACAATCAGCACTTAGCTCCTAGAGTGATGGGCCCTATAGAAAAAAACTAAGATCAATAACTGGACTGGTTCAACCTCACCATACTCCTGTGACTTAAATGTCCCTGTGGGGAAACTGAGTGTCATAACTATAAAGGGAAGGGTAACAGCCCTCCTGTGTACAATACTATAAAATCCCTCCTGGCCAGAGACTCCAAAATCCTTTTACCTGTAAAGGGTTAAGAAGCTCAGGTAACCTGGCGGACACCTGACCCAAAGGACCAATAAGGGGACAAGATACTTTCAAATCTTGGTGGGGGGAAGGCTTTTGTTTGTGCTCTTTGTTTTGGGAGAGTTCGCTCTTGGGACTAAGAGGGACCAGACATCAATCCAGGCTCTCCAAATCTTTCTGAACAAGTCTCTCATATTTCAAACTTGTAAGTAAACAGCTAGGCAAGGCGTGTTAGTTTTATCTTTGTTTTCTCAACGTGTAAATGTACCTTTTACCAGGGTGTTTACCTCTGTTTGCTGTACTTTGAACCTAAGGCTTGAGGGGGGTCCTCTGGGCTCTTTAAGTTTGATTACCCTGTAAAGTTATTTTCCATCCTGATTTTACAGAGATGATTTTTACCTTTTTCTTTAATTAAAAGCCTTCTTTTTAAGAACCTGATTGATTTTCCTTGTTTTTAGATCTAAGGGGGTTGGATCTTGATCCACCAGGAGTTGGTGGGAGAAAGGAGGGGGGATGGTTAATTTCTCCTTGTTTTAAGATCCAAGGGGTTTGGATCTGTATTCACCAGGGAATTGGTGAAGAGTCTCTCAAGGCTACCCAGGGAAGGGAATTAGCACATTGGGAGTGGTGGCAGTGGACCAGATCTAAGCTGGTAGTTAAGCTTAGAAGTTTTCATGCAGGCCCCCACATCTGTACCCTAAAGTTCAGAGTGGGGAAGGAGCCTTGACACTGAGGCACAAGGCGCAGCAGTGCCTTGCCTCCAAGGTCCCACAGCTAGTCAGTGGCAGAGGTAAAATAGATCTCAGGGGTCACCAGAACCCACGGCTCACACTGCTACACCGGGGTCCATTCCCATCGCTGTCTGGGAGGTTCCATGCTGCCATGGAAAAGACCCAGGTCTGATTCCCCAAGGCGGTTTCTCACTCGCTGCCGGAGAGACCTGAGAGCAGGTCTAAGGCACAATCCTTTCTCTGGAAGACGGGGGAGCCATTCATTGCTCTACAGTGACCCCTACCATCAGGATCCCCACACAGCCCTGCTCAACAGGAGTCCATCCCAGCCCTGGGGATGTTGCCAAGGGAACAGAGGGGGAATTCACAGTGATCCCGTAAAGCCAGCAAGTAACTCAGCCTTCTGCCTCCTCTGCCCTTAGCAAATTGCACCACGAGAGGAACAGATTCTTCCCAGGAAAGTTTGAGCAGCGCCCCTTGCAATGGCGTAGCAGGGCCTTTCCACCACTCCCGCGTCTCACTGCATCTCCGCTCCCCTCTTCCTCCCCTCCCTGCCCTCCGGTCCCCTGCAAGAGCTCCCCTGATTAGGCTGCAGCGTGATGCATTAATCATTCCCATTGCATGTTGAGCCATCTGGCTGATATTGGCCCTCCTGCTACACCACAGAGGATTGTTAACACAAAGCATATGCTTTGTTAGAAATTAATAATAATTTTAGGCTCTCACCAGCTGCTGGTAATTGGCTCCCCTTTCACACAGATAACTGAGAGCAGCAGGGTGGAAACTCAGCCTCTTCCTGGCTCCCTTTCTAATGAGATGAGTGTTCAGCCCTGGGAAGGAGGCCGTTCTATAGAGGGGAGTATGATAGAGGCAGGGTAATAGGTTTTTAATAACTGTATACATGCATCCGGCGCTCCAACGGGCGAGAGGAGCAGGGCGACGGGAGCAGCTTGCAGGCCGGCAGTGTGCAGGGGAATTTTAATGCTGCATTAGTATATCTGCTTCCACCACCCTGTTTATCTGTTCAGCTGCCACCTTTAGAGAGAGGAGAGTCAGGGGGAGCAGCAGCAGAAGGGATGGGGAAGATAAATGGCATGCACACACGTTTAAGATCCACAATTGTTTTTGAAAGGATACAGGGCAGATTCCGTGACTGCTAGTTGTCAGGGTCATTCTAGACAGGAACCACTCTCCCCACCTCTCTCCCAGATCTCTATGTGCAAAGCATTATTACCAGTAGCATTGCAGGGGGCTATACACATGGGCCGCTGGTGGTTCAGGGGGCACGTGCATTGCTCTGCAACCTCTCTAGGAGTTCAGTGAAAACCTGAATCACGGCCGAAATCTCCCCCTCCGCACGTGGAAAACCCTGACATAAGCCTGTGCTTGCTGAGTAGCCAGGTCTGGTGCGATTTGTGCCGGCTCAGAGGCTCCATTTTGCAAAGGGTGACCCTCAAAGTGCAACAATTACCTTTATTCCCACTGCACGTGCAAGATCTGCCTTTGCTTAGCCCTGCCAGCACTTGTAAATGCAATTCCCCTTTTGCATGCACAGTTGTCTGTTTTGCATGTGCGAAAAGGCCCATTCACAAGTGCAAACATGGCCTTTTCAGGCACCATTCTGGCAGCATCTGAGAGCACCGATCCATCACAGTATGGTTAAAGGTTTCAGAGTTGCAGCCGTGTTAGACTGTATCTGCAAAAAGAACAGGAGTATTCCTGTTCTTTTGGTATGGTTAAAAACTGAATACAGGAAAAAAATCAGCTCCTCCTTTTACCCCCTGCCCCTGTCAAGTCCTGAGCCCACGGATCCATATTGCTACTGCAAGAATCAACAAGCCTGATTCTCCCCTCACACTGGTGTAAATCTGGACTAGCCCCAGTGAAGAGAATAACAGTGGTGTAGAACCAGCGAGAAGAGGAGAATCACACAACGACCCCAGTGCCAACCTGCCACATCTCGCTCAGCTAAAGGGACAGCTCCCTTAGTTGTAATTGACTTTAAAGGGAAAAGCTTTAAGAAACGAGGATTTTGCCATGCTTCTCACAATGAGACACTCAAAGTCTCATTCGTACTGATCTGGAAATCACCCTGGTATCAACTGCCATGGCTTGACAGTCCTGCTGACATCACAGTGATGGATGCGTTAGAAATAACTAGCTAGATAGCTAGACCCACATATAGTTTGGGGCACACCCATCATTTCACTCCATTGCATTTGGTTACTTGCGTTATCATTAGCTCCCATAAAGGAAACACAGAACCGTGATTGGGGTCGGAAATGGACCCGTTTTAGAAGCCTCATTTACAATGTAATTACTGCTGTCAGCAGCAGATGAACACTGAGGATATATTTTTACTTTTTCTGGCTTACACATCATGGTCTAGGCAGGTGGGTGTAAATGGAGGCTGTTAGAGATATTTATATTCCATTGCTGACAAGTTCTGAACACGGGGGAACTATACGCTATATTATTTTTGTAAAAACAGTGCACATTAAGCAAATGGAAACATACCCAGCATATCTGCCGCAACAGAGCCACACACGAGCCAGGTTTTCAAAAGAGCTCAGGCTGCCTTTTAGACACCTCGAGGAGGGCCAGATTTCCCAGGGGGCTCAGCACCCACCATTCTGTTACAGCAGTGCTCTACACGAGTATTGCTGTAAATAGTTACTGGGTAATGGGGCCAATAGATGGCGCTCCAAAACAGGTAGCGTCGTTTCTGGGTTCTGCAGGACCAACCAAAAGTAGGTTGTAAATGGCTTTCTCTGGCGGCTCTTTACCTCAATTCTTAACTTTGCGCAGAAGCCTTTTGAAAATCTGGCCAGATTCTGATGAGTGGCATGGCCTTCCAGCCAAAAGATACCTACATTTAGAAGGTTGGTGATTACCTCTTAAGTACACTGGGATTTTGCACAATAATTGCACTCGTATAGCTCCTTGCTTCCACAACACTCTAATGTACAAAATTGTCACAGCACCCTACGGAATCCCTTACACTCCTATTTTACAGACGGAGAAACTGAGACACAGAGGAGCGGACTTGACCAAGGCCAGACAGTGATCGTAAACAGAACCCAGGGACCCTGACTCCTGAACTTCATCTCTAACAGATGTAAGACACTGTTTCCCTGAGCCTGCTTAGCAGAGGTTACAGAATAAGCCTCCCATGCCATGCAAGCAAGATGGCTGTGAGGGCAGCCTCTTATAAAATTGTGCCACAGGGATCCATCCTGGCCTGGCAGGGGTGGTAGGCTAATGGGCCTCTTCCCTCTCTGACTTGTGTGTGTCTGTGGAACCCAGTTTCTGTGCTCTGGAGCCATTTGTGCTAGTCTGGTGTGCTGAGCTCACTGAAGAACCATTCCATGGAAGAACAACAAGGTGTCTGGTGGCACCTTAAAGACTAACAGATTTATTTGGCCATAAGCTTTCGTGGGTAAAAAAATCTCACTTCTTCAGATGCAAGTGAGGTTTTTTACCCACGAAAGCTTATGCCCAAATAAATCTGTTAGTCTTTAAGGTGCCACCAGACTCCTTGTTGTTTTTGTAGATACAGACTAACACGGCTACCCCCTGATACTTGACATTCCGTGGAAGGAGCCTCCCACGAAGGGTAGCTTTGCTGGCACCCGCACTGTGCATTTGAGAGGGTTTCGCTGCAGTTCATACTCCCAGGGATAAGTCAACGTCAGTGGCTCATGCTGGCTCTTCCATTAGCATTGCACTCTGAGTTTATCACTCACGCACGCTGGGTGAAAACTCAGTAGTGTTTCATCCTGGAGCAGAACAGGAAGCAAAACCCCATCTGGGGGGAGAGTGAGTTTCAGAGACAGCCCAGGAGCAGGGGGCTCTGGGACCCCAGTGTCTTACCCACAGAGCCCACGAAGCCAATGGGAATCAGTGACGTCCATGGGAGACAAGGGGGCTAATGTCCTGGATAAGGATTTCAGGACTGGGCCTAGTGTTTCTTTGTCACTTGCTCCAGGAGAAGCGTGGCAATGCCTTCGGCATCGCTGGCTTGCAAAGACATGGGTGAAGCCACGAGCAGTGCCTGGAGTTTCCCGTGTCTCCCAAGCCAACAGCTGCACACCTTACCCAGGATGAACAGGGTTGGGCAGGAGGCAGGACAGCTTCAGATGGTATAAAAATATTTTGGCCAAAACTGGGATCTTCTGCAAAGTAAGAGAATCACAGAAATCAAGAGGCCGGAAAAAATCTTGGAGGGATCTAACCAATGCAGGATTGTTCTCCATAGTGTGTTCCCTATGGGTTCATCCAGTCCAGAGTAAGACAGACCTCACTGCAAATCTTTCCTGTTATTCAAGCCTACATTTTCCTCCGCTTAATCCCATCCCATTACACTGGGTTATACCCAGGAGGCCAACCCTGTACAATCCCCTCCTTGTTGGTGTATACACCACTCTAAATGCTTGTAGGCGGTTATTGTATTTCCCCCTTAGTCATCATTAGGGTCAGGCTTATACCTTTAATGGTATTTCCATAATGAAAGTGTAGGAGGTTTGTGCAATATCCAGAGAGCTGAAATACTCTCCCGGGCTCCATCCAGCACTGCTTTAATACAGCTTATTGTTATTTGATCCTTCGTCAAATATTTAGCACTAGAACAACAACTCGAAAGAAATTCCAGACTAACAGAGCGGTGAAATATGGAAACAATTAGCTGAGAACTCCCATTATCCCCAAACGATGTTAAATCAGGGCAAGACCACCAACACTGCAGTCAGTCGCCATTCCTGCGCCCGCTTACGCTTAAGATGAACTGGACCAGAACCGGGCAGAACGCGGCTTCTTGGAACGGGTGTAACATACCGCAGACCAAAATTCTGCTTTCCTTCCTCGGGCATGTATTCCCATTGACTGCAGTGAGAGTAAGGCAAGCAAGATGCGCCTCTCATTCTGAGCACTGCGTTGAGGTCCCCCTCCAGCTTCTTACATTCCTAGGGCGGACTGTGCTCTCGGTTACTGAAGTCAGTAGAGCTATCGCAGATCTACAATAGGGCAACAGAGATCAGAATCTGGCCCCTGCCTTCAATTGCTTTGCAGTGATGCTGTGCACAGTTAGAGAGTCTGATCTCTTACATGGCTGCAAGTCATGGCTTTGGCGAAGCCCAGGGAGCCACAGCGGTGTAAGAAAGGGGTGCGTGAAGACAGAAGCAGGTCTCCAGTGTATTTCACTCTCAAAAGTGGCTGCATTTCAGCAGTGAGTAAAGGCTGAGGGAACTGGAATTATTTAGTCTGCAGAAGAGAAGAATGAGGGGGGATTTGATAGGGGGTTCCAAAGAGGATGGATCTAGACTGTTCTCAGAGGTGGCAGATGACAGAACAAGGAGCAATGGTCTCAAGTTGCAGTGGGGGAGGTTTAGATTGGATATTAGGAAAAACTTTTTCACTAGGAGGGTGGTGAAGCACTGGAATGGGTTACCTAGGGAGGTGGTGGAATCTCCTTCCTTAGAGGTTTTTAAGGCCCAGCTTGAGAAAGCCCTGGATGGGATAATTTAGTTTGGGGATTGGTCCTGCTTTGAGCAGGGGGTTGGACTAGGTGACCTCCTGAGGTCCCTTCCAACCCTGATATTCTATGATTCTAGTCTGTGATTCTATCTATTGCAGACTGTAAGCCTTTAAATACCTTGAAGACTTTAGGTCTGTTCAGGTATGTTGTTGCTTTTCATTAACCCCACTTCAGGCTTCGGGGGGTGGGGGTGGGCAGAAGACCAGCCTAAGACACAAGGGCAGATTCTGCTTTTACACTGGCGTCAGCCTGGAGCGACTCCACTAGAAACATGCTGTAATAAATGACGTGTTACCCAACTGGGTCACACTGGGAACATTTAGCAGATTCCCTGGGAAAAAATAATAGCTGACTCCTAGTATTTTTCCTTCCTTTCTTGTCTCGTTGAAAAATAAAAAATGTGTTTTTTCAGTCTGAGCTGCTTCGGCACTACAATCCAACAGAGAAAGCACTGGGGGAAACTTGCAGTAGACAGGGTCAGAGTCCAAATGGACAACAGTCTCTGCACATAGGGCTGGAGGGTCTTTTCCTTGAAACAAACCTTGGGAAGAGGAGCAAAAGGACGTGCATGAAGCAGCAGCAGCAACCAATAGGATAGTAGAGGATGGGTTGGAAATGGAAGGGTATGAAATCACTCTGGGGTATTCACTAGCACACCAGCAGCCAGGGAAGCTGAGGCCTGCATCAGGCAATGTTGCCAACTCTTGAAATTTTATCTCACAATATTTGGTACTTTTCTTAAAGTCACGTGATTGCATGAGAATATCCACTCCCCCCCACCCACCCAAAGGAGGTTTGTAGCTCTTCACGATCATGGAAGCAGTATGTCTCCACGGTATCTGGGAGCAAGCCTCCCACCCCAGGTCCACAGACTTGTGCCAGCATGCTAAACATAGCTATGTAGACATTGTGGCTCCAGCTGGAGCTCAGGGGTCCACGCCTCGGGGGGCATACGCTGGAGAGCCCAGCTCCATCCTGAGCCGCACCTTCTACAGAGCTATTTTTAGCAAGCTAGCGCAAGCCCCACCAGCACATGTCCATAACTAAAACCCAGAAACCCTCATGGATGTTTATTATTTTTAATGCATCAGTTTTGAATACCTGAGGTTGGCACTACAGCTGGCAGCTTGGCTGAAACACATGCCGTCTTCCTTGCTTGTGGAGGGGGAGGATTTTGAATCTGTGCTGGGATTTCTATGGCTTCCCCCCTCTTCCCCCCCCCCCCCCCCCCCGCTTAATTCCAGCCAAGTGGGTTATTTAGCAGCAGGAGAAGGCTTGGTTCCTAGAGGGATGATCTGCCAGAGATACTGCAGCAATGGGCACAGCAGAGGTAGATGCGAGGGGACAGTTCTCGTAGGTGAAGGGAGTAAAAGGCCAGTAGGTTACAGGGTTAGGCCAAACAAGGCAAAGAACTCCTATAGTTTGTGTTTCCTCCCTACCCTACCCAGACCCTGGTGACAGAGACCCACTGTATATCCAGAACCCTAGAGACACCAACTTCCTTTCTAGGCATGGTTGTCATACGAGATGCATATGCAGGCTGAGATTTTCAAGGATGACTAGTGATTTTGGCTACCTAACCCGAGCCACATTCTGGGGCCTGGTTTTCAGAGGGCAGGTGCTCGGCACTTACTGAATATCAAACCCTTTTACAGCATCACCATTGGAGCAAATGCCCGAAGGCACCCAAAATCACGAGTCCTTCTTGAAAATCTTGGCCTTAGCTCTTATAACTTGGGGGTTCAGGATGCATCCAGTTGTTGCGTCCTTGCAGGTTCTTGGGAGTTGAAGATTAGGCCACAGGGTCATCGGGAAGGTCATTTCCCCATCGACAGCAATGAATACTTTACACGGCTTGAGCGCCATCCAAGGATCTCAGAGCAATTTGCAGGCATTAACTAATTACATTTCACACACTCCCTGGGAGGATGGGAAGGGACCACATCACCCACTGCTGAGGTGGAATACAGCAGCTGTTTAACAGAGCACGGCAACGCTGCAGGGAAGGAAGCAAAGAAGAATCCCATATCCCATTAAAACTGCAGAGGGAAAACCTGAGTCACAGTATAACCCTCCTCGGTGGAATCTGGTCAGGACAAGAGCACTATCACCACCTCTGGTTTATGTCTCTCATGAAAAGGGAACAATTCCACCCCACCCACCCCCCAAAACACCATGCTGGGGGAACTAATTTGATACTGGTCCGGAGGGCAGATCTTAAATAGGTTCCTAGCCACATCCTTGCTAAGTTCTAACCCTGCTTAGCTAATAGGAGCTGCTAGGATTCGCAGCACATCTACAGGGATCAGATTGTAAGAGCAGAGCGGTATCATCCTCTGCACCCAGCCCAGCATCCGATAGGTAAGAAAAACAAAACTTCCCTGCACATTTTCCGACTTATAAATCAAAGCATGGGGAGGGGGACTTGCTAACCACAAGATATCATTGAGGCTAAGAGCTTGGTAGGATTGAAGAAAGGATTAAATGCTTGTAAGGATAATAAGATCACCTGCAACTGCACCATTGGTGATACACATTTATAAAGGGCATAAACTTTCCTGCTTCAGGGCAAGAGGCAGCCACTGACTGGCAGTGGTCAGGAAGAAACTGCCCCTCTGGCCGGGTTATTCCAGAACTGTCTATTAGGTGAGGTTTCTTCACTATTCGTCTGAAGCAGCTGGGGCTGGACAGTGTCAGAGATAGGATTCTGGGTTAGATGGAGCCCTGCTCTGATCCAGTCTGGCACCTCCTACGTTCGCGTGCTTGTGTACCTCTAACCAGGGCTTGGAGAGGAGCTCCTTCCTGCATTTGGGTGCAACTCCTCGTTTTACCTGACCTGGTTGTAGCAAGCGCGGAGGGATTTCCTAACTTCTTCCAGAATCAGGGCATGTGGCAAAAGGCATCTTAGCAACAGCAGCCAGACTTGTTTCTTTAACCCCAATACTGCTGGATGTCTCGCGCCACTGATTCCCTCTGCTTGTGCCCTTCATGCAGAGGGATGTGGCTCCGGGTCCCCTGGTTATCCCCCGCCCTGCTGCAGCCTCGCTGATTAACAACCTTTCTATTTCCAGTGCTGACCTCACTCCCCTTAATTGATTCCCAAAGAGCTGATTGCCTGGATTACCAGCTATCCACATATCAATCAGAGCGCTACTTAATGTTCTCTCATCAGTCCTGGGCCCTGATCTTATCCGACTTCAGCCCCACTGATTGGTAACCTTGGGGCTCCAGCAATCAGGAGGTATAGGAGTGCTCCTTTTACATTGTCAGAGGAATGTCTCCCTTTCCAGGGGAGAGCAGGAGGATATGAATTGGGGAGAGCATTCTAGAAGGTGCTGTAAAGCTTCCCTGCTTGTCTCATGGTTCCAGGATGCAGGCAGTTCACATTCCTCTCCCCTGTGCTTGGGGAGCCATGACACACCCTTGCCAATCACTACGGTACAGTCTGCCCGCGTGGCTCAGAAACACCCGGTCAAAGGGAAGAGAGACGGGAGGGAACGCGGCACCAGGAAGAATCAATTTGACCATGTAGCAGAGTCTGCTGAGGCTGCCGGTCTCAGGAAGCCATCGCCGGTCACCCTGGTGGCAAGTTGCTGGGAAGAGGATGGGCCGACATGCTTCTTAAAGGGATACAGCCAGCCCAAGCTGGGACCTTCCCTTGTCTCCTGCTGTGAAAATACAGTGATCCAGTGGCAGGACTCACCATCCCTATCTGAGTTGCAGCAGGGCAGGGGATAACTCAGACTGACCAGGACCATTCCTTTTACACTGCAGATGGAAAGAGAGCGGTTAGCTCCCATCTAATCTAGCTCATGCCCCACCTCCTGGACAGCCAGCGCAGGATTGTTCTCCAGGTGTTAGCTCAGACCAGTTTCAAATGATCCAAAAGATGAGTCTTCCACCCCATTTCTTGTACAGTAACATCTAGCTACCCCAACCAAGGTCAGGACCCCGCTGTGCCACATAGCAAGAGATGGTCCTGCCCCAACGAGCTCACAGTCTAACTAGACAAGACAGGCAAAGGGTTATTAGCCCCACTCTACAGATGGGAAACTGAGGAACAGAGATTGGATGAGTCTTGCTTAAGGTCACACACGGAGTCCAGAGTAGAGCTAGGAATAGCATGCAGGTCTGCTAAGTCCTCCTCCTGTGTCTTATCCCCTCAGTTTTACCCTCTAGGAATGTCTGTAATGCAAACTGTGCTACTCCTTGGAGAAACAGTGCAGGTGAATTTCCAAGCCCAGCCAGCTCCTCACTTCAGGCCCCCATCTAAAGAGCTAGCAAAGACCCCTAATGAGATATGGCAGCAGATGAGAGAGTGAAGAACTCGTTCCATCTGCAGGCTGAATAGTGGATGCTGGGGAAGGTGCCTACATTACCCTACGTCCCCGAGTCTTTACAGCAGCCGCCCCGGATCAATAGGTGTTTGTCAGGGACGGAATAATCACATCTCCCAGAGGCTGCTAAGTGACCGGAGGAGGCTGAGGGATCAATGAGGAATGAAGGAAATATGGCTGAGGACGCAGCCTCCTTTCCGAGGAAACACTTGTCCGTTTTTTTATGGACCTTTGGTAATTGCCAATTAATTTAACCGAAGCTGCTGTAAAGCAGGGACAGGAAATCAGAAAGCACCTGCGCAGGACGCTGAGCACTGGATTAGCATGTTGTGGAAGCTTACGCTGGGCACTGCCAGTCTTATTGACTGGAGACTGGCTTTGCCCAGGAAGGAGAATTCACCCCATACAGATGGGCAGCATGAGGACCACACTCCATTTCATGCCCCCAAGAGCTTCAGAGGGACGTACATGGTGCATGGGCCTTGTACTAGGGGCACCTCACCAGGAGAGAGCTCTGCAGCCTCCCGGAACTTGGGGAAATGCCCGGTGGGCACGTCCAATGTTTTGCTTTTGGGGTTAGTCTCAGAACCGGTGCCATCATTAACTCTCACCCCGAGAAGCACCTCGCTCCCACTCCAGTCTAGCCGCCTGCGCACACATTTCCAAGGGAGAGGGAAACCCCACAGAGAAAGAGCCCAAGGCCACACAGAGACATCAGGTATATTGTTATTTAGACAGACTCCAGTCTGCCTCATCCCAGCACATCTTCCTCCATCCCATCACATCTCCTCCTTCCATGCCATCACCCCTCATACCACCACATCAGTCCATCTCCACGCCATCCCTTTTGCTGTCTTCCCGTCCTCTCCCCATCCATCCTGTTACTTCTCTATATTTTACTGGGCTCGGAAGTGGCCTCCCTCAGGAGGCAATCCTCTAGCAAACAGCACCTGGTGGCCCAGGGAGGTACAGAGAGGTCAAGGCGCCAGCCTTTTGCTTCAAAGAGGCCCAGTGACAAACGCGATCGGCTTCGTGAACCTCTCCACAGCAGGGGGGTCCCACTTCACAAAGCCTGGACCCAATGTGCCACAAGGAGCAGTTCCCGCGTGAGGCGCCAGTAGCATCCCGACATCCTGGTGATGGGTGGTACAGAAATACAAAGAAAAACCAGACTGGATAGAAAGAAGAGCTGGGTGAGGGGGACTGCAGGCTGGGACAGAGGGGCCTCAGCAGAGCTGGAAGGGTGGGGACCGATTGCCCAGGGCTGGAAGAGCAAGGGGTGCTGCAGGTCAGAATTTGTGTGCACCGAAGGAGCTGTCTGTGGGGAGCCCAGAATTGAAGTAGCGGATGGTGCTGCAGGATTGAGGATGATCAGCAGCTACACGTGGGAGGCACTGGGCCCAGTTGGCCAGAAGTGCCACAAATCCAGAAGGTAAGCCATGCTCCAAGCCCTGTGGCAGGCCACGGCTTGGGCACAGAGCCTGGGCATTTGCTGACTGGCAGGACTCCCGTGCAGGCCTCCCCGGAGCATTGGGAGCTGCCGTGCCTTCCCTAACAAGGCTGTGATTGAGCTGCTGCCCTCGCCTTCCCGAGCGCCATCATCAGCACTGAATCCCAACAGGAACTCATTAAGACGTATCTATTAAAGGGCGCAGCAAGCAGAAAATGCCTCCCCACAGGTTTCCCGGCCCCAAAGAGCCGCCTCTAATAGGCTCGTGTGTTGCTGTCAGACAGTTTGTCAGAGCACTGATGAGTTTGCTTGGGCTTCACAGGCTGCTGAGTTGGGGGGGGGGGGGTTGCTGTATATCACAAGAGCTACTGCACGGTAGCCTCACAGGCTCTTTGATCCATCCCCCCTCTACTCCCACTCATTCATTGACTCTGCCACTCCCCTTCTCCCCTTCCGTCTCTCTTCTCCCATCTTTCATTCATTCCTTCTCTCCCCCCCCCCCAGCCATCCCCGGATCTCTCTTCCTCCATCTTCCGCCCTTGGTTGCCCGTTCCCCCTGCTCATGCTGACAGCATGGTCCCCCGGGAGAGGGAAGGGGCCACAGAGATGGAAGAGTTCCTAGGGGGCTGTTCCCACTGCAGGATGAAGCCAATGGCGGTGACTGGTTTCCTGCAGCAGAAGAGCCCAGGCCCTGGAGTGCATCATGGCTAGGAACCCTTTGGGAGAGTTCAATACCAAGTCACTTGGATGCAAATATAGGAGCTTCTCTCAAGTAATGCTGCTTCTGATCAGCATCTAGGACTGGTTCCTTAGGAACCGGGAAGCTGCCTACTTCCCTCTTATACGGGATGCATGTTCGAAGTCAGGGAACAGGTCCTATGCTGGGATGAGTGGGGCTGCGGGAACTTGCTAAGGGGTAAGTTTAACATAGGGCTGCTCTGGTGGTTTGGGTGCTAGTCTGGACTGTAGGAGTTCTGAGATAAAGTCCCTGTTCTACTGCAAACATCCTGGGTGTGACTACCCTGAGGGCAGGGCCAGCTCTAGGCACCAGCAAAACAAGCTGGTGCTTGGGGCGGCACATTTTTAGGGGCGGCATGGCCAGCGCCAGAATGCCGCCCCTAAAAATGTGCTGCGGCCGCCCTAGCTCACCTCCGCTGCTGCTGCCTGGGAGGGAGGGGGAGAAGCGGCGCCTGCGCCGCGGCCACTCGGAGTCTCCCCCTCCCTCCTGGGCTCTCAAACCTGGGAGGGAGGGGGAGATCCCGAGCGGCCGTTTCGCGTGACGCTGCTCCCCCTCCCTCCCTCCCAGACTTGAGAGCCTGGGAGGGAGGGGGAGAAGCGGCGCCCGCGCCGCGGCCACTTGGAGTCTACCCCTCCCTCCCAGGCTCTCAAACCTGGGAGGGTGGGGGAGATCCCGAGCGGCCGCGACGCGCGAAACAGCTGTTTCGCGCGCTGCTGCTCCCCCTCCCTCCCAG
>NW_020664404.1:9443915-9462318 GCF_002925995.2 Terrapene triunguis | reverse complement strand
GAGTTGAGGCGGGGCCGGGGGTGGGGTAATTAAAAAACGGGGGGGGGGGGCGGCCAAAATTGTTTTTGCTTAGGGCGGCAAAAATCCTAGAGCCGGCCCTGCCTGAGGGGTGCCAGACAAGTGACTTAGGTACACAGCTTGTATGGAGTAATATCTGAGAGGGCTGCTCTCTCTTCCTTGTTCGGTGGGGTTGCACTAGGGGTGAATTTGGTGCTTAAGGGAGTCTAAGAAATGCTTGTGCCACCATAACTTCGATCCAGATACTTTCTGAGTAGGTGCTATTAAAAGGCCCTTGCGCTCACCAGACACGGGCCCTCTTCAATGTTGCCCTGATTTCCCTTCACACTAGCTAAGCCAGGGATACCCCTACTGCAGCAGGGCGGCTATGCCCACGTCCACAGCTGGCTCTGTGCAGTTTCCGCAGCACCCCCATGTCCAGGACATTCCGGGGAGGGCTCAGAACTGTCCTCACCACCACAGTCCCTGAGTAGGGGAGGCAAAGCTACCTCGCCTCTCTCCCAAGGCGGCAGTGGGGTTGAGCAGATGGGGCACCAGCCGGAGAGTCAAAAGACCTGGATTCCATTGGGGGATCTGCTCTTGTTCTGTGCGACCCTGCGCAAGGCGCTTCCCCTCCATGTCCTTTGATGGACAATGCTAGAGATGTACGAATGATTGCCATTAGAACCACCCAAAGGTTTGGAGCTTTCCAGCCTTCCCTTCCCCCAGGAGAGTAGGAGGGATTCTTTCCGGGACAGAGCCCTCTTGCAAGATTCCCAGCACTTCCCCCAATTAGCAGAGTCTGGGCTGGGTTGGTGCTAGGAGCTGGGCTTGCCCCGTGCAGACCTTACGGAGGGCAGAGAGGAGGAAGCCAAGCTGCAGAGCCCTGGGCTTTAGCAGGGAAGCACACAGGTGGCATTTGTTTTTGTTGTCAGCTTCTCCCCTTCACCCCTCCCCCCAGCCAAACTGGTGGAAAGGACGCGATCATGAGACAGAATGCAAAGAGCCTACCTGCAGAGGCTTCCCCGTGAGATCCCTCGGTTACACTTGGATAAGCTTCCCAGCAGCAAACCTTGCTCCACAGAACCAGCTTTGCTCTCACCGGAGTCCCTGTGGCGAAGGGAGATGATGGTAGGTTCCAAAAGTGGGGGACACCACTCAAAGCACAGGCCCCCTGGGTTCTACTCCAGATTGTGCTACTAATTTGGAGCTGTGGCTCTGTGCCTCAGTTTCCCCATCTGTAAAAGGAAAGGATCACGACACTTGCGCGGCCCGTGGGGATGGTGTGAAACTTGACTTGTGTGTGAAGCACTTGACGATTCATTGAGGGAAGGGCACAGGGAATGGGTGGCATCAGCATTTGTCACTTCCAGCCCCAGTGGAGAGCTCTGGATACCAGTGCTGACCTGCCGTGGGCTCAGAGTGCAGACTCTGGGAGGAGGTGTCATAGGCTCAGTTTAAGGCCAGAAGGAACCAGCTGGTCTGATCTCCTGTAGATCACAGACCATTCAGTGTCACCCATTTACCCCCGTACCGAGCCCAATAACGTGTGTTTGGCTATAGCATCTCTTCCACAAAAGCACCCAGTCTTGATATGAAGACATCAAGATCTGGAGAATCCACCAGCTCCCTTGGTAGCTTGTCCCAATGGCTAATCGTCCTCACTGTTAAAAACGTGTGCCTTGCTTCCAATCGGAATGTGGCTGGCTTTAGCCGCCAGCCATTGATTTCTGTTCTGTCTTACTCCGCTCGATTAAAGAGCCCTACGATAGCTGCTATTTTCTTCCCAGGAAGTTACTTACACACTGTAATCAAGTCACCAGTCAATCTTCCTTTGGATAGGCTATACAGATCGAGCTCTTTGAGTCTCTCACTGTACGGCATTTTCTCCAGCCCTCGAATCATTCCATGGCTCTTTCCTGCACCCGCTCCAATTTTTCAACATCCTTTTAAAAATGTGGACACCACTATTCCAGTCTCAGTCTCATCAGTGCTGTAGATGGAGATAAAATCACCTCCCTCCTCCTCTATACATCCAAGAACTGCATCAGCCCTTTCTGCTGTAGCCTCGCACTGGGAGCTCATTTAGTTGCTTGTCCACTGTGACCCCTGGATCCTTTCCAGAATCGCTGCTTCTCAGTACACAGTCCCCAGATCTGTGGGTATGGCCTGCATTGTTCTGAGCTGTACTGCTTTGCGTATGTCTGTATTAAAACACATTTTGTATGACTGCCCTGTCCTCATCATTACCACTCCGCCAGGCTTCGTGTCAGCTGCACATTTTATCAGCAGCAATTTTATGTTTACTTCCAGATCATTGAAGAAAATGTTGAATGGCCTCTGGTCTGGTATCAATCCCTGAGGCAGCCCAGGGTTATCCAGATAACCTGGGCTGGATTTCTGTGCCCACCCGAAATGGGCTCAGGTTGCAGCTCAGGGGAGGAGAAGAACCTGGACCGGAGGGTGTAGGGGAAGCATGAAATCTGGAAGGAAGCTGTGGATGGTTCCAGTAGCCCTATTGATCAGCAGAACCACCAACCAGTTCCCCCTCCCAGTGGGTTAATGTGGGCCAGAAGGGAACAATTAACCTTAGCTGCTGCACCTGGAGGCAGGGTCGCCCAGAGGATTCAGGGGTCTTGGGGGCAAAGCAATTTCAGGGGCCCCTTCCATAAAAAAAGTTGCTATATTATAGAATACTATATTCTTGTGGGGGCCCCTCCGGGGCCAGGGGCAAATTGCCCCACTTGTCCCCCCCCCCCATCTGGGCGGTCCTGCCTGGAGGGGAGTCAGGACTAGAGATGGCCTAATAGCCAATAAAGCCCAGCTGTGGGATAGAACTAGGCTATCATGAGAAAGCAAGTGCAGAGAGAGCTCTGCAGTGACTCCAGAGATGCAAAGGGAGTTGCCTGGGGCAAGGAGGATATCCAGGGGGAGACTAAGCCCTGGGGAGTCTGGCAAGAGGCTGAGAAGGGTGAAGTAGCCATGGGGAGCAGAGGCATTTCCAGCGATAAACCAGAGACGGGCCAGGGGACAGAGAGGGAAACCAGAGATGGGCCAGGGGACAGGGAAATAGCAACAGGGGCTGGGAACGAGCTCACCTAGGTTGCTAGTCATAGAGTCCCGGGGCTGGAACCCAGAGCAGCCCCTGGGATAATGGGCCTGGAGACATGGAGTGGAAGGCTGTCTGAGACAGCACTGGACAGCTTGCAATGGGACTTGAAGAGAGAATCCAGGCCCTTCCACTTAGGTCACGTTTCTGAATGGCACGCGCCTCTCCTCCTCCCGATGACATAAATCGCGGGGTATTTTAGGGGCTTGTCATTTAGCACCTCTAATGCTTCCTGGGTAACAGCATTATGGCCTCTGTGGCAGGCCACTAATGCAGTTTGCAGCTGCGCCGTGGCGCCTGGGATTGGGCCGCCGGGTGGGGCGCACGTTGTAAATGAGGAGATTCCTAATGCAAGGAGACAGTAATGAGAAGAGCGGCTGCCATGATGAGGTAGCTGAGCTGCCAGAGGGGAAGGGGAACATGCTTATACCTAGCACCTTGTACCTGACAGGTGACAGGGAGATGGCAACTCCCACTGAGCTCTGTGTTCCTGCTTCCTCAAAGCCTCCTGCCCAGAGCATGATGCCTGAGGAACCACTTCTCCCCCAAGCCCCATCCTGATGACTTGGCCCTGGGACCTCGTGCTGCCTCCTAACCCCATGCCCTGCTTTCCCAGCTCAGCCCTGGCCTGCAACATTACTGGAGACCCCCTGCTCCCCCATTTCCCCCTATGTTTTGCTCCCCTCAGCCCTGCCCTGTGCTTTCCGCGTTATAGGAGTGCTGAGCAGGGATGCTGCTGGCTGCGCTGTGTCCTTGTCCTACCATACCACACAATATGAAGGAATAACATCAGCAGGGCCCCTGCTGTCTTCCGAAGGGACATTCCTCCGTGTTTGTTTACTGCCCTCTGCCTTGAGGGCCCTTGCCAAAGAAAGTGACCCTTACAGCTTAGAACAAATCTCTATTTTGATTAGCTGAGCTCCTAAATGATTTATAATCAGCATAATACAATAACAGAGAACTCCCTAATCAGATTAAGCCTCTCTGTGCCGTCTGGGGCTTGGATTTTAATCTCTTCCTCTTCTCTGCCATTGATTTTATTTTCAGGCTCCCATTCCCTCCCAGCCCCTTGCTGAGGCCCCAATTAAAGAGCTCTCTGTCCAGCAGGTACACCCTACATGGCTTTATCAACCGCACTGCATGGGAGCGGGCCAGATGCTAACGCAGAGTTTCATTCAGTGGTGAAAGGGGCTCCAGTTGCTTCCTAATAGCTGAAGCAGCAATGGACTGAAATATAAACCTTCTTGCTTCAGATCGTAAGGCAACCTCGAACTGAGGGGTTGGAAGGGAACTTCCCCTGATTTGCAGTCCCCCGCTATCCAATCCTAGCCCCTGCCTCCCCCCACTCCACCAGTGCATTGTAATCCCGACCCACAGCCTCACTACTATCCAGACCTGGGCTCTCCACACCCACCACAGCATCCCCTGCCCTTCTTTCTATGTACCTCATGTAAAGTCACAGCAACAAGGGGTGAAGTTCTGCCAGGACTAGAACCTGGGTCGACAGGCTGGCCGACCCTTTCATGCTGCTACATGGCAGCTATGATGGGGCCGTCTGCATTATCACACAGATAAGGACCACTGGCGGTACTGCCTTGGAAGGCTGGACTGACAGCTTCCCTTGTGGCCCCTGATTGGTCCAGGAGCCCTATTTAAGCCCAGGAGGAGTTCCAGAAAATGTCTATGCAACAAGATTGATTACCCTGCCAGCTGTAGTGATGGGCCTGCCTCTTCACTCACTCTAAGACCTCTGACCATTGGCTCTGACTCCTTGTTCCTGACTCCAGCTCTGACCTTCAATGCTGTTCCTGGCCGCCACTGCTCTGACCATTAGACCTGGCTGTCCACAGCTCAGTTGTGGCACAAGGTCTCTTTTCCGGCATGTGCACATCTTGCTGGCCTGTTATCATTATTATTATTTATTTATTTGTGCTATTGTAGTGTCCAGGGCCCCACTGAGTTAAGCACTGAACAAACAGATGGTCTCTGCCCCAAAGAGCTTGCAAGCTCAGATGAGACATTGGGTGGATACAGACAGACAGGGGAATCCGAGCAAACAAAGAGACAATATTAGTCAGGGTGTGCATCTGCACATGTGTAGCTAATTTATTATTAAAAATGAATGCAAATTTCTTCAGAAAATTACCACACCCTCTCCCTCTTGGAGAAATTTACCCTAAGACAAGGAACTAGCATTCTACTTATACCCTCTTCTGGAATCTAAGCAGTTCATAGGTCCTGCCCTGGTTCCTCCACACAGGCGGGGTGAGGCAGGGGAATCTCACCATCTGGGAATTTATCGCAATCAGCTTGCTGTGAATATTTAAAAATGTGGACTGCCGTGTTGGTGAGTTGCATGTCACATGGCATCTTTTTTTCTGTCCCCCGACTGGAGGATTTAGGTAGCTAAGCAACAGCATGCAAATGGTGAATTTTGAATAGGACAATCCAATGAACAAATTTGTTTTGGGTGAATTCAAAATTTGCTTTGGGTGCATATCGAAGGCTTTAAATGTACTGTTCATGAGGATTCTACCCACGAATGCCCAAGGACTTGAACATTTGGTGACTTTTTGAGGTCCCTTCCACCCCTACATATGTATGATTCTATATAATTGCTATCTATTCTACGGGTTTTATCCTGCCGCCCATCACGGTGGTATCTGAGTGCCTTCCATGTAAAATCGAGAGTAACCACAATGTCCCTAGTCAAGTTTGTTGAGCTTTTAGCACTTCTCCCTCTTGGGGGGTACAAATACCTCTGCTTGGGGTATTTTTGTGGTTTGGTTGAATGGTTTATTATAAACTTCACTGGGTTTATTAAATGTATTTGTTATTTGGGAGTGAGGGTGGGGAGTAGATGGGGTGTCAATGGGGTGAATCGCTATGGTGGAAAGCTTTTCCGAAGAGGAAGGTTTCAATTCAAACAAATAGCTGGAGATCTTGTTCTCCACCGTTTACTCAGATGCTCTTGGGTGACAGGGAAAATTTGCCCTTCCCCCTGAACTGGGGACCCTGATTCCTGCATCAGGGCCTACACTTGGGCCTGACTTCCAGTCACACTAAGGCTCTCAGGTAGAAATGGTGCCTTGAGGGACCCTCCAGCCATTGTAGAGCCCTGAAGTTGCATCAGCTAGCACTGAGATCCCAACAAGTGGCAGAATGTGTAGAAGGCAAAGGTAACTTATGTTGAGATGAGTTCCTGTCTGCATCCTGTAAAACTTGCCCATACCGGTATTGCCCTGGCCTCTTCTTTTGTCATTCAGTGTTGCACGCATTCTAAAGCAATATGCATTTCCTCACCTTTTGGGGGCGAAGCCAGACTTTGAGGCACCTGCTCCCCTACTTGGTGTAAACTTTGCTTGTGCCAATCAGAAACGAACACAAACAGGTTTTGGGCCCCGTCCCCTATGACACTTCTATGATGTCATAGTTGGTACTTTATGGGCTGCCTGCCATGTGCAGGCAGGGAGAGGAGAAAGAAAAACGAATCCTGTGTATCCTGTGTACACCCGTAACCGAGCCTGATCACCTCGAAGCCTCTCTCTCAACTCACGTGTTTCAAACAGAGTTTCTACGTTTGCCGGTCGTTATGCGTTGGTTTGTATTTGTAAGTATCAGTTATTACTAATTGCTGCATCTTTGTTTATAAATATTGTTAGTAGATATTTTAGTCATTGTGTGTTTTAAGTTTCATTAACTCTATTAGCTAATCAAACGCTGCTCCCTTACCCCTTGTAATTATCCCCAATAAAACTTTAAATTGATTAATTTTAGTTGTGTGTGTGTGTGTGTGTCTGCAGTTTGTAGCGTGACCCATATTCTCCTTGCATCCCTTACCAATATAGTCTATTGCCACGTGCAGCCTGGTAAATAACAGGCCTGCATTTTCTTTCGCCCCTGCGTGCCCGTGGCAATCCACAACTTACAGCTCTGCTCCCCCCTCCCCACCCCTTTACCCTCCATCCCTGCCCCAAGCAGAGGCACAGAATCACTGGGAATCAGACCCTTCATTTCTTATCTATTCTAGGACCACTCCCGAAGAGGGGATTAGAGGGACAGGGAGTATCAATGCAATCAGTTGTTGACAGATCCCTCGGAGGAACTATAGAAACAGTGAGCTGGGCCCATCGCCCGGGGACCTAGTGCTGACAGCTATCTCTTTGTGGCATAAATATACGGCTTTCACTCTGGCTCAGTCATGCTCTTAAATAATTAAGCCAAGGAATTGTGAATTAAGCATGAAATACTTTTTTATAACAAAGAAGCCATGCAGCTGGTTTTAAGTTGGGACTTTTCTTGGGCGGATTACACGGGAGCTACGCTTGCAGACAATATTTTGCTAGCTTTCTTTGGGGGGGGAAGAGAACAACTTATGCATCAGCCACACAGGTGGGGCGGAGGCTGGGGGAAATGGAATCACAGCACTGCTTAATCTGTATTGTATACAGATATGCTATCCACATATGCTCACTCGTATGTTGCTTGTACAAACATGGAGCTTAGCACCCCAATCTCCGGATTCCCACTCCAGAGAGCTGAGTTCTACTCCCAGCTCTGCCACTGAGCTGCTGCGTGACCTTGGGCATTTCTTTTCCCCTCCAATCCCTCTGTCTTGTCTACGTAGCTTGTAAGCTCTTTGGAGCAGGAGCTGCCCCTTACAGCACCCACCATAGTGGACTGCTGACTTTGCCTGGTCCCCGTAACATAAGAAGCAAGGTGATAGCTGTGGCCACAAGTTGGTAGAGCTCACTGCAGGATCAGGCCCCATGGGACAATTTGCCGGGTGCTAAACCTTTCGAGCCCTTCACGTGGACTCAGTCCTCCAATCCATTTCCCTTCTTCTAACAGGCCAAACCCTGAAGCAGCTTCAGACACCTGCCTTTTTTTCCTTCTTTTTCCCACCCGCCTGAGCAAACATTTTCCTCCTCCTTCAAGTTGCGGAATGTTCCCAAAAGAACATTACCTTGACCTGAGCCTCAGAACAAGTAAGAAAAGGATTTTTCACCTTAGCATCCCCTCGCTTGGACCCCCACCCCATCTCCTTAAACTTCAGTCGCAGACCGGTGACAGTTTTCCTCGACACAAAGATGTCCTGGCTTTAACGTCTTAGGGGCAAACCCTGACGTCAGTTTGCACCAACAGAGGATCTGACCCTTGAGACATCAGGGCTAAAGACAGGAGTCCTATCCCGATGGAAAAAAGAGATTCCCAGCTCCCGGGGGGTCCAGCTTCTAACCCTGGAAGGACTCAAGATAAGACTATAAAACAGTGACCTATTTAGGAATTGAAAAGCTAAGGACACAACTGACAGGTCTAATTAGCAGCCTCTCCCCCGGCCCCTATTTCCACCTCAAAATTGACAGCATCCCGTCTGTCTTGCAATAACAGCACACGTGAGTCAGGAAAGTTCCATCTCTGCCTATCACTTTGCGAGGGAGGATTGGATCCAGGAGCAAAATCCAGCCCTGGTTCCTATTTTGGGACAGTAGAGGAGCTGGATACGGGAGTCTCTAAGCTGCATTCCTGTAGGAAATCACAGGCCTTGGTAAAACGTCACCTGTGGTTAACCTAAAGCAGCTGGACTCCTGCCACATCAGGTTCTGCACAAAGAGTTTAAATCGGGTTTTTTAAAATTGTTGGTTTGTCCACTCTGCTCTTTCCACCCTGAACCTGGCCAAGGGGACACCTGACTTTGCTGGCATAGAGGGTGTTGGAGGACATGAGGTGACCATCTGGGGAGATGTGCACGGGGAAGATGACATGGCTCAGAGGGCTGGAGACTCCCCCCTTTCTCCTGCACGGCTAATGCTGCTGGCAGAGGACAGTCAATGGGCCTTCTCTCTCCGAGGCACTCAGCCAATTCCTGCAAGGGCACCCTGACCTGACCTGACCTGCTCTGCTCTGCGGTGAGACTGTAGCCAGCACAGCTGATGAGACCACAACTGGCTGCCAGGCTGTAGTTTCCTTCCTACATGCAGACTGGTAGCTGAACATGTAGGCTTGTCTCAGAACGTGCTTCAGGGTTTAACCCATTTCCCTGCTGCAGGGCCACCAGGGCACCCCCAACTGTGTCCTCTAGCCACAGGAGATGGCCTCAGGCAACAGGCGAGATAAGAGCATTGTAGCTTTCCTGCTGCATGTAACAGTAAGCTCTCTGCAACAGGGACTGTCTGTGTTCTGCGTGTGTGCAGCGTTTAGCACAGAGGTGGACAAACTACGGCCCGCGGGCCACATCTGGCCCGCGGGACCCTCCTGCCCAGCCCCTGAGCTCCTGGCCTGGGAGGCTCACCCCTGGCCCCGCCCCCGTTGTTCCCCCGCAGCCTCAGCTCGCTCCACCACCGGCGCAATGCTCTGGGCAGTGGGGCTGGGAGCTCATGGGGCAGTGCAGCTGCAGACCCTGGCCTGACCCGGTCTCTGTGCTGCGCGGTGGCGTGGCTGGCTCCCGGCGGGCAGTGCGGCTGCCTATCCTGGTGCTCTGGGCGGCGCGGCTCTAGCGCCACCAGCCACCGGTGCTCCAGGCAGCGCGGTAAGGGGGCAGGGGAGTTCGGGGTGGTGGTCGGGCACAGGGGTGTGGATAGGGGTCAGGGCAGTCAGAGGGCGGGAACAGGGGGGTTGAATGGGGGCAGGGGTCCCGGGGGGGGCAGTCAGGGGGCAAGAAGCAGGGGGGATCGGATAGGGGGCGGGGGCCGGGCCACGCCTGGCTGTTTGGGGAGGCACAGCCCTACTATCCCAACCCTTGGCCCCAGCACAACTCTGACGATTAACATCAAACCTTGCTTGTCCCTGCCCTCATATTCTACACCCAGCACCCACATATATACACACCGCCAGCTCGCCCTATGGATTTGTGACAAACAGCGGTGTGGGAGGGCATGTGAGCATGTCCATGTAAGTGGAACAAATGAGCGTGTGAGTGTGAAAAGGTCTGTGTGTGGCAATTATGGGTATGTCAGGATGTGGCGAGTGTGCGAGCGCTTGGAGAAGGTGTGGGACTGAGTGTGCAAGGTGTGAGCAGGTGAGCGAAATTGGCTAAGCAAGTAAAAGCCACGATGCCATCCAGCTCCATGTAGTTACCTCTGCTCTGATTAGTGGATTCCCACTGGCTCTGTTAATAGCCTAGCTGGCATTGTACAAATCTCATTAGGCCCACAGGATCTTTATGGCTTTGGACCAAGCACAGTCCGGAAGATGTTTCCATTTCTTCTGTTAATGAAGAAAAACAACAGTGGAAACTCTCAGAGGAGAAGCGCAGTTTGTACATTACACCTGCCAGGAATACGCTGGGGAGAGAAGATGAGCCTGTGAGATGGGCAAAGAGAGGCCTGTGTTAATAGCAATTAATAATAAATAGCCATCATAATTAATGCAAAGTGATAATAGAATATGCTCGGGAGATTAATTAATTACTGATTAATGGTTAATAGCAGAACACCATCACCGTCCCTGTCGCCTAGTCTTACAAACTGAGGGTCATTCCTGTTATTAATTTGTATTGCAGGGATGCTGTTGTCCTGGGTGCCTCACCAACACAGAACAAAGACAGTCCCTGCCCCAAGGAGCTTACACTACAAGATGAGACAACCAGCGGACTGGGGAGGCACTGTTCCACATGGAAAGCAGTGGCCACAGCACCCCAGTTGCCTAACTGTTGTCTTCCTTTTCCAATGAAGCTGCTTGCAAGGAGGTTGGTTATGAGGGTGACAGCAGATGGACTTCACAATTGAGCCATCTCTCTGTTAGGAAACAGACCAAGCCCAGCCACTCAGTCTACACAGGTCACCTGCTCTCAGTTTTCGCTCCCAGACTGCTGCTGGATTTGAACAGGTGATTGCCCTTCCCCAGACCCTCCACACCACTGTGCTGGTTTTTTTCCTATGGCTTGCTAGAGCCAGGATCTCCCCTTGCTTCACTTCCCACCACCTGCTGTCCCTGGGTGAGAGAGCGGAGCTCTTGCTTTATAACCCAAATAATATGTCCTCTGGCCAGGACTCTGCAGGCAGAACCGATGTGGTAATTAACACAGATTATTCCTTGTCGCCATAGAAACAGGACCATGGTGGGGGAGGGCGCGTCAGAGGAAAGAGCATTTCCAAAATTCAGCCTGGCCCCTCCTCAGCCTTGACACAAGCACCCCCAGTGACTCTAAACTGCCTTCCCAACCTGATGAGAGCCCGGTCGCCCTGTCTCATGTTGCCGAGTGACTCACAGAATACGAAGGCTGCATCGAGCGTCTGTGTTATTCTGCGGTGCTTAGATACCACCGTGATAGGGCACCTTGGAGATACTTTAGACAGATAGATGGCCTAATCAATAGAGGATAGATGGCAGGGAGATATATAAGTTGCTTAGAGCTGAGGACTGAGAGGTAGAACTTCTGGGTTCTACTCTAGCACAGAGGCTGCTTCCATGTGTAAACTTGGCTGAGATTTCTTTTACTTAGGTTGTAAGCTCTGGGTAAGGAATTGTCTTGTTTGGTTTGCACAGCGCCTAGCACAATGGTGTCCTGATCCCAACTAGGGACCGAATGGCTAGGTAGCAGTTCTGCAGAAAAGGACATAGGGATCACAGTGGACGAGAAGCTGGATATGAGTCAACAGTGTGCTCTTGTTGCCAAGAAGGCTAACGGCATTTTGGGCTGTATAAGTAGGGGCATTGCCAGCAGATCGAGGAACATGATCGCTCCCCTTTATTCGACATTGGTGAGGCCTCATCTGGAGTACTGTGTCCAGTTTTGGGCCCCACACTACAAGAAGGATGTGGACAAATTGGAAAGAGTCCAGCGGAGGGCAACAAAAATGATTAGGGGTCTGGAGCACATGACTTATGAGGAGAGGCTGAGGGAACTGGGATTGTTTAGTCTCCAGAAGAGAAGAGTAAGGGGGGATTTGATAGCTGCTTTCAACTACCTAAAGGGGGGTTCCAAAGAGGATGGAGCTCGGCTGTTCTCAGTGGTGGCAGATGACAGAACAAGGAGCAATGGTCTCAAGTTGCAGTGGGGGAGGTCTAGGTTGAATATTAGGAAACACTATTTCACTAGGAGGGTGGTGAAGCACTGGAATGCGTTACCTAGGGAGGTGGTGGAATCTCCTTCCTTGGAGGTTTTTAAGGCCCGGCTTGACAAAGCCCTGGCTGGGATGATTTAGTTGGGAATTGGTCCTGCTTTGAGCAGGGGGTTGGACTAGATGACCTCCTGAGGTCCCTTCCAACCCTGATATTCTACGATTCAACTGGGGTGTCTAGGTGCTATTGCAATGCAAATAATAAATCAGCCACTAATAGGCTGGTCTGAAAATGCCTCAGCCTCTTTGCCTCAGTTTCTCCATCTGTAAACTGGGGGCAGCTGTTGAGACCCCCTTCACAGCAAGGTGCTTTGAGAGCCCCCAATGCACAGTACTAGAGAAGGACAAAGGATGATCACTCTCTGCCTCTGCTAAGGCTCCCTGGTACATGTCAAGCATTTAACAGGCCCATGGGGGATGCTAGGCAGGATAAATTAGAGATAGCATCTGTTTATTCTGTGCCAATGTCTGAGTTAAGGAGCCTCATTGCCATTGTCTGTGAGTTTGTTAGTGCACTAATCCACAAGGTGAATTATTCCATCCAGCACACGCTGCATCACTTCAGTGAGGTCCACATCTGGGGTGAAATCCTGACCCCATTGAAATCGGCGAGAGATTTGCTTTTGACTCCACGGGGCAAGGATTTTCACACACAGAGTGGAACTAAAGCGACATTCTACATCAGTTTTAAATTCCCTTCCCTGCGCTCTGATCACTAACAACAGCTGAGCATACTAACCCTGGCAGAAAGAGTTTGATTATCCTCTTGCTCTCCCTAGATTTTCACCTTGCACCTCCCAGAGTCCTTTACACCCTTACAGCGCAAAATGACTGGAAAGTCCTGATCTATCAATGGTGGCATTTCACACCCACGGCACACTGGCATAAATAACTGTACGCAAGGCAGTGGAGAATTAGGCCCATTTATTTCAGTGGAGTTACACTGGTGTAAACCACGGTTAAGTGGGAGCAAAATCTGGCCCATGAGTCTAAATTTACTCTAATGTGACTCTGCAGTTTGTTCAGCGGGGCCAATGCAGCTACATGTGTCAGTTTCGTTTCCCAATTCTCTGACACCGGCCCGTTAGGATTGTTGGAGTTTTCCACACAGCAGAGGAAGGCCTCTAAATCCTCTACAAAAGTTCTGTTTTCATTGCCCCCTTTACAGCCCTCCACCCAAACATTTCTCTAATTATTAGCCTTCATACAACTTTTCCTTTAAATAAAATAAAACTGGGGTCTGAACTAACCATACTTCTACAGCCCTCAGAGCCGGCTCTAGGCACCAGCAAAACAAGCTGGTGCTTGGGGCGGCACATTTTTAGGGGCGGCATGGCCGGCGCCAGAATGCCGCCCCTAAAAATGTGACCCGGCCGCCCTAGCTCACCTCCGCTGCTGCTGCCGCTCGCGCGCCGCTACTCGCCCTCCCTCCCAGGCTCTCAAGCCTGGGAGGGAGGGGGAGCAGCGGCGCGCGAATCAGCTGTTTCGTGAGCCGCGGCTGCTCGGGGTCTCCCCCTCCCTCCCAGGCTCTCAAACCTGGGAGGGAGGAGGAGATCCCGAGCGGCCGCGGCGCGGGCGCCGCTTCTTCCCCTCCATCCCTCCCTCCCTCCCTCCCTCCTAGGCTTGAGAGCCTGTGGGGAGGAGGCAGGGCTGGGGATTTGGGGAAGGGGCGGAGTTGAGGCGGGGCCGGGGGTGGGGTAATTAAAAAACGGGGGGGGGCGGCCAAAATTGTTTTTGCTTTGGGCGGCAAAAATCCTAGAGCCGGCCCTGACAGCCCTGTACACATTCAGACATTAACCCAGTGAATTCTCATCACTCTGTCTACTCTAGAATTGTGACTGTGTTTTGTCTGATTTCCGGTGAACTGTAGTTACAAAGGACTAGATCTAGACATTCCACAAAGCTTAGTTCCTGCACGCACCAGTTCACAGAGCATCTAGACTAGCATTTACATCACGCAGTGAACTCGAGTTAGCCACCAATTAACTGGAGTTACAACAGGACCACAGACTCCAGTCTAGACAAACCTAGGTGCTAGAGTGAAGAGGTCCATATAAGCATATTTGGCAGGTGGGGAAACAGAGGCACCAATGGGGGTTCGGGGATTTGCCTAAGGTACCACAGCAAATGGGTGGCAGGGAGTAGAACTGAAGCTCCTGGGCGTATTCCTCCAGGCCAAGCTGCTTCTCGACCTGTGTGGCAGTATCCTAATTAGTGAGTGGTGTCCCCATGCAGAGCGAGGGAGTGACATATGCCTTTCGTGCTACTGCAGCTAAAACTCGCTCTGTGTCCCAGGGAATCCATAGGCAGCTGCTCCACCAGCTGAGTCAGAAAGGCGAGGAGGAGCTGGTCTCAACTGGATGTTGTTCTCTGCGCAACTCTCATGTGCCACAAAGGGGGCAAGGGCTTGATCGCATTTTCTGGGCATACCCGGATCAAGAACTAGCCTCCTTGTGGCTGGCGAGCCTGGCACTTGCTGGTTCTGCCCTGCAGCTGGCAAGAGAACTTGAGGTGGCAAGTGCTGGACACTGACCTGTTCTGGGGATGAGCTCTCGGGGGTACTCATATGGGATAGTGGATGGGGTGCAAGCTCCTGCCATGGGAATGTACTGAGCTGCATGGAGGAGAAGCAGTGGAAGAATTATCACAGAGAAATAAGCATGCCTGTTGGACAGAACATGGTACGTTCTCCATGCTCCGTGCTGCTCCTGTCTGTGTGTGTGGTGGGGGTCCCCAGGGTCTTCTCTATCTGCTGGATATAGGGGAAGGGCCTAATTCATAGCAACCCCAGGCTGCTCTCTGCTCTTCCTATCTCTGTGGAGACCTTTTTTGCCCCATGGATCCCTCAGTGCCTGCTGCATGTATGGGAGGAAGCCCTGGCTGCTCTCCAATCCCTTCCATAACCCATCGTTATTTTTAAGTATTTACTAATATAACTCTGGATAGTCTCCATATCCCTATAAAAGACCAAGAAAGGGGCCCTCTTCTGCAGAAGGAAACCAGGCCAACCTGGAGGGGTTGGAGAGGACTTCCAGGCAACAAGATCCTGTTGCCTGCAGAGAAAGTCTGACCTCAGGCAACTTATTACTCTTCTGCAGTCCCTCGGCACACATCCTTGAGGCCAGATTTGCAAGAGCTCAGCTCCTACTTAGGCACCAAACGAGAGGCCAGCTTTTCACATGAGTCCAGCATGTTGGGTGCAGGCTGAGCACTGACCTCTTTGAAAATTTGATCCAAAGTGTCACAATGGGAGCTGCTGGGTGCAGGTTGGAAAATCTGGCCTTTGTTTAGATACCTAAATGGGAGCTGGGCTCCTTTGAAACTCTGGCCCTTAATAAAAATCAAGAAGGTGCATTTCCCTGTTCTGATCTGGGCTGTTTCCTGCCCACAGCCACCCAGGTTTCTGCTCCACAAGACCATGATTGCTGGGGCTATATTTGTTTTCTAGCCCATTCGATCCAGCTTTGGATAGATTGATATGAAGCTTTAATCAGTGTAATATATAAAGCACTTAATTTGCCTTATTAAAACTCTGCACTCTGGATTCTCAGGATCTAGGAAATTAACTTGAGCACCTCAAAGTTTATTTGATTGAAAGAGATTATAAATAATTCATGCCTTTTTTAAAGTCCTGGCTAGGGGATGGGGGAGGGTTCCCCCAAGGATATGCATTTCGGCTTCATTACTACCCACTGGCTGATATCGACTTTGGCAGATTCTTGTGATTCATTGGCTGCGCTCCCTTTAATTATTGTTGGCGGAGCCCACTTGCTTATGAGGCAGCGTGGTCTAGCAGTCGGAATGGAATGATGGGCCTCAAAAGCGACTGAAGGCTCTGACACCAACACGCCGTGGGCACAACCCTTGTCCATCTCTGTGCCTTCGGTTAGTCTTGTGGTCACCAGATCAGGATTCAGGAGACTGGGGTTCCATTTCCTGCTCTTCTACAGACTTCCTGCATCACCGGGGGCAAGCCACTGCATCTCTCTGGGCCTCCGTTTCCCCATCTGTAAAGCAGGGGTGATAATCCACCCTCTGTCACCTTTACAGTGTGAGCTCTCAGGAGCAGGGCTGTCTCTCACTCTGCATCTGTACTGCACCTAGCACAATGGGGCCCTGATCTCCGCTGAGGCCTCTAAGTGCTAATGGAAAACAAATAATTTTAAAAATGTTTCTCCTCTCTTTGGCTCAGCTTTCCCACAAGTAAAATGGGGATAATGTTACTCAGCCTCCTTTGTGAAGTATTTTGAGATCCACCACTGAGTGACAAGCATGATTAATTACTCCCTCCCCTCTGGGACAAGGCACCAGCTGCTCAGAGGCTCAACTTCAGATCTTCTCGACTCGGAAGATACCGGTTCCTACTGTTCTCCAAACTCCATGGCTGCTGTCCTTCCTCATCTCCTCTTTCCACTTTGGGTTTTTCAACCCAAGCGGCCACAACAGTAAAAATGCTCCAACTCAGCCAGCCTGACTCACTGGGTCCCTGAAACAGTGTAGGCCAAGGAAATTGACTCCCTAGGGCTGGACAAAGCATTGAGTTATCAGCATTCAGCACCACGGCCAGCTCACAAATGCTGCAGCCTCTACCTGAGGGTGATGATACTGAATTTCCTTGTGTGGTGGGGGTCAAGAGAAATCACTCATTAGTGTCTGGAAAGCCTTTGTGATCCTCAGATGGAAGGACTGTAGGAATGCAATGAATTATTACTCACCTACCAGCCCTACGCCAGGTCTTGGCTCCTCCATGTCCTGTCCTTATAGAGAGTAGTCTTTGTTGCTATACGCTGGTAGTTGAACTTCTCCAAACCATCCGAGCCTCTCGCTCTTTCATCCAGTCGTACCACCGTACAGGAGCGATCCTGCTAGGCATGGGCCAAGAATCCCTTTAGAAAGCCAAGGTGGCCATCAGAGGCTGAAAGGGGGAGACTGCACCCTAGAGTCCATTGTCAGGAACTTCAGGCCCTACGTGTGGGATCCTGCTGTTTCCATTATGAGGAGAAATTGAATCTGGAACTGGTGGGGAGAGATAAGAAAACGTGTAACAAAGGTGTGGAGAGTGAATGCGAGCGCTCAGAGCCCAAGTAACAGAATGGAAAGTTGGGGACCTGCTGATTTCTATAATTTTACCAAATAAACAAAAGAACCTTTGAGTGGGGATAAATGGCGGTAAATGGCCGTGCTGCTGTGAGGTGCATCAGGCAGCGTGACGAGCTGGGGCCAAGGTCTTGAGTAAAGAGGGAAAGGACTGAGGACAGAGCTTCCCTAGTTCTTTGGATACCTCGAAGGAGGAACAGCAATGAAATCCAGCAGCAAGGCTGCTGCAAACACCATGGGTTAAAGTCTGGGTGTGGCCAGAAAAGAGCCTGTACCAATGGCCTCTTTAGATGCTCTTTCTTGGATGCCTGCACATTCTCAGCCATGCAGCTTGGTGGGGAAGCCGGACTCTCCCCTGCCTCTCTCACTATGAGCACTGTCCACTCAGGCCAGACTCTGGAATCTTTATTGCCAGTGAGGATGTGAGAGGCAGAAGGAATCTTATTAGATTTTCAGAATCCAGGTTATCTGGTAGTTAGAAATAATCCCCTTTTAATTTGTACAGGGGCACTGGGAGAGTGAAACATGGAGCGTCACACAACAGCATTTCTGCTGAGTGCACCTGCAGCCCATTCCAGGCGGGCACCGAACTCCAGAGCCTATTCTTCTCTTTAGCTGGCGGGAATGATCGGAAAGCTGATGCTCTTCTCCCTGTCTGCTATTAGCATGCGCTGGCTTTACATGCTTGATAGCTTGGAACTTAGTGTGCTTGGTTTTGTAAGCCAAGAGTCATGAGTTCAATTTGCAACAAGACCCGATTATTGTAAGTGCTTAAATTCTGGAGTGATGGACACCACCAGAAGGATCTGGGTGGGTGGCTTCTCATTATCAAAATAGAGGCAGAAGGGGTTGTGGCTAGCTAAAGCCCTGGAGTGGGACTCAGAAAACCTGGATTCAATTCCCTCCTTTGCAATTCCCTGCCTGTGTTGCTTCAGGCACCTTGCTGAAGCCTGGTCTACATTAGAGAGTCATACTGCGTTAAGGTTTCAAAGGGGTAGCTGTATTAGTCTGTATCAGCAAAAACAACGAGAAGTCCTTGTGGCACCATATAAACTAATAAATTCATTTGGGCATAAGCTTTCGTGGGCTAAAACCCACTTCATCAGATGCATGGAGTGGAAAATACAGTAGCAGGTAT